>NC_090923.1:42039089-42697828 GCF_040938575.1 Ambystoma mexicanum | reverse complement strand
TCGTGCACCTTGCCTTCTAAGCCAAGCAGGCTTTCACCGTCAGATTCCAACAGGCCAAAGACGTGCAAGTTATTTCTCCTCTCCCTGTTTTCCATGTCGTCTACCTTGAGACGTAGTTCCTCCTCGCAATGTTGCACCTCTGGGAACCTTGCCTCTATTTGAGTTTCCATGAGCGCTGTGGAGAGTTGGTTGTTTTCGACTCCCTCCATGTGGTCCTCTAGGGTAGTTACTTTCATTATGAGGTCTGCCAGCTTGGCTCCCATATCCGTTCTTATCCCACGGATTTCCTCTAGGATCATCTGGATATTGTTTTGGATAGGCACGGAATTGGTATTTGGAGAGGGCTTCCTTCCAACTCATTGGGGTCGTGCCAAGGTCGGATGTGGTAGCTACCCTGTGTCCAGTATGCAGTGGTGAGAGTGCCGCCTCCAAGCTCGCGGTTGTCTCCTCAGTGGTGCTCCAACGATGCTAGCAGGTAGGGCTCCGTGTCTGTGGGAGCTAGCTCAAGGAACAAGTTGGATCCATGGGGGACCGGTGGGCACCCCTGGGGTGCCTGTCTTTGGGCCCCCACACAAGGGTCACAGTCCCTTTCTGGGTCTGATGTGGTGACAGGTGGGGGAGTTGGACAGCCTGGGGATGAGGAGGTTCCTGGGTAGGGGTATAAGGGCCCAGTTCAGGTGGGAGAGGGTGCCTTCCACAATGCACCCTGGGGCAGGACTGTCCCTTGTCCAAATGGCACTCCCTTTCGTCCCAGCTCAGAAGGGTTAGTTCGTCAGGTGTTGGCCTGCTGGGGTGTCCTTCACGTCGACCCCCTCACCTGCAGTGTGGCTCTATGTGTGTCCTCCCAGCCAGCAGGGTGTGCTTCCGCGACGGCCCAGGCTGGGGGATCCTCGCTGGGAATGTGGGCTCAGTTGTCGGGGATTAAGGACGCAGGCCTGGGCATGACCTCGGTGGCTCTCCATTTGTCCTTTTCCTCAGGTGGGGCTTCTCCCTTGTCTCTGGTGTGTGTCCCGTCCCCCTGGCACTGGGTGACCCCCAGCTGACCAATCTCTACCCTGCAGGTGTAACACAGGGTGCACAAACCTTCAATGCTGCCTCAGGGAGGGGGGACGTATTTCCCAACGGCCTCCTCACCTCTTGAGCCTCACCTTTCTTGCTTCTTTCCCATCAATCACAAGAGACCCAGGCGTGCTCCCTCATCGGCCCGGGTCATGGGGGACCCTCACCTGTCACTGGGGTCCACCCAGTACCCCAGGGGCCCTTCACAAGCCCCCAGCTGTCCTTGTTCCAATTCGCCTCCCTCTGTGTGCTGGACGTTACGCACTTGCTCCTCAGTGGGCTGTCGTGGCTCTGGTGATTCGCGTGGTTCTTTCCCCTGAACCCGCTGGGGAGGCGCGCCAACCCTCCGCACCGCGGGGTCAATTTACCCACCAGGGGCGTCCCAGAGGGTTATTTGTTTTATATACCGCCCCGTGGGTGGGTGACTCCTTATCTCTGGAGTTCTCCAAGCACGAACCGGTCCACTGAGACTTGGTGGCTAGGGCACGCTCCTGCGTTTGCCCGGTTCGTGTCTCTCTGTCCACAGGGGTTGTGCAATGCCTCACCGATGTCTCCTTAGGCCCATCCGTGTCCTTGAGCTTCTTCTAGTTCAAGGAGCACGGGCAGCCTCCCCTCCGTAGTGCCATTGGGCGTGGCCAGTTCCGCTCGGCTCCTCAACCTCACTGCGGAGTCCTGTCTTCGAGGTCCCAAGGGGGGAAGGGCCGGTGGTCGCCGAGTTCTTTGTTCTGCCCACCTTTGGAAGTACAGGCGGATCCGCAGGCTGCTAGGGCGCCGGCTCCTTCTTTACCTTTCTTCCCCTTTGCAGTGTGTGGCGGAGACCATAGCTCTCCCTTCTCGCCGTGAGCCACACAGCTGCTGGGGGAGGGGTGTTCTCCTCTGGTTTCCCGGGGCTTGGTGACGAGTTGGGGACTTAGGCAGCCATCTTGCCTGCGCCCCCTGGTGGCCTCACCTGAGGCTCGCTTTTTGTCTGCCGAGCGGCACATAACGACCTGAGCCTCTCAAAGATGGGTAAGGGCTTGTTCTTGGATACCCCTCAAATCACTCAGGCATGCATCGACGGCAGGGGTACAAGAAGCAGAGAGGTCTGGAAAGGGCAGGACGCGTGGGTGTTGGCCATACAAGGTATAGAACAGAGATAAGCCAGTGGAGGAATGCGGGGCGTTGTTGTATGCACACTCAGTGATGTGTAACACTTGATACCAAGAGTGTGGGTGTTGTAGTGAAAGACAGCGTAGGTATTGTTCGAGGGTTTGGTTGATGCGTTCGGTCTGACCATCAGTTTCAGGCTGGTAAGAGGACCAGAACCGGGCGTCGATACCCAGGAGCGTGGTGAGGGAGCGCCAAAACCGGGATGTAAACTGGGAACCCCTGTCAGACACTAGGACTGTAGGAAGACCGAAAAGACAAAATACAGAGCGAAAGAATAGGCTGGCTAAGGTGGGGGCTGAGGGTATGCCCATGCACGGGATAAAGCGTGCCATTTTCGTGAATGTATCCACAACAACCCATATCGTGTCGTGACCCTGAACCTTGGGTAGGTCTTGATGAAATCCATGGTAACAGTGTGCAAACGCCGGAATGGAAGGGGCAAGGGTTGAAGCAGGCCCAAAGGACATCCCTTACGGTTCTTACACTGAGCACATATAGAGTAGTTAGATACATAGTCATAAACATCCCTATGCATGGTGGGCCACCAGCACCATCGCTGTAGCAGGGCAAGGGTCAGTTTTTCACCAGGATGTACATTAATCGGGGTGTCGTGTGGCCATTCCAATGCACGTATGCGGGTGTCATGGGTAGGCAGGTACAGCCTGTTTTGTACGAAAGGTAACCCCTCATGAAACACCGGACTCCAGTTGTTTGCTACATCAGGATGAAGAGAAACCAATTGGTGGATGGCGTCAAGTAAGCAGGCCGGCGGGGTACATAGGAAAATTACATGCTTTTTGTCTAATAGGGTGTCGGGAAAGACCGGAAGTGAATCACCACCTGGCAGACGTGATAGTGCATCCGATTTACCATGGACGACACCAGGGCGGTGTCGTATAACAAAGTCATAGGCGGAAAAAAAACAGGTGCCACCAAATCTGCTGACTGTTTACACATTTCAGGGTTGCAAGAAGCCTGCAGATTCCGATGATCGGAATAGACAGTGATTTGGTGCTTGGGTCCTAGTAGATGGTGCCTCCAGACCAGAAACCCTTCACAGCCAGGAGTTCTTTTTCTGTGACAGTGTAGTGTCGTTCTGTAGGAATGAATTTACAGGAGTGGAGGGCTACAGGATGGAGGAGCCCAGTGGCAGGACATGTCTGGGAAAGGACTGCACCAAGTGCATAGGAGGAGGCATCAGCTTACACAATGAACGGCAGGTCAGCATTGGGGTGCTGTAAAATGGGTGCCGACGTGAACGCAGCCTTCAGGGTGGAAAAAGCCTCTTGCTGTGCTGGAGTCCAAATGTAAGGGTTCAGTGGACTTGTGAGTTTATTCAGGAGGGCAGCAATGGTGGAGAAACCCGCAATGAACTTCCTATAAAAGTTTGCAAACCCCAGGAATGACTGCAAAGACTTGACATTTGTGGGGACAGGCCATTTAAGGACCAAATCGACTTTGGCAGAATTCATGGAATGGTGGTTGGACGTGATATGAAACCCCAGAAAATCCACCTCTGTGGCATGAAAAAGACACTTCTCAGGTATAGGAAATAGGTCATTGGTTCTGAGTCGCCGGAGCACTTCACGGAAATTGGTTCATGTGTGTCTGGAGGGATGGCGAGAATATCAAAATGTCGTCCAAGTAGACAATAACGTAGGAATCGATGATGTCATGGAACACATCGTTCAGGAACCTCTGAAAAGTTGCAGGGACATTACATAAGCCAAAAGGCATGACTGTATATTCGTACAAGCAATGCCGAGTGCAAAACCAGTCTTCCACTCGTCCCCTTGTTTAATTCGGATCAGATTATAGGCCCCCCTGAGATCGAGCTTGGTGAATATGGTGGCATGTGTTAGACCGTCAAGCAGTGGATTGAGGAGTGGAATGGGGTACCGATTCTTAACTGTTACTTGATTGAGCCGCCGATAATCCAAACAGGGACGTAGATCACCCTCCCGTTTTGGTACAAAAAAGATGGGGCTGGCTGCTGGAGAATGTGATGAACCGATATGTCCCACTCGTAAGGGGGTCTTCAAGTATTCTTTCAGGGCCTGGTCTTCAGTGGGTGACAGTGAGTAGATCCTCCCACAAGGCATGAATACTCCAGGGACGAGGTCGATGGGCCAGTCGTATGGCCTGTGGGGTGGGAGATGTCTGTGCATCCTTGTCAAAGACCTCTGAGAAATCCTGGTATTCCACAGGGATACCAGAAACCGTTGCCTCCACAACATGGCTTGGAGAGTCAGTCTCCATGGCTTGATCATCGTTTAGTGTCAGGTGGGCAAGGGCACCCAACGCCTGGGAAGGTGATGCTACTTCACTTGGAGAAACAAGAGAATTATCCTGACAATGGGATGATTCAAAGAAAAAAATTGCCCCAGTAGCCGTCGATGACGGGATTATGTATCCGTAACCAGGGAATGCCAAGGATGAGACCGAACTGGGGTGTAGTGATCAAGTCAAAGGACAAGGTATCTCTATGCACATCATGGATGATCAGGGTCATTGGGGCTGTCTGTTGTTTAATTGGGCCTGAAACAAGAGAGGAACCATCCACAGCTTGTACAGGTTCCGCCCATCTCTTGTTCTGGAGGGGTAAATTAAGGGAAGCTGCCAGGGAGATGTCCACATAATTACCTGTGGCACCTGAATGAATCACTAGTTGTACATAGTGTCGGCTGTCGTCTGCTGACAGCAACAGGGCGTGGATAATCATGGACCCATAAGACCGGAAGGAGCACCTAAGGTGGTCGATGTTATGCCCGTCCGTGCCCCCATGTCTAGGGACGAGCCTTCTGAAAACCTGATAGTTTGGGTTTAGGACGTCTTGGGCATTCTCTAACGAAATGGCCATTGAGTCCACAGTAGAAACAGGCATTAGAGGTCCTGCATCGTTCCCTTTCTGCGGCCGTAATCGGACTGCGGACACCCCCTATCTGCATGGGTTCCCCTAAGGTTTCACCTGAAGGAGGGCCTGGTGAGAAATGCACACCTTTCCCGTTTCCATCTTCCGTTCGGCTCTTCGGGTGTCAACCTGTAGGGCCAGATCTACTAGCTTGGGGTACTGGGCAGGTAATGAGGGTACTACGGCCAAGACATCTTTCATGGCATCACTAAGCCCCCTGTAGAACACAACTGCCTTCTTGTTCTCTGGCCAGGTGGTTTCTACCGCTTACTGATTAAAACGGGTGATGTAATCAACCAATGTGGTTTTACCCTGGCTTAGGTCCAGTAACTCCAGGCCTCGGGCTTGGGCCTTGTGCCGAGTATCGAAGACTCTAGTAATTTCCGCTACCAGTAAGTCAAAGGCATACAACACAGGACTATCACCTTCCAATAATGGGTTGGCCCAAGCCGCCGCTATGCTGCCCAGATGGTAAAGATTAAAAGCAACCTTAGTCGTAGAATCTGGAAAAGCCTGAGGACGACATAAGAAGTGGAGCTTACATTGGTTCAGAAATGTGCTGAATTTTCAGGGGTCGCCCTGGAATTTCTAGGGGCGTGCCAAAGGGAATGGGTGGGTACATAAAAGGGAGCTGGTGTCGGGGCAATACCAGGGGGACCTGGTTGAGGAGATGCATCCCCGAACTCGGGATCAGTGGGTAATGCGTGACGTTCACTTTGGATTGTGTTCAATCGCTGATGGATGGCGGCCGTGGTGGCCGTCATGTCAGCTCGCAGAACAGTGATTGCCTGCACCAAAGCAGCCACTGGGTCCCCAGTGGCGGCATCCATAGTCAAGGCGGAAGGCTTCTCAGTCTGTCAAGATATCAGCTCTGCAATGACTATGTATGCCTCCGTCCCCAAGCACCGGCCAGGGAGGAACAAAACCCACTCCCTGACCAGTTATTGAGACCACAGGTGACGGAAACAGGAACATCGGTGCCCAGGCAGCTGCAAAGGAAATAGTAAATCAGTATAAGACCTAACTACAGTCAATACAGGAAAACCACCACAGTATGGCACAGAAATGGGACACCTACCAGTAGACCACCTGGGACAGCTGTGTTGTGGATGATGATCCCTGTGATTCTCTCCCCAGGGCTGGAAGTGATAGGGAAGGAATAACCAGCAGCTGCAAGGTAAAAGCAGAGGATAGACCGGGAGGTGACGTAATCGAGTTCCTGCAAGTCTCTGTTGAAAGTCACCGTATTCCAAATCAGGATGTAGAAGGATCCAGAACTGAGGGTACCGTGGCAGGACAAAAGTACCAAGAACAAGGAACCAAATGCTACCTCAAGGCAAAAGTGATCCAAAGCAACGCAAGAGTTCAAAGCCAATGTCAGTCAGAAACCGTGAAGACAGTCCAAAAATGTGCCAACTCCAAGGGCTAAGACAAAGCAGGTCTAGCACACAAGATGCACAGTCAAAATACCAGAAGTACACAGGTCCGGAATCCACACGCCACTCGCCAGAAGAAAACAGCTGAGAAGCGCTGTTGGGAGCAGCCGGCGTTCATTTATGTGGCAGCGTTTCCTGGTTGGTCACGTGGGCACATCCTCACTGGGTCACACTGGCGGGACCGCCGTGGATCACGTGAGCAGGTCCATGAGAGGAGAGCGGAACGAAACCGGAAGCAGGCACCCCTTGAACACCATGGCGACCACTGGCGCCAACGAGGCCACAGCCGCCATGCCTGATTACACAGGGCTTTCCTTGCTCTCTGATGGCCGCGGCGTAGAACTGCAGGGTCACGTTGCTGCTGCTGGGAGGGGCACCGGGGACAGGTACTGTTTCGTGTAATAAGTGTCTGTCCGGAGTGTCTTGGCGTGCTGTTATGGGCGTGACAGATACCTCAATTCACGGGCCCATGAGGGATGGAAAGAATGCATGCCATAACTCCATATGGGAGTGTTAAGGGATTCCTGAGGCGTAAATAAGAAGGGTGTGTATTAAGCTCTGTGACGGAGCCAATAAGAGATAAGATCCATTTACCAAGAAAAAGGAAGACGTATGTAGGAGAATACATTTAAGTGCACATGTGTATGGGAATTAATATATGTTTTATAACGTTTTCTGCATGTTTAAACTGATGGCTATAAAACGATAAACAAACATAAATAAAAGTGATTATTAGTACACTTTTTAAACAAAAGATTGACGTCAATCAGAAGGTTAAAATCCGATGAAATTAATATATGAATAAAGAAGAGAGCCTTAAGATAATAGAAAACCAAGAACAATATACAAATAATTGATAGAAAGTGTAAACCAAGGAGCGATAAGAGTAGCGGTTCAAAAGGTTTTCAAAATATTTTGATTAACAGATTCTGAGCGACGATTGATGGTGCTTGCTCAAAAGGATTAAAACAACATATTTCATAAACCTAGGAAGAGGAATAACTGACAGGGTAAATATTGACAGTTTGAATTGACTTGTCACCATGGAAGACACACCACTTTTAACCTATGCAGAACATTGCCAAGACATACATCCAACATTTGAAAATACCATTACGAATGGGTCAAGGGAACAACTAACAAAGCACTTATGTCATGGCCTCAAGAAGGTCCATTATCAAATTCAATGTTTACTTTATTATTGTTTTATTGGTTAATTTCAACCTGCAACACAAATATCATAAAACAAGGATACAATAAAAAAGTGAATGCAATCATACATATAAAACATTTCATCAATATATTTTATTTAAAGAAATAACAATATACTAAAATAAAGTTCCCATTACATTAATTATTGATTTTCTTCATTATCTCCAATCACAATATAATGTATCACTGTGTTGTCACCTGCATACATATGGCTCAAAAATTGATCAGGAGAAATCAAATGTGCCTCATAATTGAGTCTCCTATATCCTTTTTCATAGATGCCTAGCACATGCTCAGAGCCTGTTAATAAGTGTCTTGTAGTTTCAACCTCTATGCCACATAGTACACAGAATCAATGATCATAAGGAATATGCTGCCAGGCACAAAGCTTTGAAAAGGTTGGGGCTGATTCAATATATGTCTTACTGTTGCATTTTGCAATTTCATACTATAATTACAATGGGCATTCACAGAGAAGTACTGCATTGAGCAAGCCATATATGTCGATAAGTGAAACAATTTTGTGAACCTATTATCATGGTCCCAAACAGCAGCTCTATCTTTAATTTCGTTTTCTTTTAATGCAGCATTATCCATGAGTGTACTGGTGCAGCATATCTTCTTTAAACATTTGGATATTTCAAGGATCCAGGGTTTTAACAACTTATTAGAATTAATAAAATCAATTTGTTTTGCAAAAAATCAATATCACGTCACATGACAATACATTTACATGCCACTCAGAAAGGAAAATTTTCAGTCTGTACTAACGCTGGACCTTGGTAGAGTGGCAGAGCCGTCAGGCTTATCTTATGAGGAAAATATGAGCTGTAGCTCAGTATACTGAACCCAGCTAGTAAAGTACATCAAAGAAACACATTTAAATGTATATTACAATATATATTTATTATATTAACACAAGAGTCACTGTTAAATACTTAGCACTATAAACCATCACACATAGATATACTTTTCAATACTTTCAAATAGTCGCTTCTTAGTTGGTAGGTGCTGAACCCATACAATTGTTACAGGAGTTTGACAGTTCTATTGGTAAGATAGAAAATAATACAGTAATTGTATTTAGTCTGCATACACATATAAGATAGTGATTTTTAGGAAGGAAAACAATTGGTTAGTGTTATTCTAGGAGAGCTTCAGGTTCTAGAGGCAGTTTCGCAGCACATCAACTCTTTTACAGTCAAAAAATGCAACACTAGCTGATAGGCAGTTTGTATCAGTTCAAAGTCTTGCAAAGTAGAAGAAATCAAAAGTTCCTGTGGATACTTTCTAGTCTCTGAGAAGGAAGATACAAGAAGGCCTAACCAATGTTGGAGACCCTGAGAGAGAACTCTCTAAAGGGACAAAAGCAGTGGCTTGAGTCGGAGGTAAGAGGGGATTGCCCTAGACACATCTATGTGCACTCTAATACTTGCTTGCTACCGTGGTTCCGGCCTTGACTCCAGAGACAAGAAAAGCCAAGTGGTTCATCACAGCTGGTGAGTCGAGGGGAGAGCCGCTAAGAAACCAAACTGTGTTGATGAACGTCGGAAAGTGCAAATTAAGGAAAGTTCAAAGAACTGTTAACATTAAGGGAAACCCAGCTGCAGAGTGGTCTGGCACCATGTAGGTGCTCATTTGAGAGACCCTCGTTGATCCCACATTTATTGAAACTACCGATACCAGAAGGCCCTAGGACAGCCAGAAGGAGAAGGTCAAAGTGGTCATACAGGGGTCTAGCAAAACCCCCGTACAGTCGAAATTCTTTGACCTACACATAATTGAAAAGCTAAGGGAGGTTAATTACGCATAGGGAGAAAAGAGAAAGAACTGTGTGATTGGCAAGAGTGGCCCTCGGAAGCAAGAGATCTAACCACCTTTTGTGGATCTGAGCCCGGAAGAGGGGAATCCAGGCATGAAAAGTCATCACCCAATATACATGAGGAAAGGAACTTTTTGTTTATTATTTTGAACATATCAGGCCCTCGGAGGCAAGAGTCTTTTTGTAGAAAAGTGACTTAATCACCGAAGATCCTGAAAGCTGAGAACGGAACTGTTGTCTCATGCTGAAAAAGCTCGAGAGTGTGCTGTGCTCAGGAGTCCCGCCTTGTCCCGTGCTCAAAACTTGGGGAAGAGAGACCCCCGGCTACCACATCCTGACTTATCATTTGTGAACACTTTGTTCTTTCTTGTGAACACTATCCCACACTGTTTTTGTATTTAGTTGTAAGGTTTGGCAATAATTTCTTTTAGTATGTGACCTTTTATTTGACAAGACACCACTAGGACAGCCTTATTATTATTTGATGGCCGTAGCTTGCTCCCATCTTAGATTTAGGTTTAGATTGGGCGTTATACAGTTTAATAAACACCCTTGAACTGTGATCACTTGTGTCTGTCTTTACTGTTGCCACCATGAGTTGCTTATATATGGTGTCAGGAGTGGGGTGTGATTCAACTGATAAAAATGGAAACCCATGCTAATAATTGTGCTACCACCAGAAGGGGAAGATAAAATAGTGATGTCTTAGATTCTGACGGCTTATCCACACTGAAAGAGGTGTTGTCCTCTCAGTTATTTGTCCCACCTGGTCAACAGGATCTATTCTTTAAAACTCAACTGTTGCTAGATACCCTTCCTCTCTCCCATTACAATATACAGCCTTGGAACCGAATAAACCTCAAAGTTCAACCTGTGCTCTGAATCTCCCTCCCTCCGAGCCTTTTTTTTCCATGGTACCCAGTCTTCATCCATTGCTGGTCCATCAGCATTAAAAACAAATTTACTCCAGGCCACTCCGTCAATAGACTCAGAATCAGAAGATTCGGATGATTTTGAATCCTTATCCGAGCGAATCAATAGTTGTTTCTTTTCTGATTCGGGCACCACAAAGGGAACACTTACACCCCCAAAAGAAATGGGCGACTTAGCCAATGCCATCGCCCAATTAGCGACCCATCAGATACAGGCTGAATATAAACTCCAAGAACATTTTACAAAATTAATTGAATTAAAAACAAGAACCCTACCTACCACAGGGCGTACTTCAACCCCATCTTGAAGGTGAAGATTTAGGACATTTTGTTTCTAAACTTTTAATGCCTGGTTGTACAACTGTGATGGGAAGAGAACCTGCAAAGATGCTATTTGGGTCCCTTGGTGAAAGGCAAACTCCAAACTTCCTATCAATTACTCAACCTTGCACAGGGAGCTATCTTTCTATCCATCAAGGAAGGGTTGTTTAAAAGAGTGGGGCAGACCTGCAATTTGTATAGGCAGAAATTAAGGGGCCATTAGGTTGAACCCAGGAGAAACCCATTTAGAACTAGGGGAACATGTTAAAAACAAGGTGGCCCAATGGATTAATAACAAATCCTTAGAAGAACTGACAGAGATGATTACCTTCGAACAATTTACAAATTCCTTACCCCCTTTTTTTGAAAAATCAGTTCTTCGGTTAAATCGACCTACTCTAGCCACGGCCATTGAGACTGCACAAAACCACTTCGATGCAGCTAAACACTTCCATTTGTCCCATCCATGGGAAGAAAGGAAGGATCATAAACCCATCCATCAAACCCAACCTCAGGGAGTAGATAAACAAGGGGAGATGACATAGAACCAAGGAAGGAATACCAAGAGAGAGAATAGAACTCAAACAAATTGATCAGAAGGTTAAGGATGAAAGTTGAAAGGAGGAATTAAAAGGAAGCAGACCACCTCCCCATATCCGTTTTCCTGTAGAGAAACAGGGCATCTAACTAAA
Source organism: Ambystoma mexicanum (assembly GCF_040938575.1). Lineage (NCBI taxonomy): Eukaryota > Metazoa > Chordata > Amphibia > Caudata > Ambystomatidae > Ambystoma > Ambystoma mexicanum. The sequence continues at coordinate 42,686,294 of NC_090923.1, read as the reverse complement.
CACTGTCCAGAGAATATAAAAGATGAACCTATAGAAATAGGACTTTTTTTTTTAATCAAATGTTATTGGAATTTTTATTATAACAACACAAAACGGAAATTGCGCTATACTCATTAACCCCAACTTTGAAACAATGCCGCCCCCTGCCATGGATCTTTAAACTTGACTCCCCCCAATAGTCAGAAACATATTGATATCACTTCTCTGAATCAGGGTGTTCCCTCTGGGTTCCCTGGAACACAGGGCAGATGGATACCACCCAACTCCCTGACTCGAGCAACAGGTTCATGATCAGTCTCACTCCTCTGTAGACACACTTCTCCTACCCGTTCCATCCCTACCCATTCTCCAGCCTCACCGGTCCACCTGGCCATATTTCTCAAAGAATGGTAGCCATGAGCCCTCAATGTTAGACCTAGACTCGGTGGATTAAATATTCCTGTTGTATATTGCACGTATCCTAGAGATCCACTCCTTCTCCGCTGGCATTCGCAGGCTTTTCCACATTTGGGCCAAGCAAAATCTTGCTGCAACCAACATGATATGAAACATATGGCTCTGTTCTACTTCTGGCTCTCATTCCATATTCACTCCAAAGAGAACAAGCCACGGGGAGAGGTCCCTCAGGATCCAGTAACCCCCTTTATCCAAGACAGGACCTCCCTCCAGTATGCCTGCGTCCTGGAGCAGCTCCACCACATGTGGATATAATCCCCTTTTTCACAGTGACAGATCATATCCCTCCCTCGTCCCAGCTATCCTCACTGGGGTGTAATGCTACCTATGCAACAGTTTCAGGGCTTGATGTCTATATTGAAGTGACGTAGTGGACCGGTGTGCCTGCCTACACATTAGAGCCATAATGTGTCCTCAATTTCCCTGCCCAGGTCCTGTCCACATTTGACTCTTGAAGGTCTGAGGGTCCCTCAGGGCTGCCAGGAGGAGTTTGCATAGTCCAACTATCAGTCCTTTGGACCCCTTTTGTGCAATAAGTAACCTTTCAAAATCTGTCAACTCCCTTCTGAGATTTACCCCCATCTTTCCTCAGACAAGGCCCCCTTAAGTTGTAAGAAGCGAAAGGGTGATAGTTTACTTAGACCCAAGGCCTCCTCCAGAACTTTCAGGGATATGAAGGCATCCCCAAACCACAGTTGACCCGCCCTGCTGAGCCCAGCCTCGTACCAAGATAGGAACGCCAGTGGCTCCTCAATCCCAAATGCAACTCAAGGGCGAAGGCCATATCATGAGCCACCTTTTGTCACCCCCCTCATCCCCCCTCCTTCCAGATGGACCACAGGACCTCAAGCAGTATGTGGCACAAAACTCTGTTCGGGTTGCGGGCTCTGTGAGTCCATAACCACTCATCCAGCGTGACCAGGGCCAGTACCTCATTGTCCATTGCAACCCACTGTTTACCTGATCCCGGGTTAAAGTGATATGCCAAGACTCTCAGCTGGGTTGCTTTGTAGTACATCACCAAATCCGGGAATCCCACTTCCCCCTCCCCCTTTGGCCCAATTAATGTCCCATAAGAGATCCTATGTTTCGCCCCTGCCCAGAGAAACCGCAACATGGTTAACTTCAACTCTGTTAAGAAAGACATGGGCACGGGCACCAGTAGCATTTGAAACAAAAATAAAAATTTGGGGAGAACCACCATCTTTATATAGTTTAGTCGCACCATCCATGATAACCCCAACCCCGCCCACCTCTCCATGTCCCACTTAATGGTCGACCAAAGGGGAAGATATCTACTAGTGAAAAGATCCCCAGGGTGCCATGTCACCTGGATCCCCAGTTAGCGGAACGTTTCCCTCTGTACCTTAAAAGGAAGCTCTGCCCCGATTTCCCTTTCTCCATCTGACAACCCCCACCTATTGTAAACACCACCGATTTCCCCAGGTTATCTTTAAAGCCCGACAGCTTCCCGTAGCGCTCCAAACTCCCCAACACATGGGGAACCGATGTCATCCGCCGTCACGGCCATGGCTATAATTGGCGGTTGTTTCCGCATTGGAGCTGGAGACACAGAGGTAGGGTGTTTTAGTCCTGTGTTCTTGCTACCAGCCCCAGTTACGTGACGCAGCGCCGCTGGAAGTATTTAAACTCCCCGCCTCCTGGAAGACGCTGCGTTGCAACCCTCTTTGGACACTTCCTGTTTCCGGGTTTCCTCGCTCTGATCCTCTGCCGTCCACCTTTCGGATCTGCCAGAGGGTTTTCCTGTTCACCTGTGTTTCTGTTTCTTTCCTCGGAATGCTACTCCTCGCTTCTATTTCCTTCCACTGCTCCGGGCGGTACTCCGGTGTGCTTTTTCCATTTTCTCTCTCTCTCTTCTGATTTCGGGAATCCTTCCCGTACTCTCTTCCTGCTGGGCTCCTTTGAGATCGGCTTGCTGCATACCTATTCTCCTCTTCCTGGAACCAGTGCCATATCTTCTAACTGCCACTAGGAGCCTCCGTCTCCCCTGACTCTACTACTCCATGGTTTAGACTGTTGGACATCTTCTACTCTGCAATCCGCCTCGCTCTATTGCTCTCATCAGCGACTATCCTGTCATCCAGATTAGAAAAGTCTACACTGCTCCGCAGGGTTTTTTCCCTTTTGGGTTTTTCCCTGATTTCCGGCTTGGTTCCGGAAAGGGAGTCACGGGAGAGCTGTTTATCCAGCAGTCACTGTGGCATCCCTTCGTGACAAGCACATTCATCATAAGAAGGGAAGAGACTACCTTGCACGACGACGTCTACAAGAGACTGACAACTCAGACAGCTCAGGTGAGGAGAGTGTGCTTGCGGGGGAGTAAGAGTTTGAATTGCACCACTCATCACATATTGCAATGCCAAAAGCTTCAAAGATGTCTGCTGAGGATCAGGTTCAAGAACTGTGGAAGGCTTTTCAAGCAATGTCTCAGGGGCTACAAGGAGTAAAGACCGAGAATGCTCTGCTTAAACAGATGGTATCAGCTAGAGAACCTGCCCATCCGGAATTACCACCCATGGCGCTGCCCTCTGGGAAATTCGATGGATCTCCCAAAAAGGTGAAGGAGTTTCTGGAAGCATGCATGGTTTATTTCATCTTTAGGCCTCGTACCTTCGCTACAGATCAAGCCCGGGTGGGTTTCCTAATTTCAAATATGACAGGAAACGCACTGTCCTGAGCTACACCATTGGTGACTAGTGGAAACGCCATTTTGCAGGATTTTCCAGGGTTTCAGAATTTACTGAAGCAGACTTTTGAACGACCAGAGCTGTCCTTTACCTCCTGTGAATATTTACTGGATATCAAACAAGGTTCTCTAGATGTATTGTCTTACATCTCCTCTTTCAAAACCTTGGCAGCTGGAGCGTGGTGGCCTGAGACAGCACAATATGCCATATTCAGAAGAGGACTGAAGGAAGAAATCAAAGATGAACTGGCCAGGTCTCCTCGTTCACCCACTTTTTCAGACCTGCTAGCGGCTGCTCTTCACATAGAGTATCGTCTACAGGAAAGAAGGGCGGAGCGTCGCAAACAAAGAACCCCTGGTTATCCTTACGAACCCTCTACACACTCACTCCCTGGGCGCTCTACTGCTACTTCTTCTGAAGAACCAATGCAGATCGGCGCCACCAGAGCACCGTTATCAGCTGCTGAAAGACGTCGCAGAAGAGAAAAAGGATTATGTGCCTACTGTGGTTCAGACCAACATCTTCTCAAAGACTGCACAGAATTACCAAACAAGAGATCGGGAAACGAATACCCTCGGCATCAGTAGGGACAAACGACCGGGGGTCTCCCAACATTTCTCACCGTCCCTATGTCTCTCTTTCAGTTGCATCTTCCGAGTCTAAAGAGGACTCCAAACTCATGGTGATTCCTGTACATCTTGACCTAGAGAACAGACAAGATAAGACCCTAGCCCTACTGGTTTGTGGAGCGGCGGGTAACTTTGTTGACACCCTGTGGGCAGACAAGGTGGGTCTCCGCCAGATACCACGGAAGGAAGGTCAGAAGGTTGAAGGAGTGGATGGGACACCATTGTCTTCTGGTCCTATTACCCATACCACGGAAGAACGTTCTTTGACGATAGACCAACACAAGGAAGTCTTATGTTTTGACATCATCAGGGCCGCCCATTTTCCCATTATATTGGGCATCACATGGCTCCGTAGACATAATCCATTGATAAACTGGTCTGAGAATCAGCTAAGCTTCAAATCCCCGTATTGCGCTACCAACTGTTTTCGGTTGGAGTGTAGGGGAGATCTACAGCCGGTCAAGAGTTTTTCCAACAATCACGTGGGAGTCCATGCATTACCCAGTTTTTGCTCAGGATTTTCTGAAGTGTTTCAGGAGTGCCTTCATGCCAAATTGCTGCCTCATCGGCCAGAGGACTGTACCATCGACTTGGAACCCAATGCCCTGGTTCCGTTTGGTCGGATGTTCTCTCTCACGCAGACAGAGAAACAGGTTCTTCGGAAATACTTAGATACCAATTTGGAAATGGCCTGATACAACCATCAAAATCCCCTGCAAGAGCCCCTTTATTTTTCATTAAGAGGAGAGACTCCACCGATCTTAGACCCTGTATAGACTACCGGGGTCTAAATAAGGTTACTGTCATGCACAACAAATCAGTTACACAACCACGCACCATATTGCCTGACACCCCGACACACACGTCACAGTCTGCCTCCCAAGTCATCACTTCACCTACGGTGCGAGGGAGTCGTCATCACCGGCGGATTCGGGCCGTGTGCAGAGGCCGGCCCGGTTTGTTGCCTCGTTTTCATTGGCAACTCCCGTGGAGACTGCGTTCGGGCTTGAGCACCCGATCACGGTTACTTCCTGGTTTCACGACGGCTTCCCGATCACGTGTTCAAGTTTCCGCTCACGTGACTGGGAGCCGACGCACGTAAAAGCCGGAAGTTCGAGTTGCTCACCGCTTCACAGCTGTTTCACAACTCTGTTTGGCGCTTTCAGGATTTACGTTGTTTGCTTCATCGGATTTTGGACTCAGGCTTACGAACCACGGATTGGCTTTCTTGCTCCACGGATACTGTCACTCGGAACTCTGTACGGATTTTGGTACTCTGGACTCTTTTGCTACACTCAACGGATTGCTTTTGGATTTTCCCCTTCCGACCATAGTCTTCGTGATCAGTTTCAAGTTCCCTTCGGCTACGGAAGGGCTACAGGGATCAGCCGGTACCTACTATCTGGGACACGGCTGTCCGGATCTTTGACGCTCCCTCGCATCTGACCCTAGGCACCCTAGCTCCATCCTGCTAGATTTAGGTAAGAAAGTTTTGCACACTCTTTCATATCAAAGTACTGTGTTTGCCTGTGCTAACCCTAACTTCCTTTTAACAGCCTCTGCGATCCTCGGCGTCATCAGATCCAGTGAATCATCAAACCACCTGTGGCCTCAAAGCTCGCACAGCGAGTTCCTTTACTCTCTCCCTGTGTGTGATTTGTGGACAGAGGCCCCTTTACTCTTCACTACGCGGCAAGTCACGACAGACTGTGAAGCCGTTGCGTTGTGATGAGTATGGAGCCTGCAGCTGAGGATCCGCTGGCTGCCTTGGTACAGGCACTCACATTGCTAAGGGCGGATATGGGTGCAGCCACTGCTGCGATACACCAGAGGCTAGATTTGATCCAAAGTACACAACACCCTCTGCCTGCAGATGCTGAGTTCGGAGAGGCCACTGCCGCGGCACAATCCCCACCTTTTCAGCCTATTGTTCCTCAGCCTCCTATTGCCCCTACAACACCTCAGTTGCCAGTACTCATGCCCACGTCATTTCCCTTGGCCGCCCCAGAGAGGTTCCACGATGACCCTAGAAAGTTTCGTACCTTTATAAACCAGTGCAAACTACACTTCCTTAGCAGACCTCAGGCTTTCCCCGATGCCACCACAAAAGCGGCGTTCACTTTGTCTCATTTAGCCGGCACCGCGGCAGCATGGGCTAACCCTTTGTTGGAAAATGATAACCCTGTTCTATACGACTTTGAGCTGCTGATCACAGAAATGTCTTGTGTGTTCGATACACGCCACAAGGCACAGTGCCGGGACCTCGAGCTGTTAGATCTGACTCAAGGAAAGGGATCCCTCATAGAATACATTGCTTGTTTCAATCAGCTAACCGCTGAAACGTCATGGCCTGAACAAAAAAAGGCAGGTGTCTTCTATAGAGGGCTCAAGAACGGTTACCAGACATTTGGTCGAATGCATTTGATCGAATTACAATATGGTCGAATCAATTTGGTCGAAAAAATGGTCAATTTTTTTTTTTTTTTTTTTTGGGGGGGTCCTCCCCAAACCCCCATTTTTGGTGTTAAAACAACTTTTTTTTACCTATTTATACCTATACTAGAGCAAAAAAATATACTTTAAAAAAAAAATTCGACCTTTTTTTTTTCGACCAAATTGATTCGACCAATTTGTCATTCGATCAAATATATTCGACCATTTGACTGGACAGCCTCAAGAACACCATGAAAGACGCTATGGCTGTCGTCCCTTCCTTGCCCACGACCCACACCGATTTAGTGGACCTTGCGTTACAAATCGACGCAAGGCGTTCTGAACGTCGGTTTGAAACAGGAGTCCCCAATACCAATTTGCCTTCCTCCTCCTTTGACACAGGCGTCAAGCCCATGCAGATAGGTGGTATTCGCAGCCCTATCACACAAGTAGAGAGAGACCGCAGAAGAACTGACCATGCATGTTTCTATTGCGGCCTGAAGGGCCATTTTGTAAAGTCATGTCCTAGACGCCCTAAGCTCAAGAATCCGGTTTTTCGGAATGCTCGACCCTAGATCCGGGGGCCGGCTCGAGCAATACTTCCATTTCCCCGGACAGGTACCCCAACTTTGGCAGGATTAGGCCAGTGTTAGTGCAAGCCACGATAAAACCAACACCCGATATTGTTCACACTGTCTCGATTTACTTAGACTCAGGCGCCACGGGCAACTATATTGACATTAAACTGGCTGGGTCCTTAAATTTACCTCTGATTACCAAGGAACATCCAGAGCCGGTATAGGCGGTGGATGGCACAGCACTGATTTCAGGCCCAATCAAGCAACAGACTGCCCCGGTCACCCTAACTATCCAGAACACGCATCAGGAAGTTATCTCATTCGACCTGATTACAATGCCACAGTTTGTGATCATATTGGGTCTCCCTTGGTTGCATCAACACAACCCTTTGATTGATTGGAAGTCTGGGCAGGTTCATTTCGAATCTGAAACGTGTCAGAACTTTTGTCACCGCACCCGACGACACTGAATCACCCCCACGAGCCCTAGGGGCCATAGCGCAACTCACACTACACGAAAACTCTCCTATAGCCATGGAGCCTCATGTGGTGGGGGCTGTTGCCACTGGTTTTCCTACAGAATACAGGGATTTCCATGAGGTCTTTGATAAGGGTTCCTCGGAGGTACTCCCGCCACATCGTTCCTACGACTGCCCCATCAACTTGCTTCCTGACTCTGTGATTCCCTCAGGTCGCATCTATTCCTTGTCTCCCTTGGAAGAACAAGCATTAAAGGAGTACATACAGGTAGCCTTGAAAGTCGGTCATATACGTCCTTCCACCTCACCGGCGGCTAGCCCTATTTTCTTTGTCCCCAAAAAAGAGTGCGATCTGCGTCCTTGTGTGGACTACCGCCGACTAAATTCTATTACCATCAAGAATCGATACCCGATTCCTTTCATTACCCCATTATTGGACAGGTTAAGCCATGCCACCATCTTCACAAAACTTGACCTCCGCGGGGCCTATAACCTGGTCAGAATCCGTTCCGGAGACGAGTGGAAAACGGCCTTCTGCACTCGCTACGGATTGTTTGAATATGTGGTCATGCCCTTCGGGCTTTGTAATGCCCCTGCTACCTTCCAACGTTTCATGAATGAGATCTTTCACGACTTGTTGGATGTGTGTGTAGCAGTATACCTGGATGACATCTTGATATACTCACAGAACATGAAGGACCACATATCACATGTCCGCGAGGTACTGTCCCGTCTCCGCCAACACTCACTTTATGCCAAACCTGAGAAATGTCAGTTCCACGCTGAAAGTGTGGAATTTCTGGGTTTCCATATCACCCCTGGGGGTCTGGCAATGAACCAGTCCAAGGTCCGTGCGGTTTTGGACTGGCCGAAGCCCTGTAACATTAAGGCCCTGCAATCATTCCTTGGATTCGCGAATTTCTACAGGCGCTTCATCCAGGATTTCTCGTCCCTTGTAGCCCCTCTTACTGCCCTGACCAGTCCCAAGTCCCCTTTTGTCTGGTTGGATAAACACCAAGCTGCTTTTGACACCCTGAAATTAGCATTTACCACGGCCCCCGTCCTGAAGCACCCTGACCCAGAACTCCCGTTCATCGTGGAGGCTGATGCTTCCTCCTTCGCCCTTGGTCCGGTCTTGTCCCAACGCTGTCCTTCTTCGGGTCAGTTACACCCGGTTGCGTTTCATTCTCGGAAGTTCTCTGCTACAGAGTTGCACTACACCGTCACGGAGAAGGAGCTGTTGGCCATCAAGGATGCCTTCCAGGTTTGGCGGCATCATCTGTTGGGGGAAAGGCACGCTGTCACTGTGTTCACCGACCACCGTAACCTCCAGGATTTGGCCTCACTAAAGTGTGTTAAGAGTCGGCAGGTGCGGTGGCACTTGTTCTTCGCGGCCTTTGACTTTCAGATCAAACATAGGTCAGGTTTGTCCCATGGGAAGGCGGATGCTTTGTCTCGCTCTCCGGGTGGGGTATCCTTGCCTGTTTTCCTGGAAAATCTGTTAGACCAGCATGTCATTTGTATTTGCACCCCTCCTCTGCCTTTGTTGGATTCCATTCGCAAATGGGATTCACTACATCCTGATCAGGTTACCGAGTAGGATCCGGTGTTTCATGATGGGCTACCGTATATTCAAAACAGATTGTGGTTATAAACGACCGACGCTCGCAATCTTGCTTTGGAATGGTCCCACGATAGCGCCATCAATGGCCATCCCGGACAAAGACGCACGTTGGACCTCCTCAGACGTTGGTGTTGGTGGCCCTCCATGAAACACGACGTAGAAGGATATGTTAACACCTGTGCAATATGCGCCCAGTGTAAGCACCGCAGAGGGCGTCCGGTGGGGCTCTTGCTTCCTTTACCCATACCCCCCAGGCCCTGGCACACGGTATCCATGGATTTCGTAACAGACCTACCCCGAACGAAGGGATTCGATACCATTTGGGTGGTAGTCGACTCCTTTTCCAAAATGGCTCGTTTCATTCCCTGTCCCGGCATCCCTTCAGCCCCGGCCTTCGCCGATCTTTTCTTCAAATCGGTCTTTTGTCTCTTTGCGTTACCCACAGTTATCATCTCAGATAGGGGTCCCCAGTTCACTTCCCGTTTCTGGCGAGCACTCACGGTTCTTGAAGGTATCGATTCCCATTTCTCTTCCGCATATCATCCAGAGACGGACGGCCAGACTGAGAGGGTGAACCAAGCCATGGAGCAGTATTTGCATTGTCTAGTGTTGCAACACCAGCAGTCCTGGCTGGGTTTGCTACACCTCGCTGAGTTCTCCTACAACAATGCCACACATTCCTCCACTGGCGCTTCTCCCTTTTATGTTTCGCACCTTGCCTATCCCAGACCTTGCACCTTCTGATAATCCTGCTACTGCTGCCTGTGCCCGCGACTTATTGGCCGTTCAGGCTCGAACCCTTACGCACCTTCGGGAGGCACAGGAGTCTATGAAGGCTGCAGCGGATCGGAGGAGGACAGTGGCACCTTCCTATGTTGTGGGAGACAGGGTTTGGCTCTCTTCTCGCCATCTCAGGCTTCCTGGTTGTTGCAAATTACTCCCTCGCTTTGTGGGCCCTTATAGGATTTCCGCTGTAATCAACCCTGTGGCCTCTCGCCTCTCGGTCCCTGCCTCCTGGTGCATACACCCTGTTTTCCACACCTCTTTGTTGAAACCTTGCCCGGCCCCTACCCGTGTCTCCGGTCTACGCTTGGTCCTGTTTCAGTGGGTGACTCGATGGAATATGAGGTCTCGGGTATATTGGGTTCCCGTATGGTTCGGGGTGGTTTCCAGTACCTTGTGGATTGGGCAGGTTTTGGCCCCAAGGAGCGTTGTTGGGTCCCTGCGTGTGATGTCCATGCCCCAAAGCTTGTTTCACGTTTTCACCGGGATCATCCTTCCTGCCCACGTGGTCGTGAGCCATTGAGGGGGGGCTCTGTCATGCACAACAAATCAGTTACACAACCATGCACCATATTGCCTGACACCCCGACACACACTGCTAGACTCCCCGGGTCACAGTCTACCTCCCAAGTCATCACTTCACCTATGGTGCGAGGGAGTCGTCATCACCGGGGGATTCGGGCCGTGCGCAGAGGCCGGCCCTGTTTGTTGCCTCGTTTTCATTGGCAACTCCCGTGGAGACTGCGTTCGGGCTTGAGCACCCGATCACGGTTACTTCCTGGTTTCGCGACGGCTTCCTGATCAGGTGTTCAAGTTTCCGCTCACGTGACTGGGAGCCAACGCACGTAAAAGCCGGGAAGTTCGAGTTGTTCACCGCTTCACAGCTGTTTCACATCTCTGTTTGGCGCTTTCAGGATTTACGTTGTTTGCTTCATCGGATTTTGGACTCAGGCTTACGAATCACGGATTGGCATTCTTGCTCCACGGATACTGTCACTCGGAACTCTGTTCGGATTTTGGTACTCTGGACTCTTTTGCTACGCTCAATGGATTGCTTTTGGATTTTCCCCTTCCGACCATAGGCTTCGTGATCAGTTTCAAGTTCCCTTCGGCTACGGAAGGGCTACAGGCATCAGCCGGTACCTACTATCTGGGACACGGATGTCTGGATCTTTGACGCTCCCTCGCATCTGACCCTAGGCACCCTAGCTCCATCCCGCTAGATTTAGGTAAGAAAGTTTTGCACACTCTTTCATATCAAAGTACTGTGTTTGCCTGTGCTAACCATAACTTGCTTTTAACAGCCTCTGGGATCCTCGGCGTCATCAGAACCAGTGAATCATAAAACCACCTGTGGCCTCAAAGCTCGCACAGGTAGTTCCTTTACTCTCTCCCTGTGTGTGATTTGTGGACAGAGGCCCCTTTATTCTTCACTACGCGGCAAGTCATGACAGTTACCATTCGTGATAGGTATCCGATGCCCCTTATCACTGACATCATTGAGGCTGTACAAGGGGCTATAGTATTTACCAAGCTTGATTTTCGAAAAGCATACCATCTGCTACTGATTGCCCAAGGAGACGAATGGAAGACAGCATTCCGTACCCCTCTGGGCTTGTTTGAATATAAGGTAATGCCGTTTGGATTGGTGAATGCACCAGCGGTATTCCAGAGATTTATGGACCGGATGTTTTCCGACATGCTTTCGATATCAGTCATCATTTATCTGGATGACATCTTGATTTTTTCATCTAACATGGAGGACCACATCGAACAAGTCAAGCAAGTTCTGAATCGCCTGCAATAGAACAATCTACTGGTCAAGGCAGAAAAATGCGAATTCGCTGTACCTTCGGTGCAATATTTGGGATATGTACTGTCTGAGGAAGGGATCGCCATGGACCCAGACAAGGTACACGCCATTCTCGACTGGTCAGCCCCTACTTCTGTTCAGGAGGTGCAGCGGTTCTTGGGGCTCTCGAATTATTATAGGAGATTTATTCCCAACTTTTCAGAAGTGGTGTATCCCATTACCCGATTGCTCAAGAAGGAGGCCTACCCGTTTTCCTGGTCCACTGAGGCAGAGGAGAGCTTCTGTCATCTGAAAAGCCTTTTCTGCTCAGCCCCGATTCTACAACATCCGGATCAAACTCTACCATTTATTCTTGAGACGGACGCTTCTGCCATTGCTGTTGGGGCCGTGTTACTTCAGACCTTTCAGGATGTAGAAAACCCGGTCGCCTACCTATCTAAGACTCTCTCTCCCAGCCAACTCAATTATTCTGTTCTTGAAAAGGATTTACTGGCTATGAAATTGGCTTGTGAAGAATGGCGGCACCTCCTCATGGGTGCCCGCCACCAGTTCCTCATCCGCACAGATCACAAGAATCTGAAGGCCTTACAAGAGATGGAATGTTCAAACTCCAGACAAGCAAGATGGGCTTATCTGTTTTCACAGTACGACTTCCAGATCACATACATTCCGGGGTCACTCAATCGACTAGCTGACGCTTTATCTCGTAAGGACTCCCATACTGAAACAGTGTCTGTCAAGACCGAGCCCATGTTCCACCGAAACCAGATTCTAGCAATGGTGGGTTCTTTTCTTCAAGAGGTGAAGGCTGCTGTCACGCAAGAATTGCTTCAAATATCCTTCTTTTCCGATTCCCCCTTTCAAGTAAAGGATGGATGGGTGTTTTATACAAAGAAGTGGTATATCCCAGAAGGACCGCTACGCAGGAAGATCCTGAGATTGCGTCATGACTCACGTATGGTGGGACACAGAAGTGTAGATGGCACCTTAGAACTCATCTCAAGGTCGTTTCTCTGGCCCAACATAAGAAAGGAGGTGTTTGAATATGTGAAATCTTGTCCAATTTGTGCCAAGGCCAAGTATGCCTCGGGCAAACCTCTAGGACTCCTCACTCAGGTGGAGAAGCCGACTTGCCCATGGGGACTCATCTCCACGGACTTTATAGAGGATCTTCCGGAGTCTGAATCATGTACTTGCATCATGGTGACGGTGGATGCTGTTTCCAAATTGGCACATTTCTCGCCCTTTCCGAGATTACCTACCGCAACCAAGATGGCGGAGACTTTTGCCCGAGACATTTTCAAATTACATGGTCTCCCTGACAAGATAATTTCTGATCGGGGAAGTCAGTACATTTCAAAATTCTGGACAGCCTTGTGTAACCGATTAGTGGTAGAAAGAGCCCTTTCTTCCGGTTTCCATCCGCAATCAAATGGCCAAACCGAGCGTCTCAACGCCACTCTAGAACAATATCTGAGATGTTTCATTTCTCAACATCAAGACAATTGGGTCTCTCTACTTCCCACGGCAGAATTCTCCTACAATAATTCCAAACACTCCGCCACAGGCCTTTCTCCGTTTTTTTGTACTTACGGAGTCCACCCAAGATTTCTAATACCAGAGGTACCCCGATTTTCCAACTCACCAGCTGCTGAAGAGGTTTTGAGAAATATCCAAGAGGCACAGACCAGCGCATTGGAAGGATTGGAAGATAGCAGACAAAAGAATAAGGTTGGAGCTGACAAGCACCGTAGAGAATGCCCTTCATGGAAGCCAGGAGACAAGGTGTGGTTGTCTACAAAGTACCTTCCCCGATGGACAAAACCTTCCAAACTGTCTCCACGCTTCTTGAGGCCTTTTTCCATTCTCTCCAAGATCAATCCTGTGACCTATCGTCTTCAACTCACCCCTTCTCTTAAACGCATTCCCCCTGTTTTTCATTCCTCTCTCCTCAAAACTTACTATCCAGATCACCACCACAGGTCTCTCTCCCGGCAAATTGCTGTGCCTACATCCACCCAGGATGAGTATGAGGTTTCTGCGGTTAGAGATTCTAGGTTTTACCGTGGTAGGTTGGAATACCTCTTGTCATGGAAGGGTTACTCGGAGTCGGAAGACTCCTGGGAACTGGCTTCTCAGGTACATGCCCCCAGGTTGCTTGCCAGATTCCACTGCTTGCACCTGGGGAAGCCGGGGTGCTTGTGGTCTAAGGAGGGGCATACTGTCATCCGCCCTCACGGCCATAGCCGTAATTGGCGGTTGTTTCCGCGTTGGAGCTGGAGACACAGAGGTAGGGTGTTTTAGTCCTTTCTCTGTGTTCTTGCTACCAGCCCCAGTTATGTGACACAGCGCCGCTTGAAGTATTTAAACTCCCCGCCTCCTGGTAGATGCTGCGTTGCAACCCACTTTGGACACTTCCTGTTTCCGGGTTTCCTCGCTCCGATCCTCTGCTGTCCACCTTTCGGATCTGCCAGAGGGTTTTCCTGTTCACCTGTGTTCCTGTTTCTTTCCTCGGAACACTACTCCTCGCTTCTATTTCCTTCCGCTGCTCCGGGCGGTACTCTGGTGTGCTTTTTCCGTTTTCTCTCTCTCTCTCTTCTGATTTCGGGAATCCTTCCCGTACTCTCTTCCTGCTGGGCTCCTCTGAGCTGGGCTTGCTACATACCTATTCTCCTCTTCCTGGAACCAGTGCCATATCTTCTAACTGCCACTAGGAGCCTCCGTCTCCCCTGACTCTACTATTCCATGGTTTAGACTGTTGGACATCTTCTACTCTGCAAACCGCCTCGCTCTATTGCTCTCATCAGCGACTATCTTGTCATCTGGATTAGAAGAGTCTACACTGCTCCGCAGGGTTTTTTCCCTTTTGGGTTTTTCCCTGATTTCCGGCTTGGTTCCGGAAAGGGAGTCACGGGACAGCTGTTTATCCAGCGGTCACTGTGGCTTCCCTCCGTGACAAGCACATTCATCATAAGAAGGGAAGAGACTACCTTGCACAACGACGTCTACAAGAGACCGACAACTCAGACAGCTCAGGTGAGGAGAGTGTGCTTGCGGGGGAGAAAGAGTTTGAATTGCACCACTCATCACAACCGATTGAGATGGCCTGGAAATATAAAGTACAGCATCATCTGCAAACAGGCTTATCTTACAGTGTACATTATCCCGGATCTACGCTGCCCATGGCTCCATTACTTATGCATTGATAAGTAGAGAAAAGGGCACCGCTGGCGCGTAACCCTCTGAAGCAGAAAGGCCCCATATTCATTCCCGATAACCACAACTCTGGCAGTGGGCCCCAAGTACAGGGCCGATAACCAACCCATCCACCTCGGACCCATTCCCAGAGATGGATGTTTGTTTGTTTGTTTATTCATTTCTAATGCGCACCAGACCCAAGGGTATCAGGGCGCAGTAGTTACAGGATATGCAAAGCTTAGTATCAGAGTTACACAATAAAGTAATTACAGGACATAGACAAGTCAAAATTATACATATTTACACCGTGGATATAATACAAGAGGGAAATCATCTATATACAATAGATAAAAAGCAATGTGCCCCGGCAGGGTACTTGCAGGAAGAGGCTAAGAGTCAGAGGACTTGAAAAGCTTCAATCTAGGGATAATGAGACAATTGAAGTTGGCCAGTCTTGTGGGTCTGGTAGAGGTTCTCCTGTGGAATCTGTCTGTGAGATAAGTGGGGGCTGAGTTATTCACTGCTTTATGAGTGAGAGATGCAGTTTTGAGCTGAATTGTGTTGATGGTCGATAGCCAGTTATTTTGGCGCCTGATTTTGGTTATGTAAGTGCTGCTCTTAGGGCGTTGTTTTGGAGTGTTTGTATCTGCTGGATGATTGATTTGTTAGCCACGATATAGAGGACGTTGCAGTAATCGAGCCTTGAAAGTAAAAGGGCCCTGGCCAGGATCATACAGTTTTCGTTGGGAAAAAAAAAAGGTATGCCCGTTCTAATGAGCTTGCAAGTGTAAGCAGTGGCAGATGCCATGGCATTCACTTGTTTGGTGAAAGAGAAGGTAGAGTCAATGTAAAGGTATACAAAATGTATAGTAATTGAGGGGATGGCGGAGGGTCGGCCAAAATACATAAGCCTATAATTATACTGTTAACTGGTGTTATGTTCACTAATATTTTTAATACAAATCTACACAACTTTAAAAAAGAATAACAAACATTAGCTTCAAGAAATAGACAATTGTGTAATGGAAGTAATTTTATTATGACAAGTGCTTAGACTGTAAAGCAACAAATAGTACATATACATGTGTAGACTGTATACATACTATACATTACACAGTATATTTGGCAATTGCCTTTTTAAAACGAGCGAATTGGTGGAGCCATATGGAGTGAACCTGCTTTACCTGGGAGGATTGGAATAAAAAGAAGCCGAATAGTGAAACATTTGTGGAAGAACGGTTCTCATAATTGCACATGAAAATCTGCAAGAATTTGATAACGGAAAAAGTAAACTTTATCATTGCAAAATGTTCACAATCTTTTGTCACACTATTTCCTACACAATGCTGGAGGTTTGTGACACAATTATCGATCTATACATTATTTGCTTTGCATAATGGTGCTGTAGTGTGAACAAGTATGGGTAAACTACAGACAACTAAAGATCTCAGAAAGAACATTTCTAAGTAAAAAATGTCACAAGAAATATGGATTTATAGGACAGTGAGTTAAAATAACATGAAAAGCAACTCACATTGCTTAAAATTGAAAATGTGATTAGAGTGGAAGGAACTCAACACTTGACACTTTTCTGAAGCGCACCTGGCACTTTTTGAATATGTAATACTCTTTGCACTTTAGTTGGGCATTTCCAATATTTACAATTTGCCTTGGTGAAGTAATATGGTTCTGCATTGACCGTATGACGCATTTTGCACTCAGCACTTTTATCTGGATGTATAATGGATTTGTAAGTACAAGGCTGTAATTCTATCTCGTGCTACCTGAATTACACGAAACGAGCACTCCGGCCTTTAAAAGCAATATATCTCTACATTGCCAATGCTAACCATGAGGTCACAACACGCCAAGATGGCCAACCTCTGATTCTCGCACCTACGGTGCACTTCCACTCTGTGCTATCAGCGGATTGGCCCTCAAACAGCCTATCCCCGGCTTGGATCACCGGCAGGCGTCAGCCGGCTTCCACTACCAAGGCGGAACAACACATGCTCCTGTCCCGAGCCTGTCGGAGCCGGGAGGGGCTGTGGGGAACCTACATTTACCCATTTTAAATTCTGTTCGGGCCCATCACCTTAAGGATCCACTATTATTGTTGAATCATCGCCTACTCCATTCCGCAAGTCTGCAAAGCCTCGACACGTGCAGTAAGACTGTGATCGCCAACACCGAAAACCACTGTCTGTGAACATATACAGTTACTCTATTGCCACTGCCGAGTTCCCTTATCTAACTTACCTACGCTGCTCAGACTATTCAGAGTTCATCTTCATGTGTTTCTATCCCATTACCCCCGAGCTGGTAAAACCGTATGCACCGCAAGTCACATCTCATCTATTGGTGTGTGGTGCCCACTCGTATTGAACTGTCTTGAGTGTATCGCCCGTACTGACCTGACTTCACTGGCCGCCACCGTCTATAGCATATTGAAATCTGATGCCGCTGCTAACGCTCTACTTGCAATCCCTGTCTTACTGTGATGCACAGCGATATACTGGAGAATGGTTACTCTTTGCACCATTCTAAATGTCCTACTGTTTAGAGTTATCCATGTGTTTCTGTCCTGCGACATTGCAAAGCCCCAAATTTATACTGTTCCGAATTATGGGCCTACCCCCTTTGCCACAGCGACTACTGCCCAGATTTACTATCGATCCCATAGATCTTAGCGTCCTGCCCTAATGCATAATATGCAACACGTAACTCACTGTGCTGCCATCTTCAGGCGACTCACTATGATGTCATTCACTGGTTCACAGCCACCCATTGCACTGAATTGACTGCCGCCCTGGTCACACCGATCACTGCCTAGATCTATTGATGTACCATTGGCGCACAGCACATTGCCCTAATGTGTTATGACTCATTGTGCTTCTCTACTAGGGCATAAATTAGCATTGATTCTCACTAGAACGAATAACCTTTAGATTAACTTTGATTTCTCTGCGCCGTCACCATTGGTTTTACTATGCCTTGCCCTATCAACGATCCCATCAGCTAGGTACCAGATTCTACATTCTTATGGGACTTCATAGAGGCGCACTAGCACCTGTGCCAGCTCCCGTTGTCATTCTGTATTACTATTTTGACTGTACCTAGTAGGCTCACTTGCACCAGATTAGCCCACTGTGTTGAACTATTTTAGCCAATCCCTGACTAGCTTACTGTCAGGAACAATACCAGCCTATGCCTGACTAGCCCACTTTGTTGATCTGTACTAGTTTATGCTTGATAACTAGCCCACTGCATTGAACCGCCTACTGTGCTGAATTGCACCAGTCTATACCTGACTGCAATAACCATTGACAGACAATGACTTCCCGACTGCCCTGTTGCAATTAGCCTACTATTCTCATTCACATAATCCTATACCCGATTATCAGCCCATGATACTAATTGCTTCTATCCCTGCTCAAGTATCAGCATAAGACAAACGACTGCCCTAACCCCTGGCTAACTACCTATGTACTGCAATTGAGTAACCTGAATAACTGAGTAACTGAAACTATGTTCCCTAGTAATATCCAGATGACGTTTTTACTGTGTATTCTACTCTTAATTATCCAACAGATCATAGCCGCTACAATGGCCCAGACTAGGCGCGCACACTGTCCTCTTTCTGCCAGAAATAATAGACATCGAGCCATACTACCTTGTCTCTATGAGCCTAGAACTAGTAACAATATGAATCACTGTGTTACGAACCGTTCCCAACGGTGGCCTTTTCTGCGCCGGTGGCGCTTCATGCCATCTATTCACGCCGTCACTCCCAAGATGGCGTCGCGGAATCGAATGGACGGTCTAGAACCCATTCCATCCATTGAGGAAACTCCGCCCGGTGATTTGATCACGTTACTTAAACCTCCGGAATGGAAGACTCAGCGCGTTGCTACTGTTGTTAGTGGTCACGCTCCGTAAGTCTTCGCTTAGGAGAAATACTGGAATTTCTTTTCCAAATTGGTTCCAACCTTCCACCTCCTCCCTTTATTGAAACCTGCTTGTCTATCCTCTTTTCTCTTTCCCAGGCTGACCGCGACCAATCACTGTCACTTCATAGCGTTCAAGAGCTTGTTACCGGTGAAGTCGCCTTCAGACCTGCTCACAGTCCGTAGGTTACCTCCCCTCTCCCTTCGATTCACATTTCATCACACAGGAAGCCTCGTTCTATACTTACCTCTCATTGTTTCCCCCTCGTGTCTATTCATTAGGAATCTCCGGACTACATCTCCCATCATTCATCCCGGGAATCTCCATTCACATCCCCCTTCGTACTCAGACTGGGTAGGTGGAGCCAAATCCCTTACATATTCCTACAACCCGTCTTCTCTTAAAGCATCACTGACCTTGTTTTCTTCCTCTCCCAAAGTTCCCGCCGGTCCCGAACCTCTCAACAAACCCACCTCCGAGAATCAGCATAGCAATTGGCGAACTATCGGAGAACCTCCGGGAGAAACCCGCACGCTGAAACATTTCCACCTCGAGGCTGCAGCAGAAGTCTTGTCAAATCCCATTAAGTCAACGCTCTCAAGCGGCACAGGGTTTTTTCCCCTTTACAAAGGGTTTCCCTGCCGCATCCTTCATTTGCCGAGTTAGAGGCGAAGGGAGGATGTAACAGGTGAACTCCTGATAGCCTCATCTCACTATTGAAGACAAGGTAGGAAAACTCCAGTTGTTGTGTGGTGTTGGGGGGAAACTGAGTGAGCCATTACGTTCCCACAGTTACAACTAACTCTAAAGTTAACACACTGCCTTAGCTACAACAGAAATGCCACAGGGCGCAAATCTGCTCTCAGACCTAACCATGAGATCTTTCCTAGAACCCTGAACCCTGCATCCCACCCTCCCCTTAAGACCAAAAGTACAACTAATCCACCTAAACTTACTCTCACTAGATCACAGGTCCCCAAAAACATGTTCACGATCTCCAGAGCACTAATCAATGCTAGATCGCTAGTGGCACATGCCACCAAAATAGCTGACCTGTATCCACAGATGACCTTGACATCCTAGCTATCACAGAGTCTTGGCTGCACGACGCAGCTGGCCCAGACCTCATGTTAGCAATACCCGATAACTACCAAATACTCAGAGCGGACAGACCCAACGCCAACTGAGGTAGCTTAGCCCTCATCGCGAAAGCTAACCTCACCATTAGATTCTTGCCACCACCTCCACTCAAATCTTATGAAATGCTCATTGCCAAACTTCCTATTTCCAACTGCCGCACCCTAATTATTTACCTACTATACAGACCCCTACGCCCTATCGGTACCTTTGAGGAGGATACATCTAGCCTTCTCGCCAATAATACCAAAGATTCCTCTCAAAGTTTAATTTTGGTTGATTTTAACCTTGAATTTAATGACCCTGGGGACAAAAATGCTCAGGCACTAGCCACCATACTCTCAGAACCTGGACTGACCCAAAAAGTTTCTGCACCGACCCAGGACAAAGGAAGGACCTTAGACTGGGTGACTGACTTGAACTGCGAAACATCCATAGCCAAGGTAAACCCACAATTGTGGACCAACCACCACCTGATTGACTTTTCGATAGCAATAAGCAGACAAATAGCCAGAGACAAAGTCATGGCACCACCCCTCCCGACTAGGAGCAACAAAAAAAAATATCATGGCGGATAAGCTACTACCACATATCCTTCCACCTATAAACTCACTCCCAAGTGATTCCGACCCCAACCTTCTTGTCGAGGTATTCAACAATACTATGTCGAAGGCCTAAGACACTATTGCACCGGTCAAACTGCGTAAAAGTAAACAACGTGCACATCTCAATGCCTGGTTTACACCTCAACTCAAAGTCCTCAGATTACAAAAAAGAAAACTAGAATCTCTATGGCGCCACACTCCCTCGGATGAAAATAAATTCCAATTGACTGACTTTGCAAATAACTATAAAAAGGAAATAATCTACATAAAAAAAGACCTTTATAATGAAAGAATCTCCAATGGCAGCTCTAACACTAAGGAACTATTCACGATCCTTCGAGAACTGGAATCTCCCATTCCTCCTACAGACAATGTACCTAAGGACAAATTATGGTGCACAAGCATTCAGAATGCCTTAGCTAACAAAATAACAGTACTCCAAAATAAGACTGCTATTAAAAAAAACTCTTTGCCCACTCCAGAGCCGCAATCCACCAGTCCCATTGAATCCTCCCTCACCACAGAGCCATTTAGATTCACCAAAGTATCCATCCAGGAAACTGGAAAAATTATTTTGTCCTTAAAACCATCCAACTGCCAGGGTGACAACTGCCCCGCCCAAATAATCAAAGCTGCAGCGAGAGACCTAGCGCTGTTCATCTCAAAATTAATCAATGCCTCTTTTTACGACTAACACTGTCCCAAGTAACCTAAAAGAGTCCTGGGTCTTACCACTGCTAAAAAAAACAGACTCTGGGCCCTTCCATCCCAACTAATTACAGGCCTATCACTATGGTGCACTACCTTCTCAAAATAGTCGATAAAGTAGCGTACCTGCAAATATAGAATTACCTTGAGGCTAACCTCCACCTAGGCTCCCGCCAATCCGGCTTCAGGCCACAACATGGCACGGAAACGCCATTAATAGATTTACCAACTCAAATCGAAGAGCTCAAGGACAAAGGGAAAACTGCCTTGCTCCTCCTCCTTGACCTGTCGGCGGCCTTCGACCTGGTGCACCACGAAGTCTTGTGGAAACACCTGGCCTCGGCTGCCCACTTCTCGAGGGACGCAATAGCATGGGTCAAATCCTTTCTAGACAACAGAAGGATGAGAGTTTTCTCCCCATCAGCATCGGCAGACCGCATGTGGCGTTCCACAAGGTTCTTGTGTATCGCCAACCATGTGTGATATATTTACAAGCCCCTATTTGACAAATTGGACAGACTGGGTGTCACCTACACGAATTACGCAGATGACACCCAGATCCTCATTCCCCTTTTGGCCAATTTCGACAAGGATATGGCTTTGATAAATAAAATCTACCTCCTCATTCAGGCATGGATGGCATCCCAAGGCCTCTGCCTGAATGACGACAAAACAGAGCTCCTGATTCTGGGATCAGCTGCCAACCTAAAAAAACTGAATTCAAGCCTTTAACTTAGACAGGAATACAATTAAGGTAGTTAAAGAAGTAAACACTTTAGGCTTCTACCTCGATTCCACCCTAGCCCTAAGTAAACAGGTAAACTCCATGGCGTCATCAGCCACCTACACCTGCAAGCTAATTAGGGCACGAAGGCCATTCTTATCCAAAGCGAGCTGCATTATCCTCGACGACATACTAATACTATCAAAACTGGATCTTTGTACCACCCTATACTTAGGTGCTAACAAATATATTCTAGACAAAATACAAATGTTACAGAACAATGCCCCAAGAACGGCCCTGAATATACCCAACCGAGAACATGTCTCAGAAATCAGGAGAGAACACCAATGGTTGAAGATAAAGGACAGAATTTTGCTCAAACCAGTCTCCCTGACTTTCACATGCCTAAACAATGCAGCACCCAGTGCTCCAGATAAGATTTTGAGTTGGGAGTATTTTACGCATGATTTTTCAAATTAGAGCGTAAATGCAATTTCAAGAGAGTAAAAATTAGTTTTCTACTCTGCAAGAGAGTAAAACTTATCCAACACATACGTTATGGGTATGGAACAAGTTACTTACCTGTAACTGTTGTTCTCCAGCATGGGTCTGGCATGGATTCACAGGCTCATGAATATTCCCTGTCGTCAGGCTGGGAATCCTCGGTAAAGAAAAAAGAACCAGTATCAGTTTCGTTTCTGATCTGTCTTTCGTAGTAATAACCAATCACTGGTCTCTGCGTCATACTGACCACAGCCAATGACTGCCCTCTACCTAAGCACCGCCTCTGGCAGCCATCTTCAGATTTGGAAGCACGTGAAGTGGCAGTATGACCAAGTGAAGAGCCGCAGAGGGGTAGGCAGGAGGGTTCGCATGTGAATCCATGCCAGACCCATGCTGGAGAACAACAGTTACAGGTAAGTAACTTGTTCCTTCTCCAGCATGGGGTCTGGCATGGATTCACATGCTCATGAATAAAGAATACATAGCAGTACACACATGCACAACCACGGGAGGTGGTAAAGGCTCAACATTAAGCATTACACCAAACTCAACATCAAGCAATCTTACCTCCTCACCAGGCTCACCTCAGGCGAACAGGTTGCGCAGCACTGCTTGGCCGACCCTGGACTCCTCCCTGGAATCCCGATCGACGCAGTAGAATTTCGTGAAGGTGTGCGTCGACCTCCACGTAGCAGCCCTGCATATGTCCAGCAGGGGCACACCAGAAAGGAACGCCGTGGTAGCTGCGATCGCTCTGGTGGAATGGGCTCTCGGACGGCCAGGCAGCGGTCGGTTTGCCAACCGATGACAGTACATGATACAGCCGGAGAGCCATCTGGAAATGGAAGCCTTCGAGAGAGCCTTCCCCTGATTGACAGGTCCAAAGTTCACAAAGAGTTGTGACGTCTTCCGAAAACACTTCGTGCGGTCCACGTAGAACTTAAGCGCTCTAGCCACATCCAGCGAGTGCAAAGTCCTCTCAGCCGGCGACGAAGGCGACGGGAAGAACACAGGCAACACCAAGGGTTGGTTGAGATGGAAGTCCGACGGAACCTTGGGCATGAAGGAGGGGTGCGTCCTGAGCACTACCCTCGTGTCGTGAAAAGTCAAGTACGGGGCCTTGCAGGAAAGGGCCTGGATCTCTCCCACCCGTCGTGCGGAGGTGATGGCCACAAGAAACGCTGTTTTCCACGACAGAAACTTCAACGGGGCCGAGTGCAGAGGCTTGAACAGAGGTCCCATGAGCTTGGTCAGCACCACGTTGAGCTCCCACGCGGGGCCGGCGCCTTCACCGGCGGGAACGATCTGAACAGTCCCTTCATGAACTCTTTCACCAGACGATGAGACCACAAGGACGTCCGGCCCGTGGTTCTGGTGTATCGGGAGATCGCAGCAAGATGAATCTTGATGGACGCGTGTGCCAGTCCAGCTTTGGCCAGCGTCAGCAGGTACGGCAGTACCTGGGGAGCCGTAATCCGTAGAGGGTTAATCTTCTGTGCGTGGCACCAGACAGAGAACCTCTTCCATTTGTGTCCGTAGCATTTAAGAGTCGAGGACGCCCTGGCCTTTGCAAGAACCTCTCTGCAGTCGGACGGTATGTCGTATCCTCCAAACTCTAGCGCTGCAGGAGCCAGGCCTGCAAGTTCAGCGATTTCGGGTCGTGGTGGAGGATGGCGCCTCCTTCCCTGGAGAGTAGATCCGCGTCCACCGGCAGCTTGATTGGCGGGGACGCTGACAAGTCCAGAAGGTCCGGGAACCATATCTGCCTCGGCCACGCAGGTGCGACGAGGATCATCCTGCACCGTGACCGCTTGAGCTGGTTGACGAGCCGGATTAGCAGTGGCAAAGGAGGGAACGCGTAGAGGAACAGGCCCTCCCAGGGGAACGAGAAGGCATCGCCCATGCTCCTCGCCTGGGGAAACCTGCTGGCGAACCTCCGACACTTGGAGTTCGTCGCCGTCGCGAACAGGTCGGTCTGGGGTGTGCCCCACCGTCGGAAGAGGCGATCCACTAGATCCTGCCGTAGTTCCCACTCGTGGCACGAGCGCAGCTCCCTGCTGAGTGAGTCGGCGATGGTGTTTTTTTATCCCTGCCAGATGAAACGGCACCAGAAACATCCTTTGGGCGACGGCCCAATGCCACAGGTCCTGCGCCTCCTTGGACAGCGCTGGAGACCTGGTTCCGCCCTGTTTCCTGATGTAAAACATGGTGGTGGTGTTGTCGGTGAAGATCCTCACCACCTTGCCCTTGAGGGACGGAAGGAAGGACCTGAGGGCCCAGAACACTGCACGGAGCTCCAGGACGTTGATATGGAGGAACTTCTCCGTCGGGAGCCAAAGGCCTCTCGCGTGCAGATTTTCGGTGTGCGCTCCCCACCCTTCCAGGGAGGCATCCGTGGTCACTGTCTCCTGGTGGTCTGGGGTCTGGAAGTCCATGCCCGCCGTCAGATGCGCGCGGTTGCCCCACCACCGGACCGCTCGGCGGAAACTCTCGTCGAGTGTGATCCTCTCCTCGAAGCTGCCCGTCGTTTGGATCCAGCGCGCGTCCAGGAACTCCTGCAACGGGCGCATCCGGAGCCTGCACATGGGAATGAGGTAGATGCAAGAAGACATCATTCCGAGGAGGGACTTGATGGACCTCACCTTGGCCGCGTCGGAAACCAACATCCGCTGTACCTTGCCCAGGATGGACCTGGTCCTTTCCTCCGACGGGGAGGCCAGAAGGGACACTGTGTCGAGCTTCGCTCCCAGAAACAGTGCGTTTTGCGCGGGTACCAGGTGGGACTTGGCGTAGTTCGCGGAGAATCCCAGGTCCGTGAGAAGTTGGACGGTCCTTGCCGTGTGCTCCACGGCGAGCTCCCTCGTCTTGGCTCGGATGAGCCAGTCGTCCAGGTAGGGGTAGACGTGGAATCCCCTCGCGGGGCAGCTGCGCCGCCACCGGTGCAAGGCACTTGGTGAATACCCTGGGTGCCGACCGTAGTCCGAAGGGGAGGGCTTTGAACTGGTAGTGACGCCCTTGGACCACAAACCTGAGGAATTTTCGGTGCCCCTTTAGGATGGGAATATGGAAGTAGGCATCCTCCAAATCCAACGACGACAGGAAGTCTCCTTCCTCCAGCTGCCCCAGGACGTGCTGGAGGGTGACTATCCGGTACTTCTGCGCCTTGATGAACTTGTTCAGACGTCGCAGGTCTAGGATGGGGCGCCATCCTCCCGTCTTCTTCTTCACGAGGAAGTATCTTGAGTAAACTCCGGAGCCCCGAAGCCTCTTTGGGACGAGTTCGATGACGCCCTTCCTGAGCATCGCCTTTACCTCCAGGAGAAGCTGAGGGACGTGAAGCTCTTTCCTGGCCACGGGGGGGACGCGCGGGCACCTTCTTTGAAACTCGAGCGCGTGGCCCCGGGCTAAGGCGTCCAGCACCCAACGGTCGGTGGAGATGGACTCCCACACGCTGACGAAGCTCGCCAGCCGGCCTCCCACCGGGGTGCTTCGGTGGGGGCCCGACCCCACGGCCGGTTCAATCCTGTTTCGACGAGGTTTTGCCGCCTTAACCTCCTTGGCGACGACGGCGGGGTCCGCCAGACTTGCCTCGTCCTCTGTAGGCCTCCTGAGACGACGAGCGGGCCGCTTGACGGTAGGTGGAGAAACCGCCGCCGGAACCTTTGGAGGCGCCCTTGCCTCCGCTGCTCCGAAAGGGCGTCCGCCGTTGCTGCAGAACCCCAAGGGCCCGGGCCGTCTCAGTGTCCGCTTTAATGGCCTGGAGGGAATCGTCCACTGTTTTCCCAAACAGGTTGTTCCCATCGAACGGCATGTCCAGGACTCTGGTCTGTACGTCTTGACGGAAGTCCGTAGCCTTGAGCCATCCACGCCGCCTAAGGCACACGCCGTTGCCCAACTGGCGAAACCCAGTGTCGGCGATGTCCGTCGCAATAGTGATGGCGTGGTCCGACGCCACCTCGCCTTCCTGTAGGATCTCCAGGGCATCCGCCCTCTTGTCGTCCGGTAGGAAGTCCAGCAGGGGAGCCAGTTTGTACCATAGCTCCCTGTCGGAGCGGGCCACGATAGCCAAGGCGTTGGCCGCTTTAATCGTCATCGCTGCCGACGAGATGACCCTGCGTCCCATAGCGTCCAATTTCTTTCCCTCACCGTCCGGTGGGGAAGTCGATGTGGAGGCCGCACCCCCCCCGCTTTCTTCCTGGCCGCCGCGGAGACGACGGAGTCCGGGGTAGGCTGCGCCCGGAGGCACAGGGGGGCCGCTTCCGGGACCCGGTACTTCTTCTCGTAGCGGTCTCTTCTAGCTGGCGTCGTGGAAGGGTTCTTGAGGAGGGCGAGGCCCTCATCCCAAATGTCGTCCAGTAGAGGCACCGCGAGGACCGTCTTCCTCCTGGCCTCGCGCCGTTGATAAAGGAATCCTTCCTTTTTCTTTTCCTCAGGGCAGAGTTGGAAAAGCTCGGGTGCCCTGGCGATCATGGAGTGGAATGATCCAATCTCGTCGGGCGGAGAAGCCCTGGTGGGAGGTGACGACGGTAGATCCTCGTCGTATACCTCGTCGTCTGTACCCGTCGCTGCCGTGTCAGTCCCCGTATCATCCCCTCGGGTGGACGGGGAGGAGGGCTGGACGGGGCGCGACGGCTGAAAAGGAGGTGGAGGGTGAATCCTTCTTTTCTTGGGCGGGGGAGCACCAGAAGGTCCCGGTTCAGGATCCCCCGACGGGAGAGGTTCCTCCGTCGGCAACGGTAGTCTCGTCCTTATCTCTGAACATAAGGACTGTATAGCCAACAAAATGGCCGCCGAGTTGTCTTGCGGCACTGGCAGAGGGGAATCCGACGGGCGATCAGGGGCCCCGTCGGCACCCTCGACGATGTCGTCGTCACCTGCGTCGGGATCCATCCCGACGGGCCGGTCTTCTTCCACGCCAAGGCTGTGGCTTAAGACCTCAATCAGCTCTTCCTCTGAGGTTGAGGCCGAATCTACGACGACGCCCTGCCCCCCCTTTTTCTTCCCCGCCGAGGGTTTCACGGGGGTCCTATCGATGGGCACAAAAGAGGACTCCCTCCGAGGTGGCAGGGAGACTCTGAGCCCCGAGGTCGCCACCACTGGTGTAGCCTCCACAGGCTGAGCCAGGGCCGCCGCGACAGTATCGATAGAGGGCTTGGCCGGATGGATTAAGGCCTTCACCACCTTAGGTGCGCTCAACGCCTTATCCTTGAGGGGGGGGACACTGCCTCGCTCCCCCTCCGATGGGGCCTTCGAGCTCGACCGGGGCCTCTCCAGGAGCTTCGCCGGGTGCTCCCCCTTCCTCTTACCCGACCCAGAGCGTTGGCTCGTGGCTGAAGGTGCCAGGGAGGGTGCGCGCTGCCTGGCGCCCGTAGAGCCCGACCGTTCGGCGCTCCCGGTGCCAGCGGACTCGCGGTGCTTGGCCTTGTGTTGGACCCCCGTCGCCGGGGCGTCCTCAAAGGTCTTAGAAGACCGCTCGGATTTCTTCCTCTTCTTCTCGCCTGACGGGCTCTTCCCTTCCAGCCAGTTGGCGAGACGTTGATGGCGGTCCTTCATGGTCCGCTCCGACATGTTGCCGCAAAACGCACAGCCCTTCTCCACGTGCGTCTTGTCCTCATGCAAGCAGTAGAGACAAAAGGAGTGTTCGTCCTCCTTAAAGACTTTCTGCAACTGGCATCCAGGGCAGATCCTGAACAGCTTTCCGGGCGTCGAGCTTCCCTTCTCCTGGGCCATGTCCGGGCCTGAGAAACTTCTGGAGTCCTCCAAAAGTGTAGCTCGACGAAATCTTCACCCTTGAGGGGCGCAGACGAATCCGACACGGGTCCCCGTTGATCGGATGGAGAGTCGGTGGAGCTTGAGGCTCTTTTGACCGAAATAAACGAAGTTTTTGAGAAAAAACGTGAAAAAATAGCACTAACGCTCGAGAGCAATAGCACGAGGATCCCAACACATGAACGTGCGGTAAAAATCTGAAGATGGCTGCCAGAGGCGGTGCTTAGGTAGAGGGCAGTCATTGGCTGTGGTCAGTATGACGCAGAGACCAGTGATTGGTTATTACTACGAAAGACAGATCAGAAACGAAACTGATACTGGTTCTTTTTTCTTTACCGAGGATTCCCAGCCTGACGACGGGGAATATTCATGAGCATGTGAATCCATGCCAGACCCCATGCTGGAGAAGAACACATTTTAAAAGGGTGCGTGCTTTATTGTGTTGCTCGCTTAGCTGTCACAGATTTGGTCTTTCAGTTGGAAATTCACCATCATGCATAAGATGCTATACTGCTGACAAAAGAAATGCTACATTGCCATCTAGTGGTGGAAAGTATGTTTTATTTAATGAATAAATCAAAGCGTACACGGTACGCAGTACATAATTAAATGGTCCGTATTTGCCATATTTACATGCGTAAAAGGGCAAGATACGCACGTTAACTGGTAGGCTGGCAGCACCCCATACCTAACGGAGGGAATTGTTAGAAAAACATCCACATGCCCCTGGAGAGTGACCAACTCCTTCTGTCTGAGTATACCCAGATTCAAGCTAAAAAAATCAGGAGGTATAAGCTTCCCTGTGAAAGCTGCCCAGTCCTGGAATGCACTACCTCCAGCTCTCAGAGCTGACCAATCCTACCTCAGCTTCAGGCGCAATACCTTGAACTGGCTGCACTCCAACGACATAGATCTCTACTGTACATAATTCCATGCATACGCCGTACTTACTTGTTTTGTGCCACCTACTACACAATTTTGCTGTATGTCCATTGTATATGTACTGATGCCTTCCTGTCTTACCCTGTAACCTATCTCACTGTGTAACCTAAGCTTTAAGTATTCTTGTACTTGTTGCGCTCAGTTACCTCTGATCGGTGCACCCTACAAATTAATAAACAAACACACAAGGCAGTTTTGTCAGTATTTAACATGCATTTATGTGTTTTGATATGTATTCTTGTTTTTTTGATGAGCTCTTTGAGTTAGGTATGCGGTTAGTGTTTTGCAATAAGTCATTGTGAGCAGGGCAAAATTAGTGGTACGTATTTCTACATTAACGTGCACAGGCATATATTTTGCTTCCATTACAACGGACTGCATGGCATCCTCTGGAGAGGCTTCCCATGACGCCTGATGACATGCCGCCATACATGGTAATCAACCCCTAGACGCAGCCCGCGCCACGCTCCTGGGACCGACACTCATTTATGCAGCTGAAGCTGGCCTTGTGTCCCATCCTGACCCTGCTGCCCCGGATTACCTATTTTACTACACACGCGAGTCAGGCTTCTAAAATGTCCACTCAGTGTGTTTGTTGATTCTGTTTGCCAGGCAACCGACATGAGCGAGAGCAACGCGCTCCGATTAGGCCTGTGTGCCCTTTTAGCCCATAGGCTGCCGTCGGATGGCGTCAGCCGGCCTCCCACAATAAGGCCGAAACAACAAGGCTGATTCCTGTCTTTGCCTGTGGAGGCTAGGGGCCAGCCACGCTGCCTGTCCGCCCATACTATCCATACGGTAAGAGACTGCCTTTGATTGCTATGTGGCCTCTCCTGTGCCCTAAGCACCCTATTTCAATCCATTGATCATACGCCTTGCCAAGAAAACCTATGTTGCGGTGAGTGAGCAGTAGGCCACTATGTTGGTCACTAGACCAGGCACAATGCAATAGGCAAATAGTTTGTTAGGCCATACAAGGTACAGTAGTTAGGCAATGAGTCGCTAGCAAGGCCAATGCAGTGATGAAGTAGAAGGTCACTAGTATGGGAGGATCCGGCAGAGTTAGACATCAGGTAGGTCATTAGTCCAACAAGAGGCAATAGGCAAGCAGAAGGTCACTGAGACTCTGTTGCTCTGACTAAGATAAACAGAGGTGCTACAATCAAATAGGTGACTAACGACAACAATACAAAGGGCAGGTGTTGTGCATTAATGGACTAATATGATATATGCAGGCATTAAGGTGCAATGTCGGTTTTTATACAGAAGCCTATCTGGCCCTTGGTCATATACAGACTTACTATAACCAGCCAGCCCTAGCCTGCTAATCCTTTGACTGCCTACCCTAGACCAATACCTTAGATCAGCATAACCAGCCGCCCAGAAACCTTGGCCACTGTCCTCCCATTATTGCACAACTTATCACCCTCTAACTTCCCACCCACCACATGGTCTCCTGCTACACTGACCGCACCCTCTCCCCTTCAGAACCACCTCTGTCACCGGCAGAATGGATCACCAGATTCGCCACCCCCCTACACCTCTGATCCCATGTCCCACGCACTCGAGAAACGCAAGATTAGTTTCTCGCTCCAACACTCCTAATGACTTCGATCTCGATGTCACATGTCCCAAGCATCTGAGAAATGCAAATCTATGCTCCCACACCAACTTTAAGCTTAAGTCTCTTAGTACTCACACCCTGCACACCTGGGGCAACAAATTGCTGTCCCCCACACACCCAGCGACACACTCTGGCACTCGCAATGACCATATTCTCTCCACGTCATCTGATCTCCCATTAGATGAGTCAATTACACCTGCCAGTACTACAATTAAGAGGGCCCTCATCAACGCTCGATCCCTAGTAGCTCACACTCCTGATATTGCAGATTGGATCACGTACAATCACCTGGACTTCCTTGCAGTCACGGAAACATGGCTATATCCCGCCGCTGGACCCGCACTCTCAATTGCCATCCCAAAGAACTACTCTATCATCCGATCAGATAGAAAATCCGGGATTGGGGGTGGTGTGGGCGTCATTGCCAAATCTAACCTGAACATTAGAGAAGTTACTAATCTAGGTCTACCATCTGCTGAACTTCTTTCCTTTAAACTCCCACTATCTAACTCCCGAACTATATTACTTCCACTCATTTACAGAACGCCAAATGCCATCACCTCCTTTGAGGAGGACATCTCCCATCTACTGACATCCAACACAAAACCAGGTTCACAAATTATTCTAATGGGCGACTTTAACCTTGGCCTTCACGACCCTAATGATGCAAACGCTTTCCTGCCTAATGACACTATCACTCAACATACAACGCATTAATAAACCCACACATGTCAAAGGTAGAACCTTGGATTGGCTGGCCGACGTCAACTGAAACATCTCCTTGATTGACATCACACCATGCGCCTGGACAGACCTCCATTTTATAACCTTCTCCATACCTAAAGATACCACCAACAGCCATTGCA
This sequence comes from Ambystoma mexicanum, assembly GCF_040938575.1. Taxonomy (NCBI): domain Eukaryota; kingdom Metazoa; phylum Chordata; class Amphibia; order Caudata; family Ambystomatidae; genus Ambystoma; species Ambystoma mexicanum. The sequence continues at coordinate 42,654,766 of NC_090923.1, read as the reverse complement.
CCACAAACCCTGGCCAGGAACAAACGCAATATCACCATAAAGAATCTAAGACCCTTACTACTTCCTATCACCAATACTGGCCACACTATCACTAACTCAAATCCAATGTCCCTTGTCGAACTCTATAATGACACACTGGAGCAAGCTGTAAACCAAATAGCACCACTTAAATTAAGAAAGGCCAACCAACTGCCCACATGAACAAATGGTTCTCTGCAGAATTAAAAGCACTTCGTAATATGAAAACATCAGCTGAAACCAGCTGGAGAAATGTCCCCTCTCTCACCACTAAAGAAAGGTTCTCCTCTGCAGCAGTCACCTACTAAGCTGCTATCACGAACGCCAAAAAAGAGATTTTCAACACAATGCCAAATCTGGCACGAAATAACTATTGTCTTTCCTAAGAGAATTGGGATTCACCAGTGCCCCCCACTGATGACTGCATCAAGGACAAAGCCTGGTGCAACAACATCCAACAAGCTCTCTCAAACAAAATAACTCTCTTACAAGCTAAAATAGAATCTAAAAAAGCTAACCTCACCTCCAAAGACCATGCTAGCAATAAACATAGCTCTCCCTATCCCGATTGCCCCCCCTTCCACTTCTCCCCTGTCACAGAGGACAAAGTAGTTAACATAATCATCAGCCTAAAACCTTCTAACTGTCAAGGTGACCTGTGCCCTGCCTCAGTTATCAAGGATGGGGCTAAAGACCTAGCTCCTTTCATCACTACTATGATCAATTCTTCATTTAAGAATTCATCTGTGCCCAACAACCTTAAAGAGGCATTCGCCCTACCTCTTCTCATAAAACCTAATCTAGACCCCAATATACCAACTAACTTTAGGCCCATCACGACTGTCCCCTTTCTCCTGAAAATACTACACAGAGTGGCATATCTCCAAATACAACGCCATTTGGAAGACAACAACCTCTTAGGCCTGCGAGAATTTGGCTTTTAGACCCAGACACAGGACCAAAACAGCCCTCCTGGACCTAAAAATCCAAATGGATGAAGCTAAAGATAAGGGCAACTTCGACATCCTGCTCTTGTTAGATCTGTCTGCAGCCTTTGACCTAGTCGACCACCAAATTCTGACCAAACACCTCTCCTAGGCTGCTGCATTCTCCCAGAATGCCACCAGTTGGATTTGCTCCTTCCTGTCCGACAGAACGACCAGGGTCTTTGCCCCTTCTGCTGCGACTGACCGCGTCCCAAGCCAATGTGGAGTCCCCCAAGGATCTTGTATCTCCCCTATGCTTTAAAACATCTTTACCAAGCTCCTCTTTGAACGTCTTGATGACCTGGGTGTCACATATACTAACTATGCTGACGACACCCAGGTCCTCATCGCGCTCACTGGGAGCTATGAGGAAGATGTTGCAAAATTAAATGAGATCTACTTTGAAATCCAAGCATGGATGGCTACCCATAGCCTTTGCTTAAATGAAGACAAGACGGAACTGCTCATCGTCGGTTCCCAGACCCGTCTTCACAAACTCAACCCCAGTTACAAATCTTTTACCATTGATCATAAAAGTCTCAAAAGAAGTCAAAACGTTAGGTGTGCATCTTGACTCCACACTCTCGCTCAAAAAATAAATAAATGCTACTATCTCATCTACGGCCCTACAAATAAACTTATCAATGCCTGTAAACCATTCTCATCTACTGACAGCTGCCTCACTTTGGCCAGGGCTCGGATACTGTCCAGATTGGATTATTGCAACACATTCTTCCTACGCTCCACCAACCACAACCTGAACATACTACAGATTCTACAGAACAACGCCCTCGGATGTGCTCTTAACCTTCCCCGCAAGGCCCACATCACCACCATCAGAAAGGAGGTTCAATGGCTCCCCATCCGTGATAGAATCAAATAACGTTCACTCATCATCACACACAAGTGCCTCTCTCTGACAGCCCCACAATACTTATCATATAAATTCTGCAGACAAAGCTCTTCCAGACCAACCAGATCTCCATATACGCACCAACTTAACATTCCGAAGTTTAACCTGAAAACAGCAGGGGAAGCAAGCTTCCCTGTGTTAGCAGCGAAATGCTGGAACGCACTTCCCATGATAATCAGAGCCGAAGCCTCATTTTGGTCATTCAGAGCCAAGGTGAAGGAGCTATTTACAACCCAGCAATAGCCTGCTGTTTGCCATCAGCTAATTCTCTCACCCTTGTAACTTGTGTTATCTATAATTGTGGACCGCTCTGTAACCCTGTCCTTTCTGTAACTTTGTGATCTTTCTACTGTCACGGACCATCTTGTAAGCTTAATGCGCTCAGTTACCCCAGGATTTGGCTGCGCTATACAAATAAACAAACTAAACTAAACTAAACTATTATCTGCATTACGCTTTTATTTTTGTGCACAAACAATTCACTTATTCATGCTCCATGCTGTGTCTGACGTATTGAGGAAAATGACTCAGTATATCAATTTATTGTTTTGCCACATTTACTGATGATTTCAATAAAGCTAGTAATGTTTATCTAACCAATGAGTCTATACCCATGAAGTTCTTTGTGTATTGAGATGTGTTGCTGCACAGCAGACAGTCAGATTTTGCAGAAATTGCTAGTGCTATTTCTTCACTGATGTGCGAGGCAAAATCCACCTTTTGTCGTAAATTGGGGTGCGTTCTGAGAACCTTTTCCTGTAGAAGATAATAGAAGGCTGTTCTGCACAGAGCGCTTGAAGTTCACTTATCAGGAAGGGCTGGGTGACAGCAACCAAAAAGTCCACCTTTAACAACAACCACTGACAATTGGTGGTTCAAACTGTTTTTGAGCACCGACAGAACCATATTGCGGTCTCACTGGTTGTGCAGTATTCTCCTTGGCATGTAATATATATAGACCGTGAACATGGCTCCAAATTATTTGATTAACAAATGACAGCATCGACAGTCTGCTGTTCTAATATGCCCCTATCACTGCCAAGTAGGTTATATAAGAGACCATAGACACACCACTTTCCACTAATTGTGTGATGAAGGAGATATCATCCAGTCTTGCCTGCAGTGGGTTTTTGTCACTCCCTAAACACATGTGGCAACAACACCTAGACATCCTTCGGCCTTAGTTTGCGCTTTATTTCATTTTAAAATAATAATAAAACCTGGATTTACTTGCGTACTGTGACCTGGTGGAATCCTTCCTAGTTGCCCTAATGCTCCCAATGTTCTTTTGAGAGGGTCCCAGGTGACTGTAACCCAGGTCCTGTAACAATCCTTCCGATGGTGTCACTTGTCCCCATGGGGAGACTCTTTCCTGGAGTTTAGGGAGGTGAGGCCACTATCCGATAGTCCTCCTAGAGGTGGTAACATGAGGGAGGCCCTCATAGGGAGGAACTCCCTGCCTGGGGACAAGAATGAGAGATTGGGATAGGGTGCCTTTAACTCCAATCACATGGGTAATTACACCCAACTCTTACTTACACATGATAAAATCAGAGACAATGTATTACTGTAATATGTCAGACAGTTTCCCTGTGATAAGGACTGGTATGAAGAAGAAATCAAGAACGCTACAGTCAAGCATGAAGTATTCAACTAGCTGCTCTCAATCGGACTGATTTTACGCTAGGGCAGTTACAGCTACTTAAGACAAACAGTAAAGAAGGACCAAGAGAGAGCTACCTCTGGGAGGAGAGTACAACAAGCAAGGATGCTGACAAAAAGCCCACGTTCTGAGGCTGTAGCGAGACAGTTGTCTCAAGGGCTGGGGTTGAACCAAGGGATGCAAGGGAACCATCTCATCCATCAGTGGAGAGCCAGCAAACCTGAAGTCGAAAGTCAGTGCGGTGGTGGCGTTACCTGTAGTGGCTGAATCATTCGATCCAAGAACGACATCCTGATCATCAGAACTAGCCAATGGCAGAGCCACATGAGAAGTACGAGAAACTGTGCTGGTTGCGAGACCTGTAATGGGTGGAGTGTTTGTCCGAAAACTTCTGCCCTGATCACCAGTCATAACGGACCACAAAGTCAAGCGTACCGAAGAAGAGTAATACTAGAGAGTGACAGACAGCAAAGTCAAGCGGACAGAGCAAGAGAGAGACAGGCCGCAAAGTTTAGCCAGCCGAAGGAGAGTGGAAGAAGAAAGTAGACAATCAAACGCACAAACCGTGGCAAACCCCTGGCAAACCGGTGAAGAATTCCCTGAGAGAAGGTAAACGGAACAGTGATAAATCTAGGAGGGGCCTGGGCAACTTATGAACTGTGAACGGAGACAAAAGCAATAAACCATTTTGTGAAGTAATTCCCTGGTCAGTTCCATAAAACTGTGGTATTGAGTAGTTGAGAAAGACTCGAGGAGCCTCTCCCACGTCCAAGTGGGGCCAAGTAAAGAGAACACCAAACCATTAGAAGGAATTAAACATGTAGATGGAGGATTTAATGCTGAAGTATACTTAAGAGGAATCTGCGTAAGCTGACATTAGATAGAAGGGATCCATTCTCCAAGTTTTGTTACAAGTGTGGAACTTTGTGAACACAGAACATTATGAGACTTGTACTCTCCTGGGTTGTGATAAGAACTCTTCGGTTAGCTTAGTTTGTTTTGTAGTGACAGGGATAGTTTAGGAGTTTGACTAGGGTGGAATATTTTATTTTTGACACAGCATATTTTCAGGCACAATTTTTAGTTTTGTTGAGCTAGGGAACCACCTCTAGTTAGGGGCAAGATAGGTTTTGCATTTTTTCATCCATAAATAATGTTTATAACCAAAACCATGCCTGCGTTTGTTCAGACTGCTCATTCCAGGTCACCACAGTCCTTCAGGACCAGGACATCAAGGAAAGATTTGTGCTTGGGTACAAGACCCCTCCCCCCATTACTGTTTGAGAAGATCCAACCTCAATAGTCTGTGTTTCAAGACGGGTCGGGTGGGTAACCGACATCACCTCAGACCCTTGGTGCCCTTCGTGGTCCTCCCTGGCCGGCGGCACGATGGAGGGCAGTCCATCACAGTCGACAGTGGCATCGGGAGCACCGTATCTGCCCTGGCGACCCCCAAGACCGGCTGGGATGGTTGCTGGAGAAGGGCGTGGTGGCGGTAAATCTCCCTCGGCCCCAGCAAAACTGCTGTCAGGGGGCTGTAACACTCGGAGAGCCACCTGCCCGCTGGGGCCTTCCCACCCAACCCAGAGCAAGTCAGGGTGCACCGCCACAGAGAAAATGCACCCTGCGGGGGCCAGGTGTGCCCGGGCAGCAGTCCCGCATGGGCATCTGCTCTTCCAGGCAACCAACCTGCCCGCTGTGTTGAATCCTGCAGGCTGACTGCACGGAACCCACCCGTTTACCTCTCAACGGTTTGATGCCCTCTTGAACTCTCTTCAAAGTTATTTTCAACTTTCCCTTACGGTACTTGTTGGCCAATGGTCTCGCACCCGTACTTAGCCTCAGATGGAGTTTACCACCCGCTTTGGGCTGCATTCTCCAGCAATGTGACTGAGTAGACCCGATCCCGGTGTGCCGGAGGCCGCTAAAGGCCTAACACCATCTGCAGGGTGAGACTCGATCAGAAGGACTTCATCCCCCTGAGCAACACGAGAGAGTTGGTCTTCTGTACACCACATTTTCCACACCTGCCGCTGAACGGGGATTTGGTGCTGGGCTCTTCCCTCTTCACTCGCCGTTACTGAGGGAATACTGGTTAGTTTATTTTCCTCTGCTTAGTAATATGCTTAAATTCAGCAGGTCGCCATGTCTGATCTGAGGCCATAATCGGGGGAGCAGAAAGCTCGGGCGGTCTGCCTTGGGGCTGTACAAGGGGGTTGCCCCAGCCCCGTGCCACTGGCACGGCCGAGCGTGCGCTGTCCCAATCTGCGGTCAAAGCTCACATGGAAACACGTTATAGGGCCATCCCACGCAGCCATGGGACACCACAGACAGCCACACGCGGCGCGGTCAGGTGCCCCGTGGTAGGGTGGAGGTGCCCCAGGATATTTAAAGGCCTGCTGCTGCCACCACCACCACTAGGGCACACCAAGCGCCCGGCCTGCCCAAAACCTGCAGGAGGACGGGAAACTGGGGAGGCCAGGACGCGCCGGCCATAAGCCTGTGCGCCAGGTTCAGGGATCATGCGACAGTGCTGATAGGGGTCTGATCTTAAGGGGACGAAGGGAACGGGTCCATGCGACATCCCCAGACGTGCCCCTGTGATGGAACCCCGGGGCGATCGATGTTCAAGTGACCCTCAGACAGGCCTAGCCCCGGGAGGAACCCAGGGCTGCAAGAGGCAGGCCAGAGACTGCACAGGCAGGGGGTTGGTGGGACCGCTAGATTCTTCAAATCGCAGCCCGGCCACACGGGGCCTAGCTCCAGGTACCTGGGCAAGAGGGAAAGTCGTCTGCTGTGCCGGTGTGGCTGGCCATCGCTCGCCCTGGAACCTCAACGCCCGCCCATCGAGTGAGGAGGCGTCCCTCGATAACAGCCAGGATTCCCTCGGCTCCCCCCACTCAGGGCTACCCTGCTGTCGGGGTGCGCCCACCAAGGCCCGCCCGCTGACAGGTGAGAGAGAGGAGCATGCACCACAGGCCAGTGCAGTGGCTGGCTCGGTGAGGAGAGGGGGGCGTGCAGGGCTCCCTCTCTGGTGCAGGACTGCGGACATCCCCAGCAGGTTAGCCCAACCCTGCCAGGCGTCCCCGTCCATCTGCTGGGTCGTGGACCCACCTACAGTGGAAGGGAATCCCGCTCTCTGGGGCCTTGTTGCCCACCTGCCACGGACCGCTCTGCTGGCCGGACCATAGCACGAGGGGTGCCCCCAGGCTGTGAGCGTGCGCATCTGGGACGCAACCGAGGTCAGGCCCATGGCTCTTCTTCTGGCTGCTCCGCTGTTAATGATCCTTTATGCACCCACTCACAAGCAGATTGTCACGCCGCCCGCATTGGGGTCCACTTACTTGAAGCGGCGCGCCCCGTCCTGGAGGCTGTACCCGCGCTTTCGCTTAGGGGTTCCTGGGTTGTTCTGGTCATCGCGCGCTTCCGGGTTTCCTGGGCAGGTTGGTCAGCGCATGCGCGGGCGGCCATTCCGCGCTCTTCGCGCATGCGCGCTGCACGGAGTACTCGCTTTGGAGGACCTTGCGGTCCACGCCTCTCTCTGAGCCAACCAACGCTTGGGAGTCGGCTCGGCTTGCGTTCCAAGCCTCCTAGGGGTTGGCAGTCCTATTTAAGGAGCCCGGTCGTTCATTCAAACTGCGTCTCAACGCGGTTTGATTAGGATCGTGTTTCCTCGCCGGTTCCTTGTGCCTACCTTACCTGTTACCTGACTCCTGTCCTCCTTGTTCCTGGTACCCTCGGGTCCTTACCTGTAACCTGACTCCTGTCCTTCTTGTTCCTGGTACCCTCGGGTACATTCTGCAGTTGCCTTGCCTTGTCCTTCCTTCTCTTGTCCTGTGGTAGGGTGGTTCCCTTTCCCCTCTTCTGAGTTGGGTGGTTCCCCTGTGGTTATTAGTTGGCCCTTGCCTTGTACCTTGTCTGCCTGCACTTTCAGCCTCCCTCTACCTTGTGAGCCATTCTTCTACCTTCCTTCCCGGATCCTGCCTCCTACCAATCTTCACTGTGTCCTCTCCCTTGGGACTTCCATCTTCCGGATCCAGTCTTCCTTGGGACTTCCATCTTCCGGATCCAGTCTTCCTTGGGACTCAGTATCGTCATCTGGAAAGGCTCCCCCTGTCAGTGCTTGCACTGTCCTGACGCCACGTTAATCAGGGGTGAGCAGACTCGTGGCGTTGGGAGCTGGTTCATCTCCAACCCGGTTCCATTCGGGCGGGAGCTGGGCTGGCTTCTCGCGTCATCAACCACATCCACGCAGGACTCCTGACAGCCTGGCATCATCATCAAGGTCTTCAACCAGACGAACAGGTACGCAACGTCCTCGTGACGCACTCTATAACAGATTGAGACGCCTGCCTTCGGATACTTCGGACACTGAGATGGAAGAGGACCCAGGTCTTCGTATTGAAGTACAAGCTCTTCGTGCTGAGATGACAGCACTCCGTCAGGAGAACGTGGCTTTACGTCAAATGATGACACAGAACATAGGGGCATCTCCACAGTCTGAAAACACCATGGCCCACACCGCACCCATCAAGTTCGATGGAGACCCCAGACGTGTGGGTGAATTCTGCAACCATTGTCGGATACATTTCCTCTACCGTTCGACTCATTTCAACAATGACAAAGCCAAGATCGGCTACATTTTGGGCAATTTATCTGGGAATGCTCTTGCTTGGGCTACACCCCTGGTTGTTACTAATAGCCCCATACTTGGCGATTTCTTGGCCTTTGAAAAAGCGTTCTTGGATGTTTTTCAGTCTCCTAATCTGGCTTCCACAGCACAGAATCTATTGATGGACATTCAACAGGCAAATTCCGATATAATAACTTATATCAGCCGTTTTCGTCAACTAGCGACTGATTCCCTATGGCCAGAGATAACACAGAAGACCTTGTTTCGCCGGGGATTAAGAGAGGAATACAAGGACGAGTTGTTGCATATTCCTGAACCCCAAGATCTACAGAAACTTATTGAACAGGTTTTGAGGATAGACCAGAGATTGGCCGAGAGAAAGGGTGAGAGACGTCGGTTTGAGAAGGTGTTCCCCAGGCCATCAACCCTACCGACTGGACTGCCAGTACCTTCGGATTCCTCTACCGAACCAATGCAATTAGGCGCAGTAAGGGGTCCCTTATCAGAAGAAGAGAAGAAGCGCAGAAGAAGACTGCGTTTGTGTCTATACTGTGGTGCTGCCGGTCACTATCTGAGTACCTGTCCTTTGCGCCCTATCAAGAAAGGGGGAAACTAGGAGGCCTGTCGTCTATTGGAAAGGCCACGACAGGTTCTTCTTTGCTACAAGTCCTTTCTTGTGCCAGTACGGCGTTTCCGCCTATGCAGCCAGCCGTCTTGATGATTTTGCAAATCAGTCTGAAGTGGCAGGAGAAGACAATTGATGTCCATGGATTATTGGACTGTGGGGCTTCCGGTAATTATATTGACAAGGAATTCGCCATCAACAACGGCATACCATTGCTCACCAGAAGAAATGCGATACCTGTGGAGGTCATTGATGGTACACCTTTGTCTTCCGGACCTATTCGATTGCATACTGTTGGCATGCTATTGCGAATCGAGGCTCATGAGGAGGAGATCGCTCTCGATGTCATCAAATCGCCTTCATATCAAGTGGTGTTGGGACTACCTTGGCTTCAGCGACACAATCCCTCGATCAATTGGGAGTCTCGTATTCTAGTGTTTACCTCTGCTCTTTGTATTCAGGAATGTTGTGGTTCCGGCACGTCATTGAAGCCACCAACCTCAACCTCTCTTACCACCGGTAAGAACCCGCTTGGTTTGTGCTCCTTGTCCCAGATTCCACATGCGTATGCTGACCTGAGGACAGTATTTTCTGAACCTGGAGACATACCCCTTCCACCTCACAGAACTTTTGATTGCTCCATTGACCTGATTCCGGGTGCGGTGATCCCACATGGGAAGGTTTATTCCTTGACCCAGACCGAAAGACTGGTACTTCGGAACTACTTGGATGAGTGTGTCAAGAAAGGATACATCGTACCTTCTAAATCCCCCGCGGGATTCCCGCTGTTTTTCGTGAAGAAGAAGGAGGGCACTCTACGGCCATGTATTGATTATCGTCAATTGAATGACATCACCCTTAAAGACAGGTACCCGTTACCGTTGATTCGAAACATCATGGAGTCATTACGGTTAGCCAGGGAGTTCACCAAACTAGACCTTCGCGGAGCCTACCATTTGGTCAGAATCAAGGAGGGCGACGAGTGGAAGACGGCCTTTAAGACTCCATTTGGGCATTACGAATACAGGGTAATGCCCTTCGGGTTGTGTAATGCCCCGGCCGTCTTCCAGCGGTTCATGGATCACATCTTCAGCGACTTGATTGGCATCTCGGTTTGGGTTTATCTGGATGATATCCTGATCTTCTCAGAAAATCCGGAAGAACACGTTTCACATGTACGAGAGGTCCTTCTACGTTTATCACAGTATCAATTGTTCGCCAAAGCTGGAAAATGTTCATTTCATCGGAACAAGATGGAGTTTCTGGGGTATGTAATCAGCGAGGCTGGAATCCACATGGATTCTGATAAAGTACAAGCAATCCGAGACTGGAAACAACCTCATGACCTGAAGTCCCTCCAAAGATTCCTGGGATTCGCCAATTTTTATCGGCGCTTCATTCCTCAGTTTTCCCGTATCACGGCTTCGTTGACACGTTTGACCAGCGTTAAGACTCCGTTCCTTTGGGATTCAGAGGCATTAGCAGCCTTCAACCGTTTGAAGACGGCGTTCAGTACAGCTCCTGTTTTACGTCATCCCAACGACGAGATGCCTTACATCGTTGAGGCTGATGCTTCCAACTTCGCTGTTGGCGCTGTTCTCCTACAGAAGCATCCTGTATCTAACGAAGAACACCCGGTGGCCTATTTCTCACGAAAGCTCGCTCCGAGCGAACAGAACTACGCTGTCATAGAGAAGGAACTCTTGGCCATAAAGACTGCGTTCGAGGAGTGGAGGCACCACTTGCTGGGAGGACGTTTTTCTGTAGAAGTCCGCACTGATCATCGTAACCTGCAATATTTGCGATCCTTGCAGTGTCGCACCGCTCGCCAGGCCAGGTGGGCTTTTTTCTTTTCTCACTACGACTTCAACATTACTTACATCCCCAGCTCTCAGAACCTGAAGGCTGACGCCTTATCGCGCTCTCTGGAGAAGGAAGAGAAGGATTGCAGTCAGAACGCTCCATTGATTTCTCCTAAGCATTTTCTTTTGACGATTTCTCCTCATCTGCAGAGAATAGTACAAGAAACATCGGTGGACCCTGATCGAGCCGACATTCTGAAGCGACCACAGATCACTGAACACAACGGTCTTTTGTTCTTTTTGAAACGTCTGTACTTACCGACGTGTTCACTCCGGTTAGACATCCTTCAAGGTTTACACGATTCACATGTTGGTGGTCATCGTGGCGTCAAGGCCACTCAAGAGCTGATTTCCAGACAATTCTGGTGGCCGGGTTGGGCCAAGGAGGTCAAGCGGTATGTGGAGAGTTGTCCAGTTTGCGCTCAAACTAAGACGCCAAGAAGAAAACCTATGGGATTGCTTCAGCCTACTGAAACACCGCCTTACCCATGGCACACCATCGCCACTGACTTTATTGTCGAGCTTCCGCCTTCTGAGGGCAATACTTGCATTATGGTAGTAGTGGACTGTTTCACGAAGTATGCTCACTTTATCCCTTTTTCTAAGATACCTACCTCCTCTCAGATGGCTCTGGCATTTCTACACAACATTTACCGGCTACATGGGTTACCGGAGAAGATCATCTCTGATCGTGGCTCGCAGTTTCTCTCTTCGTTTTGGCATCAATTGTGCAATCATCTTGGTATCCGCAGAGCCTTGAGTTCTGGTTATCATCCGCACACAAACGGACAGACGGAGAGAACTAACCAAACCCTAGAGCAGTACCTACGCTGTTATGCCAATGCTACTCAATCCAACTGGGTGAAGAATCTTGATTTGGCTGAGGTATCCTATAACAACGCAACGCATACTGCTACGGGTATCAGTCCTTTCTTTTGCTCTACTGGACTACATCCCAAGTTGGTTCCTTTTACTCCAGTACTACCTAGTGCTGTTCCTTCGGCGGATCAAATGGTTTCTGACATCCAAAAGCAGCACGACCTGGCCCGGGGTACCCTGGTTGAGACACGGAAGCGCATGAAGAAGCAGGCAGACAAGTGTCGGACTACGGAACCGGATCTCCAGGTGGGCGATCTGGTTTGGTTGTCCTCTAAGAACCTGCCAGTACGCAATCTGCCCACCAAATTGGCACCCCGATTCTATGGGCCTTTCAGGATTTCCAAACGTTTGTCCTCAGTTGCTTTTCGACTGGTGTTACCCCAATCTTGGCGAGTGCATCCAGTGTTTCATGTCTCCCTTTTGAAACCCTTTGTGAAGGATGTCTTTGGGCGTTCCAGTCCTCGGCCTTCCTCCATTCAAGTACGGGGGGTCCCTGAATTTGAGGTACAGGAAATATGTGACTCACGGATCCGTCGGGGCGTGCTCCAATACCTTGTTGATTGGAAAGGTTACCCTGCTTGTGATCGCACTTGGGAGCCCCGCTGTCATGTGCATGCGCCCCGTCTGGTTCGTGACTTTTTCCTTCGTTGTCCCTGGAAGCCGGGGGCTCCGGGTCTTTCTGGGAGGGGGCATAGTGTCACGCCGCCCGCATTGGGGTCCACTTACTTGAAGCGGCGCGCCCCGTCCTGGAGGCTGTACCCGCGCTTTCGCTTAGGGGTTCCTGGGTTGTTCTGGTCATCGCGCGCTTCCGGGTTTCCTGGGCAGGTTGGTCAGCGCATGCGCGGGCGGCCATTCCGCGCTCTTCGCGCATGCGCGCTGCACGGAGTACTCGCTTTGGAGGACCTTGCGGTCCACGCCTCTCTCTGAGCCAACCAACGCTTGGGAGTCGGCTCGGCTTGCGTTCCAAGCCTCCTAGGGGTTGGCAGTCCTATTTAAGGAGCCCGGTCGTTCATTCAAACTGCGTCTCAACGCGGTTTGATTAGGATCGTGTTTCCTCGCCGGTTCCTTGTGCCTACCTTACCTGTTACCTGACTCCTGTCCTCCTTGTTCCTGGTACCCTCGGGTCCTTACCTGTAACCTGACTCCTGTCCTTCTTGTTCCTGGTACCCTCGGGTACATTCTGCAGTTGCCTTGCCTTGTCCTTCCTTCTCTTGTCCTGTGGTAGGGTGGTTCCCTTTCCCCTCTTCTGAGTTGGGTGGTTCCCCTGTGGTTATTAGTTGGTCCTTGCCTTGTACCTTGTCTGCCTGCACTTTCAGCCTCCCTCTACCTTGTGAGCCATTCTTCTACCTTCCTTCCCGGATCCTGCCTCCTACCAATCTTCACTGTGTCCTCTCCCTTGGGACTTCCATCTTCCGGATCCAGTCTTCCTTGGGACTTCCATCTTCCGGATCCAGTCTTCCTTGGGACTCAGTATCGTCATCTGGAAAGGCTCCCCCTGTCAGTGCTTGCACTGTCCTGACGCCACGTTAATCAGGGGTGAGCAGACTCGTGGCGTTGGGAGCTGGTTCATCTCCAACCCGGTTCCATTCGGGCGGGAGCTGGGCTGGCTTCTCGCGTCATCAACCACATCCACGCAGGACTCCTGACAGCCTGGCATCATCATCAAGGTCTTCAACCAGACGAACAGGTACGCAACGTCCTCGTGACGCACTCTATAACACAGATACCCCAGCTCTACATGTCCCAATTCACGCTCAAATGCCCCATTTCTCCTTCCAAACACACGTTCCAGAGTCAAATGCCACCCCCCTACGACCCACACAAAGACACCAACATCCGTCCCTCCATAACTACACCAAGATGCTCCACCCCTCTCCCCAGAGCCACACCCATATGCTTCACCTCTACCTCCAGACTCACACTCAGATGGCGCCATCCGCTCACTCTCTATATCCACACCCAGATTACCCCATCCCTTTGACACACACATGCTCCCACCCCTCCCATAGAGCAACATCCTTCCCTCCAGACATACATACCCCACCCCTCCATTCACACCCAGATGCCCCCCTTCCTTCCCACCAGAGTGCTGAAGCCCTCACTCACACACACATGCTCCATCATTCCCTGACATGCCCCTGTTACGCTCACCTGGTCTCTGCGAGGCGTTGGGGCACGGTTGCAGCCCTCCCTGAACTTGAATCACCCCTTTCAGGCCTCTCCGTCAGTAGAAAAGCTGTGAGAGGTGGTACGTGGCGATACTGCTCTTGCGTGGAGATAAGAGTGTGTGAGTGCACCAATCTGCGATTGTTGTACCTCTCGAACCCTTCACCCCAAAGTACGGTTTCTGTGAGCATACGCCGGCCCATAAAGCTCACCTGTGAATTATGGAAGATAAGCTCTCCGTCCTGCTACTTCTGGCAGGGGTGCGTCAAAATGGGATCTAGTTCCTTCACTGTTCCCTGATAAGGATTAGTCCAGTCCAGCTGCTACTATGCTTCTCCTTATGATTGGTAAGTCTTTCTTGAGCTCTTATGATGCTGTTCGTTCTGTTTAATGTCTTTATATGTTGCTCCTATTTGTGCCCGCAATAATGTCTCTCTTCTGTTTTCTTCCCTTAGATGGAAATGCGGCCTCAATGCAGCTGTGAGACACGAGACGCGGCCGGATGGAAGATGGATGCTACCGCAATGTTCGACAGCAGGTAAGTGATGGTTTAAGGAAAAGCGCAAAGTATGGCGAAGCGCAAACTTAAACTGACTGTTTTTTCGATGTCTAACCTTGTCTTCTGTTTTTCCTTGCAGGTGCTGCTGTCGACGATGGAGTGTGTCGTGCTGCGGTGCCAAGATAAAGATTTTGGCATTCCGGAAAGTGTAAAGATGAATACTTGGTTCGCCGAAGAGATGTACAGGTAAGAACAGCTTCCCCCAGTTGGTAAGTATGCTGGCAGGGAGCAGGATGTCCAGGAAGCATGATCTGCAAAGGTAAGTCTGACCTCGGCCGACGGTGAGCGTTAAGCTGCTTGCAAGCGCAGAATAACGCGAAGCGTCTGTCTTGAGGCTAGGGGCAGCTTATATAGCTGAGATCGTGGGCACGCCCATTAAGGCCGTCTTACCAGCCACACCCTGCCACTCCTAGAGAGTGAGCACGTGCAAAGGCAATCCATTAGCAGCCACACCCAAGAATACACTTGGGGCTGCTTAATGGATGGAATGTTCAAGGTTAATGCATCCTGCTTAATGGATGGAATGTTCAAGGTTAATGCATCTGAAGTGTTATGTCCATAATAAAAGCCTTTTGGTGTTAAATGGATGTTCTTGTTTACCTTTGTTCATGAGCCTGGCGTCAAAGGCGCCAGGACAGTGTCCACCCAGGTCTCCTGTGCATGCGACCCCTGCATGCCTGTGCCCCTGACTTCATGACCATGACAGCCCCCATTATTTGCCCTGTCCCTCCATTCCAGAACAACAATGCCCCTTATACCATGATGCCCCATCATCTCTCCACACAGCAAGATGTCCCCATCCTTCCCCCGACCAATGAGCCCCCATCCCTTCCTCCAGACACATACTAATGTGTCCCATTCCTCCATCCACACACACACCAATATGTCTCATGCCTCCTTTCACACCCATAACAATGTCCGCATCCCACCCGCTCAGACCCACACCAATATGCCCCATCCCTCCCTCTCAGACCCACACCAAGATGTCCCATACCTCCCTCTCAGGCCCACACCAAGATACCACCATGCCTCTAGACCAAACTTTTTTGGCCTCGGCCCCTCCTGAGCAAGATTTGGGCAGGCCGGGCCACCCCAAAAATGCCAAATGGACAGAATGTACAAATGGCTATGAACTATTGCGCTGTCACCGCACCCTACTCCATCACAGTCGCTGGGCTTCCTCATCCCACTCCTACCCAGTCCCCGGGCTCTCCCCACCCCATCACAGACCCCGGGCTCTCCCCTCCCTGCTCCCACCACTATCCCAGTGTGCCCGCCCATCCTGCCCCCACCACAGTCCGAGGGCCAGTGGGAGCTGGTGAATTCTTTAAGTGGAGAGGCATAAATATTTCCCACAAAAATGCTACAGCAACCACGTGTAGTGCGGGAGCTCGACCCAATCAATGGAGGGTTGTGGGGGTTTTCCCCCCGTGAATTTTGTTTAAATAATGGGTTACAATGTTGCATTTTAGAGCATACTTTAAAATAAAAATGGGTAAAAAGCCAAACAGTTTGCAATTGGCGCTAGGGTGCCAAGGGGAAAAGCATGGTATTTTTGACTGGACAACTATGATAGATAAATAAAATACCATCCCTGTCCCCAGTGTTCCACAGAGCTTCAGAAGAAGAGCTGATTTTGGCAGGTTCATAGGGCGATTGTGCAACAAAGGCATTTTTAAAATGTCTTTGTTGTACAACCCTCCTTCCCCCTTCTACCCCTACTCAGCTCAACGGACCAAACACACACACACACCAATCAATCCATCATTCATACGAGCACCCATCATCATACTCTCACTCATAACACAAGGTTACACGCATCCATACATATATTTAAATAAAAAAATTAATTAACATAAATGTACCTTCTGTAGGGCCCTGCGCGTGGTTGCTGAAATGCCCCCTCCAGGTTGTTCTGTCCGTATGTGCGAGGAGGCGCAGGAGCTCCCCCTCACACATACAGACATGCAGTACCCCAGCCAGCATTTCCAATGAGCTATGCAAGGCTGGCGAAGCAAAACCCCCCCAGCGTTGCATGGCTCAGTGAGCATGTGCGACTGGGGAACTGAAATGTCAAAGGGAAACACTGTTTCCCTTTGACAGTTCAGCCAGGCCAGGAACACTCGCTCCCTCTGCTGGAAAAAGCAGCTGTGGGAGTGCTCAGTGTTTCACTGGGCTGGCTCCTCGGCTCCTCCATAATGGGTGAGGGGGCCACTGGGTGGATGCCCCCTTGCCCATTATGGATGAGCTGCCAGGCTCGGACCGACCTATAGGGCAATAGGGCGATGCCTGTACCAAAAATGCTAGTGTAGGCCAGTCAAAATGGGCCACTTTTTGGCCACTTTGGGCCAGTTTGATGAGTTACTTCACTATGCAGCTAGTAGTTTTGATCATTGTCATTGTTGCTGAATAAATATTCTTTAAATATCCCAATTTGCTTACATTTTAACAACCCCCTGCACACCCGGTTACTATTCAAACAGTCTGTGACTAAAGGAATGAATATCCTATTGCCTATTGCCCTATTGCCTATAGGGCGATGCCTGTACCAAAAATGCTATTTTAGGCCAGTCAAAATGGGCCACTTTTTGGCCAATGTGGGCCAGTTTGATGAGTTACTTCACTATGCAGCTAGTAGTTTTGATCATTGTCATTGTTGCTGAATAAATATTCTTTAAATATCACAATTTGCTTACATTTTAACAACCCCCTGTACACCCGGTTACTATTCAAACAGTCTGTGACTAAAGGAATGAATATCCATTTGCAATTGCGGGCCACTTTTTCATTGGTGTCTGAGACAGTTTTATGGTGCAGTCCAACCATGTGGGCTGCCACTGCCCATTTCCTCCAATCTAAAAAAAAAGAAGAAAATGCGGGCTCTCACCCCCCCCTGGGATGCGGCCGTGCTTCCCAGGGGGGGCGCGGCCCACAGTTTGAAAACCTCTGCTCTAGACCAATACCATAATGCCCCCTCCTCCCTCCACATATCAAGATGCCCCTTCCTCATTGCAGACCCACACCAGGAAGCCCACGTGCCTCTCCTGAACCACACGCAGACAGCCCCAGCCGACCCCCTCTAAAACCACCCATCCTAAACACACCCTCATCAAACACTAAATTACTCTATCAGCCTCCTTTGGTCAGTTAAACACCACCATCCACTGTCCCATTCCTTTCACATTGAATAGCTGAACATTATTTCTAAAGTAAATGTAATTTTCCGCTCCTCGTCTCAATCTGGTGTCTTGCAGGAACGTTCACGGTATTCCGAGGTAAATGCAAATTGTATTCTCAGCAAGCCAAGAGCACACAGATTGCTGCTGCTCCTGCAGCCTGGCAGCCAGAGCCTTCCCGGTTCCAGCTCAGAAAATGACGATAAGGGACAAAACCAGGGCGGACGCTCCATCGGGGGTCTTGCAGAAACGTTCCTGATATCCCGAAGAAAATGCCCATCCTAACCGCTGAAAGCCAAAAGCATGCAGATTCCAATTGCACTTGCACTGGCAGGCGAAGCCTTCCCACAATTCCTGCTGCTCTTGCAGCCAGAGCCCCTCTGAGTTCCAGCTCAGTTCCGTCTGGTGTTAAAATGCCCACCTTAACCATTGCAACTGTCACGTCCGCTCCCTCTAGGGGTCGGCGCACGTGGTCTTTATGGCACAGGTGGAGACGCGTTTCATGCATCGCCTCTATTTCCTCCGACATGGAGGTAGCAAGGAAGAGCAGCGCACCAGCCTTCCGAATCAGGAAGTGTCGGGTGACTCCGCCCCCAACCTTGGAGAAAGGATTTCCTTCGGCAGCGTCTTCGGATCAGTGCGTTGTACTGTTCGCAGAGGCCACGTTCCTTTCAGACTCCTCTGTCCTCGATCCTCCGCCCTGCCAGCTTTCCACACACATACACCGGAGGCACTCGTTCCACACTATTCATCTCCTCAGCATGGCCAGGGAATTACTTTTTCCAACTCGCTGAACGGACTACAACTTCCGTGCAAACCATCCTCCATCTCATCAGCAGACATTCAGAATTAAAGGTATATCGCACGCTGGGGTTCTATTTCCGCTATCCCTCTCTTATCTAATCACAACCTAGTTTCTCTCATCAGGAAAATTAGAGATAGCAAGTCCAACTCCCGAAGTCACTCATGGGGAATCGAGACTCGCCCATCGCTTATTCCGAGTTCATGGCACGGCAGGGTTTTCTCCCCCACGAGGGTTTCCCTGACTGCCCCTCCTCGAACTGGGTTTCTTCGGCGCGGGGAGAGGAGGTTAGGTGAGCTTTCCATTCAGCTCTACGAATTCCTACAGGACCAGGTTAATGTTGTGTTGTTGTATATCTGATATCTGCATAAGGACTGTGAATACCGTTCCTTTGGAATTGAAATGAACATAGATTGTTACAGCAACTGCAAGCCAAAGGCATGCAGATTCCGGTTGCTCTTACACCGGCAGCCAGAGCCCACCGGCTCACTAAAATTGCTCACGAAAATCATGACGACGACGGTGGAAGTCACGTGATGAAGAGTAGGCGGACTGTCGGAAGTCACATAAAGAAGAGTAGGCGTGCCATTGCTATGGTCCGTTTCTCGGATGGGAACTAGACACTTCCGTTTAGAGAAGGTGCATTCACTGATCCTCTCAGTGCTCTCAGCAAGATAGCGCCGATGAGCGACACAGGAAAGCTGGAGCGTCACTCTATCTGTTTTCGCTCCATGCTAACATGTGTCCACGGCAGCGTTGTCATATAGAGCTGTGCCGGCAGCACGGGCGAGCTGAAGGACACGGCTCACAGTGTGGAGTAGGCCGACAGGCTCCCGAAATACAGATATTTAAGGTAACGGACCCAACGGCAGGCCCTGTAACGGACCCAACGGCAGGCCCTGCAATTATGCTAGCAGTCCCAGACGACTACACGCTATTAAGACTTGATCGCACCACCTCTAGAGGTGGAGGTCTTGCCATTATAGCCAAAACTAAATTTACTATCACAATCGAATCTCCTATCAATGCTAGCTCCTGTGAATCTCTTACAGCTAAGTTAACCCTCTCTAGCACCCAATCCATTTCCATTCACGTTATCTACCGACCACCGGGCCCTTTAGGATCATTCGAAGAAGACCTCACAGACATCTTATCAAACAACCTCAAAAACTCCTCACAACGCATCCTACTAGGAGACTTTAACCTTGGTTTTAGCGACTCTGCAGACGCCAATGCTAGTATTATTAACAATACCCTAGAGGAACTGGGCTTCACCCAGATGATTACCGAACCTACCCATATCAAAGGGAGAACTCTGGACTGGCTAGCTGTGCACAACTGCCCAGTCCTGGTCTCTGCCATACTCCCACAGCCTTGGACAGACCACTATTTGATCTTGTTTACCCTAAAGACAACCCCAGCACAAGCCAGTACTATAGCTCCACCCATCCAATCCCGTAACAAAAAAAACATCACCTTGGAAAACCTGATACCGCTTATCACACCTACCTTGAATGCCATCCTGGACCACACTGATCCACTCACGATGGTGGATATCTATAATAAAATCATGCTCTCATCCCTCGACGCTATAGCCCCTTTGAAGCTAAAAAAGAGCAAGCCCCGGAAACACATTAACTCCTGGTTCTCGCCTCATCTCAAAGCCCTCAGACAAGAAAAGCGACGATGTGAGAAAATCTGGCGAGCGTCCCCCTCAGAAAAAAATAAAAAAACTTGAGTAGCCTAGCCTCCCAATATAAAAAAGAAATTATACTGGCTAAACAATCGTCATTCAGCACGCGGATCTCACAAGCCAAATCTAACACCAGAGAGCTTTTCACAATACTTAAAGAGATCGAATCCCCGATTCAAATACCTGACTTGTGTATTAAAGATAAAAATTGGTGCACAGGCATTCAAAATGCCCTAGCGAACAAAATCTCATCCCTTAAGACTAAAATAAGCACTAAAAAAGAATCTCTACTCCCCTCCACCAAACAGAGTACCGCCTCCCACAAAAAGGTTTACCCGACTCAATCCGCCCCCCTAGCGATTAACCCATCCTTCTACTTCCACAAAGTATCCACCAAAGAGGTAGAGAATACTATTCTCACCCTTAAACCCTCAAACTGCCATGGAGACTTATGCCCCGCTCAACTGATTAAGGATGCTGCCCGTGATCTCGCACCATTTATCACCAAGCTAATAAATGTGTCTTTCACGTCAGGCACCGTACCTAACAACTTAAAACAGTCTTGGGTCCTCCCTCTGCTTAAAAAACCGAATCTGGACCCATCCACCCCCACCAATTACCGCCCCATTACCACAGTACCTTTCCTCCTCAAAATCATCGATAAAATAGCATACCAACAGATCCAACACTACCTTGAGCACTTCCAACTCCTAGGCGTCCGCCAATCAGGCTTCAGGCCACAACACGGAACAGAGACCGCACTCATAGACCTCAAGGCACAGATAGATGAGCTGAGAGACCAGGGGAAGACAGCACTATTGCTTCTCCTTGATCTCTTTGCGGCCTTCGATCTGGTCGACCATGAGATCTTGTGCAACCACCTACAAATAGCTGCCCACTTCTCTCAAGATGCAACTAACTGGATCCAATCTTTCCTCAATAACCGCACAATGAGAGTCTTCTCATTAACAGCATCAGCCGACCCTATCCCGATCACATGCAGTGTACCGCAAGGATCGTGCGTCTCCCCTACACTTTATAACATTTTTACGAAGCCCCTTTTCGATGATCTAGACGATCTGGGTATCACATACACTAACTACGCTGATGATACCCAGATCCTCATCCCATTGTCGGGGGATTATGATAAGGATTTGGCCTTCGTTAATAAAGTGTACCTCATCATCCAGGCATGGATGGCCGCACACGGACTATGCCTGAATGATGACAAGACGGAACTTCTCATTCTAGGCTCCACACACCTCCTTAACAAACTGGGCCACAAATACTCCTCATTCATAATTGACAACAACAAAATCATGGTAGCTAAGGAGGTTAAAACCCTCGGATTCTATCTAGATTCCACCCTTACCCTGAACAAACAAGTGAACGCAATGGCCTCCTCCACCTCTTACACTTGCAAACTTATCAGGGCAGCCAAACCCTTTCTCTCCCCCACCAACTGCACCACCCTGGCCAGGGCACTGATCATGTCCACGTTGGACTATTGCAATGCCTTATATGTAGGCTGTAACAAATATATCTCCAACAAAATCCAAATACTCCAGAACAATGCCCTCAGAGCGGCCATTAGCATCCCGAAGAAAGCCCACATCTCAGATTCCAGAAGAACAGCTAATTGGCTATCCACTTTGGACAAGATATTTCTTAAATCAGTGTCTTTGATTCACAAATGCCTCCACCAAGCAGCCCCCCAATACCTCATCGCTAGATTTACCAGACCCACCCTTCCCCGCCCCATGAGAACGGCCAATTCCAACCTTCTTTTGGTGCCCAGGTTTAAACGTACTACATCTGGGAGAAACAGCTTTCCAGTAAAAGCAGCACAATACTGGAACTCCCTCCCTCCGTCGTGCAGGGAGGACCTACCCTACCACCAGTTCAGAGCTAGGACCATCAACTGGCTCAAATCCCTCGACTCACAATGACTCCTAGAGACCCAGATGTGCCTCTACTATGTGGCGCATCACTGAATGTAAATTTGTTTATAGTATTGCCCTAATGCACATGTTATGTTCGTCACCTACGCATTAATTATAAATATGTTTATAGTACTGCCTTTAATGTACATGTTCTACCCTCCGACTTGGCGTGATATTTCCGGCAATGTAACCCTAGCTGGACCTCGCCACACGTATGTAACGAAGCTTTGCAACCCTCTTGCTGCCTCTGCGCCTGGCTACCTTCGGGTTAGGTGCGCATTACAAATAAATAAAATACAAAATACAAATACAACATAAGCTGGCCTGATCCGCCGCAACCGGTTTCTTTTACAATTCAAGACACAAATGGCCGTTCTAGTAGTGAAGGGGAGCAGCTGAGTAGCCGTTCACAAATACTTCATAAGCAGCCCCCGGTGGGGTGCTAATTTGTCTATGCATGCACAGTATTCATAGAAGTGGACCTGCTCCCAGCAAGGCTGATCGTTGAGCCAGCAAAGATTGAAATAAAGGGCAATTACGTGCAGTTTTCCCATGGCATGCATTTGACTATCCGGAAAGTAGAAAAATGAGAAATTAAACAATAATATGCATGATTAGCGATGTAGGTGAGAACTGGTGTCCCTTCCCTGTACTCCTCGGGTCCTGGAGCCTGGACACTACAATATGTTTATGGTGCGTATTTACCTTTGGGAAATGGTGAACCCTAAGAAGTCACAGTCCTTTTTGGATGGTACTCTTTGCTATGCTATATTAACTGACCTGCACAAGTCAAAAAGGAAGATCTTTCTGGAATCATTCTGGAGTCATGCCCGGTGACTCCATCCTAGAATCATCCATGGGAGTGTCATGATGCCTACCCCCGGGCATCAGGACCAAGCCCATCAGCTCTGGAAGCAGGCATCCAGATACCTTTTAAAAGTCCAACAGCCCCGGCTGGGGGCTGTTTGGGTTCAGTCCTGGTGCCTTAGGTGCCAGGCTCATCATGGACATCAGTCCTGGCGCCATAGGCGCCAGGCTCATAGACTTTACTTACCTGATGCAGACCATGCTGCTAGTGAGTCCAAGCCAATGTGAGGCCTGGATGGGACTATTTTTCTACAGGGACTATTTTTTACTTAGGCGTGGTTCTAGGGAACTTCTTACCTGGAACTACTTTGGAGGCTATTTAAACCACGCCCGAACAACAGCACACGCTTCGCGTTATTCTGCATCCAGCAGCGTAACGCTCACCGTGCCTGCAGTCTGCATCCAGTCTTCTGCCACGCCCACCTCGAACCTGGAGCTCCTAAAACCAAGAGGAAAGAAAAGGACAAGATTAGAAAACAAACTATTTCGAATTCCTCACCTGATTTCGGATCCATCTCGCCTTCGGACCTGGAAGGAACATCATTTCTGTACGCGTCACATCTCCAGCTACAGCGCCGCGCCGTACTCACCAGTCCTCGCAGCATCTTTCGATTCAGCGCTGCCTCCATCATTTCTTCGCCGAACTCCGGCACCCGAGGGACAAAAGAAAACAACAAGGTGAGCCGAGAAAACCAACAAATAAAACACTTATCATCATAGACTTACCTGATTACCACCGGAGGCTTTATTCTATAACTCTCCACATCTTCATGTGCCGCACCTGCAAAGGAAGAGAAAACAACACGTTAAAAACCTGCAACATTTATCGGACGGCGTCGGGTAACACAGACTCTTAGCTGAGCGCCACCAACTGCCACGAGGGGTATCGTCTCACGATATTAGTTGCAAGACAAGGAAGGAAGGGGGGACAAGAGTGAATCATCGGACATATTGAACTCTATGAACTTGATACTTACCAAACTTTGCCAGGAAACCTCAGAGTCAATACTCTCCGGAACTCTCCCACGCCTTCAAACCAGTGAAGTAACTGGCATCAACGCATCCCTGCAATCCACGCAGGATGGAGAGCTCATCATTTAAATACATAAGGTGAGGTTCCTAAAAGGGGATATCGGAGGTGACAAGAAGGGAGAACGAGAACAGTGGGAGGGAGCTATCACTCATATCCACGGGTGGCTAAATCCCTTTCTCCGCTTGCAAGAGAATACTTCTAAGGATCAGGCAGACGAGATTAGGCGGGCCAGTCCACACAGTCATCTTGGCACTACGCATCACGTTGGTGGAGACCGCAGCTGTCCGGGTCCGATCGACGCCCCTGTTGGAACCAGGTGAGCGTAACAGGGAGATCATCCGAAACCACCCTGAAGTATGTGTATAGGCCGAAATATTTAAATGAGATGACTCTAGAGTTATCACAGAAACTACTCCAGGATGAGTTCTGATTACTTCCAGTGATGATCTTGTATTACTCCAGGAGGACCCCATGACAACTTCAGGATGGGTAGTGGGGATAATTCCAGGATGACCCCATGACAACTTCAGGATGGGTGGTGGGGATTATTCCAGGATGACCCCATGACAATTTCAGGATGGGTGGGGATTACTTCAGGATGACCCTGTGACAGCTTTAGGATGGGTTTGAAATTGTGAGCGATTATTGCAGACAACAATGGAAGTGGAAGAAATGCCTGGGGGGTGGATGGAGGGTGTGTGGAAATCAAGAAAGACATCTTGTGGTACAAACAGAATCTGGCTGGTACAGCTCAAAGCACTGCCTGGCAGCACTGAGAGGTAAGGTTAGGCACATCTCACTGCAATGTTCAAATCAGAACCCCTCACCTCGTAAAGGCAGTAAAGTTACAGAAATCATGCCAAGGGAACTTCAGCCCCACCCGCTGCTCTTCATCCAGAGCCCTGGGCTGCCGCCGCACTCGTCCCCCACTCTGGTGGCTGCACATATATCTTCCCCAGGACAAGAGACCTCGGCAGCCAAGCCCGCGTGAGCGTGCAGAAAAACAAGCAAGCATGCGGCTGTGGTCAAAATGGGATTGACATGGGGCTTAATTTCCAACTGGTTGGGCGCATTGCTGTTTTAACAGTGAAAGTCGTGTTGCGCAGATAAGGATGACAAAAGATGGCATTTAATCCGACTTGCTGCTGGCAACTGAATTTGGAAAAAAACATCTGCCTTGAAATTACCTCGGGGTGCACGGCACGGCCACAAATCACTTCTGTTTGGGGGCAGAGGGAGCCAGCATGGGGTTAATACCAGCCAGGAAGACACATAAAGATCCGCTGTTGCTGCAACCAAAATCAAAATAGAAAAAACAAACCACTGGCACCTAAATATACCTGGCGCTTCGAAACACTTTTGAGATGTATAAGCGCCTCATAAATACACAATAAAAAATAAATACCTTTCCGTACATGGCATGGAGTGGTCCTTCCTCCGTGATTCTCTTCCTAAGCACGTATAGATATTCCTACGTGGAAAACATCACGACTTAACAGAAATACGTGAAAAACATGACGCCGTAAAGGCATTTTAGAAAGTATCAGCAAACTTTTAAACAAAACACACAATGCTATAGGGACTTTAAATATGTGATTGATAATGAAAGCAATATAAGGCCTCCCTTTAGCCTTCTCCGCCACACACTACAAAGGGGCAAAGGAACAACTCCCACCCGGGAATGCCAAATGGCCCCCCCATGCAGGAGAAAAGAAATACTGTTAGGCTGGAAATTCGTATCCAAATGCGTCTGTCTGCGTATCCCCATCTGCAGCACATAACAAATCCTCCAACCCTCCTCCCCTCTCCAGCGGGGAGGATAACTATTTGCTGTACTGTTCACTGGAAGTCCCATTGGGAAGGAAGGAACGCGCTGTGCCCAGTTCCACTCCATAAAACACATCTCCCAAGGGCAAATACAGATTTTCCATATTAACGTTATAGAAAGTCAAAATTCTATTACAGACACGGAGGCTAAGGATTCTGCTTTCTTCCTTCACTCAAAACTTGAGCAGCATATAAAAATATAACAGTTTCAACTCATAAAAGAATAATACATCGAAAAACTACATTTCCCTATAAATGTCTTTTGTGTGTAGCTCATTCTTTTTATGTCCATGAAAACAAAAAGCCACTTGACTCTTTCCACCAGTCACAACATACTGTCCTTTATCCTCCTCAACATCTCCTTGTCCTTCCTCTTTCTTTGTCTGTGTCCAACTTTAACTTTACCCTTGCTTCCCAACTGGTAAATGCTGTAATCCTCAACCTTCTATTGTTTCTCATGTTCCTGCATTCTTCACTGCTGTTCCTGAAAAGAAATATGAAAAAAGCACAGTTGAAGTAGGGTGGGTAACCGTTACAACACCTTAATCTGCATCACTAACATAAGCAGTATCATTAGTCACCATCTTAACACAACTATTCAACAAATGTTACATTTTCATATAACGATTACTCGGATGGGATAATGCTTCTTCTCTGTGTCTTTTATAGAATCTTTACTTTCTATAACGTTAGTATGGAAAATCAGTATTCTATGTCAAGAACGGAGGCTTGGATTATGCTTGTTCAAAGCTTACCTACCACCAACGCAGACATCCCCTCTCTGGGTCTGAAATAAAATGGCTTAAATATCGACTCCTTAGACCAGTCTGCTGCCTTGAGCATGTCCTCCGATCTAGCTCCTGCATTAAAGGCCTTAGATGCCATGGCCCCTCTAATAGAAAGCGCCCCGTATGAGCCAGTGTCAATGCCTGCTTGTATCATGCACCAACTAATCCATCTGGCTAATGTTGGTCCTGCAACTCCCTTGAATGGTTTCCTAAGAGCTATGAACAGCTGTGACACACCTGCGGGTATAAGCATATTCGTAATTTCCTCATATTTCTTTAGACACCTGACTGGACATAACTGATACCCGTCTTAGGGCCCGATTCATGGAACATTTTCCTATGGGTTTGCCCCATTGTATAGCATTCCATGAATCAGGCCCCTAGTTCTCCTGCTAACCTGAAAAGTGACCCCTCTGAACGACTTGTTGTCTATCTCTAGTGCTCTCACATCTGAAACTCTCTTGCGGGATATGAGGCCGAGCAGTGTGGCGAGTTTTGTCGATATTGCCTTCCTAGTCAATCTGTCATTATCTGGCCAGATGGTGAACATATTCAGGACTAAATTCACGTCCCAAGTCCGAGTGTACTTGCGTAATGGAGGCTTCAACAGCCTCAGTCCTCTGAGGAGTCTACATACGAGTGGGTGTTCTCCCAAGGCCACGTTATCTATTTTCGTGTGGCCAGCCGATATGGCTTCTCCCAAGGCCACGTTATCTATTTTCGTGTGGCCAGCCGATATGGCCGATCTACACGTATTTACAGTTCTGTATGCCTTTGCGCCACCAAGGCTGCTAAAAATGTGCATCTGCGTGACATCTGCTCTATTGGGATGAATGTGCAGTTCCACACAACCGTTAGTCCACCTTGTCCAGGCCAGTCTCTAAGCCTTTCTGGTACCTGGCGCCGACGCTTACTCGATAAATTTTGCAGCGTCTACCGATAGTCCTGGCTTCTGACAGGCGCCCGGAAATCACCCATGCGGTCAGTCTGAACTCACCTACCTGGTTCAATGGGTGACATTCTCCCACTGGATTCAGATTCAGTTCCCTGAACTGTGGTAACACCAATGGGTTCTCGAATGACAGTTCCAGAAGGTCCGGGAGCGACACCTGACTCCTCCAGTCTGGCGTTATCAATATTACCATTACCTGCTGTTTCCTGACCTAGGCTATCGTTCTCGGGATCTTAGCAAATGGGGTAAAGGCGTATTCCTTGTCCTGTCCCCACGTTTGCAAAAACGCATCCGTTGCCACCTGTCTTGATATTGGGCAAAATCTTCCTCGGGGCCAGCCCTTTGAGAGCAAAAATACCCAATTCAGCCCAAAATACAGGTTCTATTGTGCTGAGCAGTGATCTCATGCTAGTGACAAATGACACCCTCAAAGCTTTAGCATATTTATTCTAAGCAGTGAATTTCATATACATTTGGTATTCAAGTTAGAGAATATTACAAAGCATAAAACAAAGAGCAATGCAAAATATAGTGAAACATGGAACTTAGATAAACATAGAGAAACATAGAGAAATATAGAGAAACATAGAGAAACACAGTCTTACGTCCCTTTAATCAGCACTGGGGAGACCTTGGGCCCTCATAAGCTAGCTGTAAACAAGCCCCGCTCAGAGGACAATGCTGAAGGACACCGTATGAGCCAATGCCGGGCACCTGTTTCTGCACGAATCAAGTCCACAGGCGATCTCCCCCTGATCCCAGGGCATTCAAGCGTGACTATGGGCTGTGTGACTAGACACTTCCCCCAGGTAGGCGGAACCCAACCAGAAACCATCTAATTTCGTGAACAAGGTGAACCCATGGGCACCAGGTTGTCTAAATAAAAACAATTCTACTAATTTACATCAAAGCATGGCATGTGTTATTCATGCAATCAAAAAGCAAGCAATTCAATCCATATGTATGCTGGTAACTGTAGCTCTGCGTGCCAGTGTGTGGAGGATGGTTGCCCCCACCCAGTAAAAAGCCAACACCTGCTGATTTAACAATGTTTGCCATACAATGCATTGTGTGTATTTAGCAGTCTTGTTGACCTGCCCTATGGCAGACAAAAATGTCTTCATGTCTAAAATCCTGCCATCTTCAGTTGGCTGTCAATACTTGTAGCAGTGCTGGGCATATCAATGGGCCCCACTAGGCCAGAAGTTCTATAGCAGAGCTGGCATCAGAACCCATAGTGGCTAGCTTATTGTGCACAGTTTCTATGTCACAAGCATATAAAGCTCCTGCAATTAATGAATCTAGCTCCCTAGCTACGCGCACTCTAGTGATGGGCCATAGAAATGGACTCCATTTGTAGCAGCTTGGTAGTACTAAGGAAACATTGCCTCATGATAAATCTATGTCTAAGTGTAGCACTGTAATAATGAAGGTGTGCATTACCAGTCTACAATTTACATGTTGTCTTACCACTGGAAAATCTAACAGGTTCACAGTGTCTACCTTCTGTGACTTGGAGAATACCCTTCTTCAAGTGGGATATCTACCATATACAATATTAACTTTAGCCACAAACACCATACTACTATCCGGCAGTGGCTGTTTCATCACACCATGGAAAAAATTCATTTAGTCAAGTTATAGTTCATAAAATCTTGGCGAGAACACTCGCTGCAGTTCTTGGTCAGAAAAAACATCACATTAGACAAATTAAACAAATGGTATCCATTCAGTGACAAAAGATGCCTGACAATGTGCCAGGCCAGTACACTAGCAATTCCATGTGGATACTCGTTTGTAGCGCTTTTCCAAAGAATTATTCCAAATGTTTACAATCAAAAGGTGACTCTTTGCATTAGTGTGCTGGAGACAGCTGTCCCCACAAAAACATGAAACTGGTTGGTTTAACAAAAACCGTGTCACACTCTGTGTCATAAAATCAAACATCAAGTCAGTCATGGTTTCATTTACCTGCCTTAAGCTGGCTGTAAAAGTATCCAGTGTTTCAAAGATTACCATTTCAAATTATAGCTCATACACTTGGCAGCATTACTTCAATTAAGAATCTTAACCTACGCACAGGTGACTTTGATGTGCGCACTCATCTTATCTCAAAATAAATTACGCTCCTGCTTGCATAATTCTGCTGCCCCAACAGTTCATAAATCATTCTCCTGCCTACGTGCAATGTAGAATATTTTTTTTTCTTCAAAAAACAAAACATCTCTGGTTAAAGCCATTCAGTTGGAAGAGTAAAACCATTTGGTTTTTTCAGATTCATCTCAACAGTGCATTTAAAAACCATTTTTCAATGTGTTAGCATTCAATTGCTGTGTCACACAGCTGTATGTGGTGCCTGATGTTACAGTCCACAATTCATTGTCCATAGTCCTTTAAACAAGAAAGGGCAAAACATGTCATTTAAATGTGTAGCATCAAATACTTGATAATTAGCCAAGTCTGCATCGTGCCAGTTCAGCAAAAGTTATTACTCTGTTGGACACTATTCGCAGGTTACAGCATTGAGTGCGGTGCAGGGCACGTTAAAGTTGAAATAGCATGTCGCAGTGGCTTGCTTTCTCTGAGAATGCGTCTGACCCTTCTTTGATCAGTGTCACCCACAAACTGCATATTAATTTCTGATATTATGAAATGTCTTGTCGTGCTTTGCCTAGGCAAAATACAAACAGAAATGTTAGGATGTCATCAAAACTTCAATATCAGCGTTATCCACCCCTTCCCATAATACCACCCCCATCTTCAAAAAGTCTCATCAGGTAACTACACACTTTGTCATTGCTACTGCAATTATTTATCACCTTTCTGCATGTTTCTGGGGGCTTATTTACACTCAACCATACGGGGTGTAACTGCCTAATCACAAACTCATTTGTGCAATGCAATCATAGCTGGTCAATGGTACCTCAGACTGATCTGTGCTTTTACAAAGCCATATAGTAAGTACACAGGTCGCAAAATGCGTTTCTTTTTCACCAAAGCGATCACAAATGCCAGGCGCCAACTTGCTTCCAGTGTCCCATGATCTTGGTTTAGGTTGCCCTGCTGGCATCACTCCATTTTTCAAAGGTAAAGTCTTTCAGTCCAATACCGCTTGCAGTTGTACGAGCAGCTTTGTTTATTTATCTTTCTTTTCTTAGCAGTGTCTTTTCAAGCCTCTGGTTTTTTCACTTGTCATTTTTTTCAAAGGGCGTTTGCTGTTTTTGAACCACCCCTTTGAGTGCGATAGTCTAAGCCAGTTTCTTTTGTTGCTTCAACAAATCATTCATTCTTGCACTAAGCCGTGTGGCTTCTGGACCATGGCTAATGTGCAGTGTTCATGTTGTACTTCAAAGCCCCGCTCTGCATGTTGTCTCTTGCAAAACGGCTAAGCACTTTTGTCAGTTTTGCTTCCATCTGGAATGCCATAATGTCTTTGTCAGTTACTCCATCCCTGGCAATGTAGCTTGCAGTTTGCCAGATGTGTATTTTCTCTTCTCAAAGCGCCTAGAGGTTTCTTCTCCAGTGCACAGCGCTTTACTTCAGTTCACATCACATGGAGCATTGGAATGCAGCTTGCACAGCAATAGCGTTTTACTTCACTTCACATCACATCACATGGGAATGCGGTTTGCACAGTAATGTCTGTTGGAATGGGCAGCTGTCTTTTCTTGGCCCATTCACAGATGCATAGGTAAATGTTCAGATGTGATGTGCCCGTCTGCCATCCTGCATGAAGCCTTTGCTCCGTACCACAGTTTACTGGGCAAATTCTTTACTTTTTGAACAGCTCTCTGTTTTTGCTCCCCCTTCCTCAGGAATGCAGGCATGTTTATCTTTCGTGTGCACCTGGCAGCGCCATTAGCACGCAGCTTATCTCTTTTGCCTATAACTCTTATACTGTGGCGGCTTCACTCGTTTTAGACAGTTCATCCAGATTACCTCTTTCTTGTACTGTTTCTGCTTTTGTTTGCCTTCACGCACCTCGCCCAAGACAGCTTCAAGGCACAAGCTCTGCACACACAGCAAGACTCTTGTTTTTTCAAAAGCGGCACTTTTCTTGTCATTTTTCTACTCCATGTAATTTTGCAAAATGTCAAAGCGTCTTTTTTTTCTTGTAATGTGCGATCTTTCAAGAGAACTCACAACCCATTAAATCTTTGTGCTATCTTATCACACACAGATGTTTCATTCTGTTGTACCATTGCCAAACTATAACCACTCAGTTCAGTGCATTTAAAAAATAAAAATGCCATATTTAGTGCAGCTCCCTGCACGTTTTTTTTTCTGCAAGAACAACCCACACTCTATTGCTTGTGGGCTGTTTAATGTGTCAACAACATTTTTCCCCATGTATCACAGTCAACAGGTCACTATTTCCAAATCATACATCACTTATAAGGCAACAGCACAAATCCATGGCATAGCATGGGGACAGTCAAAAATACTCCAGGGGCAATTTAGAAAAATATAAATTGTTTTTCTCCCCAACCATTGCAAGCTGATTCTGCAATTTCAAATCAGTACACAAAAATCGAAAATCCAAATAACATTCACTCACTTTCCTTTTAAGTGAGTCTCTCACCCAATATAAGCATGGCACAGCCTAAAATGCAATATAACCATTTTAGTGTGTTTCCTTTAAACAGAATTTGCCACCATTAGCACATGGAATTTTACAGTTGCCAAAAGAAAGAAAAAACTCTTTAGGCTCTCAGCACAGATGTTACTCATTCTCCTAAGCATGGCTCATTCCCCTTCCTCATTATTCAGGAATGCCAACCCTTCAAAAGCATACATCAAAAAAGCGAACCTTCGCCTCCGAACATTACAGCCCCCACTCGCTAGCACACTGGGGCTGAGTCAATGGTTAAATCACTATTCACAATTTGCATGTCAAATCCCTGCAATTATTTTTTTTTTTCCTGCCCTCATGACAGAATAGAGATGAGAACTCCGTCTCACTATGCATTCCAAATTACAACTTTAAACTTGGGAAACCACATGATAAAATTCTTTTTCTAATTGAGCATACATCTTTCTTAACCATTCATCGGAGTGCTTTAAACAAAGCCATTTCCCGCTCGTTTATTGCCTTGTACTCCCTGGCACCAATCCCATGCAATAAGTCGGTCACGACTGATTTACTGAAGGGAGTCTTAACCACACAAGCTATCGGCCACGGCAAGCCGACACAACATTGCTGCCTTTTGAAGTCTCAGAGCTGCAGTGAGACCATCAAGGAAATGCGACAGCCTGCTCCCCACTCTACACTGTGTTCTCTCACACCATTTGTCATGTCAGCATGGCACTGCTCTTCACAAATCCCACAAAGCTGCCACCAAATGTCTTGATATTGGGCAAAATCTTCCTCGGGGCCAGCCCTTTGAGAGCAAAAATACCCAATTCAGCCCAAAATACAGGTTCTATTGTGCTGAGCAGTGATCTCATGCTAGTGACAAATGACACCCTCAAAGCTTTAGCATATTTATTCTAAGCAGTGAATTTCATATACATTTGGTATTCAAGTTAGAGAATATTACAAAGCATAAAACAAAGAGCAATGCAAAATATAGTGAAACATGGAACTTAGATAAACATAGAGAAACATAGAGAAATATAGAGAAACATAGAGAAACACAGTCTTACGTCCCTTTAATCAGCACTGGGGAGACCTTGGGCCCTCATAAGCTAGCTGTAAACAAGCCCCGCTCAGAGGACAATGCTGAAGGACACCGTATGAGCCAATGCCGGGCACCTGTTTCTGCACGAATCAAGTCCACAGGCGATCTCCCCCTGATCCCATGTGTGCATGGATGTTTTATAATCTCTTGCTGTCAGTCACCATGACGCATAGTTCCAGAACTCTCTCTGTGAGGCTGGTTCATGGAAAAAACCCAGCTCTCTCTGAGATGCTCCCTGCTCGCTCCTACCCCCTCCCTTGGTTCCCATCTGCGCTGGCTGAGGAATGTCTTATCAGTACCTTCCCAGAGAAAAGGAAGATTAGCTTGGAGCCAGGCCTACCGTTAGTGAGGCTGAATATTCTAAGGGAAGCAGGGATGTATTAACCCCATCTGCAAGCTCTAAAAGGCATGCACTCATAGCTTAGTGTTTATAGCGCTTAAGACTGGCTATCTAAGCGCTATATAGGTGCCATGATGTTCCAAACACTCCAAAAATACCTATTAGCTACATAGCT
Organism: Ambystoma mexicanum; assembly: GCF_040938575.1. Lineage (NCBI taxonomy): Eukaryota > Metazoa > Chordata > Amphibia > Caudata > Ambystomatidae > Ambystoma > Ambystoma mexicanum. Next base: position 42,621,185 of record NC_090923.1, on the reverse strand, counting down.
AGGGGCCCTCCCTGCCTGTCTATCAACAATGCTTAATTTGACCTATTTCATACTAGGCCTGCATATTCCTTGTAGCTCACTACTGCATAATGAAAGTGCTACAACAGACTACTGTCAGCATTTTTAGCACATACCTTGAATACACTATTGGCTTTCAGCGGCTAATGCTGTCATCTAAAGCCCTGATTGGCAAGGTTGCAATTTCGTGTATCACTACACCACCTCTGCTGGATTGGGCCTCCAGCTGACAAATCGCTCCAGCTGCCTATTCAGTCAGGATGCAAACAGATCTGTTCTGCAAGGGCCTCTCAGTACCATCAAGGTCTCAAAAACTGTCCTGTCCTGTTGCCAGTCACTGGCGTCCCTCAGGTGTCTCAAGTTCCAGTCTGCTATAAAATTCTGCAGCCCTAGAAGATACTTTACTGTGACGCTATGTCACATATCGCCCATGGAAAGTATGGAGGAGATGGTCGATATGGAAGGACTGATTTATTCCATGCAACGCACAGCGCGTTCTAGTCTTCCTGTATTAGCCGCCTTAAAGACCAGCAGATGAGAAGCACCTGTGCGTTACAACTTCTTTACTTTGTACCCGCAAGTAAGTTTGCTTACGCTCACTCTTGTGTTCCCTCCCCGGTTTCTGCTTACCTTGTTTGTCGTTTCTAGTGGGTTTTGGTTCCCACTTGAACGGCTCCTTGCCTCCTTCCGTTCTGGTCTACTTACCTCTCCTGTTTGCCTCTCTCTCAGCCCTTCCTGCTACTGCTGTACTCTCTTCCGCGCTGGGCGGTTCCCCAGCTTTCAATGTTTTCTGTGAGCGGTGTCTACCGTCGGAGCCGTGTATTCCTGACACACGGTCCTTTCCTTGTGTTCCATTATCTTCGTGTGTTTACCGCACGCCAGCTGGACCTCTACCCGGACAACAAGCAACCGTCTACTACGACATCAACCAGTGCATTCTGGTACTTGTAGGCAATACTACTCTCGCCTTCACTCTTACTGGATTTCTCTACGGACTGCATCAGCTACCATCCATATCAAGTTCTATCAGGGTTTTTTTCATCCAGTTTTTTCCCTGGTTTGGGGTGGGCTCCCTGGAGTACCCGCTGCCGGGCACATAGCCTCTTTGGCAAAGTGGACTCTGGGTGAGCCCGTCCTTCTCTCTTCACATCCAAGAGCAAGATCGAAACCAAGTCCACAAGAACCACCTGGAGAGAAAAGAAGGAAAGTTCTACAGACAAATCTACTGCGTCTCCAACAGATTCATCAGGTGAGGAGTGGGCTAGTGGGGCTAGTTCTATAGACACTGTAATTGATCAACCTGTCAAACCTGAGACGCTAACCTTGTTTTCCAGGCACATGTGCCAGAAATCTTTTGCCAACTCTGCTAACAACCTGGACTTCATACCTCCTAGCCTGTTTATGTATCGTACTGCTGAGATGTTGTCCATCTTCAGTAGCACGCAACAGTTCACCTTGTCCTGGGTCCAGCATCTCACTGCCAAAGGACCCCACCGGTAGTTCTAGGCAATTGATGTGGAGCTCTAGTTGTTCCACTGACCACCTTCCTCACATTGTCAGATCTCTGCACCGAGCGCCCCATCTCCAGCGGCTAGCATCTGATTCTATAATTAGGTCTGGGGATGAGCCAAATATCGCTCTCCCATTCCAGGCTGCCATGTGGTCAAACCACCATCACAGCTCCGTTCTCACCTCCGCGGAGATTGGCACCTTTTGTTCGTAAAATAACCCTCTCTTCAGGTGTTGGATCTTTAGGCGCTGCAGAGCCGTGTAATGCAGTGGCCCCGGAAAGATCGCCTGAATGGTTGAAGCTAGTCTTCCCACCAGTCTGGCTGAGTCTCTGAGAGATAGTTCCCTCTTGCAATTATCAAGCTGATCTCCTTCTTGATCACATTTGCCTTGTTCATGGGCAGGCTGAGCGTGTCTGTCTTCGTGTCTACGACAAACCCTAGGAACTCAATCATCTTTACCAGTACTAAGACAGATTTCTCCCAGTTTATTAGAAACCCTAGTTCCTGTAATAATTGGGTTGTCTTCTCCGTCTGTTCTAGAAGTCTTCTTTTATCTTGCCCCATCAGGCAAAAGTCATCTAAATAAATTATCAGTCTGATGCCCTGCTCCCTGAAATCAGCCACTGCCATCTGCATCAACTTTGTAAAGACCCAGGGGGCTGATGCGAGACAGAATGGTAGGCATGTGAACTGTCATTTCTGGTTTTTCTACCAGAATCGTAGGTATTTCCGATCCTCATGTGCTGCTGGGATTGTCAGATATGTATCTTTGATGTCTTTCCTGACTAATCAGTCTTCCCTTTGTAATATGTCCCTTAGCAGATGGATGCCCTCCATCTTGAAGTGTCCGTACACAAAAAATGTGTTCAGGTTTCTCAAATTTATCACTGGTCTGTGCTTCTTTTTGCCCTTGACCAGGAATATATTGCTCACAAAGCCCTTCCAACGAGCTTCTACCCTTGCGATGGAAAAGAAAGGGGATATCTTCTTGTCTAGCAACTCTTCTTCTTCTAGTGTGAACCTTATGGTCCTCGACTCCTCTGTTTGAATCGGCTCTCGCCAAAATTCTAGGTGGAATCCCTGTACTGTCTCCTCGACCCATGTATCTCTTGAAAATTCTCTCCATCTTTCTGAGAACTATGCTGTTCTCCCCCCTACCACTGGGGTCCCTGCTGTGTGAGTCTGCATCTTGTCCCACCTGTATTGGCCTGCTGGCCTCTGCTCCTTCATCTCCAGCCTCTACCCCTGCCCCTTCCCCTCGATTGGAAGAAGAGGTTGGGCCGGTGCTCCTCTTGGTTTCTACAATCGTTTCTGTTATTGGGATAGTGCCATTAGGAGGAGAATTGGCTGGCTGAGTGGCCCCTTCCACTGCAAGCCCTGTCGAAAACCTTGTTGCCAAAGACCCTGTTGTGTGAGGCCTGTGCCTCATCTTTTGCAGCATATGTACTGGCAAATGTGGCCCTTTCCATGATGAATGTGTCCCCTAACAGTTTTTTTTTATTGTTGGAGGTCAACTCTGCCGTCGCTAGCTCACTCATTTTTGGGTCGATCTATACGAGGCTGGACCTCCTTCGATCTGTTGTTACAGCGTTATTGGCGTTGCCGACCAGGCATATTGCTCTCTGCGCCCAGCCTGCTAATAATCCCTGCCAAAGCGCCCCATGAAAGACATAATATTTTCATCTTTTCCTGGCGTTTCCACCATGATTTCTGGGAATTTGGGCCTGGGTCATTCCGCCCTTAACTTGCTTCTCGCTTCCTTAGACAGGGAGCACTGTATTTGCTTCGTTACGTAGTTTCCGATCTTGGCGGGGGGCTCCCACTCCGCCGACCTGGGATGAATGAGTCTGGGTGAAATACCTTGCCAATTTCCTCCTCTGGATTCTTTTCCTTTTCTTGACAGTTTTACGCCTGTCTGGAGGGCTTGGGGAGGATGTATCACACTCTTCCGAGCTTCCTTCGGAAATGTCGTCCCATTCGCCCTCCTCTACATCCTCTGAATAGGACTCATCATCAGTAATTGCGGTGCCTCACCTCTCCCAAGACCTCACTCTCCTTTTACCACCTTTCCTCTTGCGTAGTGTGCCCACGGGGGGGCTAGTTACTCACAGTCTTTCGGACCTTCTTTCTTTCCCCTTGCCCCTCCCGAAACCTCTCCGGGGCTTCTCCCCTCAGGGCTTCCATCCCCTGGGAGAATGTAATGAGATCTTCCACCAAGCTCCTACCATGTGCAATGCCCCCCAAACCTGATCCCAGTACACATTGTCCTGCTCAGGCTTTGTTGGACGCTGTCCACTGCCTGCTGGTATGGGGTTCTTCAGCCTCTTCGCTGGAGCGATGCATTTTAATGCTGGTGGGTTACTTGCAGGGGTCTTGGGCCTGCAACAGTCGTAGAAATGCAGCTAGGTGGGTCTGGGTTCTCAGTATAACAGTGTGGCTTGAGTATGTGCTCGTTTGTCAGTGTTTAGCACTTTCTTTAATTAGGCTGCTGCCCATTTAAGGATATTTATCGGAAACGTTCCTCCACTCTACATTCTCTGTGTCAGATATTATATTTGGCCACCATGTGGCATGGCTGTGAAGTGCTCCGCTGATCTTTCCTGTCAGCTGTGCGTCTCTCTATTCCAATGCGCTGCTCCGCATTTATTTATTTATATTTATATAGCGCGCAGACAGCACAGGGGCAGTGAGGCGCTGTTACTTGTAAGAGCTTAGTTACAGAGGCACAGGAATGGTAGCAGTGGTTGGTACATTATAAATACTACAGACATAATTCTATACTTACAGCGGTCTATGAAGCTTTGCTGACTTTGATGTCAGTTTCTATACTCAATCCAAGGAGCGATTGCAATCTACTCCTTCTAACGCTCTACTAAACCACGATAACAGAATGCCAGAACCTCGCAGAGCCCGTCGCGCTCTGTTGTCGTTGCGTGCTTTAGTGGGCCCTCTATGTGTGGGAGGACGTTGCGCTACCTTAGCTTGTGGCCCTGTCGCGGATCATAAACTCTTACATGCTACTGTTGTCTAATACAGATATTCTCTGCCAACATTTCCCATTTCATACGCGTGCGCTCCTACGCGTGCGCATCTGTCCAAACATCCAAACCTTTACATAAATATATCTACAGCCTCATAAAAGTGTCGTAGTAATCTTAAAGTACTTATCTGGATCCCGAACTGCAAAGAAAGAGGAAGGACACAGATATAGAGGAGGATAAAGGACAGTGTATGTTGTGACTGGTGGAACGAGTCACGTGGCCTTTTGTTTTCATGGACATAAAAAGAATGAGCTATACACAAAAGACATTTATATGGAAATGTAGTTTTTGGATGTATTATTCTTTTATGAGTTGAAACCATTATATTTTTATATACAGCTCGAGTTTTGAGTAAAGGAATAAAGCATAATCTGAGCCGCCGGTCTTGACATAGAATCGTCCATCTGCATGAGAAAACCCTAAAAGAACTGAATCCTCCTGTACTTTAAGTAAATCTCTTGCCCGATACACATTACAAACCCCCAAAATACACGGAAATAAACCATCCTCAATATTGCCTCACCCCTGTGATGCACATTACAAACCCCCAAAATACACAGAAAGAAACCATCCCCAATATTGCCTCACCCCTGTGATGCACATTACAAACCCCCAAAATACACAGAAATAAACATCCCCAATATTGCCTCACCCCTGTGATGCACATCAGAACCCCCCAAAATAGGCAGAAATGCCCCCTCCCAATATTGCCTCATCCCTGTGATGCACATCACAAACCGCCAAAATACAGAAATAACCTCCTCAATATTGACTCACCCATGTGATGCACATTACAAACCCCCAAAATACACAGAAATACGCCCTTCCCAATATTGCCTCACCCCTGTGATGCACTTTACAAACCCCCAAAATACACAGAAATACCCCTCCCCAATATTGCCTCACCCTGTGATGCACATTACAAACCCCCAAAATACCCAGAAATACCCCTCCCCAATATTGCCTCACCCTGTGATGCACATTACAAACCCCCAAAATACACAGAAATAAACCAACCCCAATATTGCCTCCCCCCTGTGATGCACATCACAAACCCCCAAAATACACAGCAATACCCCTCCCCAATGTTGCCTCACCCCTGTGATGCACATTACATACCCCAAAATACACAGCAATACCCCTCCCCAATGTTGCCTCACCCCTGTGATGCACATTACATATCCCCAAAATACACAGAAATAAACCAGCCCCAATATTGCTTCACCCCTGTGATGCTCATTACAAACCCCAAAATACACAGAAATAAACCAGCCCCAATATTGCTTCACCCCTGTGATGCTCATTACAAACCCCAAAATACACAGAAATAACCCTCCCCAATATTGCCCCACCCTGTGATGTACATTACAAACCCCCAAAATACACAGAAATAAACCATCCCCAATATTGCCTCCCCCCTGTGAGGCACATTACAAACCCCCAAATACACAGAAATAAACCATCCCCAATATTGCCTCACCCCTGTGATGCATATTACAAACCCCCAAAATACACAGCATTACCCCTCCCAATATTGCCTTACCCCTGTGATGCACATTACATATCCCCACAATACACAGAAATACCCCTCCCAATATTGCCTCACCCCTGTGATGCCCATTACATATCCCCAACATACACAGAAATACCCATCCCCAATATTGCCTCACCCTGTGATGCACATTACAAACCTCCAAAATACACAGAAATACCCCATCCCCAATATTGCCTCAACCTGTGATGCACATTACAAACCTCCAAAATACACAGAAATACCCCTCCCTAATATTGCCTCACCCGTGTGATGCAGATTACAAACCTCCAAAATACACAGAAATACCCCTCCCCAATATTGCCTCACCCGTGTGATGTAGATTACAAACCCCCAAAATACACAGAAATACCCCCTCCCCAATATTGCCTCAACCTGTGATGCACATTACAAACCTCCAAAATACACAGAAATAACTCCTCCCCAATATTGCCTCAACCTGTGATGCACATTACAAACCCCCAAAATACACAGAAATACCCCCTCCCCAATATTGCCTCACCCCTGCGATGCACATTACATACCCCCAAAATACACAGCAATAAACCAGCCCAATATTGCTTCACCCCTGTGATGCACATTACAAACCTCCAAAATACACAGAAATAACTCCTCCCCAATATTGCCTCAACCTGTGATGCACATTACAAACCTCCAAAATACACAGAAATACCTCCTCCCCAATATTGCCTCACCCGTGTGATGCACATTACAAATATTGCCGCTCTGCATTAAAGTAACAATCAACATAGTCTTGCCGTTCACCAAACAACAATGGATTATAGGAAATGTGCTTTGCAATAGAGGAATCTCTCCCGCTTCTGCTTGCAAAGCCTTGCCCTCCCGCACGTGCAAAACATGACCACGTGAACGTTGAAACCCACGTGATGCAGGGCACGCCACGCCGAGCAGGGCAGCCCACGTGACGCAGAGCAGGTCACGTGATGCACAGAGCATACCACGTGATGAAGTGGAGGCGGAGCGTCGCTAAGGTCCTTTTCTCGGATGGGAACTAGCCCTTGCGCTTTACTGAACGCTCGTGTGCTCGTCCCCGGCGGCTCCAGGCGAGTGCGCGCGTCCAGCTCTTGTAGTGCTGCATGTTATTATGTGCTTTCATTTTAGCATCATCCATTCACTTAGACGCGCTCACCCCTTTGTCACATTGTAAAGAGGAGCCCTTTTGCAGCCCCTGGAAATGCACTTTGCAGCTGTAGATGTCACATGTTGAACTTAAACATTGTAAGCACGTGACTTTCTAAAGGTCTGCTTTGGAAGTTACACAGGGCAGCTGCTGGTATCCTAGGCTCAGTAGCTGCTCCAAGGCTCATTTCCCTGCTCCTCTGCTGTAAGTGACTACAGATATAATAATCAGGCCACTGCTCCTCTGCTGTAAGTGACTACATATATAATAATCAGGCCACTGCTCCTCTGCTGTAAGTGACTACATATATAATAATCAGGCCACTGCTCCTCTGCTGTAAGTGACTACATATATAATAATCAGGCCAGTTTCTTGACCCAGGTGAAGCGGGTGGCTGCCCGGTGCCCAATTGCCCCGGGGGTGTGCAGGGGGGGGGCAACTGCCCTAGTCCCTGGAGGGCAGCATTTCACTGGGTGTGGGGTGCGATTGCCGTGCAGAGTAGCGGCAGCGCAGTAGCGGCAGTCACTTAGTACTTGCGTAACGTTACGGAAGTCGCAGGCTCTGAACTTTCGCGCCGCTTGGGCTGGGGGCATAGAAGGGCGCCTTTTCTGGTGGCCGCCCGACTTTATAATCAAGCAGGAACAGCGCACCACAGAGGAAAAAAGACGTTATTTTTGCGTTCCCATCCTCCTGCCCCACACTCCAATTGCTTTCTACCCGGATCCGTGCGCAAAAAAAGAAGACTGCCTTGCCTCCCCGACTCGCTTGTGTGCAGAACTACTCAGAAAGAAGGTAGGTACAACCCGATGCTTCTGTTGACATTTTAGAAAATGTTCCTTTACAGCTGTAGCATTTGGCTGGTGATCAAACAGTAGTTTGCATAGTTCAGAGTGCGTTCAGAACGAGAACGGGTAAATGGGAATATTTTGTTTTATGCTTTCCTAGCCCAGATTTTTTTTCCAACATGTAGGTCGACGCCTACCTAAGTTGGATCCAGTGAGTGTATTGAAATTGCTTCGCTGTGTTCCTGCTTCCCCTTTAGAATGCGTCCGCACCTGAAAGGGTAAATGGCACAACGTAGCGTCACTCTGTTCTGCCCCAAAAAAAGTCTAAACGGCAGAAACATTTCTCAGAGTTGAAAGCGTATATTGGAAGTTGTTTCTGTTCTGGGCACTTTCAGCCGCAACCTTTCTTCTTTGTTGGTTTTAATTGGCCAGGTTTGAAATTTGGTACTGTTTTCTTCAGTTCGAAGAACTTCATTTGTTTAGAGTTAGGATTCGGGGCAGGAGCATATGGAACTAATTACACTTCTTTTTATGGTTCCATTAAAGTTTTATCTGCGTGCAGATTGTTCTTTGTCCTGGCGGGAGTCCTTTCTCGTACTGAGTTGGCTTCAGTGGTGCAGCTAGGATTTCTCGACAGGGTCAACCTGCAGTGTGTACACGTGGGCCTATGGTGAAGTGCCACATAAACCAAGGGGAATATATTTGATGAGACGGTTTGTTTGCTTTTGCTCAGTCCGGCGGACAAGATCTGAGTTTGAGCTTTGATGGTATATCTTTATTTCATTGTTTAGAACAGCAAAATGGTATTCCTTTCATCGGCAGGTCAAGGATGATGGGCAGAAATGTTCTGGCCAGAATTAAAAAATGAAGGCAGTGCTAAGATCTCTGGAGGTTTACATGCACGTGTAACTGGGGCGTCGGGTGAGCCCCTCACATGGACGTATGTCAATGTTTTCAGCTGCACAATAGTAATCTGTATACAAAATAACTCTGAAGTGTGAATATTTGACCACTAGTAATGAAGTGAGACCAATGCCCACTTTTTGTCACGTGCTTGTTTTCACACTTTTATTTATTTAAAATAGGCAGATGAAGCACTCCAAAATCCACTTTTACAGGGAGCTGCCATTTTTATATGTTTCCTTTTGCATTCCTGTAAAGGTTATATAAACAGGCCTACAAGTACCAGAATGCAAACTTATATGAGGTTTATTATTTCAAAACAGAAATTGGAATACTTGAGAGCCTGTCCTGTGCGTTGAATTACTTTGAAAAGTTCTACACAAGCCCCTGAAGGCCATGTGCGATGGACGGAGTGTATAGTAAATGGGTTCCACTTCTATTTATTAGGGGTTCTGCCATTTAATAAGTGACAAAATGTAAGGTGTCTTTCACTGTAAAAGATTATGCCCACCGGGTTTAAGGCACAAATAAGGACTGCCATGCAGGCAGAGTTAAAGAGATTAAAGTGGGACAGAAAACGAGATGTCAAGGAAAGGGAGATTAAGAAAGGGGGAACGAAAGAGAGCTATATTTAGGCTCTATAGGGGAAGCAAAATGGAGGCAGAGATTGAAAGTCAGAAGGAGAGGCATTGGACGGTTAAAGGGAAAGAGTGAGATGGAAGAGAGCTGAGCGTAGGGGTAGATGTGACTCGCATGAGGAGGAGGAGTTGAAATGTAGCTAGGAGAGAGCACTGTGACCAGGACTGGGTAGAGACCGCTGTATCACAACTTGCTGTGAAATGCACACCGGAATGTGCAAATTGGCTAAGCTCCAGGGCTGTATCAGCCTTTAGAGTATAGCGTGATTAAACCGATTTCATTTGTTTAGCAGTGATTTATTGACCTTGGGTAGGAGTTACTTCACAGTGTAGTTTGGGAGTGGTGCGGGCGGGGGGCGCATTATAGTGTTTCGCCTTGGGCACCAAATGGACTAGAAACTGCCCTAATAACACCTGTGCAGGCTAATGCTTGCAGAGGTGTACTGTCTCCAGCTCCTCTAGTTTCGTTATATCCCCCTTCACCTCTTGCATCGATTGGGACAGTTCTGCTCGCATCATCCTCAACTACGACTGAATGGTGTTTGCTATCTTGTCCCCAAAATCCTCAAAGCATTGGCGAAGGACCTCTTGGGTGACCACTTAATTTATTTGCAGTGCCTGCCAGTGCTACCAAATCCTCTCCTGCCCCGGGCCCCTGATCTCCCCCAGCCGGTATCTCGCTATCTCTCTGCCAGGGTCTCTGCAGATTGTCCTTCTGTGGTTTCTTCACAGACTTTGGGGCAGCTTGCTTGTCCTTCCCCTTGTTTTTGGACATAGTGCGTAGGCAGGTCTGATGGGGGTAGCCCAATTCCATCCTTTTCTCCCTGATATTGTTTTGCATCCTTCAGACCCCTTCTGGAAAATGTTCAGGGCGTAGGAACCTCCTCCCTCCGCCGCTTTTTGGGTCCACCCTTGACTGTGTCGGGGGGGGGGGGTTGGAACTCCCCTCTAACTGTGCGCAGTTGGCCACTGTTTGTCCTCCTCGGGTTTTAAATGACCCTCCTCCTGGGCTTGGTGCCAGGATCACTCTGCCCTGAGCCCGACCAAATGGCCTCTCTCTTATTCTTCCTTGCCCACCACGGATGTAGAGGGACTCTTTAGCCCTCTATTCAGCCTCAGGCTTGGCCTGAGGAGGCCAGGGCCCCACCGGTCACTGTCTCCTATGCGTGGTGCACCTCTTGCTCCCTTGTCTCCCTTGCTGTTCTTCTGGATGGGGGTGCGCTGCCTGAGGCACTATATGCAGTTCCAAAATCCCAAATTTACCTCAAATGGGCCTCCATCCGCCACGGCTATAAACCACAGGGCCTCCCCTGGTCTTCTCTGCAAAGTGATGGCTTCAAAGCTTGGGCAGGGGGCCTCCTGCCACGCTCCCCCACACCTCAACGTCCCTCTGCTCAAAGCTGGTGATCTCTGCCTGCACCCTTTCCTTGCGCCATGGTGCACGCTGACCTGTGATGGTTCTCCCCCAAGGGAGGGCGAAGGGGAGTCGAGCCCCTCAGGGTCGCCGCCTTACTGCCTCTTCGCTGCGAGGCCCTTCCCGGGCCACTTGTCCACTCCAGGAGCTCTTCTCCGCTGCACAGTTCTCAGCAGTGGGCTACGGTTATAGCCCGGATTTTCCTGGTCTCTCCGATAAGACGCTGCTTCGCTGGCAGAGGTGGCCCGGTCCCGCCTCGATCTTGCCGCTGGTGCTCGCCAGCAGGGGAGCCCCTGCTCCATGAATTCAGCCCCGGTTGGCCTCCAATATTACAGGCAGCTCCTTCCTGATGGGCTCCTCTGCCGTCCGACAGCGGCTACTTTGCGACACTCTGGATCCTCGTCCGCCCTGCATCTCCCCGGGTGGTTCTTCTTGCTCACGGTCTGCAAGCGTGTGTCTCAGCTTGGCCTGCACTGGCGGTGGGCACAGTGCCCCTCTCCCTCAGACACTGCGGAGACGAAGGCCGCACACCCGCCTCTGCCGAAGTACCCCAGCGATCTGGGCTGTTGCACTCCACCACTGCAGCCTACATTGATAAATCCTCGACTGGGGAAGGACCTTTTAATCTATCTTTATTGTATTTGCACCCAGGGGGGTGAGAGCTCTACGATCACGCTGCTCTCCCCTCGGTGGCCATCTTAGAATCTCAATCACGATGCACTTTTTAATAGGTATCCATCATAGATGCCAGTACAAAATGAATTTTTTTAAAACCTTTTTTTTATTTAAAGAAAGAATATGTGCTTTTATGTGGCTGCACTGGCATTTTGGGGCACCCAGTCTAGCCATTCTTTGCTGTGGCATGACATTTATTTTTACTGGGATTCTATGACAAAGCAAGCATGATGAGTGTTATTATTAAATTAAATTAATTTGCATTTTTAAAGCGCTCACACAGCCTGGGGGCATCGAGGCGGAATATGTCTTAGTTGGAATTTATAACGTGCTTAATACCCAGAAGTTTCTAAGCACGGCCCCAGGGATCGAACCTGTGTTGCTTCTTGTCATCTTGTTTCCAAGGCAAGCATGTTGCCGCTGAGCTATCCTCCCGAGACATAATCCCTCCTGGGAGTGTGTCTAGACTGGCATTTAGGGCAGCCAGTCAAGCCATGTGCTACTGTGGCATGGCTTTTATCACTGGGTATTAAGGGTAAAGCAAACATGATAGCATTATTACGCATCTAGACTCGCCTGCATTGTGCAGCCAGTTTGGACATGTTTTGTTGTGACAAGACATTTTTAAAGGCAAAGCCACCAGGAGTGTGAGGCAGAGCCATGATGGGCATGTTTTCTTATAGTATCATTACTGGCATTATGTTATGTTCAGTTGATTTGTACTGCACCACTACCAACCAGGGGCAGTCTCCAGGCGCTCGCGTGGATCTGCAAAAAAGTGGTGTGGTAGTTAGTGGGGAAAGGGGTGAGAGGATATGTTCAGAACCTGGAACGCGTCTGTGAGGGTTTTGCATGAGGTCACTTGTGAGCGGCCTCGCACCTTGTAACCGTATGGGTAAGATTCCATGCCTCGGGTGTGTGGTAGTGTTTTGTGTTGGTGTTGGTGTTGTGTGGTTATGATGGGTTCGTCGTTTTCACTTGTTAGATTGTGTCCATAAGGGATTCAGAGTCATAGGTGATCGTAGCTGTAAGGTAGTCCGGCATCTTGGTGGTGTGTTTCATTTTATATGGTATTGGGCTATGTGGGTGGTTCGCTCTGGATGTCGGTATAGTAATGGTTCTCTGAGTGTAGCTAGTCCAAGATCTGGTGTAAAGGCGTTGATTATGTAGGAGGAGCAGGTATGGAAGAGGGTTAATAAAGTCGGTCAGTTTGTTGTGGTCTTTCTGGGGTGGCCCTTTGGATGCCGCTTGTCTGTATCTAGCCAGGTTCTTGTTGTGTTTTCTTTGGCCCCTCTCGTCTCCTCTCTAGATGTCTTAAGTGGTGGTGTTGTTGCTGGTGTCCCTTCTAGGTTTTCATTGTTGCTTAATAGCCAGGTTTTTAGCAGTTTCTTGAAGGTGATGTGGTCTTCTGTGATTTGAATTACTTTGGGCATATTGTTACAGGTGTTAGCAGTTAGACGTGAGAACGCTGTTGGGACAAATTTCCTTTTTTTGTGGTGTTTTGCCTTGATGATTTTGAAGAGTTCTTTCTCAGTTTGAGCTGTCTTTGGTGTTTTATTTTGTCTTGTCTGGTGTATTGTTCTCTCCATTTTGCAGTTATTTGTTTTGGTGTTGCTTTGAATGTTTTAGCTGGTGCTAATTGGTCAAAGGCCTTGGTGATCCAATTGTTGAGTGTGTCTTCTGTTGTATCTAAGTTTGTATCGGTGGGAAATCATTTGCCTAGGTTGTCGTGGTGGGTTGATAGCATGGCAGCCCCATCCGCTAGTTTTGTTGCAAAGTTGGGGTTGCAAGAAGATGGTCTGTAGATCAGGAGGAATACTATGTTGGGTTGGTCGTTGAGTTCTATCTTGATTAGGAGGGATTCATAGTCTTCCGCGTTGGTTGTGATGATTTGAGATGCTCAGGCGTGTTTTTTTTGTGTATAATTGCGATTCCTCCTCCTCCTTCGGTTTTCTCTATTGGCGTGTACTTATTTATAATTGTTGGGTATTTCTTCATTTGCAATGGCTTTATAGTTGTTTGATAGCCAGGTTTCCGTAAGGAAGAGCAAGCTGTAGGTGATTTTCAATCCGGCACACACCCAGGTCAATGCCTAGCATGTAATGAACAACTGAAATTTATTTTTGTCTAAAAATTCTTTATTCTGAACGATATACAACTCATATCACACCCCTCTCCTGGAAACCCCTCCCCCCGCACCCCGGTCACACTGAACCAAGAATCAGGCTGGATTGCAATTTACAATTTAATCACACTATGTTTTAATGGGTACACAAGAATCACCAATGGGGAGATGTAGCACTGAATAATCTCTTTAATACACAAGGAGTAGTAGTGAGGAAAACAATTCAGCACAGAAATAATACTTTTGTGTGTGTGTTCAGATCAAATAGCACTGTGGTTAAAGGTTCTCCCTGCACACCCCTCAACCCCCCAATAGGCAATGTAAAGAGATAGGAGGCGAGATCAGGTATTCAGGAATGGCAGAATTCAACAAAATATCAATCCCACTTTCCCTCAGCAAACACAAGAGAAAAACTGAATTGACTGCCAAGCTGCTAGAATGGCTTTTAAAGTTATCTTAGAATGGACTGGGCAAAAACACTAAATATAGTCAAAATTGCTATAAATTCTTATGGGAGCTGCTTTGGATTGTTGCACACAAACACAAGCAATGATTTAATACCAAGAAACAATTTGAAATCTTAAAATTCAAGTCGGACGCAATCAAAAGCTGTTTACACGTGTCAGAATTTCCCAAAAACTAAATTTGCGGCAAACCTTTCACTGCACGATAATCGCGATAACTGGAGAACTGTATGGATTTGGGATGCGGTTATAGATGCAATTTAAAGCTGTAGATGTTAGCTACAAGCAGAAGATGAAATCTTGTTTCTAGCACTAAAAGGAAGCTATGGACGTTTTAGTGGAGGTTGTTTTGTTAAGATAGGCGCAAGAATGGAAAACAGGAATGCACTTTTAAAATGACAATGGGTTTCTTACACTAGAGGATGACTATGAACAAAACAAATACCCCACAGGAACACAGCCACTTGATCAGAATGACTGCCTGCTAAGGACTCGCCTTCTTCAGATGAGAAAAGATTGTCGCAAAAATAGTTCAGCAATACTAGTACAGAGGAAGATGGGAGGGATAGGCTAGAGAGTTCAGACAATTCAAAAATACTTCTAACGATGCAGGTTCTGAATCCAAGATAGGATGGTTTTAACATAGGGATTGGAATAAGCAAGGTACATATGCTAGTTTTAGGCAGAAACCTGTACAGTTCCCTCTGGCACCACTGCAAAAGATTTAAGACTACATGTGGTTGGCAGTAAACCCAATTGGTAGCAGTCTGTAGCACCCAGATTTACCTGGTAGCTGTGGCTGAGCAGTCAGACCTCTCTCAAGAAGAGTTAGGCAGTATACAGAGTATTCACAATAGGTCAAAAGAACACAGTAGAACAAGCAAACACTGACCAGAGCTTGGTGTAAAAGAGATATAATTATTTATTTAAAAACACATCTAGTAAAACACACTGGCACTAATATCAAGCAGTTCAAAAACACGGTCACTAAAAGATACACTCCCTTCAACGATTAGTTAGACAAGTCTTAAGTAAAGCAACACTTATTTTCAGACAGCGGTGAGCGCTTAACGAAGATGGCACTCTAATCAATCAGTTTAAAAGGGAGAGAAAGGCAGAGCAAAGATAGAAACAGATCCCAACACTTTCGGAAGAACACAGTAGGAGAAGAAGGCAGGTTAAAACTGTAAAGTCTGGACCCACTTTAAGAGGCTCCGGTCGAAATGTGTCCACGGTTCAAAGTGCCCAAAAGTCTCGTAATAAGTTCAGAAAGAGTTGGACCAAAAAGAAAGGGACCAGTTAGATGGTCAAGGCGGCCAGCCCAGTCGAGAAGGTTGAGATTATTGTTTCCTTGTAGCAATCTTTAGAAAGGGAGGTCTGGCGGATATGGTACCTTAAAATGGTGAGAACGCTCCAGCGGGGGCAGTTGTTCCTGGCAGCGGGTTCAAGTCGGTGCTTCGTCGGGAGGAAGAGAGGATCTCGTCGGGGAGGAAAGCAGGAGTCCGTTGCACTGCCAGGGAAGAAACCAGCCGCGGAGTTCTCAATTAAAAAGAGCAGTCCTTTTATTCGCGGTCCAGTGGTAAGTGGCTATCCGGTTGCTGGGGTGCTTGGCACGGGCAATTTGACCACACGACGTCCAGGGATGCGAGAAAGGAAGGTAAACTGGTTGTGCCCACCAGTCAGGGGAAGAAGACTCTCCAGCCGGGAGATCTCCTCTGTCGTTGGGAAGTGGTGAGTCGGTTCAGCAGGGCTCCACCGGTGGTTTTGTCGTAGCAGGCCGGCTCAGCTTCTCCCTCATCGGATTTTCAGGTCCTGTGGCGACTTCTGAAGTTCCAGTCCCAAAAGCCCTGCTTTTATGCAGCACACCCCCATTCACTCAGCCTAGCTGTCAATCAAACATGCTAAGTGGTGAGCCGGCTCACCACTTGGGCCAATCACACAAGAGTGCGACTTGAGTTACCAAGGTAACTCAGTCCAAGGTGCCTAAACCCCCTCCCACACTGCCTGTGGTACCAAGAGTGGCACCACTTTTGGAGGCTTCTGTGGAGAAGCCTGCCAAAAAGTGGAACAAATGGCTCGACCTTTGGTTTGGAGTTACAGAGGCGAACACAAACGCCATTTTAAAACCGAGTTCTGGCAGAAAATACCAACCAGTGAATTAATATTAAATAAATAAACCGGCGGTATGTTAGAGGCTATGTTAAAAAGTATTAGCCTCGAACAATGGGAAAATCCCATAGAGATATATTCGCGGTTGAATATAAAAAGTAGTATCCACTGCCACCAGCCAAAACTCGACGAGGGGGGACGGGACAGTGCCCCCTCGAATAACAGACCCAGGGGCAATCTAATTGCCCCTACCAGTACGTCCACAATATGATGGTTTGTACTGGTTTGGTGATAAACAGCGCCTTCAGTGGAGTATCACAAAGAAATCCTTTAGATTTCTCATAAGGTTTAAAATACCTTTTCCTGTGTGAGCTACTGTTCCCAAGAATAGTAAAGTGAAATTGACTTTACTTACCCTTTCTCTTTGTGGGTCCAGCACACACCACCTTATGTGGAGTGCTGGGGGGCTTACCTAGTAGTCCCTTATCCTACATTCTCATGTAACGTTTTTGTTACACTCCCTTCGTTAAATGGCTGGTGACAGTGGTTTCATTTTTCCTACCCTTGGCATTTCTACTGCAGGCTGAACCCTCCACTGCAATATAGCACCCAACGGTGACCATTTTATCAAAATGGCCCCTGTCTTCTTTTTTCGCAATTTTCTGTTTGTGAGGCCTTTCTTGGGCTTTACTCTGTACGTCGAGACAGATTGGAGCCCTTTGTTTGTCTTGCCTTTGGCGGGGTTCAGCCCTGAAGCCCACCTCTAGCTCCAGTGTGTCTGGAAGGACAGGATGTGAGGGAGGGTCCAAAAACTCTGCTGTCCTTTGTCTCTAGGAATGCCTGAATGCAACCAGTCCTGATTGACTGGCTGCCACCAGGACAGCCATCCTGCTGTGTAATAGACAACCAAGGCTGTGCATGAACCGGAGAAACCTGCTTAAAAAGCGAGGTTTTTAGGACTGGAGGCAAAGTCGACCACTGGGAGAAGCACCCAACGAAGAAACCTTGAACAAAGCTCGCTGCATACTCCTGGACCTTTTGATATGCCCGGTGAAGCCCTGCTACCGTGCTAAAACTCCTTTTTCAATACAACAGAGAAACTTGGACGACTTCTCCTCTTGGGTTAGTGGGACCAACTAACCCAAGGATGAACTCAACTGGACCATCTTCCCTGTGTGGCTGTACTTCTTCATTGCTGCAAGAACCGAATGCCAGGGGTCGAGTAATCCATAGTCGAGTGAAATGTCTGAAATCCGGCTAGAAGCTCCAGGAGTCTCCTAAGGACCCTCCAGAAGCAGGACGACCAGAGCTTGAGTCCCCTCACCAGAGTGCAGGACCCAAGGAGGGACCCAGGAGGAAAGGAAGCCTAACTGTATCCGAGATCCGCAACAGTGCTGTTTACTAAGGGCTGAAACCGCAAAGTGTGGCTGAACCGAAAAGAGCACATAGCTGCTGACGACCTCCCCAGTACTGCCACAGGAGCCCTACAGATGTCCTCCCTCTTGTCCCCACGACTGAGGCTCAGGAACACGGGTTCTGCATTGCTGTAACAGGACAGAAGCCAGCTGCACCACTCTTCTTCAAACCAGAGGTACTGTTTAGACTTGGGTTACTTACCTCACTGTCTTGTAGAAGTGCTTTTCTCAGTAGGGCATTGCAGTGCCTTACTTTTAGAGTTGATTCCAACTCTGTTTTCACACGCTTAACAGATTGTGACCCTACAAGTGATTTTCTAACAAATTCTCTTAGTGCAAGACCTTTGATTAGCTCCATAGACTGTTTCAAATTGACTTTGGCTGTCCTGGATCCCTGTAGACTCTTCTAGCCCATTGACTTTGATATTGTTGTCCCTCATAGAAGGTAACTTGGTTTAGACCTTTACTGCTGGGAAAGGATTGTCTAGATTTAATTGGAAGATTTAATTGTCCTCACATATACTGAAAACTTGGTTAACCTTTCCTTTCTGCAACCTCTAAATCTGCATGATATATAAATGCCATTACTGTCCTTGTGATTGAAGTCACCCCAGGGTGTAGGAATTATGTAAGAAGCATATCCAAAGATTATCCACTAACTTGCTCTGATTCTGAAAACTAATTGTAAAGTATATTTACATAGTTACATGAATTGCCTTTCTAAAGAATGCTTCTTTAAAAATGGATGTAAAATAAATAACTATTTATAACTGAAACCTTGAGTGTAAGTGTTACTTGGCTACTTGTATTTACGGATTTCATTTGTACAGCTGTAGAGCTCACATGTATCTCTCTTGTGATGAAGTTGGCGGCTCAGTCACACTACCAACCTGTGTATTACACACCTATACCAAAAGGTGGTTTACCTAATACCAAGCAGAATGTTGTGTATTCTCACACAGTTGGACTACACCAATTCTTACCTAACAAGGCAGTATGGAAATATATTGATTGTGAGGGTGCTGGGTTCCTGCTTTTGACTGGGATGGCTGTGATGCTGGAAATGCATCGGAGGGACAGGGCCTCTGTATCCTTGTCCTTTACTGCCTTTTTATTGTGTGTTCCATCATATTTTCCGTGCAGGAGTTCATGTGGGACTCCTGGGGGTGCAGCTCTCTCTCTTTTGGTTTGGTGAACAGACCCGTGGGATACCCTTACGGCACCCTTGGGTGGGCGTACAACCCTGTGCCCCTAGTGTATGTTTTTGGGCACCTGTGGGTGGCCCGCAGAGCAGGGTATAGGCTGGTGGCAGCTCCATGCTGACTTTGACAGGTGCGCTGAGTATCCTCCATTTTGGGGATCCCCAGGCCCTGCCATTGGAATCAATTGATTCCTGATGGAAAACAAGATGGCCCCTGTGGCCTCTTGCTTTCTATTACCTATTACCTTGTTTTCCCAAAGTCATGGGAAGCCCTGACTCTGTCCCTTCCCCCTGACTGGCTGTTGGGTGGAAGTTCTATATATGGTGTTGTTGTGAAGTCCAGTCCAGACTGACTGGAGCCTTCCCAGTGACTGTATGTTGTGGGTACCTCCTGTGGGTGGGACCTGGGTGAATGGAGTGTGTGACCAATATGCACTTCTTGTTGTGGCTGTCTGGTTTCTGGTATGAGAGACAAAGACTGAGACAGCCCTGCCCGAAACTGGCCTGAATGCAGTGTGTAGTGTTGAATGGCTGAGTACTTGTCCCAATCCACATTCCTTGTTGTGAGTGTCTGAGAGGGAGGAGGATGGCCTGAATGCTCTGTGTGCCTGATTGGCTGGCTGACTGACTGCATGAATGCCCTTCTGTATGATTGGCTGCTGAGAGAGACCCAGCAGTGTGGATGAGACAAGATGGTATATCTGGGGACCTCTCACCACTGGAAATTGTTCAGAAGCTGTGTCTACACTTTAGGAGGTACTGGAACTGCTGATCCTCGACGCCCAGTTAGAAGACGAAGACTTGCTGTTGCATTAGCTTCGACCTGATCTGAAAGCTGCCAAATTCGTCAAGGACTGATCTGAGAGTGGACCATCGAGCACCACTAACCTTCGCCGAAGCTCCCTGAAAGTCAGACCCTCGAAAGACTGCAGACCCGAGACGGGACCGCTGAGGAGAATGAAGCAAAGCACCCGGACTTTGCCGCTGTCGAAGTCCATTGCCGTCGACCAGGGTTCGCAGGTTTGTGTAACCGCTGGAGGCCCGTCGAAGTTGTGTTGCCCAGCCGAGGGGACCACTTAACAAAAAACTTAACGCCATGCCGCCGACGCCCAGAGCCGCCCGCTCCTTTGCCTACGAACATTTGAATCCAAGGACTACCTTGTCCGCATCGTCGACCGCTTTGTCCCGCCGGAGAAAGTCGAGGAGGACCAACGCTCCGAGGAGAATCCGCCGGTGGGTTTCCCGCCACCTGAAGGCCACAAAGACTTCGACTCGACGCCCTCGATTGGGCCATAGCTCTTATGAAACTCTTTGCAGTCCTGAACAATCTATTGCCGAGGTGCCCCGCACACCTCATCCTCTCAGGACGTCGCTGACGAGCACCGCCTGGATCGACATCAGGGTCTCGGCACCCTTGAACTTCTCATCGCTGCCGTCGACGACAAGTTCACCATCTTCGACGCCTCTCAACGATCCGTGGCTCCTGCTTTAAAGGGAGTCACTCAAGAAGGATCCTTCGACGCGTCTTCGAAGAACCCTACGCCATCAGGTACATTGGGGGGGGTAAAACCTTAATAGGAGGGAATAAGGCTATTGAACAATATATGGACTGAGCTTGTGCTATATATCTTTATTTTACAGGTTGTCCAGGTGGGGGGGATCTCCACACAGAACTGTGTCTATCGGTATAGGCCAGCATTCTGCCTATTGTTTCAACCATCTTACGTTCCTTCCTATCTCTATTGCTGGTTTCCTCGTTGTTGATCTGTGTGACATTTTAACCGTACAGTTGATGCACTTTAATGAGATTTGATAACATTGGTGGTACCACTTTAGAATTGTATATATTTATCATTGTTGATTTCCGAGTACAAAGTGCGTTATTGTGATCGTGTACATACCTTTGAATATTAATTATATAAAGACTGTGTTTTCAGTAATGCAGTGTGTGGACATTCCTTTGTGGGGGTTCGGGGACTACACTGTACTTAAGAACCAGCCTGCATCACCTCCTGAGAAGCTAGGCCTTGATTGCTCGTCCATTGCTACCACTTGAGAATCTTGGCTGGGATCCTCTGTGCCTCTCCTCTACCATACAGAGAGCGGAAGTACAGGCACCCCCCACCAGAATCTTCACAATGGCAAAGGATTCTCACCCAGGGAGTGCATGCTATGTTTAGGCCTCTTTTTTACACTTTGGCCCAACAGAGTTTCAAGCTTTACCCATGCCACATTAGGGATTGTGAGGGTGCTGGGTGCCTGCTTTTGACTGGGATGGCACAGGATTCTCACCCAGAGGGGCATGCTATGTGTGGGCCTCAGGCTTCCACTTTGGCCCAACATGGTCTCAAGCTTTACCCTTGCCACAGTGCGTCTCATTCAGCATAGGTGCAACTAAGCAAAAGCGGAATGACAATCTGAATTGGTCCGCATATCATCCTACAAACTCTGATTTTTCTGAAGTAATCAGTAAGAACAAACATGTTTCATGGCAGTGCTCTTGAAGTAATCAGCAGATCATCCCAGAATCATCTCCAAATCATCAGGGACAAACGTGCAATCTCTTGGTGATCACTGAGTCATCCTAAAAGCATCACGAACAAAGAGTTCTCTAATCTAGGGATGATGTTAGCAAATTCATTAAGTCATCCAAAGCTCATCCCCAAATCATGATCCACCATTCCGAGGTGTTTGCTGACGGCTTTAACAGTGTGATGATCCTCAGATGACTCCAGGATGGTCTCTAAAGTCATCCTTTTAGACCAGGGTGCACACCGTCCAGGAGAGACAGAAGTGTGTCCACAAGCCTATTAAGGAGCTCTGGTCTATTGTGGTCTGTTTTAAATGCGCCCTGGTGAAATGTAATTATCAGTTGAAAGAAATCATTACTAGAAGTGCTACCATCAGTTCAGGGTTGAATTTAAGTACACGTTTTTGGTTCCCTTTAAGTCTACGGACAGAAGAAGGTGGCAGCTAATAATTCTCTGCGGAACCCTAAGAGTGTGGTGAGACGCTGTGCAGTACATCTGTCTTTTTAGGTTCTGAATATGGTGACAAAAAGAAATGTGCCTGTTCTCCAACACTGGTCTACCGACTTACCTGAAAATATCCTTTAATCCTTTACCAATAAGTAGGATACAGCGTGAGATCAGTCAAGCCATTTTGGTGGACTATGAATGGATGGCATTATCAAGTGGCACTTTGAATTAACAGTGTTGTACACAATCATGAAGGGGGATTTGGTGGCCCAATCAACACAGGAAACCAGGATAAAGATAAGGTGTTTTATTTGGCACCTTGGAACATGCGTAGAACTGGCTGTACTCCCATTTAAGTCCTTGATGCGTGTCTGAGGAATTCGACCATTCACATGGGGATTGTGCACTCGCCTGGGCTTTTTTATTTGGTTGATGATTTTTTAGGAAATGGAATGATGGGAGATCGACCTCTAAAAATGTGTGGAGCTAATCCGCACACATTTTCTAATGTTCGCCGCACAACAAACACATAGTCGGTGAACCCTGGGGGACACAGCCTACAGGCGCAGTCCCCCATGTCACATTACTTTGACAGGTGACAGTGAGGGGGGCATGAAAACATCCAGAGGAAAAGGGCAACACCTTCATCCTCACTTGGGCAGCCCGATTTTAAATATCAAAACCCCCATGGATCCTGTCAGGAATTGGGGCTGGAGCAGGCAAAGGCGTGTAGTGCATGTAAAATAATATGCTCTGTGAACAATTCCCAGCAGGCCTTGGGGAATTGGTAATCCTGAACTCGCGCGCGGCAACAGCTGGTGTTTAAGAGGGACTATTTAATTCCCTGGCCGCCGTGCCGAGTTGTGGATTATTCGCGATTTCCAGCAGAGCGGTGTGTTTGTGGGTTTTTGGATCTGGCAGTTACACCGAAGGAATGCTGCAGTATCATGAGCCCGGGCCACTGCAGTGATTGTGTCAACAGCTCGGCGAGTGCTTCGCTCTGCAACTTGAGGTCCGGGTTGCTCTGTGTGGCAGCGGACACTAGCGAGCACTATTCCTACTCTGCTGGTCATTGTGCACTTCTTGCACGGCTGCCTACTGTGAATAAGGACTAAAGCTTGCACAAATCATGGCCCCTCATTTGAGGGGCTGGTTGAACTGTGAAGCGGCAGGCATTTGTTTATTTCAGTGAGAGGTTCAGCCGCAGGGAAACGCGGAAGGCGTGGGAAATGGGGTGCAGTATTGAGGTCACCGGATGAAGGGTTCATATACCTATATAGCATACAAAGGGAAACCCTTCAATGTAATGTACTGCCATGTTTGCTGTTGCCTGACCAGAGGGCCATTTGTTTGCTTGTTCATCAGAGGGGAAAACTCTTGTACGTGCCATCTTGCTCGCTATTGGGTCAACAACTGCAACCCTAACAGCTTCTCCAAAATTAATACAGCCCTAATAAACGCAAGATCCCTAGTGGCACACGCATTAGACATAGCTGACTTAATTACCACAAATAACCCGACATCCTAGCAGTCACCGAGTCATGGCTACATGCTGCAGCGGGTCTAGCCTTTGCACTTGCGGTCGCAGAAAACTACCAAATCCTTAGAGCGGACAGACTTCACTCGAGAGGAGGCAACATCGCCGTAATCTCTAAAACACAGTTAGCAGTTAGACTAGTACCATCCCCATCAATCTCATACTGTGAAATTCTCACAGCTAAAGTACCAATATGCAACTCTAGTACACTTACAATTTACTTACTATATGGACCGCCGGGACCCATTGGATCCTTCGAGGACGACATCTCAAGTATCCTTGCCAATAATACAAAAGAAACCTCACAGCTACTCCTATTGGGGGACTTCAACCTCGGTTTTAATGACCCAACTGACAAAGACGCTAAGGCTATCGCCAATATGCTTCTAGAACAAGGACTCGCCCAAAAAGTGTCTCAGCCAACCCATGCTAAAGGCAGAACCCTTGACTGGGTGGCCGACCTAAACTGTGAACTATACATCAACTCATAAACAGCATTACCTTGGACAGACCACCATCTGATTGTGGCTGTTTATTTATTGCCATTGTAAAGGCAATCTGACTCAGTCATAGCCCTGCCTCAGCTCACCAGGAACAAAAAAGATATCGAAGCTGACAAACTGCTGCCTCGTATCCTCTCGGTCCTGAAACGACTCATCTTTCTCTGACCCCAATTTATTAGTTGACACCTACAATAACACCATGACCAAAGCCCTAGATTCTATCGCACCCCTCAAATTACGCAAAAGTAAACAACGAGCACATCGGAATGTCTGGTTCACCCCACATTGGAAGCTATATGGTGCCATACCCCCTCAGAAGAAAACAAAACCAATCTGATCAAATTCTCTTGACGACTATAAAAAAGAAATCAGTAGAAAGACTTATACAATGATAGGATGGCAAAAGCCAGCTCCAACACAAAGGAGCTATTCACCATGCTACGAGAAACAGTAGTCCCTATCCCTCCAGCCGACAACATTGCCAAAGACAAAACTTGGTGCACTAACATTCAGCGCGCTCTAGCCAATAAAGTAGCACTCCCCCAAGAGAAGATTGCTATCAAGAAATCTTCACTACCTAAACAGGATACTAATACTCCGATACCTGAGACATGGACCGACAGACTAGATCAATTTAGATTCTTTAAAGTTTCTATTCTTGAGGTGGAGAAAATTATCTCCTCACTGAAACCATCAAGATGCCAGGGCGATAATTGCCCAGCACAATTAATCAAAGACGCAGCCAGAGACCTAGCACCATTTATATCCAAACTCATCAACGTGTCTTTCTCAACAAACACTGTCCCTAGTAACCTGAAAGAATCTTGGGTTCTACCCTTACTTAAAAAGCAAACCCTAGACCCATCAATTCCAACTATAGGCCAATCACTACGGTGCCATTCCTTCTGAAGATACTTGATAGAGTAGCGTACCTTCAGATACAACAGTACCTCGAAACAAATCGCCTCCTAGGCACCCGTCAATCTGGTTTCGGGCCACACCATTGTACCGAAACTGCACTAATCGACCTAAAGACACAAATTGAGGAACTTACGGACAAAGGGAAAACTGCCATGCTACTCCTCCTTGAACCGTCAGCCGCCTTTGACTTAGTGGACCATGATGTCTTATGTAAACACCTTGCCTTGGCGGCTCACTTCTCTAAGGACGCAATAGCATGGGTCCAATCTTTCCTCAACAATAGAACCATGCAAGTATTTTCCCCTTCATACTCGGCAGACCCAATCCCTATAACGTGCAGCGTTCCACAAGGCTCGTGTGTCTCGCCAACCATGTATAATATCCTCACAAAGCCGTTGTTAGACAAATTGCATAATGTGGGTGTCACCTATACAAACTATGCAGACGACACCCAGATCTTCCTCAATGACACGGCTCTCGTGAATAGAGTATACCTCCTCATTCAGGGATGAATGGCCACCCATGGCCACTGCCTGAATGACGACAAGACTGAACTTCTGATTCTAGTAACTACAGCCAACTTTAAAAACTTAATAAAGATTACTCCTCTTTCAACATTGATGTCAATACCATTAAGGTCGTAGGGGAAGTAAAAACTTTAGGTTTTTACCTTGACTCCACTCTAACCATGAACAAACAAGTCAACTCCTTGGCCTGCACATCAGTTTGCACGTGCAAACTAATTGGGCCTGTTGTATCCTCATATAGCTGTATCGCATTAGCAAACGCCCTTATACTCTCAAGGTTGAGCTACTGTAATGCCCTTTACTTGGGAGCCAACAAGTACATCCTAAATAAAATCCAAACGCTACAGAATAATGTCCTAAGAACGGCACTAAACATTCCAAACAAGGATCACATATCCGAGCTCAGAAGACAAAACCACTGGCTGACAATCAAGGACAGAATCCTGCTTAAAACAACTTCCCTGACCCATAAATGCCTGAACAAAACAGCCCCCCGCTACCTTACCAACCGGATAGTCAGAAAAACAACCAATCGGCCAACTACAATTGCCAATTCATTCTGCCTCATTGTACCACGATTCAATTTAGCCAAATCTGGCGGTCGATGTTTCCCAGTTATGGCAGCCCAAACTTGGAACTCACTCCTGTCTTCACTCCGTGCTGGTCAAACATACCCTAGCTTCAGACGTAACATCCAGAAATGGATCAGAACGAACAACGCTCGCCCTAGAACCTAGCACCAAATAGTCATATTATCATCTATCCACGTCCATTTCATGTCTATGACCTATGCACTCTTACTACTGTCTGCCGTCTTCATTCTGTCCTTCAGCTACTTATCCTGCAACTCTGTTTTTGTAAATGTCCCTTATATTTTACCTTGTAAACATTGCGACTGTAAACTGCTGTTACCACAAACATTGCAATTGTATATATCTCTAATCACCGTACCGGTAAATGTTATGTCCGGTAACTTCTGTAACTAAGCCTAAAGCCTACATGCACTCCTTGCGCCCAGTTACCTTCAGGTTTGGTGCACCATACAAATAAATAAACAAACAAACAATATGTGTTTCACATGCTACAATAAGCTCCATGTCCTCTGCTACCATGCTGCAGTTAGTTCTATGTTATGTGCTTCCCTGCAGCATTGCCTTCTATGTTGTATGTGTTTCACATTCCCCAGTGGTAGGATGTTAGGTTTGGGTAGGAGTCTCCATGTTAAGTGTCTAGGTACTGATGACATGTACATGTAGTGTGAAGAGTAGGTCAGGAGTGTTGGTATTTACGTGTTTGCTTTTCCTAACTTCCCCCAAACCCATCCAACTACGTTTCCCTTACCCTCTTTCTGGTTTTCCTCATCTCCCCTTTTATCCACAACCTCTCCCTAATCCCTCTTCTTCCCCCACCCCCATTGGCTTCCACGTGGCTACCTGTTAATTCAAACCCGGGCGCCCGTGCCAACTTCAGTGGGAGGGTCGATCTATTTGGCTTCTCTGGTTCGGGGGAGAGTGTTGATATTCTCTCCTCCTGTGAGTCTTGACAGATCTGCCCTGTTCTGTTGTCTGAGTTCTGTGTGGTGGCGGCGCATACTGATGAGATTTAATTGAATCAGGCCTGCGAATAGGCCTGGTCACAGAACTTAACAATGGGCAGGAAAACGGATACCTCTTTGATATGCAATGTGTCACATTGTAGCTAGCTCCCACCCCTCTGTACGAAGGCCAGTGAATGTCATGTCTGGGACATTGTTTGCAGTAGGCAAACTCCCTTTCAGAGGGACGAAGTGTGTGATTTGAGGGCGACAGAAGTCGTTCTCGCCACAAACTTCAAGGGAGACCTGCACTTTGATAAAGAGCCACATAGGGTTCAATTAACCAGAGACACTTTGATCTACAACATACAGGAAGATGTTTGGGACTTGATAGTACATGATGTCACCCCCTACCTTTCCTGGTGCAAAGCACAATGGTCCTGACCTCACGCCTAACAGAAGATTGTTGGTGTGGACCCCGGATTGG
Source organism: Ambystoma mexicanum (assembly GCF_040938575.1). Taxonomy (NCBI): domain Eukaryota; kingdom Metazoa; phylum Chordata; class Amphibia; order Caudata; family Ambystomatidae; genus Ambystoma; species Ambystoma mexicanum. The sequence goes on along the minus strand of NC_090923.1, from coordinate 42,593,706 downwards.
TTCCTTAAGGTAGGCTTAGCCTGCACCAATCACTGGGGCCCATTTGGCTTTAAAAGAGGGCTAAGCCCCTCACTTAGCAGATCATCGGATGACTTTGAAAGGAGTAAGAACAAGGACTCATGTGGACCCTGGCTGAAGGTACCGCCTGCCTTTCAGCTTCTGCCAGTGAAGGAAGGTAAGTATTCCCAAGAGGGAAGCAAGATCCCTCCCCTAAACATCGCCCAGGGAACAGAGGGAGATCCTGGACTCGGAGGACCAATCCAACAGCTCCAGAACCAGTACCCAGCCAGCACACCGCGTGCCCTGCTAGGTTCTGCAAGCAAGCTTCCTAGGGTGACGTGCCAGAGAGTCTCTGAACAAAGGACAAGGCTGTTGCCTGCAAACACTCCCCTCAGCTTTGGGTTGTTCGTCTTAAATGACGCCACAAGCTCTGCGAAGAAGCTAGGAGGAGTGCTACACAAGCATCAATCAGCGCCCATCATTTAGTGCATTTTCGAGGCAGTCGAATCCTTGAAACGAGACCGGCTGCACCACTGACTGTAGTCATGCTGCAGTCTCGACCAGTGTTCCAGATCCACCAACCAGCAGAAAGACAGCGATTCTTGCCCCTCAGGCACCGTGTAGGCCTTTCTGCAGCCGTCTGTCCAGCCTCGCTTGCCGAACTGCCTGCCGCCTGATACCCGCAGCTGTCTCCCGTCTTGAACTCTGTCGTAGGTGCTGCAAAGCGTCCTAGAACCGACTCAACGCTGTTGAGCATCTTAAGGAGCAGGTACATTGTGGCTCTTTCCACCTGGTCCTTCTCTGAAGTCCCCTACTGACATTTACGACCCCTTGCTCCCTTTGTGCTGAAACTAAATAACCTTGACAGTTAAGACTAATTGCTTTACCGACTATCCTTCTGTCAGTATCCAGAGTGCCTCCCTTTCCTTTGTGAAACTGTCTGTCCTCTGTGTTCCTTTACAGGGTGGGTTGTATTTTGTAGTGAACTAGAACTGTCTCTTTTAATAATAATAAAGTAGATCTTTTTATGCCAACTTGACTGGACATTCCCTTTTATCATTGGGTAATAATTATATTTTCTCTGTGTTGCAACTAACCAACGATCCACGACTCTGAGGAGATAAGCCTGCTGTTCTGTCCACGTTACCTAAATTGGACAAGGTTTATAATTTACTTGTGTTTCAATCTGTTCAGATCACTTCTGGTGTACTAGAGGTGTGGGGTTGATTGATGGTTTAGAAACCAATATTCACCCCAGGACAACTGATGCCCCGGAAGTTGATTAGTCACACTGTCAGTGCAGTTGCTTCACTGCACTGATGAATCAGTCTCTGCCTTAGTGTCATAACGTATTTACAAGAGCTTGCACGAGGCTTCATATGGTAGCCGTGGAATTACGCTCTGCATAGCAGATGAGCAGCAACAGGGAGTCTGGCTGCTCAATGGTTCTCTTCCTCTTAACCCTATAAGGTTTTTCTTTCTTTTTTTCTTTGGGAATTGGTTCTGCTTCGAGTGGGCACTACAGGTGGCCAAATTTCTGTTGGGATTCTCTATATTTTAGTAATTTTTTGAGTTATTTTCTTTTCATTTAGTTCCGGGCTGGACACTAACTATTTTGACAATGGCCGCTTCAGATACTTACTCGTTCAGCGATGAACAACTAGCAAAAGCTATTTGTGTGCCGTCTTTCTTTGAGTCATTAACTCAAACTACAGGTGAAGAATCCAACACTGGTGTTACCAGCGAAGGCATTTTAAAATTGAGAAAGAAGAAATTTAGGACCGAAATGAATGGGCACTTACTTACTGGTTATCTTAAGAAAAACATTATACCACAGGGACTCCTAGTGAGGAACGAACCTTGCTTTTTGTCGACGATTTAGAATATAGAACCGCTTTCTCTGGGGTAGGCACCAAATGCAGCCGAGACTGGATGCTATTAACTATCAACACGGCCCTAAAGAAAAGCATACTCGTTGGCAATGAAATCGATGAAGCTGAAGCTGTATTTGCCCTTGACACGACAATCCTTAACATCAAAGAAAAGCTTGACTTAATAGACAAGCACACTAAAGAGTTTATTAAAATTACCACTGCTAAAAAAATGGATAAACTCAAGAAAGATATTTCTATTTTTCTAAGGAAACTGCCTACCTGTATTTGAGTCCCGACTATGCGGGGCCAGGCCTGTGGAATGACCCTTCTTATCCTAACCAGGGTCCGCAGCATTATAGAAAAAGTTACCTTCTCAGATAGTTCATCAGATGGAAGCGGTTCTTTTCCCAAACAAAACACACACGGCCCAAGAGGTCGCCAATGGAACAGAGGCTCACGTAGAGGGGGAAGAGGACGCCAAAATTGGCCTTAGCAACAATATATGCAGATGCCCATGTTTGTACCTCAAGGCCCTTACCTGGCCTTCCCTCCCCCGAACCTCCCTTTTCCTCCCGCCGATGCAGGACTTCCGCCTATAGAGAACATGTTTCAGACAAGGAGGTCTTACCAACGTTAACCAACACATCGGCAGTTTATAACCTCTTGAAACGGATGCTTACCACTAACGAAATTGCAGTACTTGAGAAAGGTTTCTCCTTTATTCCAAGCCAGATGGACCTTGAATTAGAACTTCGTAGTTTTTTCAGAAAAATTCGGCTGAGAGACCATTTTGGTACAAACGGTAGTGATTTAGAAAACAACAATACTCCGTTTCATGCCTACATCACAGATGGTTTCTAGTGAAACGATCACCTTTGAACGTGCTGTCCTTTGTGACTTTCATTCCATCTTCTCAGCTCAGGGTGATCCAATTTCAAATCGATGTTATACCATTTCCAAAAAAGAATTGTCCTGCTTGCAAGAACTGAAAAGAGACACTTCTATTATTATCAAACAGGCAGATAAAGGTGGAGGAGTGGTCGTTTGTGACACACCCTTTTATGATTCAGGAGTACTAAGACAACTGGATAATGGGATCTTTTATTTCAAACTCAAGGGGGACCCGACAGAGACTATACAAAGTGAAATCTCAGCCCTGGTCACACGGGCTAAAGATGCGGATATCCTTAGTACCAAAGAATTCTTATTTCTCACTGGCAAAGGAACACGCGTACCTTTTGTTTTATATCTTGTTAAAAATCCACAAGAATATATTAAATCCTCCAGGCAGACCGATAGTGTCTCTTTGCGGTTCTATTCTAGAACCTTTGGGAAAATACATTGATTATTTCCTCAAACCTTTGGCAGCTAGTACACTGACCTACCTGGCTGATACCACTGATGCTATTGTCCATTTGGAAAACTTTCCATTCGATCCAGACAAAAACTTGTTTATCACTCACTTTGATATCTCCAATCCCTTTTTGCCATCTATTCTTTTTTATAAAAGATATATAGACGATATAATCGTGTGGGATAAATCTATGGGAGATCATGAACAATTCCTGACTTGGATTAACTCATTGAATGACCATCTCAAGTTTACTATGTCTGTGGACAGTATGTCAATTTCATTCCTGGATTTGACACTTCAGAACGGTGCTATCATTGTGGACCTTTTCCGTAAGACCATGGATCGAAATACTATTCTTCACTTTGATAGTTTTCATCCGCAATCTTTAAGGGAAAGTATTCGCTATGGACAATTTTTAAGAGCTACGCGAAACTGTACGAACAAGAAAGATTTTGTGTCTCAATCCAACATCATAGAGAACAGACTATCTCAGCGAGGTTATCCAGCTCACATATTGCGACAGTCCCATAAAAGGGCAAGATATCAGCATTGCGAAGTCCTGTTGACTAAAAATACCCGCACCACCCAGAATCAGTCGCGTATGGTCTGTGCCATGACCTACAGCACCCATCATGCCAAAATTAAGAAGGCAATTGCCAAGCACTGGCATCTACTTCAAATGAACATGTCCGACTTGGAACATCCTATGTATGCATTCAAAAAGGGCAGGAATTTGAAGAGTTGGTTATCCCAGGCAGCTAGACTGTAGATCATCCAGGCACCTAAAACCATCACTGAAATGTGGGGCATGGAAAGGGTTACTGGTAACTATCCTTGTGGTAATTGTTACCAGTGCAGATCTACCACAGTGACCAATACTGTTACCATCAACCATAGAGTCTGGAAACTGAGGGATCACACGACGTGTAATTCTAAATTAAAAACGTGATTAACGTGATTATGTGTTCATGTGACAAGTCATATATAGGCAAAGCCTCTAGACCCATTAAACTGAGAATCTCTGAGCATAAGTCCAGAATTAGGACTCGCAATTTTTCTTTTCCTTTAGTTGCTCACTTTGTTGAAGACCAACACGACTGTGAAAACTTATGTTGATGGTGTCTTGAAAGAGTCACGGGACCAGACCATTATGCTATTGCCACCAAATTGTCCCGAAGGGAACAGTGGTGGATATTTAACACACAAAGTAATACACTAGGCCTGAATGCCCATGAAGAATGTCATGCGTTATTTCAATAGATCTTTAATGTCGAGACAGCTCTTGGACTCTAGCCCTCTAGCCTTTGGCTATTCTTGGTGCCTTCAGGCTCTAGCCTGTACTTCATTGATAACACGGGAGGTGTTACGCCCATCTTGACATCGGTAGAGATGTACCATAGGTTTGGGTGTATAATAATTTTTCCCTTCGTTGTCTCTACTTTTTTGGTGTTATTCCGGTTGTTATCTTTGAGATTGGTTTCACATTTTTTATTGTGGCATACTATACAAATGCCCTCGTTTTCATGTACTCTGGGTTTTCTGGCCTTAGTCCTCTGTCTGGATTGCTTGCTTCTGCCTCTAGGCTCTGCCTAGTTTGATTGTTAATGCATCATACATCTTGTTATAATCTGACACGCGTTCTACACTGAACCACGTGGCCAGTCACGTGATTTATTTCTATCGGCCCTCTATTCAGCCCCGGCCCTGTGTTTTGGCCTCGCTGCACGATTTTCAGCGTGGTGTGTGTGTGGGGGTTGTCCTTGGTGCGCTCGATGCGCTCGGGCCGTGGTGTAGGTGACGATGGGCCTGCTGTGTGTTTTTGGGGGCGAGATTGTGTTCGCTCGGCTCGTTTTTCACCACGCGGCACGTGGCTCTGTATTGGATGCGCCTTCCCATGTAAGGGGTCATGTGCAATAGAGACGTTTTAGACGTCCGATTTGATACGCCCATTCGCGTATTTAACCTCGGATACACGCCAACACAGGAAGTTCGCTTGCCGACTTCCTGGTGTGGTGTTGAGGGCGTTTGCCTCTGAGGTAAGTAACTTTCAGCAGGTAGCCAGATGGAATCCCTCACGGTTTCGGCTTCTTTTCACCTTTCTATTCTAGATTAGGTTAAATATCTATGGTGGAGGTATTTATGTTTACGAATTAGACTTGCTTATATGTTGAGGCCTTTCAGTACCGTTATTTAGGTTACACAATAGACATATAGATCCTGCTGTGCATGGACTTGTGTAAGTTCAGTTTTTTACGAACTTTCAGATTATGCTTTCTGCCTTTACCTCATACAGTGCAGTGATGTATTCTATGTACGTTATATTTCGGGGCATAACAGATGATTTATCAGCTTTTTGTACCTTCTATTGCTCCATAAACTCTGTCTATCCTTGAATGATACTTGGAGGTTCACCCTTCTGGGGAACCCACCGAAATCCCGAACTGTCTATGAACTTGAGGCCGTACCACAGATAAAGGAATCACCTATGGATGGTACTTGATTGATAGATCTGGACTTGATCAATGTTGAGCATAATTAGAAATTAGGATGTTGCCCTTATCCCTTTTCCCCGGGTGCAGGATCTTCTTTTTTATCATTACTATTGTATCACTTTTTTGGCTTTTCCATCTCTTATTTTTCAATTAATCTTTGACACATGGGTGGTCCCATTGTTGGGTTTTCCTTTACATTTTTATATGTCTAATTTATTTAGAATGGAATTTATTTATTTCTTTACTTTTGGTTTTCCTCTTTGGCTGCTTGCATCTCACTCGAGTCACCAGAGAAATTTTATGACCACATTGTGACTTTTTTTATTTTCATCCATTACAGATCTAATTCATTTGAGATTTGTTTCGGTGTGGCCGGATAGCTACTTCCTGGACTCTTTTGCCAGGCTCCTGGGCCCACCCCAAAAGGGTCTGAGATTAAGGTAAATAGATTTTCTCTAATTAGATTTTCTCCCCTACAAGTCACTTTGCACGTTCCAACCCAATGTTGGGGGATTGGTCGTTCGTTGGGATCCTCAGATCACTTGTTTTTATGTACGGATATTTTGTATGAACTATTGTGCTGTTTACATATATGGTGGTTCTGATGTTATATCTTTTTATTATTATTTTCTATTTGGAGAACATACATTTTAGTGTCTCTCTGTAATTTGTAACATTTGTGTAGGTAAATCCAAGACACAGATGAATTTTCAAGAAAGTTTATTCGGGAATGCTACGTCCTGATGAAGATGGACATCTGTAATTCAGCTAGACGTGTTTTCCATCGAAACTACCTGTTCTAAGGCGCCATGCTCACTATACTGTTTTTATGTATTTGTGGTTTATTTCGCATGTCACCTCAGTAGTTGACGTATAGCATCCCATGTTAGACTTTTTAGAGTATGGGTTTATTATTATTACTTTTGTGAAGATTCTTCAGTTTCTCGTTTTATGAAATATTTGAACTGCTACATTTGGAAACAACGATTTTTCTTCTCTGCCACTTTCAGGATTCAATCCATATTTGAATTCATTTCTAAACCATCCTGTCTTTGTTTGGTTGACCAGGATTTTTCCTACCCAAGGGATTCCCTTCTCTCGAGTGGGTTTAATCCACCGACACTGACTTAGACCTATTTGGGGACGATGGTGATCATTCCCCAGCTTGTGATCTGGCAGCAAGCTCTTAGCAGTCCTATTGGGAAATTAGTATTTTCTTTACATTATGCAATTTATCCGTGCTGTATAGTTGTATGTTCTATATTTACATTTACTCTTATTCATTTATGAGATCTGACTTATTTAATAATCATTTTAATGTTTCTAATTAAATAAAGGAAAACAAATTTTTCATAAATGTTTTTGTGAATTATGTGCAGTGATCTGAGGAGTTTATAGAGGGACCGCTCCCAACGGCTGGTGGGATTGTGCTTCTTTCAGTAGACTTATCTACATATCCGCTGGCTTGATTTTTGTGCTTTGTTGCTGGTTGCTTCCCCTTTTGCCAGCGACGTAGGAGGTACCCATCTATTGCATTGTTGTTGCTCAATGGTTTCAGTCACTGTCCGTTCCATGTGTCTGCTTTTTCTGCTGCTTTAGTGCATTTCCCGTGCGAGATCTCGGAGCCCCAAGATCTCGCGGGACGAGTCTTCACAGGGGAGAACAAACATATACTTAACATCCCAGCCTGATTGTTCTATTATTGCTATTATATTTACAAGCAATTTTTTTAATACTATTTTTAGTTCAGTTTAGCGCTACACCCTTCCTTTCCGGTTATTCCTATTAGATTTGCAGTGCACCAATGCAACCCAGGGATAGCGGTACGCACAGGGGCGGTCTGTCTTTAGGGATTTTTTGAGTTTAGAAGTAGGATCAGCATCTTCATACTTCAGATGCATCCACCCCTTATTTGTGATACTATAACCACAATGATGACATCACAGTGAACATTAATAAGGGGCTAATAAGGGGCCACTATAAACTTCGATGTCCTCATTGTGGTCATAGGCTGTGCAACAGGGGGCACGAAGTTAAGGTGGCTTTAGCTGAATTTCAGGGGTTTTGTTGAATTAAGTTCTCACCTTAACGTCCCTGCAACTCTTTTTGCCTTGAATATATATGACTGTGTGAGCTAATTGCACGTTGGTCGACGCACAGTATGCTGTACTTCAGGCCAGTGGAATAAAGACTGGAATAAAGATGTAGCAGGGGCTGGTGAGGTAAGTGAAGGGAGCGGGGGAATGTAGGGGGGAGAGAGGTGGAGGAGTGAGCTGCGCAACAGGATGTTAGTGCAGGGATCCCACCCGAAATGCTCATATGATTACAGTGTCATGTGAAAAGGGGGGGATGGAGATGTGAAAGAGTGACCTTTGCAGGGGCGGACTCTGGTGGGTTCTTTCACAAGCGATATTCAGATCAAGATCCAAAACAAGACCACAGTTTCATGCTGTGTGTCTATACGCACACCGCATTCAAAAGGCTAAAATGTCTGGAAGCTTGCATGATGCGCACCCATGATGAAGGTGTGTATGTGTTAATTGGACTGCTTCACCTTCAATATGTAGCACACTTGAGGAAACTGATGGTCTACTGGTAGCTGAGTCTCAATCATAAAACAACAAACCTTGAGATGAGGACAAAAGGAATTCCAGAATTTTAAATTATGTTAAGTACTTAATTACAATCGACAATGTCCAGGTGGCACTCCTCATGAGGCTGGATAACATTGCTGTTTTCTGGTACTACCCTTCCCATGGAGCGCGGATGTGTTACTGCAGTTATACCTTGAGTATCTAGCCACTGTTGTACAGGCATTGCTGGCCTCCTAACTAGTGTTGGGAAGGAAATGAACCTCTCCCACCCGCCTAGGCACTTTAGAGTAATAACTATACTTGCGATGTACCAGGGCAGAGGGGCGTGCTAAGAAACCCTGTACGAACACAATATTACAAATGAGTAGGCTTAGTGCTTACATATAAGTAAGCATCATTTTTGTAGTTCTGGAAAGAACATTTGGCCCTGCATGGCTGCGCTGTAAACACAGACCCAAGGAAGAAACCTGAACAAGCCCAAGCGCTGATAATGGAGAGACCCAGGCTGCTCGCTGCCGTAGGAACTTCCCTTTGTTCCATAACTGTTGCTAATACGCGTTATTCCTGCAAGGCCGCAAGACAGGAACAGGCGCCTCATAATGCACGTTTATCACAGCCAGGCCAAAAGCAGACCTACAACCCCCACCCAGCCCACCATTAGTTATGACTCCCACACCTGCCCCAGTCCAAGACCCCTGACTTCTAGGATAGTAGGTGACCTCGGACCACCAACCATAAACCCAGTGGTCATAAAAAAATATAAAAGAACACGACCATTCCACCACCTTGCATAATGACAAACTTTGTAATGAGAGGTACATGGTGGAATAAATGATAGTCCAAAGCCAGGGTGGAATCCTTGGGTGTAGAGAGTGCGATATGGACTGAGTGAAGAATGTGTGGGTCAGCATGATCTTAAGCCTCCCCCTGTGTCAGAGATTTCCAGGTGCCCGCCACAGTGATAGAGTAGCATTGTCTCACATAGTTACTAATTGCAAACTCTGCCTTGGTTCCCTGGATTTGAGCCCAGCTGACCCCACGAGATGGAAGACGGACGGACGGATGGACGGACGTGGCTGGGACCAATAGAAACCTGGTATCCCCTATAGAGCAGGCCACCCATGTATAGGGTTTCAACAACCAGTCACACAGGTTTTCACTGTATATGTGACGTCATTAGTGATGATGTGTTTCCTTATAACATTCTGCATGTACTATTTTCCGGCAGAACGTTCTTGAGCAGCAGAGTTCTTTGCTGGCCTCCCTATTTGTGGGATTAAAACTTGTTATGCTTGCAAGAATCTCTTGGCCTTTTTTTCCTAGCGGGTTGTATTTTTTCTGACAGAAGCGTTTTGAGGGCGTGCCTTCACCAGTTCATGGCAATATTTGAATAGCTACGATTTAAACTTTCTTCATCTATACTCTATTCTGATATCTTCGTTCTTCCAGCAGCATCACACATCTAAGTTAGAAGGGGGCATATAACCAGAGGTGGTATGTGGGCAGAAATCCTTGGAATACTCGTTTGCAGCATATGTGTAACATGTTGTATCCTCCTTTTGAAGCACTTTTCTTTAGTGATCAAATTGTAGCATGAAGCCATACGGCAGGGGTTTCTGTAGGTGTAAATATTTGGAATTTGGTTGAGCTCCCCTTGACATTCTTGTTTATGGCATGGATCTGCCACTGGCTTCAACCTCAATTGCGAGGAGACAGTTCTTCAGGAACAATTAGTACAATCGATAGATCTTTGGTGTTTCTGCTGGTGTCGCTTTCAGAGTTGGTCTGGTATGTCACTTTTTTTTGTTCTCTAGATTGTGGTGCTTTTTCATTAAATAATGTTATTGTGTAGTTGATTTTTACAACTTCTACATATTTTGTGAACGTTAAACTGTTTTTTAAAAATACTTGGCATGTGCTAACGTTTGATTTTTAGAATAGAGCAATGTGCTCGAGGATTGAAGGAAGCCACTGGTTTATTCTGCTCAGATGAAGCGTTGGCATAGTCCAACGAAACCTAATCAAAGCATCAAACCACAGTGGCAGGATCCCATTTAGGAAAGAAGAAAGGATACGACATAAGAGAAAAACAGACCAAGGATGATTTTACCACCAAGCTTACTTGTTTGATAAGTGTGAGTTCCTTGTCCTAGGTGATCCCGAAATGTTTTACCTGCATCGAAAAGGTTGACGGAAGACCGAATAATGGGGTGAGAGGGGGATGGCAAGTAGTCATTTAGCAGATGTTCAGGACCCAAGAGCATAACTTGCTTTTGCTGGATTGAACTGATTCTTTGTTATTGGACAGCCAAGACTTAATATCTACGTGGCAGTTCTGGAACTGATCAAAACAAGGGAAAGGGGTAGAGCTGATGGATCCTGATTTCACACTCTTTCAGTTCTGTCTCGTAGAAACCTCTGGAACCAGTCTAGGGCAGGGCCAGTTTCACCTACAAGTACAGAGTCCTATACTAAAAGTACATGATCCACCGTCTCATTCCGGCAAATAAATCCAACATGATCAGAATGGATAGATGGCCCTAGTCAGAACGATTGACAGATCATCCCAGACTGCTTCCAAGGCAGTCTCAGTCCCATGTTTGGGTCGAAAGCCAGATTGAAATAAATTCAGAATTTGATTACACTGAACGAAGCCCGTCCGTGGGGGTAAAAACACATTTGTCAAGATTCTTAGCCAGCCATGGTAAACCATTGATGGGCCGATGGTTTGCCATTACTGTTGGGTTCAGGGAGGGTTTCTTAAACAGTGTAATAGTGGTTTTCAAGTTGGGGGTGTGGGGTGGAGAGAACAATTCATCCCATAAGAGAGAGATTGGCAGAATGTGCAACGGTTGCTTTGCTTAAGTCTCTGCATGAGCTTGTGCCATGAAAGGCTGGAAGAACATCCACTACAGAACAGGCGGGTTTAAGTTTACTCATAGGATGACAGTCTCCTGTGACAGACGTTTAAAAGAAAGGCACATTAGTGGAAGGTAAGGGAAATGAAGAGAAAGAAGATAAAGGTGTGGTCAGAGTGAAATTCATGTACATTTTGTGAATCTTTTCCAGAACGTTTGCTAAAGTAACTGCAGAGTGATGCTGATGATGACGAAGCTTGGGAAGAGCAGGGAGGATTGAGGAATGTATTCACAATTGGAAAAAAACTGCAAGTTTATTAATGGCCAAATTGACCTTTTCGTGAAAATAGTAGTTTTAGCTGAAGCAATGGCTCTTTTCTAATCTCCAACTGCAAAATGTGCATCACTAAAATGAGATTCCAGTCTAGTTCTATGCCATAGTTTTTCTTTCTTATGGTAAAATTGTTTTAAGGACACCAAGGGTTGATCATCTTCTTTTTGTCTTCTTTTGGGCAATGGATAGATGAGCAAAGTACTGACAATCTTTGTATTTCGATTGACATTGATTGAAAAACGGTATTGTAGTAGAATTTCCAAAACAGTGAGGCAGAATGGAGATTAAAACTTCACTGCTAATCATTGGCCCTATAAGGTTCCATTAAAACAGAATGTTGATCAGTTATCAGAAAGGAGAAATTAATAGTGAAAAGTCTTGCAAAATGATTACTCCAGGAGAGGAGCAAGGCACAGAGATTTCATCTTCTCCCCAATATAACTGTAAGCAGTGACCATCTCTGTGGGAGCGAGATGGTGCAAGAGGTACCAACAAATAGTAGGATAAGAGGCTTGGTGGATTCACTGCGGTCCGGACAATCAAACCAGATGTTCAGCTCCCCACATAAGTAAAAGCTTCTCATTCTGAAGTGATAGTGAGGAAAGGAAATCCTCCACATGGGACAAAAAGTAATCCTGATACATATTTAGGCTTACAGTACGTGCCCTATTAAAAGCGGACTGAATACATGGCTTGCCCACTTGGCTGAGACAATACGGATGGTCTCTTCTCATGTGAAGTGCAGGCGTATAGATTAGTTACTTTGGGAACTCATTAGAATTCTGCACCCAATCCTGAATTACTGCCAGATTTTTAGGCTGCACCTTTTTTGTACTTCATTTTGAGCCTGAAATGCTGTGAAAATATTGGTGTGTCGCTGTCCTCACGACGTTTTCAGTTAAGTAGTTATTGTAGTAATGTGCTATTCACAGGATCGAGTGAGTGTAGAGCAATATGCTTTGACCTGTGTTTCATGCATTGTTCCTAATAACAATTCAGACTCTCTAGTTTTGATCAAGTAGGTTATGCATACAATTTTCCCAAGTGTAACTGCATACAGCAAAAGTCCTTTCAGACTTGAATAATAGAGCTCCTCCTAGACCAATGTGCCAGATCTGGTCTGCTTCAATGCCTGGGGCATCGCTCACACGTTTGTTCTCCTATGACATGGAGCCTGACTGCATGTCACAAGTTTGAATCCTGGCGGAGCGGACTCTGCTCTTCATTCTTACATGGGCAATAAATTGAGAACAACGTAATTGTGAATAACTGCTGTTGGTCCCTAGGAAGGAATCCACCATATAAAAGCTTGATCTCATTAATATTAAAAGTATGCTAAAGACAAACAGTTCTACTTGTGAAAGGATGTCTTGTAACGTTATCACAGTCATAAGTAAGGCTAGTACTAGTGCTAAGTGACTGCTAGTATGTGAGGTTTTGTTTGAAAAAGTGAATTACTTGAGGGGGACTATATTGTGTTGGCAAAAGGAAAATAGACCGGAATACTTTTCCCTACCCAAGTAACTGCTATTGTTTTAGTGTTTTGAAAAAGGCATCCGTTTTCCACACTGCCTTTCCTGTTTCTGGAACGCTGCCCTTTTAACTGCTTGTGCTCTTGCTTCTAGACCCTCTCACGATTCAATGCGGGGTCAACAGACTAATAGTATTATTCTTCACAGAGGGTTTATTAGGGTTACTTACAGGCCTGCATTAAACAGCTGGTAAAAGACAACGTAAAACACTAGACTTCACAGAGTCTGGTGCTGGGGTTCAGTTGGCTGAGGAATCCACGAGTAGCCTCAGACAATTGCTAACCTAGCCTCCGTTTATGTTTGTTCATCCTCTCCCCACCCAGGGTCCCGGCATTGTACCCCAAATCCCCATCGTCGTCTACCTTCCTGAGGGTTTGCAACAATTGTGTTTCTATGAGGGGCTCTCGTCTTCCTTGCACGATCCCCTTTCTATTCTCTGGCCACATCTCCTGCGTCATCCTATTTTCATGTCTTCCTTCTGTGCTTTGTCTTCCGGAGCTCAAGTCCTAGTGCGGTTCCGCGAATCCCCCAACCTTGTTGTCCTCAACGAATCTGAACAGGCTTGTTCCTAATGGAACCGGTCTATCCTCAGCCCCTGTTGCGTCTCTGAACACTCTTACTGTCCCTCTACCACTTCCACCACAGTTGTCTTCTCTGCTTTCTTTCTGGATGGCTGCCCCGACAAAACTTTAATGCTCTCATCAGAGCTTCTTTCCCACTACTTCTCACCACTTTGTCAAGCTACTTCCTTACTCCTTGTGGCTATCTTGTTCACGTTACATGCTCCACCCTCTAGCCCAGTAGTCTTCAAACTTCTTAAGGCCAGGCCACTCCATGGCAGACATGTATTTGTCTGAGCCCCCACTCCCTCAAATAAGGAGGCTACCGCATGGAGATATTGAACTCATGCATGCCATCATATCTCTTCCCATACAGGAGATGCTTGTACAGTAGCGGTTTACATTGTAAATCTAGGACTACATCCAGGACTACAAGTCCTAGAATGCAAAGTAAAAGAAAGAACTGTATTGGCAACGTCCAAATCGAATGGAGCATGTTGCCATGTATGCATCATGGAGGTAAAAGTGGTGGAAGGTACACGTACTCCACAGGTGCACATACTACATATCCCTAGTTACGGTAGGTGGTTGATGGGTGGGCCTCCAGTCGCGTCTTTTATGTATACATACCTCTTAACCGGTTGTGCCTCTGAAGGGGTGAAATTGGATCTTTTGGAGGGTGAGACCATTGAGGTCCATAAGAGGCATTTAGTTTATCGGCAAGGTGAAGATGTGCCAAGAAGATTAACAGCTTCCTAATGAGTGGGATTAATGAGGGTTCCATATGTGACAAGAGGGCTGGGTACACATGTTGCAGATGTGGGTGGGGGATCATAGGAGCGGTCCTGACCGCAAAAGGCCCGGCACTAAGGATTATATTTCCACAGTGGGTTGTTGCCAAACTTGTTCACAAGAATATTCATTTTTTGCTGCTTTGATACATTGTCTGCCTTCTCTCTACCTCCCTCCTTCATTCTCCTTCCCCTATCCTCTCTGTACGCTAGCCCTCCTTATTTCACACTCCTGTTAATGTTCTTCCTTTCTGCTCTTCACTCTCTCGCTAATGTTCTGTCGCCTTTCTTTGCCCTCCTCCGTAATCTGTCTGGTCTCTCCTTACGCTGCTTTACAATCTCCATCTACTGTTCTTTCACCCATCCCTTCTCTCCTTTACAGATTCTTATTTGTCTTTTTTATCTCTCTGTCTCACCCAGTCTGTCTCCTTTTCCTCTCCTACTGCCTCTTAATTTCTCTGCCTAATGTTCTTATTTGGTTATATATTTCCGTTGCATTCTGTCTCGGTCTTGCTACTCTTGTTTTATTTCTGTCTCCTCTCTCCTGTTATCTCTCTGTGGGCTGTCCATCTCTTTTTCCCTTCTCTCTACCTCCCTCCTTCATTCTCCTTCCCCTATCCTCTCTGTACGCTAGCCCTCCTTATTTCACACTCCTGTTAATGTTCTTCCTTTCTGCTCTTCACTCTCTCGCTAATGTTCTGTCGCCTTTCTTTGCCCTCCTCCGTAATCTGTCTGGTCTCTCCTTACGCTGCTTTACAATCTCCATCTACTGTTCTTTCACCCATCCCTTCTCTCCTTTACAGATTCTTATTTGTCTTTTTTATCTCTCTGTCTCACCCAGTCTGTCTCCTTTTCCTCTCCTACTGCCTCTTAATTTCTCTGCCTAATGTTCTTATTTGGTTATATATTTCCGTTGCATTCTGTCTCGGTCTTGCTACTCTTGTTTTATTTCTGTCTCCTCTCTCCTGTTATCTCTCTGTGGGCTGTCCATCTCTTTTTCCCTTCTCTCTACCTCCCTCCTTCATTCTCCTTCCCCTATCCTCTCTGTACGCTAGCCCTCCTTATTTCACACTCCTGTTAATGTTCTTCCTTTCTGCTCTTCACTCTCTCGCTAATGTTCTGTCGCCTTTCTTTGCCCTCCTCCGTAATCTGTCTGGTCTCTCCTTACGCTGCTTTACAATCTCCATCTACTGTTCTTTCACCCATCCCTTCTCTCCTTTACAGATTCTTATTTGTCTTTTTTATCTCTCTGTCTCACCCAGTCTGTCTCCTTTTCCTCTCCTACTGCCTCTTAATTTCTCTGCCTAATGTTCTTATTTGGTTATATATTTCCGTTGCATTCTGTCTCGGTCTTGCTACTCTTGTTTTATTTCTGTCTCCTCTCTCCTGTTATCTCCCTGTGGGCTGTCCATCTTTTTCCCTTATCACTACCTCCAATCCTTTTCCGTCTTAAGCCCGTCTTGCTGTCTCTCTCCCTTCCTCTTGATGTTTTCTGGTTATGTTCTCTTTATCTCTTTCTAGCTCGCCTCTTTTTGCATGCTGCCATCTATGCTATCCATTTATATCGTCCTTAATTTATTAGTGCTGTCTGTTTACTTCTCATACTCTTTTTCCTGCCTCGTCTCTTCTCTCACGCACCCTCCTGTCTGTTCCTCCTTTCGCTCTTCATTCCGTGCATTCACTGTTCCCTTTTAGTTCACTCTCCTCTTCTGCCTCCCCTTTGCTTTCCCTTCTTTTCCTCCGAGCCTGAAACAGAAAACAGCGCAGGGATTGAAATTAAGATTGGGTAAGCAGTAGCTAAATGAGGCTCATGGGTTGCCAGCATTAGCCAGTGACCAGGAGTAACCACTCGGTAACGAGGAGCTAGTACATGGCGTTCTGCAAGTCTTACTTGCAAATAATATTCAAACATACAATTGTGTCCAAATGACCCCTTATGCTTTAAGTGTCATATATATGTGTCCTAATGTTTATTTATAGGTTGCCTAAAAAGTAGAGTTAAATTCACCCAGTTTTTTTTGTTCTGCATCACTTGGCCTGTGGAGCCAAAAGGTTGTTTTGCTGTAAGTCGTGTTTTGGCTTTAAAAATCACTTAACCTGACCACAGTGACCAATAACTCTCAGACTCAGTAAGGCAATAACGCACCCTAAAACAATAGTTAAAATATAATTGGCTCTTTAAATGCCCTTTATTCACATATAATAAAACATGCTTGCTGCACTCTAAATGCATACAATCAAGACATATACGTTAACAAGAACAGAGAAAATCCATCACCGTTCTGGTTGTTGAAGAAGAAAGCTTCATCTCGGCCACCACAACACTACCTAGTCCCAAGGCAGGGAGGCAGAGAGATCACACACTAACAGGGTCTGGAGAGGAGCGTTCTCCCTCCCAGCAAGACTTCTTCACCCGGTTCCAAATTTGTCTACCACTTGGATGCTCTCTCTCTTATGGGGACACAGTTCCCAGCCTCCCTTTGGTTGCTGACTGTCCCCGGCCAAAGGACGGACAACAAGTATGGGGGAATAGAGTGGAAAAGTCCAGTTAATAGTGGAAAAACCAAGCTTGTCTCTTGCGCATTCTTTCCAAGCACCCCTTATCACTGCACCTGCATAACTTCTCGACGCGTCCTTGATCGCACAATGCTCCGACTATCCTCTATGGTGTGAATCTCAGTTTCCAAATATAAACATTACAAATGTGGCAGAATTCAGATCCGCTAATTAAATTCAGAGGAGCATAGACTTCCATTGTGTACTATGGCGGCGCACCAGCGTCATGTTGGCTCCTTTTCACACACGCACATTACACTCAACCCTTTGGACATTCAACATCCATAACCTAATGGAAAAGCAGGCGGTCTTCACCACCGACAAAACATATCAACTAAATTTGGAATACAAGATATACAACAGCAACCAACAATAAAAATCATTATTATAAGAATGATCCAGACAAATGTAGAACGTAATGAACTAAGAATCCAGGAAAACATTTGATCCCACCAGCTCCCGCCCAATTCTTGAGTAACTTGGGAAATCAACTCCTGCAAACCACCAATATGCTTTTCAACAGAATGGGAGCAATCTTCTAAATTAAAACAACACATTCCTTCTATCATATTGCAACCCAAATGGTGTTTCAATAATCAATAGTGGACCTGTTCTGTAGAATGGCTTTTCTAAAATGTTTGTTATCCAATAAGAGTTAAATCAAAGCCTGAGAGGTCTCATTAAGCCCTTTCACTACAACATAAGCTAGTTTAATCAAAGATTTATAGACCCCAGCAGCCAACCCAAACACCCCAACCAAAGAAAAAGCCAATGCTAACCCCTCCGCTTAAGATATCAATCACACATTAGAATCACAATCGGAAGATAAACCAATGTGATGAACAGCACGCTTAAAGGCTGTAAAGGAAACCTAATTAAGCTAAGACCGGTTAATGCACAGGAACCACCTGAAATGTTAGCAGGAATATAAGAATAGGTACTGTTACCACAGGAAAATAGCCATCCAACAGGGAGCTTAACATGTCGAATATGGCTTGCTGCCAGAACAGTAAAATTACAAAACGTATGATTAGATACATCAATGCACACAGACTGCGAATGAACGCACAGGCGTTTTTCAATCTCTGTACCCTTCTGTGCGCTTGTTAGTTCCAATTGTTTACACTTGCCGATGCGCTGAGGATCAAGCAATTATATAACATACATCAGCAGGAGTGATATTATAGGTAACAATACAAGTCATATTTCTCCATTTGCGATCAGTGTCCGCGCAAAATTGGCAATATTCATAAACGGATAAATTACTTTGGACATCGGAATCCTCCAGGAGGGAGTCATTATGCAGTACTCCAAAAACGTGCCTCAACAGCCAGGGGCTGGTGTAGGCACAGCCACAAGGCACGTTGAAATCAAGTTTGCGGCGTCATGCAAGCCTGTCAAACAGAAATGCAAAATATTTAACACGCAACGCGCCAAGAAAATCTGCTTATTTTCGGGCTGATTCACAATTGCGGCATAGCCAATGGCGAACAAAAGTCATGGAAACTGCAGCAGAAGGCTAAACCCTGTGCTCGTGACGTTTCCTCCAAGAACCATGATGCTCTGCATTGAAACTGGTAGCAGTAGCGCGGTTACATCATCGTTATCATTAGTCGTCCAAATTGTTGAATTCAGATTCTTCAATGTAACATTTGCCAACGTTTCTCGCATGACCCCGGCCCTCCCAAAGACACTCCACACACACACGTCCACAAGTGCAAACACCATGATTAGGGTCTGAAAACAAAACATCAAATAGAGAACCAGATATCAGCGGAATACATCACTCACGTAAATAACATTTGTCAGCCGGACATAGCTCCATTTCTTTTTACCCGGCTCCATTATCAAAAAACTTGGACATCTGCCAGAACAGGAGGCCCACTAGATTTCTCAACCCAGACTTTTGCTCCCGGGACCATAGTATCTGATGTGCCAAAGCCCTTGTCCCCACGTGTTATCACAGTGGGAGGCTCTCCCTTATTTATCATGGAGATCGTCACAGGTACAATTATTTGCTGCGCTACCTTATCACCTTTGTGAATCGGTAGCATATTGGCTTTGCTATTAATCAAAATCACTTTTATTTCTCCACGATAATCTGCATCTATAATCCCTCCCAACACCTGGATCCCTTTTAGGGCTAACCCAGATGTAGGGGCGATGAGTCCCATATGCTCTGACAGAATGTGCACTCCAATCCCAGTGTCAATTATACCAAACCCCTTGTTTCCAATCTCATTTCCTCCCTGGCATGCAAATCCACCCCTGTAGACTCTGGGGTGGCTCGATAAGGAGCGAGTGCTCCAGGTGTCATTTCCCAATACATCAAAGTTTCAGCCACCCTATTCAGTTTCCTTTGTAATGCTGGTGTTAACATATGCATCAATAGAGTTTCTCAGTTCGCAATAGGGCTGTTAGTCAGAATTTGCAATGCATCCAGAATTGGTTCACGCCACCCTTTCAAATTGCCAGCACCAGTCCTTCGCAACTTTTCTTTGAACAAGCCATTCATTCCCTCAATCCCAAAGCCTCAGGATGGTAGGGGACATGAAAAATCAATTCGATCCCTTTCTCTTGACAATAATCTTGAATCAAGTTTCCCTTAAAATGTGACCCATTGTCAATTTGAATTTGTAAAGGTATTCCATAATACAATGCCACCTAATCTAACAATGTAATCGCGTTCAATTGGGTAGGTAGCTTTTTTACATGGCATTACCATCAAATATCCAGAATGTGTCCACAATAGTACACGCATAGGGCCGATGTAATTGATTTGCCAAATTTGTCCAGGTAATTTGCCTCTCTTTAGGGTACCCTGAATAATATGTGGGATAGACCAATGTTTATGATGTTGGCACACGGGACATTGTAAAATCATAGTTTTCACAATCCCTAAAGGCAAGCTAATCCCTCGATCTTGTGCCAACCTGATAGTAGCCTTCTCTCCAAGATGCCCTCTTTTCTGGTGTGCCTATTTAGTAAGCCCTTCCAGATCATCTTCCTCAGATTTCTTGTCCATGACTGAAATTGTGGCATGGTCATCTGCAAAAGAATTGGCAAGCAACCAGTCAGTTTGACCAGGAATCGGTGTATATATGACAACAACCAGGTGTCCCCTGCTTTAATGCTTGATATACTGCATATAATTTACTACTCTTCCCTTTTCCTGAGGTGGTCAATATCTTCCTCATTTTGGGATTATAGGCCACTGCCTTCCAATGTTGCTCACATCCTACATATTTAGCGGTACGATCAGTGAACCATGCATGCTCAGTCTGTTCCCTCGTTAATTCTCCATATGGCACTCCCATTTTATAGGAGACTGCCTCACCCCATTCTCTTTCGAGAGTTCCAGATCGACCAACACCTGCTACTTGTCCGTGTAATTTTGCCACTTTCCTTTTTCCGGTTTTGGCACGATCTTGTATGTACTTTTTCCATTTAATGATATTTGGTTCCTGGGCATGTCCTATTCAGGGGGGAATAATTTTCGTGCACTGACGCATTTAATTCTACTTCCATTGGCTTCAATGGTCATAAATCCAGTACTCTCTGAATGGTATCTTTGGGTAATTGGAACGCTTTCTCTTGCTCCTCTCCCCACTCAAATTTAAACGTTTTTCGAGTCACTCTGTAGAGAGGTGCTAAAATCTGCCCCAAATGTGGTATATGCTGTCACCAAAACCCAATCAATCATATAAACTGTTCAGCTTGTTTTTTATTCACAGGTGTAGAGAATTCAAGAATCTTCTGTTTGGCCTTTTGTACCATCTCCCGGTGCCCATTATGCCACTGCATCCCCAGAAAAATCACGGTCTCCGCAGGACCTTGGGTTTTATTCTCATTGATCTCCCATCCCTCTCTTTTCAGTCCTTCAATAATGAGATCTAGGTGTGTTTGCACGCTTTGCTCATCTTTTCCTTGTATCAGAATAACATGCACATCAGGTTTGAATGGAATCTTATCTGAATGTTCTGCCACCATGTGGGATACATTTACCCACTCAGGAGAATTCCCCTCCATCTGCAAGCTGCAATTCAGCAGTTACCAGAAAAATGGCTGCGCTGGGTCCTTTGAGCACCATTGCCTCGCACCAAAACTGCATTATGCAGCTACAAAATGATGGCTGCACTGTCTTGCCAAGCACCTATTGGGCAAGATGGAACAGGGGGCACACTGAGAAAGGCTGCCAGTGTGTTTTCTTACATGCACCCAAGAAGAAAATTGAAAAGCAGCGCTGCTTTGCTGCTAACGCCACATTTCCCTTGAAAAAGGAAGTATTTTACATTTAAAATGGTGCCGCCCTGATGCGCTTTCATCTGTCAACATTACAATGCTTTCATCAGTGAGACACTGCTATGCCCATCCATATTCAGATTGTGCTCCAGGAGAAGAGAGCATTATCACTGAATGACAGGCTGTGTCAGGAGAAATCTGTAAAATCACAAACAAATTTGCTCTCAGCCGTATTGAAAAACACTTCACTTTTGTGCTACAAAATGTCAAAATACACCCTTCAAAAGAAACCATAGCTCTCTGGCCATATGCCAATTTCAGTGTACCTGTGCCTTGAACAGATTGCTGTATAAGAGAAACTGGCTAGGGCTTGGAATCCAGATGAAAGAGAGAACCGAATTTGAAAGGGACATCCCAGCAGAATTCACCATGTGTGAAAATGTGTTGTTGCAAGCAAGAAACATGCCTGTTTTAAAAGTGTAATGTTGAATAAAGCCGTGTCCTTGCCTAAAACTGTAAGGGGGGTTTGGTTAAAAGATAATATAATGTTTGATTCTAACAACCTGACCTTTTGGGCTCAGGAAAACTAAATAAATATGTAAATAAATGCATTGGCTGGGCTGTGGAAGCCCCTAGAACAGGTTTTCCTGCTGGCTTCAAAGGACATTTGTGTGCTTGCAACAGGAGCCACAATCGATTTGTGGGACACCTACGTTCTAATTTTGCCCTTAGAAACTTTGTATGGTCCAGGAGGATGCATCTCACACGCTCGTCAGACTTGTGTCTGTGCTCCAGCTTAACACAATAGATTCTGGGACACATAGGTGCTAATTTTGGAAATAACACCGCCAACAACTTCAACTGGGGGGCTACAAAGCCAACTCCAGAGCAGCCGTGTAAGCTATGCCCTTATTTGGAAGACAATGCTGGCCATCTGGCTCAAAAGACTAGTTTATTAATAAAACTTTGAGACTTTTATCCCTGCATTAGGACAACGCCGAAATGTGAAGTTTCACAGTTTAAATGCAATTTTGATGGCTTTAAATTAAGGCGTGGTAGCCTCCACTGACATATCTGGGACAGAAATGGCAGAGAATTGGATATTCACAGGAAAGCGTATATGGTGCCACTTTGAAATTCAATAGTAACATGCCTTATGATAATATGTACACATGTATAAAGTTATAGAATTTTTGGCATAATATTTCTCACAAAAAATGATAAAGTTATTAGACGGACGAAACAAAGTCGTACAAACTTGGAAGTTGGACTGCTATGCTCTGTGTGAAATATGTAATCTGCCTATGTTATTTGCAAAAGTGCCACAACTGTACAAACGTGTGATTTATGTTAAGATTGATTTTTGGCAAAAAGGACTGTGGGATGGCTTTGTATCTCATGAAACACAACTCCATAAACTGAGTCCCCTCCTTGAGGAGGCGGCCAACATAGGCTGACCTATCCGGTTCTTGGGGGTAGGTCTAGCTTAGTTCTGCCCAACAATAAATCCTGTGATGTCACCCGCCTTATATGTATGGGGGGAGCTCACAGAGACAGGACTCTTTCCTGAATTTCCAGCGCCTGTGTATCCAGACATTCCAGATCCACCCTGCAGATTCCAGACTCCACTGCCAGAAAAGGGATAGTTGGTTCAGGCCCTCCTATCCTGGCAGAACTACCCTTCATGACTAAAACCCATAACAAAATCCCACTAACTCGGGGAGAATGGGGAAAAGCCTTGGTACACTTTTGGAGAGTATCCTGTGACCAGACCGTATTTGTTTTGCCTGGATCTGCCTGATTTTTCAGTCAGCGATGGAAAAGTTTGCATTAGAAATGTGCGAATCACAAAATGTTTGCACATGTCCCATGCGAACATGCATCTACAAACCACACCCACACCACACCCACGACACACCCCCACCCACACCCCAACATACCCCTACCTTACCATTCCTTTACGCTGTCTGCCTGCGGCGCCAGTACTCTTTCACTTCTGTGATCAGGAACCGGCACCTCGGGGTCCTTTTTTCTTTCTTTTTTTTCGGGAGCTGTAGGGGTGTCCCTTGCAACACCCTGCTCACTATACCACACAGTATAATGAGCGGGGTGTTGCAGGGGACACCCCCGCAGTCTCTCTTTTTTTTTTTTTTAAAACTTACCTACAATGCTACCACCAAAGGTTCGAACATTTGGTGTTCGATCCTTTGGTGGTAGCATTTTTCTGACTTTTTGTACGGTCAGACCTTTTTTCGGTCCGATCGTACAATTCCTTTTTGCCCCACTACCTGCATGGTGCTGTGCCGTGACCAGACAAGCCCAGCTGTTTTCAGTGACCAGATATTGCCTTGAGTCCAGAAACCTGGTTGGCTGTCCCAAATTCCAAACTCCAGTGCTGATTGTGAGTATTTCCCCATCCCATAGCAACACATAGCCTACTCCAACCTGATACCTTGTCTTTGTCCTACTCGCTAAGTAATCATATCCATACCCTGGTAACTTGTCCAAAATTGTCAGATTTCTATGTGCATCCTGTCCTCGATTTTCTAGTGTTAGCGCTATTCTTCCATTCATTGAAGGGTGTTTATGAGGCCGCTTAACCAGTTTCATGGGCAGCGCTATCTTCTTGATAATCTAGTTTAAGTAAAACTTGTCCTTTCTTTCCAAACCGACTTTCTCTGTTAACAGTGTTTATTTTACCAAAACCAAATTTCTTTCACCATGACAATCTCATCCAGCTCTTCAGTTATAGTCTCTATTTCACTTTCCTATTGTCCCTGTGATGTGCATCTATCACCCAGCCTAAAAACCGCATTCCGATTCTGTGTATTTCACCCGTTTAAAAAAAAAATATATTTTAACCTTTAAAACTGCAAAAAAAGTGTAAAATGCAACTTTTCAATGTGTGGTTTGGCTGCACTTTGTTCTTACTTTCAAGTTGCTTTTGGAACTGTATGCCTTTGTTGATACCTTGCCTTAATTGGGGTTTGAGGGAGCATTGCAGGGGGAAATCTTAACTCTGGTGCTATCTACCCGAATAGAAAAGTGTTCCTATTCATTTGTGCTTTGGATATGTTGTAACAGAAGGTCCAAATAAGTGTATTTTGTCATTTATTCTGTAATTATCACCACATTGGTGATTGCTGCCCAATATTAAAATTGTGTGATCTCATTTGAATTTAGAATAAATAAATATTCTATTCCCACCAACCGGCCTGGTTCATGGTCCATTGTGACCCTGGGTATTTGTAAAAGGGGGTGTGAGACATGTTGGGTGCAGGCTCAATTCAAATTCGTAGAAAATAAACCAAAAGTATTCTTATTGAGCGCTATATCATAGGCTAAGGGCAAGAGTCCTGGTCCGGTGTGTGATGCCCGATTGGAATCCTTTACAACCAGCCGGTGACGGATGGTAGGACTACGCATGTATCCAATGGGCAGTCGTTGAAATGTATACTGCCTCCCATTCCATGAAAATGTAAACCGCTCTTGACAATCCTCTGCAGTTGGTACGGTAAAGAATGCATTCGCTAAATCGATTACTGCATACCATGTTCCTTCACATTTTTGCACATTTCCAGTCAAAGTAAACGCATCTGGTTCTGCGCGAACCAGCAGTGGTGTATATTTATTCAACTCTTGGTAGTCCACAGTCATCCTGTAGCTTCCGTCTGGCTTTTTGACCGGCCAGATTGGATTGTTTCAAGCTGTAGTCACAGGTCACAATACACCTGTTTCAACATATTCTCTGATAGTATTTGAAATCTCATTCTACCCTCCAGGAATACGATATTGTTTCACAGAGATTTGTTTGGTGGCTATTGGAACTTTCACAGGGAGCATTTTCAATTTTCCCACAAGTATAGGAGCACATGTTAAAGCGCTCCCCCCAAACTGATAGATCTTGCCCTCTAATCCGAGAGTTAACCCTTCCAGAATATCAAAACCAATGATATATTCAGGTATGGGGACAATCAATACTTGATACTTGTTCCTTTTTAAATTGCCAATTTTCTTTTGAACTGAGGGAGTCTCTTTACCTCCCAATTCCGTAATGCTAAAATGTCTACCTTTAAACTTTGACGGGTTCTCATGAGTCAATGAGGCCTCCGCCCCAGTATCAATTAAGTCTTGAACCTCATGTGTATTTCCTGACTGCCAAAATAATTTTACATTCACATGAGGCCGTCTGTCTACCTTAAATCGGGCAGCAGCTACCAGCGTTTGACCACAATCCTATTCCTATTTTGACTCTGTCTCTAACATTGCACTCGCCACTTTCCGTAAATCGGCTTCCGTCGGTTGATATGGTAAAGGTGTCCCCAAAGATTCATCATCATCTGCCTCTTCCGCAGGCGGTGCAGAGAGACCCTTTTCTTCATTGGATGTCTTAACATCTTGTCTTTTCACTTGCTTATGCCGCACTTTGCCTTCTAACCCTCTTTTTTTATATATTCAATACATTTCATGTGTCTCAATTCCATCAATGTATTCCCGTGGTACACCCATCTTTTAAGAGTGCCAAAAACCTATCTTTCGTGGATATACAGGAATCTCGACTATCAAATATCCTTCCGGGAGTTTGTCCCTCTTTTTCTCTCTCTCGGGCTTGTCTTCACTTTTTTAAAATTCGCCTACATCTGCCAGCTACCTGATAGCATCCACCACCTCCTCGGTCATTTTACTGGTCATCCCAACCAATAAAGTTGTTAGGGAGAATTCTCATAAATGTGCCAATTCCTCCCACCTTAGAGCACTCCAGCTCTTTTGCTGAACTTTGGGAACTTTTCAAATCAATGTGTTTACTGTGTGTGTTTTCTTTGTTTATGGAGTCTAACGAACCCAATAGGTATTATCTTTTACAATTGTGTCACAAAGCACCTTCAGTGCAGTGACACAGAGAAGTCTTTCAGATTTCCCAAGGTTTAAATACCTTCTCTGGGATTAACGTCTGTTTTCCAGAACAGTGGATTGAAATTGACTTCACTTATCCCTGTAAATTTCTAGACCCAGCCCACCCTATCTTAGAGTAGAGTACTGGATGGGTATCCCCTGTGTCTAGTTAATCATTTAACAGTCAAATGCTACCCTTTCCTCTCAGAATGGCTGGTGGCAGTGGTTTTACAACAAACTACCATGATTTTTCCCGACCCCAAACTATTCGTAGCTCTGGTAACGTTAAATCACGGGAGCCATGTTTTTCCAAGTCAGCGACCAGCCATTGTTGCTAAAATGGTTCCTGGTCTTTTTTCGCCATGTCTTTGTGGAAAGGTCCTTCTAGAGTTTTGCTCTGTGCGCCGAACCAGTTTTGGTCTCTTTGTTCATTCGCCTTTGGCGGGCTTCGGAGTGAAGACCGGCTCTGGCTCCAGAGTGTCTGCGGTAGGCAGGAAGTGTGGGAGGTGCCCGAAACGCCCTGTGCTCCTAGGAGACCCAAATGCACTCTGTGATGATTGGCTGGCTGACTGTCCGGTAAGGACAGTCACCCTGCTGGGTGAGTGGCAGCTAGGCTGCAATGAATGGGAGAGAACTGAATAAAAGGCGAGTCTCTTGGCTTGGAAGGCAGAGTCGACCACTGGACGAAGGAAACGAAGAAGAGCTTGAAGAGGACGGCTGCTGCAAGTCCTAGACCGTTGGATTGCCCGGTGAAGCCCTGCAGCAGGTCTGAATTGCCAAGTTTTCATCGACAGAGAAGTCCTGCTAAGGACGACGTCTCCCTTTGAGTTGGTAGGACCAATGAACTCCCAAGTAAGCCACCTGGACACCTATCTCGGAGCTGGTTGCATTTCCTCAGAGTGCTGCAGGAAACCGTAGAGCCAGGGAGATGGACACCAGATTGTGGTGCTACTTGTAACCAGGCCTAAAGCTTTTGGCAGATCCTCCGGACTCCCAGTCCACCTTGACAGTCAGGACCAGTGTTGTTACCAGTGCAGTAGCTGAAACACGAAACAGCCACTGAAATTGAAGTTTGCCATTTGCGAGCTTTGACCAGTCCCAGTGCAGTGTAGGAATCCCCGACGTCCTCCCTCTTGTCCCCACGACTGAGGTCCAGGAACAACGAGATCTGCAGGAACTGCCAGGCACAGAGGTCATCGGTTGCATCTTTTTCTTCATTGTAAGGTACTGTAAAACAAGACGGAGAGAATTTACCTCTCACTGTGAAAGTGCTTGAAACATTTGCAACTCACAGGCCTTGTCGGCTTGTGACCCAACATATGATTCTTCTTTTTACAAACTACTTCTATGAACTTGCTGGACTGTTTGGGTGTCATCTACACCAATTATGCAGATGACACCCAAATACTGATCCCTTTAACAGGCGACTACTCCACAGACCTCACAGCTCTCAACAACATTTACTCCATTATCCAAGAATGGATGGCCGAGCATGGCCTGTGCCTCAACGACAAAAAGACTGAGCTTCTTCTCCTAGGATCCCAACCCAGACTCTATAAACTCGACAAACTCTACCAGGTATTCACTATCGATGGCAATAACTTCACCGTCTCCAACAGTGTCAAAACCTTAGGGATTTACCTCGATTTCTCCCTCACACTGACAAGACAGATCAACTCCATCTCATCCGACACTGCTTACACTTGTAAGATCATCAATGCCAGCAGACCCTACCTCTCACCTTCCAACTGCACCACCTTAGCTAGAGCGCTAGTCCTTTCCAAAGTCGACTATTGCAACGCTCTATACATGGGCACCAGCCAGAAAAACATTAATAAACTGCAAGTTATCCAAAATGATGCCCTTCGAGCAGCCTTGAATATACCCAAACATGAACACACATCCGACGTCAGACGCTCCTGCCAATGGCTACCTATACCACAAAGAATTGAATATAAAACCCTCTCACTCACTCACAAATGCCTATCTAACCAAGCACCTAGATACCTATCAGACAACCTCACTCACCATACCCTAGCTTGTCCTACCAGATCAGCTCAAACGCACTGCTTAAATATCCCCAGATACAAACTCCAAAAAGCAGGAGGCTCTAGCTTTCCTGTGCTCGCCTCTAAACTATGGAACTCACTACCACTCAAGCTTATATCCGAACAGTCCTTTCACAGATTTAGACACAGTGCCAAAACATGGTTACTGTCCAAAGAAACGTAAATCGCCTATCTCTACCCTATTAGCACACCCTCAGCCTGCAAGCCGTGTAAATGTGTAAATCGGCCTGTACATTACCTGTAAATGTTTGATAATGCTCTAAACTCTCTGTATTGTCCACCAACGGATCATGTTGTATTATATCTGTATACCTGTAACTGCTTGATAATACTCTAAACTTCTTGTACTGTCTTCCTTAAAACCATGCTGTATCATATTGTTATGTTGTATTCATCTCAAGCGCCTGGATGCCCCAGGGCCAGGCGGCGCTATACAAATGATAAACTAAACTTGTGCAGAGACTTTTCCGTTTAGCAACCAGAACTGCTTTATCCTATCCAAGACTTTAGCCCATTACTTTGGCCTAGCCTATTGAATTGACTCTTCTGGTGAACTGAAAGTATTTGCACTGTCTAAGAATAATTGTAGTCTTTCATGTTCTGATAACCTTTACCTTTTACTTACTTTTTAAAATAGCGTACAGTATTGAAGTACATTTGTGAGTTACTATATGATTGCCTCCTTCTAATGAGTGTTTTATAATTGAACTGATAAATACATAATTAATTGTTATAGAAGAAACCTTGAGTGTAAGTCTATTTGAATACCTGTAACTGAATCTTAACTCCACTACAGCTCACATTTCCCCTCTTAAGATAAGCCTGGCTGCTCAACACGCTAACAAAACTGTATAGTACAGACTTCTACCAAATGTTGGTTTGCTTACACCTGTAGTAATAGTTGTGTGCAGTGTTCCCAAAGGGTATTGCATACAAACTTTGCCTAACAAAAGTCATGATAACATTTTTGTATGCCGGAGTTGCTGTTCAAAGGAGAACATTTCTGGCTGATTCCGAAAATGCAACGACCCCCAAATGCATTGGAGCATCAATATGTATGGCTTCCTTCATGGCATGTTCTCTTAACCCTTGGACTGCCTCTCTCAAAGTGTACAATTTCTTCTCCTCATTAGGCCAATCCGAGATGACTGGGTACTTACAATTACATCCCTGAGCAGCTAGTTATAATATTGACGCCTGCGGGTCCCCACTTGAACCATCGGTTAATATGAGTCTCATAGGACACGGGCAGGAACCTTGCGGCATCTGTCCTGTCTACCAACAGACCCGCTGCAACTCCATCAAATAATCTGACCATTCACGTCAGCAATGACTCACCATTTTTCTGTTTC
Organism: Ambystoma mexicanum; assembly: GCF_040938575.1. NCBI lineage: Eukaryota > Metazoa > Chordata > Amphibia > Caudata > Ambystomatidae > Ambystoma > Ambystoma mexicanum. The sequence goes on along the minus strand of NC_090923.1, from coordinate 42,564,205 downwards.
AACCGATTAATAATTTCCCCAATTTCTTGTTGCGTATAATCCTCCAGCATGGTCCTATCTACGATGCCACCTCTGGGATTATTCGGATGGGGTCCTGCTCGCCTACGTAGAATAGGCTTTGCGGTCCCTCTCGTTTTGCCGGGCTCAGGTTTCGACTGTGTCTCTCTCTCTCTGACCCACTCTCAGAACTAGTATTGTCAAAAACATTTCCATCCCATTGATCAGGGTCTCAATCGATCCGTGCAGAGGCAATTATTGTTGCCACCTTCCGGGTGTTCACCCTCCCCCTTCTCTTCCGATATTTATATCTAGCAACTCTCACGGCAGCTCTCTCGGCTACTGTCTGATATTTATCAGCTTAATCATGATACCACTTCATTTGGAGCTACTGCATTAAAGCAGTCTGCTTTTCGGCAGAAAGTTCCTTTTCCAATCTTAACACATGTTGGTGCAATTCGACATTCTGTTGGTGTATCCTCCTAAACACATGCAACAAAATCCACCCCTTCTACCTAGGGTGGTGCATTCCTTCCCTCTCTCTACCATCACTTGTGCATGTTGCCACTTCGGCTGGGCTAAATTCTTCTAAACTCATATCCCAGGTCTCACTCAGACCTGCGCCACACGCCCAGGTCTATCCCAATTTATCATATGGACTTTTAGTCCACCCTGGAATCGTAACCTCGGGACAGTCTTTGCCCGCGGAGCTTCCATTTTCCTAATGATTGTGTCATGTCCCTATAACCAGTACCTCCAAACACACACTCTTTTTCTAACCGTACACCAAAATTGCCTATCTCAATCCAAGCTCCATATTTGGCAGGGCTCTTTCGCATCAGTAACTGCACAAAGACCCTGCTCACAGCACAAAAATGTTTTGCTCTAAGTCGTGTTATGTCTATAAAAACCACGTACATAATCCACACCGACCAAGAGCTCTCAGACTCAGGAAAGCAATAACTCGCACTAAGACCAAAAGTTAGAATATAATCATCTCTTTACAGTCCCTTTATTCACATTTAATAAAACATGCTTACCGCACTACAAATGCATACAATCAAGGCATATATGTTAACAAGAACAGAGAAAATACATCGCCCTAATGGTTGTTGAAGAAGAAAGCTTCATCTCGGCCACCATAACTCTACCCAGTCCCAGCAGGTAGGCAGAGAGATCACACACTAAAGGGGTCTGGAGAGGAGCGTCCTCCCTCTCAGCAAGACTTCTTCACCCAGAGTTCCAAATCTGTCTACCACTTGGATGCCCTCTCTCTTATGTGGCAAACGGGCCCCCGCCTCCCTTTGTTTGATAACCGTTCCTGGCTGAAGGACAGACAAGAAGTATGGGGGCATATAGTGGGAAAGTCCAGTTAATAGTGGAAAAACCCAGCTCATCTCTTGGATGCTCGTTCCCAGCACCCCTTATCACTGAACCTGCATAACTTCTACTCCCTTCTTGGCACATCCTTGGTCACACAATGCACAGACTATCCTCTATAGTGTGAATCTCCACTTCCAAATATTAACATTACAACCGTGGCTGAATTCCGTTAATTAAATTCAGATGAGCGTAGACTTCCATTGTGTACATGGGAATGACATGGGAATGAATGTCCAATATGGCGGCGCACTGGTGGCATGTTTTTCACACACATATTACATAGGTGTTGGTGTCAAGCTAACTAGGCTCTTCTAGGCTACAAGCAATTGCTAAATAGCTCCCCCCAACTTTGAACCCTGCAGTACCTGCTGTGAGCACATAGCCTGTCCGATGAAACTGCCTATATGGTGGGTTCCGTTTCTGCCACGTTATCTGCTCACAGCCTCTCTGAACATGGGAACGCAAAGCAGACTGTGGCAAAAGATCTTGCTTCTAATTCGATGAGGAAAATGGCCCCATACACTCTCATTCCAGATGCCCATTCACACCACATGTGAATGGGACCTCGGAGAGAGAGGCTGAAATTGCTGCACCAAAAGAGATCATTTACATGCTGAGCGGCTGTTTATTTTTTGTTTTCAAGCTGTGCGACATGGGCCCCCCTGGAAACCGTGCTATGCCCGCCCCACAAATTCAATACCACTGCCCTAGCATCTTCCTCCAGCCACCCTTTTGCCTTCTTTTTTCTACAAGCAGTTCTTCTTATCAATTTTAGATCAGACTGTCTGGCTAAGTGGCTTCCAGATTGTATGGAGCCTTTGCCCCATCACCCTGTGTCACGCTTCCCCTGGCCGGTTGCACCTGTGAGCAGTGATAGGTTTGTGATTTGTGTACTGTGACGAATCCAGCAAGATTGTCACCTCTCCCCAAGGGGGAGCCACCCCATTTTGGGCTAGTAATCTGGGCCTGCTACGGTTAGCCCCTGGGGGACAGGGTAAGCGAATACAGGAATATAGGTGACATCCCCCCCACCTGCCCCATTTCTAACTGCTTTGTAGAATATCTAGAGACTGGTATTTACCATGACCTCATACACCCTATAGTTGGCTGACCTGGCTTCTGACTTTACCTTTGCCCAATCTCCTTTGAAGACTAAGGGGAAATGAGTAGACCATCGCCCTGGTGGAGCCTCCCTGGGACAGCCAGTCATAAAAGGCTTTCAATAGGCCACGCAGAGATTAACCGCTTGAAGGAGATCAAAGGAGGTGTGGTTGAAAAGGAAGACGGAATGCAAGGGTTGGCGTGAAGGACCCAGACACGCAGGAGGGTGCTGCAGGCCAGTGAACTGCCGATAACCCCGAGAGGCATGGAGAACAACGGAACAGACCCTGACACAGAACCCAGTTGAACAGTCACCTGAGCGACTCAGCTGAGAGAATTGGAACGAGCAAGCCGGCCTTGACCGCCCGCCCTGGAGCTCAGTTGAAGCGTCAAGTAGGCGGCTCCATGACCAGGAGAGAGTCAACACGATCCTTCGCCCCCTTCCGGGTAGCACAACTCGGGAAAGCCAGTTACAGTAGAGGGAGGTAGGTGAAAGAGAAAGAAGAAATGTCCCAGTGAGGGGGAAGAACCCCAGAGTAGTGAGTGAGAAAGTGAGGCATTCCTGATTGGGAGGCTAGAAAGAAAAGTCCAGAGTGGAGAGAGACTGAGAAAGTGCAGAGTGGAAAAGAGAAACACTCCAGAGTGGGGAGAAAGAGAAAATCTTAACCCTAATAATCCTAGAGCGGGGACTAAAACGCTCAAGAATGGAGTGAGAATAAAGAAAATCCCCAGAGTGGGGTAATGAGAAGGAGAAAGCCCCAGGTTTGTGGAAGACTGAGTAACTGTATGAGTGAAGAGCAAGAAAGACTGACAAACCCCATGGGGGAAAGACGAGAAGAGTCTCGGAGCAACTGGAAGAGAAGAGAGACTTGAAGCTGGCAACTCTGTACCACTGTCCAGCCCACCAAAAACTGTCTACTCTAAACTGAAAATATGAGCGCAAGCCTTTTCTAAAAGGGGACACAGTTGAGGGTCAGAAGCCACCAGCCATCCGTTCCAACCCATAGTTCCCCAAAGTCTTATGACGATTGTGATTTTCTCTAAAGATAGGGAAATTGATTAGGTTAGAATAGGATTTCAGAGTCATGTAATATGGGCAATTGAGCAACACTACCTACAGTGTTTGCCTCATTGCAACACATTTAGATGACTGTTGGCTACTAGCCATCAAAGCTCACTGGCTGACCCTAACTATAAAATGTACTTTATTCATGCCCACATTGCTTTATGGGTCCAATCCATTTCCTTTATTTGAAGCTGCAACAGGAAGTATGTCTTCAGACACTGTTCTGGCCAAGGCACATGCAAGAAGCTCTTTATGCTTCTGCCCATGGTCTTTACACTGCTGGTCGTCAACTGCACATGCACACACTAATGTTAAACACATTTGGGCTCATTACAGTTTCCCCGGTCTGGAACAAATGCTGGTAATTCCGGCACTGGCATTTCTTCCATCGGGCCTCCACCGGCAAGATAGTGCTGCAATTACGGCACCGTTTGCCGGTAATTGCGGCAATCCCCTTCATGGAGTCCTTTATGACTCCATGGAATCGGGAGTTTTCGGCATTCTCGTCGCTATCGGGTGGCGGGAGTGCTAATTCCGTTTTGGTGGCATCCCGCCGGAATTACCAGCGGCATACCACCAAACTCTGAATGAGGCCCATGGTCGCCATCTTTGGATAGAGCTCTCCTAGAATGCACCTCTAATGAAATGCAGAGCACCCCATAGGCTGGTTTTGCTCTTTCCACAAGACCTTCTTTTGTAACCACAATGTTTAGTCCTTACTGCAGAAGCTTCTCTACTGGTACATTCCCAATTCTTTTTTCTGGTGTTAATCGGGTTTTAGCATATATAAACCCCTTCCACACTATAATTTCATCTCTCTTGTTTCGTGGCTTGGGACGTTTGTCTGTTTTGCTAGTTTACCTTCCTTCAACTTTTCTGGGGTTGGGAGTAAACTACCTTCTAATATTCAGAAGGTTGGGTACTCCCGTCAACCACAAAGAGATGCCAAGTGGCAATGCCACTCAGTTGTTGCAGTCCTCCTTCTGGTTTCCTCTTGCAACTACCGGATCCTCTTGTCCTTCCACACTTTTTTTTTCTGTCCTCCACCAATATCTTGTATTCTCCTCCTGCTGCCACCAGACGGGTTGCCTCTGGCCTCCTCATTAGGGTCTCCTTCTGCCACTGCCTTATGTTCTTCTCCTGCCACATCTACCACTGCCTTACGTTCTCCTCCCGCCACCACCTTAGACTATCTTCTTATAACCTGATGTTCTTCCTTTTGCCCCTATAGTCTCCTTCCTCTTTTCGTTCAACCTCCTCATCCCAGCTACCTCATGAATCGGGTTCTTGCTCCAAACCCCTCTCGTTGCTTACCGTTGACTTTTCCTGCAGCACACGCTGGCTAATGTTTGCAGTCTTTAGATTCCTTCTGCAGAGGTTTCACAGGCCTTGGTCGGTAAGGGCAAGGTTGCTTCTCTCCTTGTCACCCTCTCGGTTTGCGCCCTCTTTCTCCTCCTCTTGAACTGCTGTGCTGAGGTAGCTCTCTCATTGTGCCGTCTGCCTCGCTGGTATTGTGCTCTCGTGCTCCACCTTTTATCCCTGTGGGGAAGCGAAAGGGCCGTCCGGTGTGTGCGGTTCTGGTCAATTGCCTGACTTTGCCTGACCCTTGTGTTGGGACATGTCAGGGTAATGGCTCGGGTGTTAGTCCGTCGTTCTTCGTGATATGCGAAAGTGTTCACATCGGAAAAGTGTGGCACCCTCGTCACTCCTCTCGTGCTTACCTCTGGGCCTTGCACTTGCCTCATCGTTACTGCACTTGTTAAATGACCCATGAGAGTGGCATCTCGCAGCACTTACCCCAACTTCTGACTGACTGGGGCCACTTGGCCCCCTCCCACACCACCATCCACTGCGCTAGTCTCCCCCCCCCCCCCCCCTCCCGCACCTGTCTACACACTTGCACATTCTGAATGCACCATGCCTTGAAGATCATCTGTTATTCCCTTGTCTCCCCTCCTGGCATGATGGCGCCTCAGTGCACTTGGAAAAACTGCAGAATCGTCGTCCACCTATTTGCTTTTATCTACACAGTTAATTGTATTATATGCACTTGTTCCATGCACCCACTCTGCTCGTGCAGACTTGTATCGTTCAGAAATTCAATGGCTCTGAATGACTGTTGTTTTTTTCCCCTTATTCCCTACCTCCTTGAGCGCTTTGAAACACTTGCTTTGTGTATAAGCGCTTTACAAATAAACAATACCATACCAAAAGGGGGAGAGGGTAAAGTGTTTGAGCATCCTACGTGGTAGGTTGGGGAACATGTGTTATAAGAAGGGGGATACCGCATCTCACCTGTCTGTGTCCCACTTCCAATCTATGAGGACCCCCTAACCCATCCAGGTGATCCTCCCTCACTGGTCCAACACCAGGAACTGGATTAAATGGCTATGGCTGTGTCCTGGCCACTTGGATGACAGACCCCAGGGGACTAGTCAGGGAGACACCTTTAGGTTTCTCGCACCAAGTCAATATCCCGTTTAGTATCCAGAAAGCAAGTGGTGATGATGAGACTGTACCTCTGCCAAGAGGTCAGTACTTGTAGCCTTTTGCTGACTAATTTACCAACATTTTCTCTTAATTAGTCCCAACTAAACATGGGTAAATATTTCTTTGCTCTAAAATACCAAAACACCTTGAAATGTATTTTAAATGATCACTCTGCTCATTCCAGACTGAATTTACTTACGTTTAAATCTAAGGGCTTGTGTGCTTATGTTTTGAACATGGGTCTAACCTTCTACATGTAAATTATTGTTTAATTGCATGCACAGTGACATATTAAATGTGCATATGATCACGTTTAGGTTTGATGCCGCTCCTTTCAACTGTGACATAATCATGGCTAATGATTTGATATACAGACTGAACTTTAATTTCTGCCGGTCTTAACCAGACATTCTGAGAATGCAGGTACTCTGAGGGTTGCATATTTCGATTTGTTTTGACAGGATTGAGCAGACCAGACTCTTCATTATTGATTCCATTCTAAATACAGACACTGCAATGTCTATGCCTTCAGGCAAATATGGTGTGCCACCCAGTTAGATGGACTGCTTTGCCTTTATCTCTGCAAGCTGGTAACTGCAAGCATGGAGTCAACTAATGTCCTTCGAAATCCGTGTGACACTATGCCAGGTCCCTTACTCTCTGGATTTGTTGACCGGGGTCTCCTCAGTATGCTGATGATAATTTGGATGAGGTCAACTGGTGGGACCCACAATAGAGGAAGCCCTCTAAAGGGTTGGACTTGCAGAGACCCAGAATTGATATGTTCAACCCGGATGATGTCTACCACCCACGCTCATGTGAATGAGTTTCGTCACCAAGGGTGGCCGAATGCATGAGACTGATGAAATCACCCAATAAGGTGGCTCAAGCTCAGCTCAAAGCTGATTGTCCTAGCCCTTCCTAGATGGTAAGGTTTCAGTCAGTCACTGACCCATGTATATTGACTATTATTTCCAAAGGCAAACGAGAGCCCAAGAGGGGCATGAACCGTTCTTGGTGCCAAGACTGTGTATCACTCTTAAGAGGCTTATGGACCCTGGTGAAATGTCCAACATGCAGATCAACGCTTAATGAGCAAAGTGTGGTTAGCTTTCTAGAAGCTACAAACACCATCCCTACCGAGCGCCACTACATAGCGCCAAGAGGTCAATGACTATGAACAGTGTGGGTGATTGGCACTAATGAGCTTGGCAGGCTTGTCTACAAATGCACGACTTTGGCCAAAGTTCAGGCGTGCATTTGAAGAGTTGTTTTCTTCTATGGATTTTGGCACTGGCAGACTGAGCAGGAACCGTGTTCCTGGTCGTTTTCAAGCCTGCTACAGCAAGCACCAAGGTCAATGTGCGCACAAGGACTCTCGTCCTCAGGGCTACTTCATAAGCAGAGGCTGGACCATAGGTGGATAAACACAAGCTAACCCTCCAGTAGAGCAGTTGAGCAACCTTTTACTGCATTCTCAGTTGGTGTGGGGGGCTTTCAGTGGATTTGTTTTTGAAAATCGATACTTGATATTGGAAGATACTTGGGTCTTACAAATTGCCGCTGCTTCTGCCTAGATTTGTACGGCGGTCCGGTGACCCCCATACACCTTTCTATCCCTGTTCAAATCTATTTTTCCAAACAATACAAGACCCTTTTAGACAGAGAAACAACAGATCTCACAGGGTGTGTCAATCCTGACTTTAGTAATCTGTTGTGAGAAGAAGAAAAACATTCTCCCCATGTTTTTAGGTCTAAAACGAACACACAGGTACAAAATAAATAAAGTAGTCCTACAAACAATATTTCAACATTCTACTGGCCCTGTGCGTAAATCTTGATCCATACGGCGAGAGCTACAGACCAGTAATGGGCAATGGCGTAGCTAATGAAGACATCTGATGACTGTAACATTACTTACATAGCCGCCCTACACTGGCTAACATTCTCATTCTTAAAAATAGGCTTTAAAAACCTTCTTGTCTGTCCTCTGTAGAATGTGTTAAAAGCGTGAAGTGCATGGGGGAGTGTGATTCCTACATTAACAATCCTTGGAAAATAATCTCCTGTCCTGAAACACCCAGCAGAGGTAGAAGTTCCACACAAACGCAATTTACTAGCTGGCAGAAGTTCTTAACTAACACATCTGCAATACCATGTAAAGGGGTGAATCCATGATCGTTTTGCTCTGTAGTCTTCCTCAATTCAGTTTCGTCCTTGTTGTCCCCAACATTTGAAAAAGCTTTCCTTAAGTAATTCTTTGTCATTTGGATGAATTAATTCAGGTGGAAGAAACCATTGTCTTGGCTCAATCAAGGTCAACCAGGGCGACCCCATTTGCTACTGACAGCTTTTAAAGGTCCCTTAAGATCCATTTCATTATGCCCCACATTCTTGATCTACCTGAGGGAGTAACCCCCAATAGCAGAGGTTGCATTGCTAATAGGTCAGTAAGGTAAGGGATGTTCAACTCTAAATGTACAATGTCATTGTTTCTAGCAGTAGCAACGTTAAGAGTTCCGTCACCACTCACCCAAGGCGCTCCTTGGGCAATCTGTTCCTGTTGCACCAGAAGGGAAAAGTGTGGGATTTCAACAATTCGCTTGTCTATCGTCATTCTAAGATGGATGGAATGAAACTCCTTTGAAAACTCTCACAGAGAAACGTTGCAGTCTATTGATGGCAAAAAAAGAGTGCACACTATTGCCCGCATGACTGCCGAGCCCTGCCCCACGTGGCCACTGATGCGCACAGGGGCTCTACGAACCTTCTACAGTGGGTCTGAATAGTGACGCCATGGGTGCCGAGAGCAGTTAAAGGTATGTGTGTGGTTGTGGGTGCAATGTTTGTGGCGGGGTGGGAGGTGGCGAGGAGGAAAGTGGAGTTTGGGGTGTGAAACTGTGATGAGCAGAAATTCCCACCAGCACTTGAGATGGTGGAGGCTGGGCGGGTGGTTGAGCAGTTGCAAGGAAGGTTCAGTGAAATTAAACACCCAAAATAGCATTCAAGGCTGCTCTAAAACCACCATGTAAAAGCTACATTATTTGGATGTGGCCTTCAACAGGCGGTATTTAGACCTAGAACCTTACCGTATGACTTGCTTGTCTTGACTTAAAGAACACTGATCTGCTAGTGCTCCTTTTCCGTCCTCCCAGACGCCTTCAACTATTTATGTGATAGGGTCAAGTATGCAAATGTCAGCCCTTCGGCTTATCCCCAGCCATTTGGTGGGTCATAAATCGAATGCTGCCGGTAGCAGCAGCCATAGCCGTGCATCGCGGAGAGGTGCACGTGGTTATCTTCTTGGACAACATTATATTCTTCACTGAGAACAGGTGTTTGTATTCACATGTGAACATGGTGGTGAAATTCCTCCCGGACCTGCGTTTCCTGCTAAACTGGCAGATAATTTAACTGCTTCCTACTCAGTCATTGGAATTCCTGGGTTTTTAGGTGGACTCTGTATCCACATACCACATACCTGCAACTGCAAAGTATGTGAGTAAGTGCACTCCTCAATGGGTGGGGAAAGTCCACAAACGTAAGGGCAACCGTGTCAAGGATGGCACTCTGTCAAGAGTTTCACCGGGCAACCATGTAGGTTTTGGGTGGCTGTGCTGATGTAAGGTGACAGATAAGCACACACAGCCGGAAGCTCAACAAGAAAGAAGAATAGGTAACAGTAGCTGGGAACAAAAAAGGGGCAGGGAACACAAAGGTACAAACAAACTGGATCCCCTCTTGGGGTGTATGCAGAAATGGGAAAGAGTGTTCCACGGACCTTTGGAAACTCCAGCCTTCTGCACAGATTGCTATTACAGGAGCCCACTCTGTATTCTCATGGCTGGGAACAGCAGATGTGGGTGTCTGTACAGAAACAGTATAACTGAAATGGATAACCTAAGGGAGGACAAAAGACTCAAGGAAGAGGAGGACAGGGATCAAGAACGGAGGGTTGCAAACAAGGAAGAGAGTAAGGGAGCAGTAGCCAGGAAACAGGGGGGGGGGCTGCAAACAAGGAAGCAGGGCTGCAGTAACGGATGGCACAAGGTGCAGGCAAACTGTTGAGGACTGCAGAGGACTGTAGCAGGCTGCAAGGCAGGGAGCCCAGAGGACCAGGGCTGAAGGCAGCATACAATTTGTGGCTCAAGGCAAAAAGGTACTGGGAGAACTCTTAATGCAAGAGACTGAGCTCTTGGAGGCAGCTGCTTAAAAACAGCCCTGCCCTGTACTGAGGCAGGCTAATTGGCAGCACCTGGAGCAGCCTACCTGAAGGTAATCTGCCTCCTCTCTCCCTGGTCCTGAGAAGGTGGAAGCAGCACTGATCGCTAGGGCTTCTGCGGATTGTGGTTCCAATACTGATGAATGGGAATAGCCAGGAATTGATAACTGTAGCAAGGTGCATTGTGGTACATGTAGTTAGATGAATTAAATAAGAAAGTACCAAAGTCGTGCAAATGGAACTTAAGGACCAAAGTGTGAATAGGGGTTGATCAAAGAGTATTATGAAGATAAATTAGTTCCAAATAGTCCATGATGGTTACCAATGTGTGTGCCAGTGGCACAGGCATGACAAACCGTTTCTCTTAGTGTACTGGGCTGGTTTTGACCCAGATGCATAGTGGTGCTTGTCGTGCTTGCCATTCAAGGTTTCTTCTGTCCTGCTGATTACAGTGGCATAATCAGTGTAACTTCTGTTGGGACCTAAAGTCCCTGGTCCTCGTTGTTCATCTCTGCAAGGTGCTGGTCTCTGTGGTTGAATGGACATTAGTTTGGTATAAGGACCATTTAAAACGGAGTGTGGCACGTAAATGACGGGAAACTAGGCACTAGGACGGAGAATACTAGGGAAATGGACAGTGGTACCATCGGCAAACATGTCAAACGTGCTTGGCGGCCTCGGAAAAGGGGTCCCTCTTGCCTCTCTCTCAGTACCATTCGTTAGGTCTGGCTCTGTCTATGCCCTGGTAGGATGCCTATTCAAGTTTGCAAGAGGTCCCTGTGTTGCTTTGACAGTCGTACCCATGATCCTGTCACAGCGTTATAACTAAAGTTTCTTAATGTGTAATGGACCAGGCAATGTGTTTTAGCATCAGCCAGCTTCAGTAATTCTAATCTAGTGTTGGAATGCACATTTTTCCTTATCCGCTTTAATGGTAGGCAGCTGGCCCGGGATGTTGCAGCTAGTTGCAGGTTGGCCTGCCTTTGATCTGCTGCTGGCAAATCCGATTTGTGCCCATGACATTTGCAGCCTTTGTGGATATTTGGCCCTGCCTCTATGTACCGCATGAACCAGAAAGATAATTTCTCAGATCAGGGTAACACAGTCCACCTACCAAAACAAATGCGTCTCACCCACCACACGACATTGTCCCTTCAGTCCTCTCGCCAGCTCTGCCCAAGATCTCACCATACACCCCCTTACTCCACCCATCCCCATCCCTGTCCAAGCCCTCTGCTCCTCCCCTCCTAAACCCTCAATTCCTGCCAACCCCATTGTTCGCCTCCACCCTCAGAACCCCTTCCTCCTGCCTTCCCCTGCTTTGTCCTTATCCTCTCATCTAATACCGCAACTCACCCTCCCCACTGTGAGAAACCTGACGGTGTCTCACCCGCTAGTCTCCGGGGATCTGTCATCCAGGTGGCCAGGACACGGCCATTGCTTTTGGATCCAGTTCTTTGGGGTGGACCACTGCGAGAGGATCACCTGGGTGAGGGGTCCTCGGGGAGTGAAAGTGGGACACAGGATGGTGAAACGCGGTATCCCCCTCCCCATAACACCTTTACCCCATACTACTAGGTAGGATACTTAGTAACTTAACCCCCAGCCTTTTCCAACAGAAATACTTTCTCACTGACCGCTCTCTGTGAGAGAAAACTGACTAACGCCCAAGCTGGATACCTGACATGTCCAATGCAATGGTCAGGCAGGGTCAGGCAATTACTGATCATTACACATACCTGACTTCCATCACGCTTCCCCACACGGATAAAAGGCAGAGCACAAAAGCACACTCTGAGCAAGGCAAAGCACACGAGGAAGCAGCAGTTCCAAGATGGCAGTTTAATACAAGGCAAAAGACAGCAAAACCAAAGAGGATTGCAAAGAGGGAAGTGCCCTCTTTTTCAATGCAAGAGCGTTACTTTCATGAACCTTCGAGAATAGGAAACGTAAGACAGGAATCTAGGGTGAAGAATCGGCACTGTGTGTCAGAGGTACCTGGGGCTCTCCCACATCGATTGTCAAGGCAGGGATCATCATTTGCTGTTGTGGTACGTACTGTCCTTGGCTACTACAACAAAGCAGTACCAGTGCAGTCGGCCCAGCCAGTGAGTTGAGGAGAGTGATACCAGACCAGTCTGTTTTGAATTCAAGGTTACAAGCAGCAACATTGTATAGTGATGAAGAGAACAATGTATGAAGCATATGTGGCAAGTGACGTGAGCACAATTAAACCAGCAGATGAGTGATTGAACTTTGAAGCCAAGATACCATAACGTAGACCGTGGTCAGGCACCACGTGGGTGCTTATTCGAAAGTCTCCTGTGTATCCAGCTGAAAGGTGGCAAATGTGACCAAGAATTGTGAAATCGAAGTGGTCATGCAACGGGTAAAGAAAAACCTGTGTACATTCGAAGGTCTTTGATAGTTGATGAAATCGTATAGGAAGTTGGTCCGAGCTTGGCGGAGGGAGATCAGCTAAAAGCCTTTGGTTAAAGCAAGTTTGTGTAAAGTTACAAACATTGTTTTAAAAAGAAATCTGAGCCCGACCGAGGGGGATCCGAGATCTGAGCCCGACTGAGAGGATCCGGGTGAACCGTGCATCACCCGAGAAACAATATGCTACGAGAAATTGAATGCATGAGAATATCCTACGAACACTTTGAAAGAGGATCTGAGCCTGGATGAAGAGTATCCAAGGTGAATAACATTGTGTTGAGAGGATCTGAGCCTGGCTGAGGGGGACCCGAGGTGAATAGTGAATCACCTGAGAAATTGAGTACTTGTGAAAATCTGAAGGTGGAAAGGAACTTGTTTATTGCATTAGGTCCTCTGAATCAAGTGACTTTGAAAGGTAAAGATACTTGCGCACTGAAGGCCCTGATGCTAATGTTTGAACTGCACCCTCGTGCTAGAGAAGCCAGAGACACTGCTAAACTCGAGTGCACCGCTTGTCCCGTGCTGAAAACGTGGGGTAGGGAGGCCAACGGCCTGAACATCCTGACATATAATTTTGTGAACACTCTTTCTTTTTAGTGACAGTGTTTCCCACACTATTTGTAATTAGAGTTAAGGATTGGCAACTAGGACTGCGTTATTATTTAATGGTCGTAGCTTGCTCGCATCTGTCGATTTAAGATTAGATGTGTGTTTTTCAAACCCTTTTTGAAGTTCAATAAACGCCCTTGAACTATGTTCACTTGTCTGTCTTACTGTTGATCAAGAGAATAGGGACCTTCGAGAGCATCGAAGTACAAACAAGGGCACAGCATAAACAACTGGTCAGTTGTAGCACTAATGCATTTCAAAGGATTAACTCAAATTCTTATAACAGAATAAGTTCACAAAGAATAAGGTATTTTATATTTTCACATTTTCAACAAAGTTGAGACTTAAATACCCAGTTTGTTAACTGTTGTTAATTCAATACAATGCATAGACATCAGTCATGTCGATACAATAAAGAAAATTATACATTCAAATACAAATGTATACACATTTCAAACAAAAAGTGTGGTCTATAAGAAAATCATAATTCTTTTGGGGGAAAGGTTTCCCAATATCTTGACAGGTGTCTGTTTACAAGGTAACTAAAATATTTCCACCTATCTTCTACGAGCGTTAAGTAGAAGATAGGTGGAAACATTTTAGTCACCTTATAAACAGACACCTGTCAAGATATTGGGAAACCTTTCCCCCCAAAAAATTATAATTTTCTTATAGAAAGACTTTTTGTTTGAAATGTGTATACATTTGTATTTGAAAGTATAATTTTCTTTATTGTCTCGACACAACTGATGTCTATGCATTGTATTGAATTATTAACAACAGTTAACAAACACTGTATTTAAGTCTTAACTTTGTTGAAAATGTGAAAATATAAAATACCTTATTCTTTGTTTACTTATTCTGTTAGAAGTATTTACTTGACTTTATCCTTTTAAAATCATTAGTGTTACAACTGACCAGTTGTTTATGCTGTGCCCTTGTTTGTACTTCGATGCTCTCAAGGTACCCATCTTATGGACATATCTATGATCTGGTAGCCTGGATCCAACAAGGAGCACCTTTTAAGTATATTTAAAAGTTGGAATAAAAATATGTCTTCATAGTTACGGAATCATTAACAAAGCATGCGTGCACCTCTACAACCGAACTACTGTCTTACTGTTGATGCCATGCCTTCCTTACACCACCTTCTCCCCTCCAGTCAGTCTCTCCTCGCCGCCCTACCTCAAATAGACCTCCCACCTCCCCACTAACAATCACGACAGCCCCTCGCGCAGCCCCCATTCCGAATCTTCATCAGAACCTAAACCCGCTCTTGCATTCTCATCTACGCTAGATTAGTTCCGAAAAAAAGAAACACAGCATTTTCGAATTCATCTCTGATGAGAACCCAGACATCCTCTTTATCACAGAGAACTGGTTTTCTGATTACTACAAACACATCGCACACAAGCCCCCCACCCCTCATATCCATCTACTCCCTGATCGTGCACAATAGGCCCAGCAGAGCTGGAGGGCTAGCCATCCTCTACAAACAACACCTTTCAGCCCTACTTATAGAGAAATTACCATGCAACACTGAATACAAGTCTTTGCTTTTAAAAAGATCACCTCTTCCCTTCCTCCACCCACTGTTCCTTACTCGTTTACAGATTTCCTAGCTACAACAGGAACTTTGCAGGCTCCTTCAGCGACTCTGTATCAGTTATCCTAATAAGCCACCCATCCCATACCATTTTAGGAGACTCAACATCTGGTTTGATGTTCCTTCCAACTCTATGACCTGTTCTCTCACCGACAACTTGGAAGCCCTCAATATGACCCAACTGATATCACACCCCACGACAACACCCTTGATGCTTTATTCAGCTCCACTAACCTAATCTCCACCCAGCCTCACCCAACTTCTAATCTGGACCGATCATCTTCTCCCTATTGATTCACTGCCACCCCTCCACCCCCGGTACCTCTAGCACCTCCATTTCAACCTCTCCCTCCCCTGTTCCCCTCTATAAACCCCGACCTGGCTAATTACCTCTAAACTCCCTCCACACATTAACTCCATGAAAGACCCCCCTCCATCGACATCTTTGATCAATGACTTTTGCATCAACAAGACGCACCCCTCGGATATCGGGCCTCAAGTCCAAGTAGTACACACCCTCCCTCAAAGCCCTTAAAACCCTTAAACATCACCTGGAGCGGAGCTGGAGGACTAACCCCATGCTTCAAAACAAATCCTCCTATGCCAGACTGACTAGGGCCTACAGGACCGAAAATTTGAAAAGACAAAGAAACCTTCTATGGAAAATGAATCTCCAACTCCCGTAACCCAAGCAGGGACAGCCACAGGATCATCGCAGAATTCAAGACTCAAGGCTACTCAACACTCCCCCCACCCACGCCCCCCAACTCCCAAACACTCTGTGATGCACTGTGTGAGCTCTTTCATAACATCTCTATTGACATTGTTCCATGATCTCCAAACTAGCATAGTCCATCCACTCTTGTCTTCTCCTGCAAGCCACACTGCCCCCCTCAGCGAATCCTCTCCTCCTTCACACCCATTTCTCATCCCAAGTTCTTGGAACTTGTAGAAAAAAGCCACCCCTCTGGCTCTCCTGCAGATCTCTGCCTCCCCTCGCCCCTTAAGAACATCCTATCCACCACTTGTGCAGGCAGCGTTGCACGGTCCATAATTAACCATTCTCTTTCATCTGGCATCTACCCGGAAGCCTTCAAAACCTCCTACACCAAGCCCCTTCTTAAAAACCCCACCCATGACCCTCTCCTTCCCTTCAACTACCGCCTTATCTCAAGCACCCATTTCTTTACCAAACTCCTAGACCACAAAGCACACACGCTGCTTGTCCTCTTTACTGAATTCAACGGCCATCCAGCCCAATCTGGTTTCAGACCTTTTCAAGGAGCAGAATGCTCTCTTGTGTCCATCTGGGATGATTTAAAAAGAACGGCAGACTCTGATGGCTGCACCGCACTCAATCTCCCTGACCTATCTGCTGCCTTTGACACTGTCGACCACACCATACACACGGATAGACTCCACTCTCTAGGCAGCAGAGACTATGCTATAAGATGGATCTCTTATCTTTCCAACCGCTGCCAGAT
Organism: Ambystoma mexicanum; assembly: GCF_040938575.1. Taxonomy (NCBI): domain Eukaryota; kingdom Metazoa; phylum Chordata; class Amphibia; order Caudata; family Ambystomatidae; genus Ambystoma; species Ambystoma mexicanum. The sequence continues at coordinate 42,547,808 of NC_090923.1, read as the reverse complement.
CATGCTCCTTCCCGCTTTCTCCTTCCCTGCCTGCCCTGTCCCCTCTCCTTTTCAAACTCTACCTTAATCCCCTCCAGGCACTCATCTGCTCTCATAACCTTACCTGCTAGAACTACGCGGATGACACCCAGTTCATATCAAAATCGCCAAGTCACTGGCCACATCCTTCCGTGACCTTGCCTGCTGCCTCTCTGAAATCGACCAATGGATGACGAATAACCACCTCATCCTCAACCCTGGCAAAACTGAAATCCTAATATCTGCCAAAACATCTCTCCTACTCCCTCACGGCCTCACTCCCTAGGAGCCCCAACCATAGCATCCTCATCTGTAAAGAACCTTGATAGCGCCCTGGACTCAGACTTACCACTTTCCCATCACATTCAGAACCTGTCACCTCAACCTATGCACCTCAAGCAAAATTCTCGCGCCTCTCCTACCCACGAGTCTCAGCAATTCTTGCTATCATGCTCTCCCGATTACACTACGCCCAATTCCCTCTATCTGGGCGTTCCAGGGTGTCGGGTCAGAAAACCTTAACAAATCCAAAACTCTGCAACTAGACTCCTCCTTGTCCTCTCACCCAGAGAACATATCACCCCTGCCCTTACAGTACTACACTGTTTTCCCATCAGCCGACGGGTGACACTTGTGTATAGGCGTGTTATAAATGCCATATCATATATCATGGGCATCACACGCCGCACCCTTCATAATACTTCCCTAGAAATCCTCCAGGACAAACTCCTATGCTATCAACCCAGCAGAAACCTTAGATCTGGCTCTGCATTCCTCCTTCTGACCCCCACCCCTTACAGCTACACCAGAATGGGAGGACCAGCCTTCTATGTCCAAGCCCCAACCACCTAGAACTCCCTTCCACTGCACATCCGCTATAAAGAGGACCATCTTGCTATTGGAAGGGCCCTCAAAACCTTGTTATCCCCTGCAGCATGCTGAACGAGCTTCTCGCCTTCTCCCCCTCATCACAGCATCATTCCCTCGCCCCCCCCCCCCCCCTTTCACAGCTTCTGCTTTCAGCATATATCCCATATAACATTCTGGAGATAGGAAATGTGATCCACATCGATTTATTTTGGGAGCAAACAATGAGTTGAACTTAGGTATTTGGGGGCATGGTTTGTGTTGTGGTTAGATGTATGTGGAGGCGGGCATAGGAATTGTGATGTACTTAGATGCATTTTGGGGCGGACAATGCATTGCACGTAGATGTATTGGGGACAGGAAATGTGTGCACTTAGACGCATTTGGGAGCAAACAATGTGTTGATCTTGGGTATTTGGGTGGTACTCCTTTCATTCATCACCCGTTTATATTGTGCAGCACATTTTGCCAAAATATTTTTGCAGACAAAATCTTCAAAAAATATGGCCGGGGCATGTAAGGGGTAGGGTGGGGTGGTGTATAGGGAATAAATAATAGAGGACTGGGGAGGGCAAATAAAAGGCCCCCCAAATAAAAATATTCAAATATTTATTTAGACAAAAAATTGTCAGCAAAAAGTGCTGTGTAAAGAAAACAGCTGATGAATGAACATAGAAACATTTGGGTGATGTATGTGTGTTGTGGTTAGATGCATGTGGGGGCCGGCAGTCAGTCGCATTAAGAAGTATTCAGTGCAACGAAGGTGAATGCAGCAAGACTTCCAAAGCATTCATTAAGTTTTAGCCAATGCATTTGAATGTATTGCACTCCCTGCTTATGGCGCTTTAGCCGCAGAAACAGCCGCTCACTCGCACTCACCCACTCTATACACCAAACTTAAAGCACAACATCTCTATGTTTAGAATACAGCCACAACCTACGACAAATTTGGGCTAGTTGGACACATTATTAGTCTCTTGCACTTGCGCATTCCTCTGGCCATCTCTTAGAACCTATACACATGCCTGACCTTCATGGGTAGCTTTTTTTCAGTGGCATAGCCAGCCCACCTAAATCCCTTTCCTGGCAGAAATGCACCCATGCATTGTAATACTTCAGACAATTTTGTCATACAATGACCTTTGGTCTGCCGAGGGCACTCCCACCCCCTCAGGAGCGTTGAGGCCATACTAATGGGATAAAGACGCTATCCAAATGACAAACTACTACTACTTTATTCACTGGGCACTGGACCGTCCCTCAACATTCAACAATTTTCCATATCGACATTCTTGAGATGAATTCTTTCATGCGACACCATCATGCCTACACCTTCATCCGGCTCCTCTGTGCGCCCATGTGATTCCCCTCACTCAATAGTCAAGCAGGACACTTGCACACAGTCTGGACATTGGGCAATGCACTAGCAGGCCATGTGCCTGCAGAGGGTAATTCACACTGGTGCTGTTTTGGATCTGCTTGGTCTCTGTGGGAGTGTAGATTCTCTGCCATAAGATACCAAATTCCCCACACTTAGTAACATCAAACATTCAGACTGGACCAGAGAAATGGCTGCCACCGCAGGTCTGTCCAGAACTGAATTCACCAACGGCACATCCTCCCGTAATATTGGTATTTTGTTAGCTGTTGCAGAACGTTTCGCTTTGTGATGAAATTACCTGTTATCCATCCAATGGAGCATGACAAAATACTTATTCTCTGCCGGTAATCACTTCATCGAAGCGGAGGAGCTCCAGCTGAAAGAATAACCAACAGGGTGGTGCAGGGATTCTTAAGTAGCTAATAAGAACAATGTATGCCTGGAGACCATGAGCAGGCTGGCTGAATAGCAGAAGATGCGCCAATGACAGACAGGGAATGGCTCAGCAGTGAAGATGGGAACTGAAAAACAGAGAACCCAAATACATGGGTCCATGCCAAGAAGCAGTGAAGAAGCGACTCTGAACTCTGGAGAACCAGCGCAGCTACTGAGGTGTCCTAGTGAGGAAAAATATCCAGGAGAGTGTGACTGGATAGAAGAAGGACACAGACTTGTATTCGAGATTTCACTGTGAATGTTTTATTAAAGAATAAAGTAAACGCCTAGCTCTCCCTAGTCTACGTGGTGCTTCCTACCTAACAAAACTAGGCGCTTGTCAGTCAGTTAATTGTCTTAAAAAGAATCTGTCCAGTGTCCCAACTAACTTAACTGACCGTAGCACTATTGATACCAACTAAGGACAGGAGAATGGCTCCCTTATCCTGTGTTCATGCTCTTCACACAGTTCTTTTAATAAGTAATCTTCAATTTGTTCCTGGAAACTTCTTTGATTAGTTCATACATTTATTTTAACATATGGTTACTTTTCCTGTCTTTTCCATTCTGTATCCCTCTTGATTTTTATACTGATATTTTCCTTCTTGTCAGTGTCTTTTATTGGCCGATTTCTTTCTCTTTTGAGTACAACTCTTATCTTCTTCCCTCCTCCCAGTGAAGGGTTATCCAACCTCGCTAATTATCGGTTTCTTTCTTTTCTCTGGTTATTGTGAGTCTGATTATTCTCCAAGGGTTTTGCTTCAAACTCTTTGTCTCTCGATAATACTCTCAACATCTTTACTGAGACAAGTGGTAATAGTTTCATAACGATTCCTCTTTTCTTCTTTTGTCTTCACCATTGTCTTTTCACAATCTAGTTTCACATTCACTTCTCTTCCCAATTGTATACTTCCATTATACTGACTAGGATGAGTATGATTGTCGATTGTGGCGTGGTGGAGTAAGGAGTCGGAAAAAGTTTCAACAAGATTTTTATTTAAGAAACAAATAAAATAACCTATCTGTAAAGGGTTATCCCTACCTAAACTAATATCAACTCGGATGCTCGTCGTCAGGATGTCTAAATGAGAAGTATCCATACTGTGTCCAAAAACCCTACTCTAACCCTACCACTAGTCTGCAAAAGGGTTCAGAATCCAAATGACAATAGTACCACGAGAATAACTCCCTCCTCTTAGTGAACAGGCTCAGTATTTCTCTTTTCCACCAATCCTTTGCTCTAGCTTCTGATTTAGCAAGTAGAAGGTAGTAAGCAGAATGACTCCTCAAGTCTCTTCACTTCTTCCCAGGAACGCCAGAAAGCCTGCTTTACAGTTCCAGCAATTCTTCCATGTCTTATGATGTTCTGAAGATGACTTCCAGACAGCTGTTTCTATTTGGTATCCTCTTTACTTTTACTTGTATTATCGCTATAACAAGGGATATCCCTCCCAATGCACTATTGACTCTTGGATTATTAATTCTCACTAATTATTATTAATTCTCACTACTGGGACGAGGGAAATTATTCCTGAGGCTCTTGGTTTTTGGTTCTCTGTATGCCACTACTGTGATGAGGCAGATCACACCTAAGGCATTCTTGACTCTCGTGCTTCCCCAAGCCCTTACCAGGTCCTCCTCTCCTCCCATTATTTGTTGCTTGTCGGAACTGCATCGCCAGTTCTTCCTGGGCTGGCTCACGTTGCTTCAGCGCTCCCTGCTTCATCCTCACGGTTCTGCTGAGACTTAGGCCACACGGCTCTGGCGCAGTTGCAGGACCGCATGGTCTACCTCCCCGAGGTCACGCCACTGCTGGCTTCTCTTTTGCTCTTGCACTGGTCAGGGGCTTGGTCTCCACTGCAACGCTCCACTGATTGTCCTTGAAGGTCCCCGCCACTAGGGATCAGCATTCATACAGCTTCACATTCCCTTGTTCAAACTTCCTGGACTGGTCTGGCTTCACACTGGCTGTTATTTCCTAGTCCTTTCTCGCTCTTTGTTTTCTGTAGCTGGATCCTCCCCTGCATAAAGTCAAAGTCCTTCTTTACTGTTGCTCAGGTCATTGTTATGCCTCCTTGGGGTCAACTCTTTTCAGTAGCATAGTAAGGCAACCTATTATTTCTGTGCAGGTTTCTTTGGCTCTTCTTCGTTTCAGTTATATTACTTTGTGAAACAAAGATAGAAGAGACATTACCATAACAGACAGTGGTGTTACCAGGGATTTCTGAAAGGGATTTGGTCCCAACGGAAATGGGATTGGGGAGATCCTTCACGGAACGTGGGTCCTTATTCGTCACGAGAGGAGTCTCTCCCTGAGAGGTCCCGCTTTTCCCCACCCCTAAGAGGACTTTTGCGTAGCAGCCTCACTCCCCCTAGCCTCACAGGGAAGGGCTCTGGGGAGAAATAACAAGATCCTGTGAATCATCACATCATATAATGATTTCCATTTACTTCTCTTTTTCTCAATGGCATACTTTCATTATACTGACTGGGACAAATGATTGACCGTCTTTTCCCTGGGTCTCCCGCTTTCCTATTACCTGTTTTTCGAGGGGTTAATCTGAGCGGGTCTCTCCTTTGTTCTGTCTTCCCCTCAACTCATCAGCAGCCTCTCTGAGGTGCCCTTGCGTTCTCGACTTTGCTCTGTCTGAGGAGTACTCGGTATCTTTGTCTCTGGTTGGCTTCACACAGAGGTATCAGCGTGTTTGACAGGACACCAGGTCCACCACTGACTCTGCTTACTGCTTCGTTCTCTTCTGTGTAATCACAATGCTGTGCATCTGCACCTTCATTTCTGGCTTCACAACCATTTCAGAGCTCCTGGGCTTCCCAGAGTTCCCGCTCTTGTTTCCTCAAAGAGGTGACGTTGCTTTGGCCCTTCCCCAGCTTAACTTCTCCTCTCCTGTTCTCTCGTGTGGCTTCTTGAAGCCCTATGGCATTGTTATTCATCATTCTTGTTTCAGTATTGTAAAATTATTCTTTTAAAGGAATAGTTATGTTTTCTGTATTGCAATAACAGACAGTGGTTCTTTCTTTGTATAAGTCCTTTTGGGGCATGATTGGTAAAATTAGCAGACTTTCTGGGAGTTCCTCACAGAAACAGGAGTCCTTGTCCCCACAGAGGGAGTTTCTCACGGTGAGTTCCCGCTTGCCTTTACCCCTAGGGAGGATATAGCTGTACAGGCTCACCTCTCTAGCCTCCTGGGGATGGGGGGGGGGCCTTCTTGGCGAGAAGGGGCGAATTCCTGTTATTCGTCGAGGAAATCGAGTTTGGGAGGAATCTTGTGGTGGGCTGGCCTAGTACCTCGAACCTGGAGCATTTGTAGTCAGTGCAAGTAAACAATCGAAAATGTAAGTATGTGATGTCAAGCTGCAAGCTGGAACTTATTTTGCATTTCCTAGAGCACCTTCAGAGGGTTCTACGTGGAAACAGCAAAACGTTTTTTGTTTGTTTTTTTTCTTGAGTTTTAACAGTTCATCTCTCCACCTTAATACCCCAACTCTCACTCTCACTCTTGGAACTGCAAGCTAAAGTAGAATCTTACGAATTGCTGTAATGCCAAACGAGAGATGAAATAAAGCGCAATAATGGAGCGCAATATCCTGACACTTTGAATACTTCTTAGTAAACATTTTGAAATGCGTATCTCTCCTAAAGATTAATTTGCAACAGCCGCATTTGTTTTAGCAATCAGTCCTCGTAATGGCATCAGATGTTGTCGCTCCATGGGACTAGACCTGGCTTATCAATGGACGGCCAGGGCAATCATTTTGTGGGCAAGGGGGCAGACCCCATGTATTTTGCTTTACAGAGCCCATTTTTGGACAAATGGGAACAATCATGTCAAAGCAAGAGGTCTGGCTCGTTGATGTGTCGGAAGAGATTAATCTAGTTTGTTGTGAATAACTGAATATTTTTTGATATTTATATTTTTTTAATTGTCTTTTCAAACTTTACAAACAATCATTTTCCCCACCCTGTTACCAGTATTCCCTGATCTGCATAGAGCGTGTCAGCTTTGGGATTTCTTTCCAAAGAGTTTGCCATTCTTGGTTAGATATAGCTGTGCCTAATGTTCATTGGCAGCTCTGGACATACCTCAGGTCACCCAACTTGTGCTCCTCTTGTATTAAGTGGTAAATGTTTGAAATTAGGGATTTCTCTCCTGAGTTAGAAGTCAGGAACTTCTCAAATGCTGTTAGTTTTCTGGTTTCCGCCATCCTATATGGAGGGGCGAGCAACCAATGTAGAACCTGAAAATATTGAAATATTTGCTATTCATGTAGACCCACATCTCTTTTGCATTGATCAAACAGTATGAAGTTTGTTCTCTGAAACATGTCTTTAATTTTATTACATTTAGCTTTTTTCCAATTCGTAAATGAACCTTTCTCCAGGCCTGGTTTGAACTGTGGGTTATTAAAGATCGGCAAGAAAGGGTAGGGTTTGTTTTTACTTAACATTGAGCCACCACCTTATCCCAGATCTTTTCGACATATGCGTGACCTGGCTTGCATACATATTATCTGGGCGATCCTGTTTGGGAAGCCATCGAAGTTCTGCAATATTTGAACCACAGATTGCCCCAAATTTGTTCAGTCTTTGAAGATACCCATTCTTTCACCACTCGGAGATGCCATGCCTGATAGCACTTAACAAAATTCGGTAATCCTAGGACCCCTTTAAGAGTTGGCTTCATTAATGTCTTCATAGCTACACAAGGAGTTTTGTTTTTCCACATACATTTTGATATCAAACCCAGTAGTTCCTGTAAAAAGGTATGTGGTACGTATAATGGAAGAGCCTGAAAAAGATATAGCACCTTAGGAAGTACTGTCATTTTTACTGCGTTGATCCGCCGTAGCCACAAAATCATTAGTGGGCCCCACCGCTGCATTAAGCATCGTCATTTTAAGAGAGTCTGGGGAAAATGTACTTTATACATAGATTGTAGCGAATTCGTTAAATAAATGCCCAGAAATTTAACTTTACCTCCTGCCCATGCAAATTGTGTTTTTTGAGACTCCTGCTCTACCATGTATGGTATGAGGGATAGATTCAATATTTCAGATCTAGTATAGTTTATTTTGAGGCATGCCACTTTACTGAAATCTTCCAGTTCCCACGTAGCCTCTACCAGGGACCCAACTGGGTTTGTGATTAGCATATCATCTGCATACGCCATTATTGTATGTATTCCGTCCCAAATGGTATCCCATGTATTGTTTCCAACTGTCTGATTTTAGTTAAAAAGTGTTCCAAGTGTATTGCATAGAGGAGGGGGACAGTGGGCATCCCTGTTAAGTACCCTGGCTCAGCACTATTGGTATTGATAACTGACCATTTATAGCTATTCTAATCTTAGGGTCTTTGTAGTTCGCTTGTAGCATGTTCATAAACCATGGACCAAATCCCATTGCCTCCAGTGTTTTAAAGAGAAATGGCCATTGCACCCTACCAAATGCTTTTTCTGTGTCTAGTGACAGAAAGAGCGCTGGCTGTCTTTTTTTGCTTTTTTTTTTCTATTAACTGTCAAGCCCTTCTAATGTTGTCATGATTTTGCCAATTTTTAATAAACCCAGACAATCTGGGTGGGTCAAGCATGGCAAAATATCAGTCTATTTGCTAATATTTTGGTATAAATGTTTGCGTAAAGATTGATCAGGGCAATAGGTCGAAATGATCCGCATGCTGGGTTTAGGGAAGAGAATCAATTTGGCTTCCTCCATAGACTGTACTATACGACCCATATTTTTAAATGGGTTATATAACCTTAACAGTTTGGTGGCAAGAGTTGAATGATATAAAACAGAGCTGTGTAACCGTCCAGGCCAGGGGCCTTAATTCATAGGGAGATTTGTGATTACATATGAAAGTTAATCGTATGTTATTTCTTTTTCTAATTGGTCTCGTGCATGGGATATGATACCTGGAAGCTTGACTGATCGTAAATATGCTTGTTGGGAAACAGGATCCGGTTTGTCTGAGTCATAAAGTTTGGAATAAAACTCAACAAATTGTGAAATAATCTGAGACGTTGCCGTTACCATTTTGCCATTTTTATCTTCGACTCCTACAATCGTACGTGAGGCCTGGTCTGCCTTAACTGTCTAGCCAGCAACCGGTCTGCTTTGTTCGCTTGTTTATAATATTTTTGTTTTGCGTATAACAGCCCTTTTTCTGCTTTTGATGATAACAGTAGTTGCAGCCTCCCCCTAACATTCCTATATGCTTTTTTGATAGCCGTACTGCCCTCTGTTTCCATTTCTTTCATGATTAATATCATTTCTGTCTCCAGGTCTCACTCTACTGCTCTACGTACTTTAAGTCTAGCTGCCCCAGCTGAGATCAATTCCCCCCTGAACGATGCTTTAAAGGCGTCCCACATCGTATCTATTGGAATCCCCCTGTATCATATATCTCTAAAAATTCTTCAATTTTTGCTCATAAAGTATCTTTCTGAATAGGATCCCGGAATAGCTCTGAAGGGCAGACCCAAGTCCATAACCCAGATTTCATACGCAGAAGAAGCAGCTTCAATTCCAAGGGAGCATGATCTGATATTGTAATAGAAATTATCTCTATATTTGAAACTCTACCCATCAACGCAGCTGATAAGCATACGTAATTTCTGTGTGAAAATGAGTTATGGACAGGGGAATAATATGTAAAGGCTTTTTATAACCCCTTCAAAGTTATCCTAACATCAAAGGCCGCTATCTGTTCTATTTTATCACAAAGCCCTTGTGAAGGAGGGGAATGTGTTTATCTTGCCCTCATGCTTCTGTCCTTCTGTGGATCCCACGCCCAATTAAAATCTCCAAATAGTAGCCTTTCCCCTATCATAAATATTTCTAACTCTATGAACGTCTTTATCAAAAAGATATCCTGGCTTGTGTTTGGGGCATAGAGTGATACAAAGGTCATTTTAGTCGAGTCTAGATCTACAGCCACAAAGAGGAATCTACCTTCCCTGTCAATTTTTTTTATTAATTATTTTCAATTGTAACCCCTGCTTAAATGCAATTAAAACCCTGCCACTTTCTTTGTTGCATTATCTTGAATAATCATAGGGAATGTCAGATATGGAGAGGGGACCTCAGCTTGCCCCTCCTCCCTCCCAACACCTCTCACCCTCCCCCCCTGATGTGACCCATTGTCCTAAAGTACCTATTAACATTGCTTCTCCCACGTGGATCACCACTTCCTCCAGGGTTCCCCTTGGGGCAACTAAAAGTCCTCCTCTCCGCCACTCCGTTGATTCCAAATGAGCATCCCATCTCTTAGCATTTAATTTCATGATATATAAATGGCATCACAATCTAAAAATGTCCCCTCTTCATTAATACGGGTGCATCACTTTTTTTTAGCATATTGCGGGCCTTTCAAGCAAGAATTAAAGCGGGTCCATTCAGGCCCTCTGGCCCTCATGTCTCCCATGTCCCGAGTCAGTCTTCCACGTGATCTTTCTGGAGTCTGAGATTCCGCTTGTAGTTGAAGATTCCCTACTGTATCTCCTGTTTCCTCGTCGATTTTCAGCAAGTCCATACCTTCTGTGGGAGAGGTTATCCGATTTTGCCTCCCCTGAAATGCAAATGTAAGCCCTGATGGAAATGTCCGCCTGTACTTTTTCTTTGACTGCAGCGTTTTTACTACTATTTGCATTTCTCTTCGTTTTTGCAGTCTTCGGAGAGATTGTGGTACAGTTCAATCATTGTGCCACTATATGTGATGGGTGCTGTTTGTGTGGCGACCGAAAGAATTTGTTCCTTTTATGGATAATTCCCTCACGCCACCAGTACATCTTGTGGGCGTGAGCCTGGGTTCCGCTCTCTTTGGACCCACCCTATGAACGCGTCCCCAATAACTCTTTGAAAATTGTGCTTATTGCCTCTTTCCAGTTGGGATCCGCGACTGATTCAGGGAGATTCCTGACACGCATGTTGGCTCTCCGAGACCTGTTATCTAAGTCTTCACATTGAATCTCAAGATTTTAAGTCGTTCTGTCGAAGTGTTCAAGTAGTTCCTCCAATTGCTGGTGATCACTTGTCAGTTCCTGAATTGCTCTTTCATCAGCGTCAGTGCGTTCACCCAAGTCTGATAGGTCTTTCCGAAAGTCTGTGATAATTTATTTCATCTCTTTTGTGAAAGCTGTAAACTGCGTTTGGAATGAGGCTGTGAACGTACTTTGGCAGCCCTGAAAACATTTTGCAAGGTCCTCTTTAGGAGTTGCCATTTCAGCTCATGCAACATCAGGGCTAGTAGGAATGCTTGGCTGTTTCATTCCAGATGTTCTGGCCCAAATGTCTTGTTGAGGACTGTCTTTATTTGCACATGCGTTGGGACGAGCAGCCAATGAAGTTTTCTTTTTAATTCCCGGCATAAGGAGTCTGTCGCTCATCTAACAGCAGTTTGGTGGCTAAGTGTCTGGACTAATTCCACTCAGTTTTGCAAACTGAAGTCTATATCTGCCTTTCTGAGTTCTTGTTGCATTGTATTCAAATGAGAATGACAAAGTATTCGGCAAGAGCCGAAGAGCAAGAAACTATTCTGCCAGAGTCGAATAGCTTTTTTTCAGTTGGAATTCGGCTGAATACTTACTCGAAGCCGAAGTTCGGTACACCCCTAATGTTTAGCACTTTTTGTGTTACTGTGGCGTGGTGACCTTTATTGCTATGTTTGGCCTTTTTACCCTTGCACACATACAAAAAGCACTGGTTTTGCTGCATGTAGTAAGCCGTTCCAAAGAAGTGTCATCCCATTTGATGTTGCGCCTTGAAAGTTACTTTTATCCCCTTAATGATCTCTGTTTGCTCTATTCATATTTAGAGTGACGGCCCCCTCCGCCGTGTATGATTGCCTTCATGTTTCCCAGATCAGTCGCCCCCTGTGCCTTCTAATTAGCAATATTTCTTAGCTTATGCCTTCACAATATCTCCTTTGCAGAAATGGTTTCATTTCTCATCATTTGCTGTAACCCATGAGACAATATTACAACAAACTTGCTTCCCGCTTCTTATAACTAAGCTGTGTCTCTCAATCGGACAGAGGGAGCGGGCTCTAGGTGAGAGTGAACTTATACAGTTTATGCTTGTGGCCTCTCAGTATGGCCTTTGCAGAAATAGCAGCTTTTTGCACCGTCGGCTGTGGGTTACGAGTCGCCAATGTTACAACTTACGTCCCGCTTCTTTGAAACACATTGTGTCTCTTCCTGGGACCGGGGAGCGGGCTGTTTGTGAACGTGACATTGTACTTTTTTACTACTCGCGTAAGAAGTGTTTATGGGTGATTTCTCGGCTTTACAGAACTCCCTCGTTGGGACCGCTGTGCACTCACCAGGTATTTCAGTGGAGTCCCGTGCCAATGCTGCACCTCCACATGTGCTCAGCTTCCTCTTTATTGTGACCGATTCTCCTGGGGAACCTCAGCGAGGGGTCTTGACGGTTATCCTTAGCTGATGCTTCCGGTGCCCTTCAGATCTGCAGTGCTTTTAATTTTTAATTTTTGCTTCTTAAGCGCACCCTGTACGGTCGGTGCACTCCTCGCTGTGCGTCAGGCGTGGCCGAGGCTTCTAAATCTCTTCCTTTATTACGGCTCTGACTTTCAGATGCCCGGCGCCGGTCTACAAATGGACCCAATTGTGGAGTTCTGACAACGTTCGGAATCAGGAATCACGAGCAATATAGCAGAAGCAATGAAATCAATCAATGAGACGCACGAGCCGAGTCAGTGCTTCTGAACTCGTTTATTAACAACAGAAAACTGGTGCCCGAGGCGGTAACCCCGCCTCTCCCCCCCCCAGCGTGGGGCACAGCCCACTACCAATATGCAATGATAGAAATGGGACTTGATTCCCAACAGACAATGTCATTGACGTAGAAAAGAGGGGACACAACATCTCCCCGCCACTTAAAGAAGAAGTGGACTCTAGTTCATTTCTTCAATCCATCGAGTGGGCCGGCGTATGGTCCGTTTGGACGGGCTATGCCTTGATGTCACTGTTCGGTTTGCTGACTTATCACTGTCACTGTCGTCAGCGTCTGTTTCTTCCACTTGGTATTCTGATTCCACATCTGACGATTCATAGGTGTTCTGGGCCATCTCTCCAGGAGGTTCGGTGTTCCCTTCAAAGTTCTTAAAGAATGATGAATTTCTCGTGATTGTTCCACACGGGTTGGCTGCAGTTATGGACCCGTTGGTGTGGGTCACAGTCAGGGGTTAAGGTCTGAACGCGGGTGTGTCCTTGGTGTTTTGGTCTTGTCGAATTAACACCACATCACCCACTTGAATTATGCAAGGTTTGGCTTGTCTCCTTTGATCCGTTTATGTTTTTGTCTTCTCCTTGCTCACCCTGTCTCTTGTTCTGGCATCATCAATGATGGTTGAGGGTGGACGGATGCAGGGGTTGTGGGGAAGTCGTGTCCGTATGATGCAGCCAAACATTAGAGTGGAAGGACACTCACCTGTGGTACTGTGTGGGGTGTTACGATACTCTCTTAGTAATGTGCAGATGGCCTGCATGAATGACCCATTGGTGATGGAACACACTTGCAGTGTCCTCTTGAGGCTGCTCATGAATTTTTCAGCCATTCCATTGGCCTGCGGCCACAATGGTGTTATTGTCCTGTGTTGGAAACCGAGATGTTCTGCAAACATTGCAAATGCATGGCCACTGAACGCCGGCCCATTGTCTGAATTTACAGTTGAAGGGATTCCATAGTTGGCAAATGTCTTGTCCAGTGCAGGTATTCCGGACTGTGCACTGGTTGAGTGTATGAGATGTACCTCCGGGAAGCGTGACATCTCGTCCACAATTACTAAGGCATACTTTCCATTAGCTAAAGGTCCGAGCATGTCGACTGCTACCTCATCCCACATTTGCAGGCGCATTTCTCTTGGCTGGAGTGGTGCTCGGAATGTTCTCGGGGCTACTGCTTGACATGTGAGGCATTTGCCTAGGAGTCTTTCCACCTGCTCATCCATTTTCGGAAACCAAAACTTGGTCCTCGGTTGTCTTTTTGTGGATACTATTCCACGATGCCCTGCGTGGGCGATGTCCAGTATTCGTTTTTGTAAACTGGAAGGTATTACGAGCCGGTTTTCTTTGAGAAGCAACCCTTCCGGGGACACTGACAGTGTGTATTGCACTAGCTTGAATGTTCGAAATAGTGCTTCCTCTTGAGCAGATAGACCCGAGGTGTGTCGATCCTTCACATGCCACTGGCCCGATTGTACACACTCTTTAATGGTTAGCAATAATTTGTCGGTTTCGGTGGCTTCTATGAGTTGAGCTGTGGAGACGTGCTTCGGGAGCACGTTGTTGACCATGAAGTTAACATATTGATTTCCTTTTGTGGACTGTCTTTCCTCTTGTGCTGGCAGAGGATACCTCGATAAAAAGTCTGCAGGGTTGTTGTCTTTCCCTGGTCGATGAATGATGTTAAATGAGTATTCTTGTAGCCTCATACCCCATCGGGAAATGTGGGGTGGCATTTTGGCGGTGGGTTTTCCATAGATCGTGGTTAGGGCCTGGTGATCCGTGACAACAGTGAACGGGCACCCGTATAGAAAAAGGTGGTAATGCTCGCACGCCCATACAACTGCAAGACTTTCCTTATCAGGTTTGGAGTAGGCACACTCTGCAGAGGACAAGCTTCGGCTTGCATAGGCTACTATGCGTTTTGGTCAGTTCGGTGGTGCTCCAGGTCTGGATTGAGATACTATGGCGCATAGTGTCATATGCGGGATCATAGTACGCCATGCACGAGGCTGAAGATGTTTGCCGTTTGATTTCTTGAAAGGCCTTCTCGCATTCTGTCGTCCACTCGAAGTCTCGATCTTTCCTTGTGAGGAGTCTTAATGGTGTGCTCACTGACGCAAAGTCTTGAATGTATCTGGTACAATAGCTAGCCATGCTTAGGAACGAGCGTATGGCTGAAAGGGAGGTGGGAGTGGGTGCATCCACGAGTGCTTGCACCTTCTCCAGATCTGGGCGCATGCCTTTGTTCGAAAATGTGTCCAAAGAATTTTAGCGTGGTTTTGCTGATTTCGCACTTCTCCGGATTGAGTGTAAAATGGGCATTTTCTAATGCCTTGCAAACTCTTCGTAGGGTGTCATCATGACTTTCTTGTGAGGTACCGAAGATGAGAATATCGTCGCTATGGTTCAGGCAGTGAGGGATGTGTTTGATTATTTGATGTATTTCATTCTGGAAAATTTCAGCAGCTGACGACACTCCAAAACTTAACCTCTTGTATCTGAACAGTCCCAGATGAGTTGAAAATGTGGTGATGTATCTTGATGAAGGATGGAGTTCAAGTTGATGATAACCTTTGTTTAGGTCAAGTTTCGAGAAAATTGTGGCTCTGTGTAGAAGGTGCATCATGTCTGTCATGCGTGGTGCTAAGTGTCGTTCCCTTTCAATGGCCACGTTAGGGGCACGCATGTCTACACAGATGAGTATGCTCGACGTGCTGTCTTTCTTTGGTACGGGTACTATTGGCGAGACCCATGGCGTTGGGCCAGACGCTGGCTCGATGATATCCTGTTGTAGCAGCGAATGTATTTCATCTTCCACTTGTCGTTGTATATTGAGGGGAATGCCCCGATAGTGTTGAGCTATGGGGGGTGTGTGTCGGTTGATGTGTAGCTTGATTTGTCTGTCTTTTAGATGGCCTAACCCTTTGAATAAAGATGGGAACATCTTTTGGATCATGTCTTTCGCGCTGGAGGTGTAGGCAGACATGATGTTGATTAATCCCATTTGTATGGCTGTACGGAAACTTAGAATGCTTCCTGCGGGTACCTCTCCTTTGATTACATAAATTTGCACTTTCTGGCTTTGTTCTTTGTATTGGCACTTAGCGGTGAACATCCCTTTGCAGTTTAGCGGTTTATTGGACCCGTATGGGTATATCAGTGTGTCAGCCTTCCATAATTCTTTCTTTGTTTCGAGGGCTTTGCCCATTCAGTTGAAGCAAAAGCATCGGACTGTATTCTGCCGCTGTGTCGTTTCCAATGGTGTGCACATATGCTCGTTTTCTCTCCCCGCTGGACGATGATGATCTGGCCATTCTTCTTTCTTGCGGTGAATCATCCAGGTATCTGATTCTTTGTCTTGAATTGCGGTGTGGGGAGCTGTGTCGGCTCTTGCGATGACTGGAGGTGTCCCTCCTTTCTTCCCGCCGCCGGGCGGATGGACGGCGTTCCCTGGATGAGCTGGGTGAGCACCTCCTGCTGGGCGCGGTGAAATGACTCGAGTGTTTGCGCTGGCTTTCCCACCTTGAGTTTCGGCCATCTTATTTCCAGGACTCTCTGTTGGTTTCTGCACCTTGGAAGAATTTTATGTTTTTGTACATGGACTGGAAGTGGTTTTCTCCCCTGCATCTGTCACAATGATGGCCTATCGCAGGGCATGGTCCTACATGAGGAAATCTGAATCCACACCGGTAACATTTTTTTTGATCAGAAGAGTCAGCAGGAGTGCGGATGGGGCATACTGTTGCCGTTTTGGCTTTCTGTGTAATGGTGATCTTTCCGAGCGACTCAGTTTGTAGCGTTAGTGCTGCGTCAGCCCTCGCTATTTGAAGGATTTCTTCCAGTGTCCTGCTTTTTTGTAACATCTTTTTGCGAAAT
The DNA here is from genome assembly GCF_040938575.1 of Ambystoma mexicanum. Taxonomy (NCBI): domain Eukaryota; kingdom Metazoa; phylum Chordata; class Amphibia; order Caudata; family Ambystomatidae; genus Ambystoma; species Ambystoma mexicanum. Next base: position 42,531,470 of record NC_090923.1, on the reverse strand, counting down.
TCAGGGGACCCATACCCTGCAATAGCTTGTGATTTAAGAGCTTCATCAGTGGAATATTTGTCGAAATCACTGTATTTGGCTCTTTTTCTTAGTCTCATGACAAAATTGTCCATACTTTCTTCTTTGTCCTGCGTAGTTGTGTGAAAGACATGGCTCTCGTAATCGACATTCCGCAATGGTGCAAAATATGTTTTCAAGGAGTCAATTATACCTTGAAATGAGTCAACGTTGGAATCAGGCATTTAAAAAGCGATATCACGTACTGTGGGGCCTAGAGAATGAAGCAGGATGCCTTTCAGGCGGCGTTCCTCTCTGACTCCAGAGGCATCAATGTAGATATGTAATTCTTTTAGCCATCAAGCCCACCTGGGTGCCAAACTGTTCATGTCTGTCATGTCAAAATGAGGCACTGCTTGCAGTTGTAGCGACTCTGAGGAGCCTTCCTCTCTGCTGCTTGCCGATCTGGGGGTGGAACTCGCTTAGGGGCTTTGTAGGCCGCTGTCCGTGTTGTCTTCTGACATGATGGCAGGCACGAGTGAAGTGCTTTGCTGCAATGTGTTCTAGCCAATTTTCGCCTTGCAATTACACGTGGCTAGGGCAGTTTAATGAGACTTTTGAGTTCAGCACGTTAGTGTCCTGGGCTGTAGTTATCTCCGTGCCGTCGTCTTGAATGAAGGTGCGCAGGCGAACGGGAGCCGTCGTCTTTCGACCGCCGCCTGAGCGCAGAAGGACCCAGTAAGCGGGAAGTGGCAATGACGTCTTGGGCCAGCGGCTGCGGTTTGCACGCCATGCTGCAGCTTCGGTCGGGTGGGTTCAGCCGGGCTGGGTGACCCAGTCAGAATGTCCTCGTCGCCATTGTTGAGTTCCGACAACGTTCGGAATCAGGAATCACGAGCAATATAGCAGAAGCAATGAAATCAATCAATGAGACGCAGGAGCCGAGTCAGGGCTTCTGAACTCGTTTATTAACAACAGAAAACTGGTGCCCGAGGCGGTAACCCCTCTTCTTCCCCCCCAGCGTGGGGCACAGCCCACTAACAATATGCAACGATAGAAATGGGACTTGATTCCCAACAGACAATGTCATTGACATAGAAAAGAGGGGACGCAACACCAATCCTCTCCAACACCTTGCTGCTTTTTTTGAAGAGGGAAAATTAATTTTCAACCATTTAATTTTGCTGATGCTTCCCGTTCAGGGTTGGTGCTCCGCCTGTACACACCCGCAGTCCCTGTTGGCCATCTTGGACAATATGTTTCTAAATCTGTTTTACTTTGTTTCTGGCTGTGGAGTGCAGAACCAGGGTTGTTATCGTTGCCAAAAACACTTCATTCTTTGTTAGGTAATTGTGTGTTTGGTTGTGCGAGGTGCTGAGTGGCAGGCAAAGTTCCACTATTCTTTGTTGGACCACAGGCCTAAACACCTTCTGTATTCTTGCATTGGGACACATGTGACAAGTGTCCACCTGATTCTTTGGCAGTGGCTGTGCAGGTCTGCCCCGCTGTCTTAATCTTGTGTTTGTGAAGGTTCGTTTCACTGAAAAGTGTCTGTGACCATATTAGCACTTTGACCCCCAGTGGGCAATGCCATTGTCTGGTGCATAAACCCGCCTGTATTTGTGAAGTAAGACATGCCAGGTCAGAGAAACGCTTGGTGGTGGGGGAATAATATAAAAACGAATCCAAAAATAATTACTAATTGTCCTTTACAGTTGGAAGTATTGCTCTGTGGCAAGCACTTGCTATGCAACATTTGCATGTTGTGTGCTTCTAAAAAAGTACAAAACATTAACTCCAGTGTGTGTGCCTGTGGCCTATCAATATGCTGTGTGAATACCTTACTATTTGTATAATGTGCCTTTTGTAGCGGCACACTCGTGGCACTGTTTTTCACATGCTTGGAGTCAATAGACACAACGATTAACAACACTGCACCCTTTGGCAGACACGCATGGAGACAGGCAGGAGTGCCATATCCGAGGACTACCTGTTGTGTGAAATGTTGCCGTGCAGTACTCGCAGTTCTAGAATTCTTCCTTGCCTTATTGCTAAATGTCTGACTGAACAAAGGCTCTTTTGATGTAGACCTAAAATGCAATGTTTTTGTTTTCCAGCAGACTGCAGTTGGACCAGAAAGCCCACTCCCTCCGAGTCACCATGCTCACCCCAGCATTTGACCTCAGTCAAGATCCAGACTTTTTAACAATCATCATTAAAGTGCCATATGCAAGAGTTTCAGAATTTGACGTTTACTACGAAGGAGAGGATTTCAAATTTTATGCCAAACCATACTTCCTCAGGTAAGGGAACCATTGTGCAAGGTTTGGTGTTAATGAAGATCTCTGTGTCTTTATAGTTGGGCGGTTCTGTGTTGAGCTGCTTAGTACTGCAGGATCCCAATCCTACCTAGTAGCCAGCAGTGTTGTAACCGGCTAACTGGAGAAGTGTGAAACTCCCAAAACTCTAGGATACTGCCAACGATTTTTAACCATATTCGTGGGATTGCAGGGAGGGTGTATATATATTCACTGTTTTCAGGCACCTTAATGTGTCATGATTTTATCATACGCCACTGGCAGAACCTAGCCTTCACTCTAGCAGTAGTTGGAATGCCCACCTGGGGCTGTGACCAGTTTTGCACCAAAGAATAGTGTTATTCCTGATGTAAGGCTTGGGAGACAGTCGGATCTCTGCGTTTAGTGGTAGAGAATCAACGGTCCCTGAGCACCTGATATTGTGAAAACAAAGCGAAAATATCGAGGCTAAGTACCCCACAAGGAAATACACCGAACACGGGTTACAAAGGAACATACATATATCTTTTATTTTATACGGAACAGTTTCAAAGGACAAAAGTAACGGATAGCTATCGGCCCTCAGTACAACACAACGAACTCCAGCGTGGTTCGGTGTGCTCAGTGAGTGGGGCTGTACATTGGAATTAGTCGCACTTTTATACCATTTGCGAAGATGATGTCCAACCCTACTGCGGGTTAATATTCCTCTAATACATTACTGATCTAGGGTTCATGCCGAGTTCATACATCTATATGCATAGGGATTGCCTTTAATACATTCGTCAACAAGTCTACACGGTAACAGTGTATTTTAGGATTTCTCATATAGTCTTCTCAAACATTAATACAATGTGGTTAAACAAGTGTTCTTAGTTCAGTATTTGGATACATTGTTCTTAACATATGCTCGCGGATTAGTTTAATTTGTGCGAGTAATCCTTTACACACAGGTCAGCAAAGGACATGGTCTCAGTTCACGACCCCAACAAGTGGCCTGCAGGCAAGTTACATATTAATTGCACGCAGAGGTCAAGACGGCCATGTTGTATTTCGGAATGACATCGTCCACCATTTTAACTTACAGGGTGACTTTACAGAGAGAACCTAAAATGGCGGATTGACCTAAAATGGCGGCATACATTGATTCTAAGGTCAGGACCTTGCAACACAGATTTCTTCGCAAGTGGCTTACAAGCAACTTGGCGTAGGCCAATATACATATATTCATTGCAATAGGAGGCACGATATAATTTCCTGTTTGACAATATGTTTTTGCCCGGCATTATTTCAGTGGGACTACCTACCGCCAGAACATCTAGGAACCAATTGTTATTACTCTTGTCTAAGTGATTAGCATTGGATGTCTTTAATAAGTTCCCTACATACTTCTCACTCAAACAGTAAGCATTTAAACTTGCAATATAGCCTATTTTGATGATCCTAAACAGAAACACAAAAATAATGCTCACTCTTTTATTTAGGACTTATGAATACACAGTCTGTTGAAGAACTTATAAGGGAAATGGCTAATCTTTTACAGTTTAGAAACTGGGTAAAGACTCTGTTACTGTCTCTGTAGCTTTTTTGGCCATATTTTTTTCCAGCTTGCCTTTTTTTAATGTTTGTTTACCCATCTTGTGTCACGACTGGTTTGAGGGCTCACCTGTTTAGGCTTGGTAAGCTTCTTTTTGTTGGATCTGGCTGTCCGCGTTTCCTGGCGGTGCGGGTCTCGTGGAGGTAAGGACGGGCTTCTTCAGACACCACACTGTCTATGGCAGGTAACACAGAGTTCAGCGTTCAGTTGATGAATTGTCTGGGCCGATGTGGCGGTCCGAAGGCTACTGCAGATGCCCTGGATGGAGAACCGCGGATGGCGGTGAGTTGTGGCCGCAGTCCAGGTCCGTAAGGCGGTCCGAGGACACCCGCAAGAGCAATCATGGATGGGGAGCCACGGAACGTGTTGAGTCGCAACGACAGTCGAGGTCCGGAAGATTCTGGGAATCCAGGGTACAGGTAAGGCGGTCCGAGAGCAACCACGAGAGCAGTCCTGGATGGACAGCCAGGGAAGACACGATCGCTGAAAACCAGGAATGCACAAAGAGGTGAAGGAATTTCCTAGGAGCGAGCGTGAGGAACTACACTCGAACAAGGAATTGTGAGCGCATTGACACGTGCAGAACCGCAGGGGCTTGCCGCTTATCTAGGCGAGCTAGGAACTATACCGCTGATCAAGGAGCGGCGTCTGCCATGTTGAGAGGGTGTGGGGTGCATTCTGGCACGTTGTTGAACGGACCAGGAGGTCCAAAGGGGGCGGAAGTGCGATTTCATCACATCTTGAGCCTTGTACAACCATTTGGTATGCCTGCATTTACTGAAATAGGATTTCTATACATTCACTAAAAGCAATAATGCAGGTTTTCGGCTTTGGAATTCCTAGAGCAGGAGCTGGAAGTAGCTCCTAGGTGTCAGAATTTTCTTCTGACCAGGATTTACTCATGTGACCCAGGAGCCATCTATCTTCCAAAGTATATGCAACTATAACTTTGGGTGCAGTACATATGGCCATCTATGTTTACATGTCTTCCAGAATTTTAATAATGCACCTTTTATGCAAATTTTCAGACACCGAGTTATTAATCAGATGGGTATATTTGTGTTCACCAGTTGGCCTGGAGAGACCAAAGTAGCTATTGGAATCAAGCTACCCAAGGGGTCTACGTCTGGATTACCCTCGTTCTAGCTAAACACCACCTATTTTCTTGCCAGCCAATCTTGACCATGGGATGTTAGGATCTAAATCTTAATACTTCATCTTTTTTCCTAGTTTTCTGGACACTTTTTCATTGTTCAATAATGGTTTTGTGAAAAGATTGTGGAAATGAGCCGGGTTTACCATTTTATTTTTTTATTTGTTTTATTTTAAAAGACATTACAGTGAAAAAAGTTGGGTATTCAATAGTTAAGTGGTTCCATCCTATATAATCAAGAATTATTCAAGTGTTGGGCGAGTTTGTTCTCCATAGGCAATTGACTTTTTTTAAATGGACAAATTACAATGCAAATATATTCATTATAATGGAGAAATCCATTTGACTTTTTAAACTAATTTATTTTTGTTGTAAGTACTTTGTCTTGTAGACCAGTAAAATCTTGCAATATTTGACCTGCTTCCTGAACGTATTAGCTGTGTGTGTGTGTGTGTGTGTGTGTGTACTATTAAAAGTGAGCTAATTTCTGAATGAATAAACTGTCTGAGATGTATAAATACGTAATGTTTTATATGTGAAAACGAGGACATGTAGAAACATTCCCACATATACTTGCAAAGTTTCTTTTTGTTTTGTTTTTTAAAAGAAAAATGCAGAAAAGGCCACGTGCATCTCTTACTTTGTTCAGCAATACTGCGAAGCAATGCAACATTAACCTGTCAAGTCAAAATGTGCTTAGAATGGGCCTTTGTCGAATGCATTTCAAACTAAATGCAACATTTCAATAGGTAGTGACACAAAAGTTGGCATGTTTGTAGTTTCACTATGTTAAAATGAGTAGTACGTAGATTACATACGTTTAGTCAAATAGCTTCCTTTGGCTTGTAAATATGTTCTACCCTGACTTTCATAAAACATGTGACAACTGTGTCTGTGCGCTTTCTTGACGGTTTCAGTGCTTCTGAGCGGTATTACTAATAGCAATCAGCTCAGGAGCCTGATAGAGTTCTGGCAGCTCATCAGGATTTACGTTCGTGTCTTGTACACTGAAGTATATAGTGTTTCTCCCTGATCGCTGTTGGAAATTTGTGAAGCTGGCATATGCAATAAGGCACATTAACATGTTTGCCAGGGGAACAGTGAAATCATACGGTGCAGGTCGCCTTGTGGCGGCTCACTTACTTGAGATATGATTTCTGTCTTTTCATTCAATTCTACTTTTTTGCCTATGTTAAATACATTTTTAATACTTGACACTTAAAGTGCTACCGTCATAATAATCATTAGCTTGGGCGGCTGTGGGGAACGGGCTATCCGAACTCCTAGTATGTCACTGATACAAGTTTGCAGATCTCCCTCCGCAGTGCTGGCCCGCGATTAGTAACTCTGGCTAAGGTGAGATCTTCTATTGTCTGTTAAGAATCGGTTGTATGCTGTAGGCATAAGCATTTGTAATGTGGTCAAGATGGAGGATATTAAGGCTCGGGGTGCTATGTTCCTGCTGTCCGCTCTTTCTTTCCGCTACTGCTACTCTTCATGAGAAGAATCTTCAACTATGCCCGCACCAAGCATATTAATGTCATCCGCTTGATGGGAGCCTAAACTTGCTCCCATCGCCATTGTGATCTGCTACTCACTCGCTAGGAAATCTGAATGAGTTGTTGTCTGTGCGATCTCCCAAGTGGAATTCCTTTCCCTCTCCCACAATCCTTCCTGCTAGTGGTTGGTAGATTTACATAATTTCTAACATCGTGGAGGTTCCGGTGTCTGCTGAGAGACTTTGCCCCACTGTCATTTGGGGTACACATTTAGGAGATCCCCTTTGTTAGAGGGGTGGGCTAAAACTCAAGCGCAGCATTAGTTTTATCTACGTGTATGAAGCAATGCCTCACTTGCATTACTATCTTGACTTTCTGCTGGAATTCGCTAGAATTCTTGATGGCCCTCTTATGGTGTCATCCAATCTGCATCAGTTCCTATTGATATGCCATTTATAACTCGCCTGTGCACAAGTGTTTCTATTACAATGTGAAACCATCACATCACTCTCGATCAGAAATGTAATGAAGGATAGAAGACTACAAGGTAATCTACTTCCATGTGACAGCTAGAGATGTGAAAATTAATCTCTTTAGTACCAGAAAGTAAGTGTGTGTGTGTAGGTGTGTGTGTGTGTGTGTGTGTGTGTGTGTGTAGGTGTGTAGGTGTGTAGGTGTGTAGAATGGATGTAGCCCTTAGAGAATCCACACGCGCCTTCAGAAGTATCAAAATTGACATGAGTAACGAACACGTCCAATCCCTTCAGATCAAAAGGTAGATGGTGATTAGGTGGCCTAAGGCTTCCACTCCCACAGCTGCAAAAGAAAGGTGCAGACGATTCACAAACTTTGAGAAAAGACTGTCCTAATGTTAAAAAAGCCATCTTATGGGTACCTGATGGTATGCCCTCTAAATGAGACAATTTTTGTTCTAGCTTGGGTAGGGAAGAACTGCTGCGGTATTCTTCTTCACAAGAAACCAACCGAATGTTGATGTCACTATGTAATGAAAGCAATACATTTATTATACATAAGTTGCACAAGGCATTGGAGGGGGCGATCCGAGAACCGCATTCAGCTTTAGGGGGGGGATTGAGAGATTGTGCAGACAAACCCAACATGTCTACTTTTGTAAGTAGAAATGGATGGGTTATTGCTGCATAGTATGTTCAGGCATTTTGTAGTGATCAATGTGGCTGTGTGCCCACAATGGGACTCGAGTACTGTGACAAATCCTTGGATCTCGTCCCTTCCTAACTAAGGGGGAGCCCCTTCCAATGAGGCCAGGTAGTTGAGGCTGCTACCCGATAGACCCCTGGGGGTGGTACTCGGCGGGTTGATCTCATAGGGAGGTCCCCCACCCCCTATGGGACTAATGACGACTGTCTGGGAAGAACGCAATATACACAAAACCGGAAAGTAGACCCAGATTTGATGGTCCAAACTTAGATCCTGTGGATGATTGCCGGTCCTTGCATGTAAAAGCATCAAAAGCACTGCTTCAGAGAATAGATACTCTGCGATCCACACATCAAACAAAACCAGGGGCAATGTGTTTCCAATACGTTGAAAACATGAAGAGATTCGAAACACAGTCCCAGTCACCAGTTTCCAAAAGTAAAGCTAAGGCTGTGTGAAAGGGAGATGTTGGCACTGGGAGATCCAGTCAAAAGGGGGTTAAGCTATTAGATTACACACACGAGGGTTCACTTGCGGGAGAGTGGCGAAGAATGAAGGTGGGTGAAGCTAACAGTGATGGAGGGTGGCCCTAGAACATCTCTGGCCGCTGGGATACAGCCCCTTTTCTTTGGAAACGCCCAATCAGGCGCGACGAACGCAAGCATACTGGGGCTCAGCACGTACATCTTGCCCGCGTCGTATCGGGGCACCTGATGATGTGGTTCTGTGTGGCGTTGAGTGCAGTGGTGTTTGACCCCTGACCGGAAAGTCTTATTCCATATGACGTCAGGCAGGGATGAGTGTCCATGCATTCATCTCCCTGCGATTGTGTGGAGGAGGTTATCCTGGTCCAAGATGAGTTATTAAGCCGGCGACCAGGCTTTGTATCCTCCCACAAGTAAAGTAACTCTGGTCTGGTTTATAGGCTGTTTGAGAAGAAGGCATCGACATTTCCCTTGGCTGGACCGTCCGTCGTTTGGCTACAGTAGTTGCGAATTCGCCCATGGTATCACCATATGTGCTGGGTGCCATGTAACATTTGTTTTCTAGTATCACAAACGGTGCAAAGGGTAGCGGCATGGCAAGTGACCCAAGGCTGAACTGTCAAGCAGCCCAGTTTAGGTAGTAAAAATGTCAGAGGATAATAGAATAGCTAAAAAAGGAAGATGGGGCCAGTGCACTCAACCCAGTCAATGTGGGCACGATTTAAATCATCTTCACTTTACACTTGCCACTGTGAAATTGATGATGCATATAAAGGCATACAAAACAGTGCTTTGTGCCAACAACTGGCATTTAGGCACTGTAAGAGTCTAAACTTCCATGCATTCTTCATCTTTAGCTGCATTTGATTTAGTGATGCATTTTGCAAATGACTGTTCATATAACAATTGAACGCATGCTAGCCATATATAAGATGTTATATTGCAGCACACTTCTAATAAGCAAATAATGCTTTGTATACTGTCCCACCGCACTCTGCTGCTCCCCAATAACTCCTGCAAGAGGGACGTGCACAGAGCATGGGTTTGATACTCCCAGGAGTTCCCAGGCTCTACGCCACATATCTCTGCCCAAATTCAATAATCGAGAGGGTCTGGTTAGGGGAAGGTCTCCCACCCATAGAATCTCTTTCAAGAAATATCTCTTTAGCATTGGATGCAGCAGTGCAGTGTCTTGTGGAACATCCTCACCCAACCAAGACACCACAAACTGCAGTTGCCCCACCAGATAATAGCTCTCGAAATGGGGTACTTTCATCCCGCCCCCCTTGTAGTGCCTATGCAAGATCCGTAGAGCGATTCTGTTTCTCCCTCCCTTCCACAGGAATTCTCTGCCCATTGTGTGTCTGTTGAAAAAACACCCCAGCTATGTTATAAGGTATATTAATTAAGTAAATAGGAGGTGGGGGAGTACCACCATTTTTAGGAGTGCGGCTCTGCCTGTGACCCCCAAGGGCAGTGTTTCCCAGAACCCCATAGAATTCCTCACCCCTTCCAGAGCCCTCATTGTGTTTTGTTGTTTGTGCGTTTCTTCAGTGGTATGCCACACATTCATACCCATATAGCGAAAGGTATCAATCACCCATTGCAGTTCCAGGTGTGTGAGTTGTTCCTGTCTGAGATCTGAGTCCTGCTAGCTGGAACAGACAGGACTTCTTGCGGTGTACTTTGATACGGATAGTGTGGAAAATTGGTCAGTAATGTCTGAGAGGTGCGGCAGATTATCCTGAGGCACTAACTAACTGGTACACAACTGTCTGAAAAAATTGGGACTGCACAGAATTTGAATATCTAGTATCTAGGCCCACCCAAACTCCTCCTTCCCTCTCTCGATTAGGACTGGCTCTGGGTTCCACCCTGGTAGGCCTTGCACCCTAGGGCGTGAGAGCTCCCAATTCCTTCGTGACAGGATCAAACAACTGACCATGTCAATATACAACAGAGCACACAAGACACATTACCCGTTCTCTGCCAGTAGGAGTTGCCGAAATGCCTGCATGAGTTGGTGGTACCATAACAAACTGAGGGGTATACTCGCAGAAGTGTCCAAATTTGTTAAATGAGCATTACTCTTCAGGGAGCGCAGTTGCGGGGCGTGGCTTCCAGCCATGCAGTAAGGCAGCTGAATCTCAGAGCTCCCGATACATCCTTCCATATTATCCAGAAATCGGTGCCATTTGTGCTGAAATCCCACAATGCAGCGTCGGAGCTGCACGAAGGAGGAGGAGGCCGGCACATGGCAGCTTTCAGTGTGGACACGGAGTGAGGCGTAGCAAGATGGTGCACAGGTTCTGACTGGCCCACAGAGAACACTGTGCGTGGCGCAGTAGCAAGTGGCAGCTAGAAGAACTGGAGCGAAGATACAAAGTGAGGCGGAACAGTCTAAGAAGATGCAGAGACAAACCCGGAGCTATGTGTCCGAAGGTGAGGACCCCAGAAGAAATGACACTGGCAGCGAACACGACGGAGCAAATGGGCCCAAAGGGACAGGCCATAGGAAAAACTGCATTGATAAGTCCTGAAGGGATAAATATAGTCACATGGAACGTACAGGGGCTGAACAACTATGTAAAAAGACTAAGGATGTATGTATGCATGGTTAAACGGAAGGAAAGTTAAAGTGGCACTGCTGCAAGAAACGCACCTGACAAAAAAGAAAAGTCTAAGATTGCAAGATAAGGGGGGGGGGGGGGGTAAAGTATACAGATCAACCTACTCCGCCTACGCCAGAGGTGTGACCCTGTGCATAACCTCCAACGTCCCCTTCTAGCTCATAACTGTGGACCAAGACAAAGAAGGAAGGCTTGTAATAGGGCATGGATTAATAGAGAATAGAGAAGTGTGCTTGGTGAACATGTAATGCACCGAACCATGATGCCACTGGTTTTCTTTAGGACACTTGTCCCCCACTCTCCCCATATATAGGCACGATATACATCTGGGGCGGGGACTTTAATTGCACACTCAATCCGACATGTCAGACACCAAATTCAGAAAACCAGCCACGCGGGCAAGAGCCTTAATACTCCTAAGTCAGCTGGGTTTGGCGGATGTCTGGAGAGAAAAACAAAATGAGAGCTGTGGCTACTCCCACTATATCACCACACATATCTATCTCTCTCTCTCTCTCTCTCTCTCTCTCTCTCTCTCTCTCTCTCTCTCTCTCTCTCTCTCTCTCTCTCTCTCTCTCTCTCTCTCTCCCCTTCACCGTGGCACAAACCCTACGTGAGTTCACAGAAATAGAATTTAAGGCACAGACCCTTTCGGACCATGCCCCGCTACTGGCGATATGGATGCACACAACCAGGAGGCCATAGAAGAATACTTTCAACACACCACGTGAAGTGTAGATAGGCTGGGAACTCTGTGGGATGCCTATAAGGTAGTGGTCAGGGGCGCAGCAATTGGGGAAAATGTTGAGCCTTAAAAAGAGCATGCTAAGGGAGCTGTCTTACATAGAAAAGGACATAGCAAAAGATGAGCGGGAAGCCGGACTAACCGGTATGGAACCAGCTGCATTAATAGCACTGACGTTACAATGCACTGCTCTTTGCAATTGGGGATACTAGATTATGGGAAATATGTACAGAAATTGCCAGCTGAGGGCGATAACCCAGGCAGACTACTTGCTTGGTTAACCAAACAAGAGGTACGAACAGACCCAATCAATGCAATATGAAATCGGGAAGGGGAAATCGTCAGAACCCAGAAGGATATTAATCAGATCGTCTCTCATTTAATGAAGAACTATATTGCCCGAGCCTAAGCACAGAAACTAGGGATATACACGTGGCCCTAACTCAAATTGAACTACCGAAGCTAACCGAAGAACGGATAGTAGTTCTAGATGCCCCACTAACAATAGAGGAATTGGAAACAGTAATCGTTAACCTCCCAACGGCCAAGACACTGGGTCCAAACGGAGTACCGGAGGAGGTTTATAAGAAATATAAAGCAATAATAGCACCTAAACTACTCTAGACCTACGAAGAAGCATATACATAGGGCCGACTACCGGACAGTATGCAAGAGTCACTAATACTACCCATTCTGAAACTGGGGAAGCCACCCTTTGCCTGTGAATCATACAGACTACTCTCTATGATCAAACAAGATAGCAGGATCCTCACGGCCCCCTGGCCAACAGATAAAACAGGTCATACATACCCTGGTGCACCCGGACCAAATGCGATACATCTCGTCCGCAACAGTACGTGGAATCTGAGAAGATTACACCACGTCATGGACCAAACCAACCATAGACCAAGAGAAATTCTTGTTGCTTCCCTAGACACGGTAAAAGCCTTTGACTCAGTGTGCTGGCACTGGCTGCTGTAAGTACTGGGACACTTTGAGATCGGTACAAGTTTTCTGCGGTGGATCACGCTGATATATACGAAACCCAAGGGTAGGGTCAAAACTGGCAAACATGTCTCGGCAAAATGGGAAATACACAGAGGCACGAAGCAGGGCTGCCTACTGTCACCAATGCTTTTCCTACTGGCCTTGGAACCACTGGCAGCCTTCCTCAGGAAGGAATATGGCAGGACAGGAATAAGCATAGGTGACACCACTGACCTAATTTCGTTATATGCTGATGACATGATTCTGTATGTCAATAATCTGGAAGATAACCTGCCACACTGATTGAATGTTATACCCAAATTTGCCAAACTATCGGGCATATGTATCAACAAGGATAAATCCTCCTTGTTTCCTTTGGCGGCACTTAAAGAGCAAAAAATGGACCACCTGCCTAACCTGGGCTTGAAATGGACGCGGACCTCCTTCTGCTACCTGGGGATCGATCTACACCATGACCCAGCAGCATCACACCGAGGGAACACACTAGTGGCAATTTGGAACCTCACAAATTCTATGACTTCCTGGAAGACGCTGCCCCTGGGGATGCCGGGCAGGGCAGCCCTGCTGAAAATGATAGTCCCCCCTCCCCGCCTCTTGTATCATTTCGCCAACATACCCTACAACATATCCAGAGAATTCTTTAAGCAATTGAATACAACAATAAGGGAATTCCTGTGGGGAGGGGGCAGGAACAGATTAGCTCTATGCACACTGCAGAGAGACTACGACCAGGGTGGGATCAAACTACTGCATTTTGAGCTGTATTACCTGGCAGGGCAACTGCAGTTTGTAGGTTTTAAGGATGAAAAAGCCGCTACACCAGAAACTCCCTCTACTCGTCACACTGGACCTAACCCTATGGCAGAGAGCATGGAAGATCCTGAAAAACTCAGACCCGTGCTCAGTACGTGTCTCTCTCTCTAGCAGGACTTCTTCATAACCTATGAGAGACACTTAATGCATACCAAACACACGCGGAAGCCAAAGGAATAGCCCAAGTAGGAGACCTATGGAAAGAAGGGCAGTGGATGGAGTTCCACAGCCTAATGAAAAAGAATATACACAAAGGCCAATTCCTACCATGCAAATGCATAGTGAAGACGATGAATAAAAGATGGCCAGGACTCAAAACCAGAGAAGGAATGAATAAAGTACTCGACGCATGGCACGATTTGGCAGAAGGAGGCCATACTGTGTCCAGACTGTACAAACTGCACAATCAGAACAACACAGAACTGCTCGCACGTGGGAAATGGGAATCTAAACTTGGGAAAACTCTCAGACCCAGAATGGGAAAGGACCTTGATGTACACGGAAAAGGTTTCCAGAAATGCCAGATTACAACTAACGCAACTATACGTAATGCAGAGAGCATAGCTCATCCCGAGCAGAATATCCAAGATGGGGGGGGCAAGACAACACAGACTTGTCCCCGATATGCAACGGAAGAGGTAAATATGCTGCATATGTTTTCAGCCTGCTCAGTGATAGTGAGTTTCTGGGAACAAATGATATATGATGGGTTATTTATAAAGCGGTTAATACCCAGAGGTTTCTAAGCACGGACCCAGGGATCGAACCTGTGTTGCTCCATGTTGTCTTGCTTCCAAGGCGAGCATGTTGCCCATGAGCTGTCCTTCCGAGACCAATCAAAACAAAAGCTGCTGCAGGTGGCATTCACATGCATGCTTGGACCTCAGAATCCTATTTGCTAGGATTATTCCCAAGAGACAATGGGCAGCAAGCGCATCTGCCTAAAATGAAGGACTTAATGCGCCGAATAGAGATAGTAGCCTGGAAGTACAAAACAGGCCCGGAGATTGAAGCATTGTGGGCAGACATGAAGCTATGGTCACTAGACGAGTCAACAGTATGGAACAGGGCACTACAAAGAGGTGCCTACTGTTCCATACTGTTTACTGTCAAGTCAAATGTGCTGAGGAACTTGGCTGCACCAAGTCTATCCACTAACTCATCTGTCCTTGGCAAAGGGTGGGCATCAGTCTTGGTGACTGCATTAAGAGCTCTGTAGTCCACACAGAATCTAAGTTCTTTAGATCCTGCCTTTGGTACTAACACAACTGGGCTAGACCATGGACTAGTAGAGGGTTCTATTACCCCGAGATCAAGCATCTTGTTGACCTCACCTTTGATGTGGGTTCTTACATTTTCTGACATTCGATATCCTCTATTTTGACTGGCAGACAGTCACCAGTGAGTATGTCATGCTGTCCCCAAGGTGTCAAGCCTGGTGAAAGTGAGAACAGAGAGGCAAACTGATTCAACATAGATTTGCATTCTTCCTGTTGCTCAGGTGTCAGATTTGAAGAGAGATTTACTCCTTCAATCTTTTCGTCCAAAGGTAAGCCTCTGAGGAGATCAGGAAGAGCTTCACTCTCTTCTTCTTCCTCTGATGATGCTAGAAGCGAAGCTCCTACATCAGGTCTGGAGACATATGCTTTTAGTCTGTTGGTGTGGAAGACTGTTGGAGCCTCCTTGGGGTTGCCCAAGTCCACCAGATAGTTGACCTCTCCAAGTTTACCCACAACTTTGAAGGGTCCCATCCATTTGTCTTGCAAGGCCCTCTGCCTTGTGGGAATCATAACGAGAACTAGCTGGTCTTGAGTAAACTCAAACCATGTTAGCCTTTTGGTCATGCCAGTGCTTGACCAATGCTTGTCCAGCTTTCACGTTATCACTTGCCTCTGCCATCATTTGTGACATTCTCTTGCGGAGACCTATCACATAGTCAGTCACTCTGACTGGCTTGGTGGAAGGAGCACTCTCTAACCCCTCCTTGATCAGGGCCAATGGACCTCTGACCGGATGACCATAGAGAAGTTGAAAGGGAGAATAACCTACTCCCTCCTGAGGGACTTCTCTATAAGCAAAGAGAAGGCATGGCAGTAGAAGGTCCCACTTTCTTTTAAGGGGGTCCTCCAAAGCACCTATCATGCTCTTCATGGATCTGTAGAACCTTTCAACCAGTCCATTTGTCTGAGGGTGGTATGCGGTTGAGAACTTGTAAGTAACTCTGTAGGTTTTCCACATGGCTTTCATGTAGTGGGACATAAAATGTGACCCCCTATCAGAGATTACTTCCTTAGGAAACCCAACCCTGGTAAAAATACCAAGGAGGGCCTTAGCCACAGCCGGAGTTGTAACAGTCCTCATAGGAATTGCCTCAGGGTACCAAGTAGCATGGTCTACTACAAAAAGTATAAACCTGTTGCCTGAGGAAGTTGGAGGATCAAGTGGACCAACAATGTAAATCCCTACTCTCTCAAATGGGACTCCCACAACTGGGAGAGGCACTAAATGTGCCACATTCTTGGAGCCAACCTTACCAGAAGTCTGGCAGGTGTGGCAGCTCCTGCAGTATTTGTCTACTTCGGCCCCCATCTTTGGCCAATAGAAGTAGAGTGAGAGCCTTTCCTTAGTCTTCTTGAAACTCAAGTGACCAGCCAAAGGAATCTCATGGGCTAACTGCAAGAACTGTGGTCTGTTCTCTTGGGGTACTACAAGTCGTTTGTGGTCCCCAGGTGCAGACTCGGTTGGTTCACTGTAGAAGAGGCCATCTTCCCAGTGTAACCTATATTTCCCAGGCTCTTGCCCTTCAGCCTGAGCATCTGCCTGGTGGCGAAGACCTTCCAGAGTTGGACATTCTCTCTGTCCCTTACTGAAGTCTGCCCTGTTGGATCCACCTTCTGCCAGTAAAGACTGCAGCTCAGGATGGTCAACAGGATCCAGATCTCCAATGAGTTCCTGGCCTTCCACTAGCTTGTCTTCAGAGTCTAGTTCAACCACACAGGGTTGTACCTCCCTCTCAGCCTCAGCTGGAGGGGGAGTTACGGGTGTAACTTTGGACAACCTAGAGGAAGTCCTTGTTGGCTGCACTGGAGTGCTGACTGCTGGTTTCTTGTTAGAAGTCTTAGGTTTCCCCTTTGCTTCTGGTTTCTTAGAGACAGCAGCTGACATCTTTAGTGGAGCAGGAGTGATCTCTTTCTTCATCATCTCCTTGGGAGTACCACTCATGGTTCTCTCCCTTGCATATCTGGTGAGCTCCTGTAACCTTTTACTAGGAGCTCTGGGGGTATGTGACACTACTCCAAGAGTTTTCAAGTCATTACCCAGCAGAACCCTTCCTGGCACCTCACTATGTATGCTGATCGGTATCTTCACAGTCATGTCATTACACTGGATGAGAACTGGTAATTGGGGAAGCATCTGCACAGGCCCTCCAGCTACCTTGGTGAGGCGTTTGGGTGCCTTAGCAACATCCTCAGCCTGGAAAAACGATTTGTCCACCACAGTTATGCTGGCCCCATTGTCTCTAATGGCAGGAGTCTCCTGACCATTCACCTGGACAGTGTCCTTATAATACTCTTTAGTATTATCTGGGATAGAATTATAGACATCTAAGTTCTGTTGTTCCCACAGACCCAGAGACACTAAAGAAACACTAGCTGAGACTCCAATGGGTTCATCAGCCACTAATAGAAAGTTTCCACTTGCCATTTGTACTTCCTCCTCTGGAGCGAAGGCTAAGGAGACAAGCTGGACCCCTGAAGGTTTATCCTTACATCTGGGATCTCCTTTCACATGGTCAGTAGAGCCACAAACAAAGCATTTACCAAATGCTTTCTGGAATGGTGGCTTGTTCAGACCTCCTTCTGGTTTGGCACCAGAAGGTACACTAGCCTGATTTGGTTTCCCTGGTGGCTTACCCTTTTGGTTCTGTTTGGGGCCCTCTTTGGATTTGGAATTATTGGAATTCTCTTTGGAGTCCTATTTCAGATTTTTCCTCTCATCCTTTTTCTGAGTAGCCCCAGAATCCTAGTGAGTGGCCCTGTTTGCAACCCACAAGTCAGCAGCCTTAGCTAACTTCCTGGAATCTAATTCCTTTGAATCAGCCAAGTGCTGTCTGAGCTCAGGAGAGCAGGCATCATAAATTGACTCCAACATTACAAGATTCTTCATTCCTTCATAAGTGTTAACCTTGTAACCCTTAATCCATCCCTCTAAGTTTTTCAAACTTTCACTCACCCAGGTAGCCCAAGGGGTACCATCATGATTTTTGAGGGTCCTAAACCTCTTAAGGTACTGGGAAGGGGTCTTCCCAAATCTAGCTATCAAAGCTAGCTTCACACATTCATAATCCTTATTATCCACCTCCCCCAACTCCATTACCACATCAGTTTCAACAGGGGGAAGCCTAGAGAACAACCAGGGAAGTAACTCATTCCCTGTGATCTCCTGGAGCCCATGATTATATTCAAACATTTTCAACCAATCCAACACATCCAATCTAGGTTCATACATACCCACTAATTCCTTAGGCATCCGGGGTCTTTTGGGACTGGAACTCCTAGAAGAACCAGAGGAGAGAGAAGCATTTTGCAGTGGTCCCACAGACAACTTTTTCATTTCTAACTCATGATTAGGCTCTATTTCTCTGAGTCTTAACTCAGCTTGCTTCTGCTCAGCCTGGGCATTCATTCTTCTGAACTCTAGCTCTTGGTTTCTTTCAGATTGAGCTACAAAACGTTTGTACTCTAATTCAAGCTTCATTTTTTTAAGTTCAAAAGCAGGGTTACATGTGGGACCGTAGGTAAGGCAGACAGAGGCTCAGAGTGGCTAACTTCTTTAGGTTCACTTTCCTCTTCTGACTCATTCTAGAGACTTTGATTCTGATCAATACCATCATTCTTTTCTACATTGACTGGGCTTGGGGGGGCGGGGGGGTGGAGATTCCTCTGTACCACCCAGACTTTGGTTTTCTAACAATCTTTCTATAAATTCCATTTTCTTGCCCTTCTCAGAGAGGTTCTTATGTCTACACAATACTTTTAAGCAATCAGCAGTTTTGGCAGACAATGATTCTAGGGTATAACTCTCCATAGCAGACATAGTTAGAAAATCAGCTTTTTAGTGCTAAGCTCTGTGGTTAGTTGTCCTAAAGTGTCCAACAAGCACTCTAGAGTGTATACTCAATACAAATCCCACCGCTGCCACCAGTGTTAGGCAGAAACCTGTGCAGTTCCCTCTGGGACCACTGCAAAAGATTTAGGACTACAGGTGTTTGGCAGTAAACCCACTTGGTAGCAGTCTGTACCACACAGATTCACTTGGTAGCTGTGGCTGAGCAGTCAGACTTCCCTCAAGAAGAGTTAGGCAGTATACAGAGTATTCACAATAGGTCAAGAGCACACAATAAAACAAGTAAACACTGACTAGGGCTTGGTGTAAAAGAGATATCATTATTTATTTAAAACATCTAGAAAAACACACAGGCACTAATAATAAGCAATTCAAAAACACGGTCACTAAAAGATATACACTCCCTTAAAAGAATATTAGACAAGTCTTCAGTAAAGCCCCACTTATTTTCAGACAGCGGTGAGCGCTTAACGTAGATGGCACTCTAATAGTTCATTTTAAAAAGGGAGAGAAAAGCAGAGAACAAATTGAAACAGATCCCAACACTTTTTCAAGAACCCAACAAGGGAGGAAGGCAAAGTAAACCGTGAAGTTAGAGTTCAAGAGGCCGGATCCACCTTCAGAGGATCCAAACGAAATGTGTCCAAGGTCACACGGTTGCAGTGCACAAAGGTCTTGTAAAGGTTCAAAAAGGAGTTGGACCACAGAAAGGGACCAGTTAGAGGGTCAAGGCGGCCAGCCCAGTCCAGAAGGTTAAGGAGTTATTATTACCTTGTAGCAATCTTTAGAAAGGGAGGCCTGACGGACACGGTACCTTAAAGTGGTGAGAACGCTCCAGCTGGGGCAGTTCCTGGCAGCGGGTGCAAGTCGGTGCTTCGTCCGGGGGAAGAGAGGATCTCGTTGTGGAGGAAGACGGGAGTCCGTTGCACTGCCAGGGAAGAAACTAGCCGCAGAGTTTCTCAGGTACAAGGAGCGGTCCAGCGATTTGCTGGTCAGTGGTGAGTGGCTATCCGGCTTCCGGGGTGCTTGGCACGGGCAGTTCGACCACAAACCGGGCTGGGGTGCGAAGAAAGAAAGGAAAACTGGTTGTGCCCACCAGTCAGGGGAAGAAGCCTCTCCAGCCGGGAGATCTTCTCTGTCGTCGGGAAGTGGTGAGTCGGTTCTGCAGGGCTCCACCGGTGGTGTCGTCGTGGTAGGTCGGCTCAGCTTCTCCCTCTTCGGATTCTCAGGTCCTGTGGCGACTTCTGAAGTTCCAGTCCCCAAAGCCCTGCTTTTATGCAGAAAACCCCCATTCCCTCAGCCTAGCTGTCAATCAAACATGCTAAGTGGTGAGCCGGCCGGCTCACCACTTGGGCCAATCACACAAGAGTGCGACCTGAGTTACCTAGGTAACTCGGTCCAGGGTGCCTAAACCCCCTCCCGCACCCCCTGTGGTACCCAGACAGTGGCACCACTTTTGGAGGCGTCTGTGGAGAAGCCCGCCAAAAAGTGTAACAAAGGGCTCGACTTGGGTTGAAGTCACATAAGAGAACACAACGCCATTTTAGAATCGAGTCTTGGCCAAAAATACCAACCAGAGAATTAATATTAATTAAATAAACCGGCTGTATATTCGAGGCTATGAGAATTAAATAATTAAAGTTGGTAGCGTCGAATAATGGGAAATTCCCATAGGAAAATATTCGCGGTCGAATATAAAAAGTAGTTTCCACTGCCACCAGCCAAAACTCGATCAGGGGGGACGGAGACGTGCCCCATCGTCTAACAAACCCCGGGGCAATCGAATTGCCCCGACCAGTACGTCCACAATATGATGGTTTGTACTGGTTTCTGTTAATAATTTGGGACGAGTAAAGCCAATGGTGACTTTACATGCCCTGGGAGACAGTAGTCAGTCCCAGGGTATGGAGTCTATGGTGGGGTGTCACTATGACACCCCTGTGTTACTGCACGGAGGGTGCTGCGTAACACACATAGGAAAAACACATGAGACCCTATGGAGTAAAGGACCCCATAGCCCATAAAACACATTACCAGTCAAAGGAATACCATGAATCATGTCCAAGAGGGGGAGAAAAAGAGTCTTGCTCTTGGCAGGAGGAAAAAAACAAGAAAATCCAGCAAAGCTGCTGGGGGACTCACTAGGTTAGGAAATTCAGCCTAAAAAGAGAATTCTCCCTAACGCCTACAAAAGCAGTGAAAGGATAGTTGCATGGAATATACTAGTGCAGGAGATGTTTGCCTCCCTCCTCCCGGCTGAGCATGACTTGGAGAGCCCTAGCGAATAAGGAAACCGCGGTCACGTACCTGGTCAGAGAGCGAAAGCTCCACAGTCACACCCCCCTCCCAAAGGAAAACACCAGCAATCCACAAGAGAATGCAAAACGGGACAAAGACTGAAGGCGCAATAAGTAGACACTATGCTGTATGACACTCTCGCCTACTGTGTTGTATTGTATGTACGATTGTATGGTTGGTTGTTGGTTAATGAGTTGTTTATAAAAACCAATAAAAACGTTTTTTATTTTTTAACTCTTCAGCGAGCGCAGATGTTGGGCACACACCCTGGAGTACATTGCAGAATCCAATGAAGAATGAGCGACCATGAAATGAATTACAAAGGCATACAGATATGTGATTCTGTCTTTTCATGGGTGCTCATTCCTCTTTCGACTCCACTCTGTTGCCTGTGTATTTGCACTAACCAAAGAGTCCTGCTCCATGAGAAAATCATGTAGCTTACTCAGAGGAGGCAGCTAAACTCTTATCTGTATAGCACCTTGTGTAAACCTTCTCTTAGGATCATTTTCACAGGGTTTCTATGGCCCGGTATTTGCTTGCTCTAATTGTGGCACTACAGGGCACTTTTCCTCACTTTTAAGGCAATACATTCTATGGTGGCTTACATTTTGGAATCCTCCATGAATATGACTGTCGGGTGCCTGATTGGCTCTCTATGGGTGCCTGAGGGAACTCTGTAGGATCCGCCAGATACCACGTTCAGGGGGTCACATCTCATAGCTGGGGGCTTACCCTGGTCCCCAGAGATCCCCAGCCCCCGATTTCTCGACTAGAGGATTGCTATAGTGGTGTGTGAGGCTGGATTCCTCTTGTGCAGGTGTTTCACTCTTTTAGGAGTTGGTTGCTCTGGCAAAGTGCTTAAGAAGAAAAAAGCAGCACAGGACAAAAGCTTGGTTTACTTTCTAGGACAAGATGCGTGTGGTACTGCACATGCGCAGGACGACTACGGCATCAGCAGAGGTGGAGGATAGAGTTAAGTGGAGTCCCTCCAAATGCACAGTAGCTGAATAGTAGGAGGAAAAGCAGGATATGGAGAGGGAGAAGCTGGGGAGGGCATGAAAGAGAGTGGTGAAAGCATAGAGGTCAGAGGGATCACCAGACTAAGAAACTACCACAAAATCTGACGCTGCTGTGCAATACTTTGGTGGTGATATTAGAATAGAGTTGGCCCTTAAGCAGTTGTGGGAACGAATGCTCCCATGGTGCCCAGCGCCTACAAGAAAAACACACCTTATGGTAATCTGACCTGTACAGGGTTTCTTTAGAAGAATTCCTATTGTTTGTAGATTTCCTCCTCCCTTTGGGAGTACGGAGGTGAGCTTGCTAAGCTTAACACTGCTAAGACGGATCCCTCTGGAGGTGACCCCCCGCCCCCCTGCCGCCCCAATTAGGGGACAGGAAAACCCCTGAGCGGGATACATGTCACAAATCCACCCCTCCAAGACATTAACACCATTATGACAGATGTGGGAGTTAAGGCATACGATAATCCTAGAACCCATTTTGTAATGGCTGATTTTGACTTTCTCATTTCAACCCTCCCCAGTCCTATTAGAAAATAGCTGAGAGGCGAACGCACCGCCTCCTGGCACGTTGGAACATGAACCAATCAGGAGGGGCTAACAAAAGCCTGCAGAGTTTAATTGAGCCAGAAGACTCGGAGAAAGTTTGGCTGGCCGAAGAACTTCAATACCAGAGGCGGCGTCTCGACTCGTGGGCTGGGCTGCGGAGGGCATCCGGACCCACCGAGTAACGATCAGTAGAGTCTGGTTCCAGGGCATGGAGGAAGAGTAACTTTAGAGCGCTGTGGCCTGAGGAGCAGCAGCCTCTTCCCTGCATGAAGCGAGCAAGGAGAGCCAACAGTGGATGACGCAGAACCATGTGGACGCAATGAGGTTGCACTTCAGCGGCAGGCCAACTCCACTGTCCTCCCAAGCAGCCCCGCTCAAGAGATGCAGAAATGCAGTGACTACAGGGAACCAGAGGTAGGCCGAGACACCAAGCGTTGGGTGAGAGAAAGAGAGCAACCCGAGGGCGGGGAGAGCACTGAGAAACCCCAGAATGGGGGAAGCATCCCAAAACCACCAGATTGTAGAGTAACGCAAGAGGCTCCAGAGTGGGGTGAGAAGAAGCGACTGACCCCAGTGTTAAGCAAGACCTAGAAAGCCCCAGGGTCGGAAGAGGACTGCTAATGCCCAGAATGGCGAGCCAGAAGAAGCAGAGTCCCACAGCAGGGAACAATGACCTCAAAGAAAAGCACTGGTGAGGAAATAAGGCAAAAGACACTATACCTATATATGATTGGAAAGCAAGAGAGAGAGACCTGGCTGTAACTCAGGAAGGTATTCCATGAACTATATGGTCTAGAACTGTGCCATCAGCCATCCCTTCCCTTGGGGAATTCCCAAATGTGTCTTGGTGGTTTTGTGTTTCAGAAGATGGGGAGAGTGACTAGGCTAGATTAGGATTTCCAGACAGAGGACTTTGCATTAATTTATTCTGACATCCTGACTAGCACTATTTGCTATACCTTTTAACATATGTTCTTTTCTGGTTTACATATCGTTTAGATGTATCCTTTAGGCACTTTTATACACTGTGACGAATCGAGGCTATTCGTCTTTTATCGCCAAGGGGCATCCTCCCACTTTTGAGGCTAGGGAGGTGAGCCCGCTCTGCAAGACCCTTCCTAAGGGTCTGGGCAAGTGGTACCTCGTGGGGAGAGACTCCCCTGAGGGGACAAGGACTCCCGTTCCTATGTGAAACAACCTAAACCATCAACCGTTAGCATATATGGGACCATGTGAAGTACATTATAAGATCCAGAGATTTGGTTGAAGACGAAACTAAAATACATCATTATGCACAAGGAAAAGGATCTGTCTCTTTAAGCAAAGACATATAAATGAAATGAGTAGACCTAAGACAGCCAGCACGGTGAAGCACACACTGAGGGAGAGAGAAAAGAAGCGGGGGAAGCCCACTGACAATGTGACGCCTGGAGTAGGCAGAACCGATCCGCCGAGCCTGTGACTTTCAGAGGAGTCTTGAACACCAGAGGGAAACGCTAGAGGGCCAGCGTTTGCGAGCAGAGAGAAGCAAAGAATTCTAATCCTGGTGGTTGCGTGACCACAACAACTTTGTGGTGGGCCATGGGCCTGTTGACCAGAGCCAAAACCACCCAGATGGGGAGTCAACAAGACACCCTACACTAACACTCGATCTAAACAGGATGGGAAACATACCACATTGAGCAGCACGAGATCCAGAGCGGAGGAAGAGAACCAGACCGAGTCCCAAGCCTGATAATGTTCCCCTGCAGATACAGCGGTAACGGGGAGAATGGGGGAACCAGGAGGCTGCCAGGGCATCGTTATGGAGCGAGAGACACTCGTCCCAGTAAAATTGATCGAGTACGGACTATAAAGAAATGTAATTTAAGTGGATCTATGTTAATGCGATAAAGAGAATAACGAATACGCCGGAAAGAAAAGTCCTTAGGAACTGGGCACAACACCCTGGGAAGAGGGGGAAAAGTACCCCCTGGTTTAAGAAGTAAAGCGTGGAGCAAGAGAGAATTCTATGAATATGAATGTGAAGTAAAATTAAGTAAAGCAGATAAGAGGAGAGATAATACAACTGAGCAACCACAGGAGAAGGGGAGTCACAAAAACGTATACGTGAATTAAAAAGGCCTGGGTTACAAGAGTCAGAAAGGCATACAAGCCTAGATAAAAGTAAAATAAAGAGTGCTAAAAATGAGTGTTGAAAATCTGTCCTTAAAGAGGGGATAACATCCAAGTGCACCAGAAGATCATAAGTGACTATTTAAAGATATTGTACTAAAGAGAACCTTGGAGTAAAGTAGATACAACCAGGAAAGGGGAGATATTCTCCTGGTCTAATTTAAGTTGGTTAAGATAGTGGCAGGGTCAGTTTGAACTAGTTTTGGACTGTGGACGTATTCCTTTGGGGCTTCCGGGCGACTGACGAGCCTCTTAAATTAATTACATAGACAGGGATACCCCTCTATCATTAGGGAAAGATTGGCCCTGTCCTTAATGTTTTAATAAATAATGTCCCTATAGTGACTGCCTCCTTCTTCCAACCCACCACAACACATTCCCAAACACTTAATGGTACCTACGTGACCATTATAGCGAACAAGGGGCACGGGGGCTTCGCCTGCACCCTTGTTCACTATGAGATTGGAGGTTGCAGGGGTGTCCCCCTCTTTCTATACAATGTTTATTTAAAAAAGAAGACCCTGCAGCGCCGGTTCACATCCACGAAAGTGAAGAGAACTGGCGTTGCAGGAAGACAGGGGAGTCGGCAGCACACAAGAAGGTGTTTCGTCAAAAGTTAAGTAGTGGGGGTCAGGGGATAGCGGGTAAGGTAATGTGGCAGAACTAATGCAGGATTACACTGAGGCATGCTTTTCGAATTCGACAATTTCGAATTCATGATTTCGTGTTCCGATGTAATTACGTATATACCAGTAGATATCATATAGGTATGTTAGTATGGTACCAGTTGACTTGGGGAGTTAAAAGTAGCTTCTGGTAGCTGTTGGTGTAGGCTACAAGCATTAGCGAAATAGCTCCCGCAATTCTGTACCCTGCGTGGCATGCTAGAATAACACACCTTCAATTATGTCCAGTAACGGAGGGGGGGAAAACGCATAAAAAGGAGCACACCTTTCATACCCCATAGAGTGCAATCTATTTGCAATAAACTGCAAAGAAAATGTGGCGAAAGTGAAAAGAATCTGCCTCTTGTTTATGTACAGCATAGTAATAGCGTAAAATGAAAGACAGAGCTATATAGTTAAAAAATCTTAATTTCTATTCTTCCTACAGGTTGACTCTTCCGGGAAGGATTGTTGAAGATGGGAGGGAAAAGGCATCTTACAATGTTGATGAAGGTATTGCATTTGAAATGTTTCATTTGTGTAACTCTATAGGTCTTGCTGGTGTATTTTTGTCTTGTAGGTTTGAAATGTCCTTTGAAATTGTACTAACAGGTCCAATGTATGTTATTTGTTGTCACTGACTCAATTTCCGTATTGTGGGTACGATACATTTTCTGTTCTGTTCCTGCGCACTCCACTGAACATTAGCAAATCGATATTCCCTGCATGAGCCAAGGTCTAATTGTTGAAGCATAAATGGAGCACTGCTGAGATTTTAGTTTTTAACACTTGTCTGCACCACGTGCCTCTAAATGAAACAAACTACGTGATTATTTTTTCTTGTGTATTTAACGTTTTGCCCTACAGGATAGTTTAATTTCAAGGCTCAACTATTCAAAATCTATTGATCTGGTTGAGTGTGTGTTGAAACCTGGGCTAAGAGATGAAGAAAATTATTTATGCAATCCGACATCCAATCCTTTTTTTCATCATGCCGTGTAATTCCTTAATACTATTCCTAAGTCTTAATTCTGTTGTTCAGCCATTGGGCACAGAGCATCTGCATCTAAATAACGTCATTTATCCAGAAGAGGCGAGTAGGTTATCTGTGTATGATTCCTTGGTACTCTAAGTCTTCAAAATGGCATAGACCATTGTTTTCTTTTCAATGTGGTTTTGTTCTTACAATCTTGTGATATACCTGGACTTTCATTAACAGTCACCTGCTTTTTCAGCATTTCCTCTACCATATTGTTATTATCATGTTAGATACTCTTATGTGCTCGTCCAAGTGTTATAGACCCTGCAGATGGTAATCGCCATTTCTCATGTATACATTTTAAGACATTTCCTCCTATATTGTGTTTTACTCTTTCCAAAGTTATTTGTCACATATTTTATGTAAGCAAGATCTGAACGGTCATACGCTTCTTTCAAGCCTCCGTGCATACCAGGCTGTTTGTCTGAAATCAATTAAACTATTTACTATTCAGCTTCACACGCATGCGCGCATACCCATTCACACATACTGTTTGCAAATGTGCACAGATATAATTAGCATGAAAAACACTATTTAGTTCAAAATTAATTTATTGACACAGGCCTCTTGGAAAGACTTTGTTTGCTTAGCATTTTAGAAATGAAATGTTCACTAAATCGGAACCAAAATGTGCAGAATTTGATTTGCACGTTTCGCTTTTAAAACATTACGTATTTATACATATCATTAGATTTGGTTATTCATTTGAAATTGTGCTTCATTTGTGTCTGTGGTACATTTACATGCACGCTACTGTGTTTACAAACCATATCAAATTGTGCATGGATTTCTTTTAATATACCATGAATTGTTCGTAAATAGTAAGAATTGAGCTGCTGCCTGATGGGCTGTTATGTAGATTCCCATTGAAAGAATGCATTTTAAAAGTGAATTGTATTGCTCTATTATGAAGATCCCATTGCAGTGTAATTTGGATTTTCAGCTCTGCTATTTTCAAAAGCCAGTTGCATGTGGAAAAAAAATTTAGACCAACAATTCATGGTTTCCCTTTCGTAATGACATTCTGCTGTGTCTTCTCAAAGAAAAGAATGGTAAGATATCGTGCAAAGTACTTCTGGCTGGCTTAGTATTGCTTTGGGATGGCTGGGTTTTGTTTTGACTTGGACATCCATATTACAAGCTATGCCATCACCATTTCATTTATTTCCGTTCTCTTTTCATAATGAAAAACATTTGTAAGCTAAGAGGAAGAAGTGTATTGAGCTAGCTAAAAAGATCAGAATTAGGATTCGGTTTAGGCAAGTGACGCTGAAACCAGGATTTGCTGGCGGGAAACAAAATAGATTTAGATCAGCCGAAGTTCACCCTATGAAGCAAGCTCCAATGGGGAGTGCTGGAACAGAGCTTCCTGAATATCCTGGTAAGCAGATTCCATTTGAGATAGAGTTGCCAAGCAAAGCTGGATAGGACGCCTGAAAAGTTTGGCTAAGAAGAAGCAGAAGCCTATTCTAATATATTTGCGAGAGGAGAACAAATCTGCTTTCTGGTCCGAAAAGTTGGAACTTCAACAATCTTTCAAAATTATAATTTTATGCTTACTTCTATATTTGAATTGAGCCTTTTTTGTCTATTTCTTTATAATGCACATGTATTGCCATTTTTTGATATATAAACAGTGAATGAA
Organism: Ambystoma mexicanum; assembly: GCF_040938575.1. Taxonomy (NCBI): domain Eukaryota; kingdom Metazoa; phylum Chordata; class Amphibia; order Caudata; family Ambystomatidae; genus Ambystoma; species Ambystoma mexicanum. Next base: position 42,503,544 of record NC_090923.1, on the reverse strand, counting down.
AACCCTATCGCCCCCTAATCTGTTCCTTTTACCATATAACCAATTTGACACCATTGAGTACCCCAGCTCTGTAAATGGCACTCTTTTGATAGAGGACGATCCCCAGCAAAGAGAAGACTAAGCTACATTTTGACATTTCTCTTACATCTTCTATGGTTCTTTGGACATCCCCTCCGTTTGTGAATTAATTGTTCATGTCTCGTGCTTCTATATCTAGTCGGGACTTCTAAACATAAATGGTAGGTGCATCTGAAGCACACCAGTCCCTCTACACAACTCACTTGGTTGTCACTAATGCCATAGCAGTAAACAACTTGCCGTTCGTGAGCATGTGAAGCCTTCCCCAGCCCCTCCCTATTATGCATAGTTAGACCAATTTGGCGTCTAGTTACAGTTGCCACCAAAGCACCCCTTTAATCTCACCAGCAATATTTTCCCAGTTGTCCTGAAGAAATTGATGGGACAAAATCCTATGGAGGAGGGTGATAGGACAGGGTCATGGTTATGACCCGGTCAAGAGAGAGGGGGTTGTGCAGGGCCCCTTTTTCCATGCACTCCGGTATGCTTGGAGCTGTGCATTGTGATGAATCTGGTCGTTTCGTCCCCATGTGAGGCTAGGGAGGTGAGCCCACTCCACATAACCCTCCTTAGGAGCTTGGGCAAGCAAGACCTCACTGGGAGTGACTCCCCTTTGTGGTACAAGGACTCCCGGGCTGAGGAAAATCTCCGGAACCAGACCACTGTGTCAGCCTACATGTAAGCGGAAAAGACTGTTATTACTGCTGACTTAATGTCATCAAACAGTGACACATCTTTGTTTTTTCATAAAGGTAATGGTGATTTTCGCTGGAACGACCAAGTCGATGGAAAAACACACTCCTTTTTACTGTGCCGAGTATTTAATCTCAGGAAGAACTGTGAACAGAGAGGGATCTTCTATGCAGGGAGGAGACTGAGTGCTCTGCCAACAGATACACGGGAAGCACTTTAAAAAGGCATAAAGCGTCATAAGTGACATCACATTACAAATGTACAATCCCATAACTCGATTGGGTCGTATCATCAGTGCTGTATGGATCCATATGTGTCGATCACATGGGATTGGTGGGTGCTTAGACGTCACCCCTGCAGCACGTGGGTCAGCTGGTCTCATCTTCGCGAGGTGAAGGTCAGGCCAGCAAAATGACACTTTCCCTGACTAACTGATCTTGCAAAAACAGCATTTGATAGCATGAGACAAATGACACTCATAAAGTCAGGTAGGAATGTGGTTGCCTTTCAGAGTTCATACACAAGTTGTACCCTCTGCACCCTGGTACCTAGAAACCTATAATCCCTGTCCCAGGTGCCCACCTTTTAGTTTTTGATCTACCCAATGCCTCATGATACGAGTAGACAAGTGTTAGGATTAGAAAGAATATATGAGTATCTGGGGTCATGATTCTCGGGGATGTCTTGGTTTGGTCACTACAGGGGCGAGATGTGTATCTGTATCAAAGAGCAGAGGGGCGTGGGCCTTATAGTTTACAGCTTAGCAGGGTGGGAGTCAGAAGTGACACAAGCAGGTTTAGTGCAGATGGATGGGTTCTCAGGCAGAGGCCTGGTCTGGTCTCACACAGTGAAATGAGCTCATTTGTTCTGGGACAGCACGGGAGGTTGCAACAATGAATAGCTGGACTTCCGTGAGAACAGAGTTTGTGCGAAGTTGGTAGGAGGCAGTGGGGCAGGGTCCTGGGCCGGTGGTGTGAAGCGCGGCGCAGAGAGAGGTTTTTAGAGATCATTTTCAGGCCTAGTAAAAGATGGCGTCTGGTGAGTTACCTATAATGGGGTCTACATGCATTAGTAAAGCCTAATTGCATGATTTGCTTGTTAGCAGTTAATAAGTAATTAACACAGATTACTGTTGGGCGGAAGGGGCACGTCTCCCACCTTCAGCACAAGGGAGATCCGTTCATGCGGGAGTGGTGAGGGGGGAGGAATAAACCATCTCCCTCCCAACACTCCCCACTTTCGTTACTCCTAAAGTAACAAATACCCTCCTCCACCACATTTACATTCCTCTGCCCTCTTTACAGCTTCATTCCATGCAGATGTACCTTTTATTGGCCTCCATGCACGGCACACACTTCTTGGACTTTCCCTAGGCCGTGCATATTCATCAGGAGTACATGTCATATAAATGCATCCTCCATCCCCTGCTAGATCAACCCACACCTACTTGTGGTATTCTAAATCTTTGGGCTGTTTGATGGTTGTGTGCCATAGAGTATCTACTATATCCCCTGCGTTATAGACGGCCACTATACAATATTTGGGTTCATCGCGTTCACCTGTTTGTACTTGGGCTTCCCTAGTATCATGGGGCATTTTCCTGTTTCTATTTGGGTTCCCACAGTCACCATCATCATCGCACTATTAGGAATTGCCTCTGCACAACATCATACTCCCAGTTGGCGCACACAGAAGATCAGCAGGAGGAAGACAATAATAGGAACTAGTAACTTCATTGCAGTCCTGAGCCACAGTTGTATCCAGTCAATTGCTGCACTGAACCAGTCACTTGCTTCAACGCCACCTTCTTCTTCACATCCGCATTCCGAGTTCATGCACTGCTGATATCACATAAGTGTTCAGTTTTCAGCATCTGAAGAAGGCACGAAAGAGCAACATGCACTCCCGATTTTTCAGCAAACACTGCCTTCCATAGAGTGAGCTGGACGAGCACATCGATTTTTCATAGTCATCAGTCTTAGGGCTCTTAGTTCTACCTTTATCACATTGAATCTTTCTTCTGTATCATTAGCCAGCTGGATCAGCTCCAAGCACACAATTTGAAGCCACTTGGCGTTTGCTCGTGCCTGGATGCTGGGAATAAGTGATACAAAAAATGTCTCTGCTGAGTTGAATAGCTTATACTGACCAGGTATTTGCGCCAAGAGGTTTGAAGAGTCTTTTGAGAGGTAATTGGACGCTCTCTTCCTGTGGGATACTTGATCTTGCAGCTTATCTTCTGATAGCATGTCACAGATGGGGGTGCTCTTCGCTTGCAGGTTTAGGTGCCAGTTGCCATGGATTGGGCACTTCTTCCCCCTTGATGTGATTTTCCAGAATCACCAGCAGTGCAGAGTGCAGCGTTGCCAGAGCACAGTGGCCCCTCCATGATGACGGGAGGTGCAAGTATGCCTGGTTGCCACACACCCAGTAGTGGTCCATCAATGCAGCTGTTCCTTTTCGCATGTCGGGTATTCTGGGAGTTCTGTTGCTGCGTATGTTGGAGCCCGTGGGTACTTTTCCCTCCCACTGAAAACACTGTTCATATTTGTCTTCATGCTGGATCTTGATGGGTTATTCGCGAGCTGTAACCCATGTTAGTTTTGCGATGTGCTGAGACCATACGTGGGAGCATGTGTCCTCCATCCATTTCAGTCTTTTGTCCGATATGCCACATAGCGCTTCTGCCTTGCACATCACTGTGCCTCTTGCCATTGTTTTCAGCGAACTTTGTCCCTTCAATTGCAAAGAATGGCTGTTTAAAGCATGTTGTACCTTGAGGTTTCTTCTTACCTCCCATCATCATGGAGGGGACACTGTGCTCTTACACAGCTTTTCATCAGGAGGTAGCAGTTGTACATTTATCCAGCATTGGATCTTTCATGGATTCACATGCTGTGAATATTTCCCGTCAGGCTGGGAAAACCTGGGTAACTATAACATAGAGTTTTCCTATGGAAAACTTTGACACTGAGTGTGCTATCGACATCTTTTTTGGGAGCTTTAGGCTGCACCAACAGGATGTCTAGTATGAATAGCTCCACCTCCGCAGCTTCTGTTAGGGACATTTCTCACACAAGTGGTAAATTCCCTCTACCTTAGAGCCCTCCAGCTCTTTTGCTATATTATGGGGCTTTGAACTTTTCATTTTCAGTGTGTTTTACTTTTGTGTTCTTTGGTTATGGAGTTTTAAAACAACTCCATAGGCATCAAATCTTTCTGTGTTTCACACAGCACCTTCAGGGATGTCTTTCAGATTTCCCAAGGTTTAAATACCTTCTCTGAGACTGACTACTGTCTCCCAGAGCATGTAAAGTTAAATTGCCTTTACTAGTCACTTTAAATTTACTGACCCAGCACACACTATCTTACTATAGAGTGCTGGAGGGGTTGCCTAGCTTCCCCTGAGTCAAAACACTCATGTAACAGTCAAATGTTACCCTTTCCTACTTTAAATTGCTGGTGGCAGTGGTTTAAATCCACTACCGTCATTTTTCCCAACCGCTAACAACGGTAGCTAAAAACGGGTCAGCCATGTTTTTCAATATGGCGCCCAAGACCCATCTGTAAAAATAGACTCATCTTTTTTCACCATTTCTTTTAGGAAAGGTCCTTGTGTTTGTCTCTGCGCACCAAACCAGGTTTGGTCCCTTTGTTCGTTGGCATTTGGCGGGCTTCAGTGCTGAAGCCCTCCTCTGGCGCCTGAGTGTCTGGGATGGACAGGATGTGAGGGAGGCGCCCGAAACTCCCTGTGCTTAGTGTCGTAGGAGACCTAACTGCACTATGGCGTGATTGGCCAGCTGGCTGTCCGGCAAGGACAGCCACCCTGCTGTGTGAGTGACAGCCAGGCTGGAATGAATGGGGGAAAACTGTTTAATCTCTGGGACTTGGAAAGCAGTCTCGACCACTGGGAACAAAAGAACCGAAGACGAGCTGAAGGAAGAGGACTGCTGCAACTTGTGGACGACCGGTGAAGCCCTGCTGCAAGTCCGAATTGCCTGAAACTCCAATCGACAGAGAAACCCTTCAAGGTTAACTTCTTCCCTTGAGTTTTGTGGGAACAACCAACTTGTAAGCCACCTGGACACCTTCCCCATCTGGTTGAATTTTCATCAGAGGGCTGTTGAAAACCGGATAGCCAAAGGGAAGGAAACCAGCTTGTGGCCTTTAAGGCACTGGCACCTTAAACCAACGTTTTTCTACAGCTTTTGGCCTCATCCCTGGGCAGCGCAATAACCTCTCGACGTCCTCCTTGTCCCCACGACTGAAGCTCAGGAGCAGCGAGATCTGCTCAAACTGCTAGGAACAACTGCCTCAGCTACAGCTTTCTTCATTAACAAAACAGAGGGCTGTCTGGGAAACTCTCTACCAGCACAAACACAGCCCATTGACTTGTTCTTGGGTGGATGGCCCCAGGGAGAGTCTCAACCAAGTCTTTAGCTCACTGTTCTTTTTGTTTGGTGCAAAGATTGACGATGCATTTAAAGGCATGAAGGAAGACTGCAAGGTCTCTGGGCATGCTCTTTTTACCCCTTTTGTGCATTTCGTGGAGCCTCCGAGGGGGGGGTTTGGGGGAAGGGCAGTTTTGCAGGTTCCTGCGACGGTCGCCCCAGTTATTCCTCCCAAGGATTGTTGTTCTTTCCAGTCCGTACAGAGGACCCAAGGACTTTAAATCACAGCGGAAGAGGGGTCCAGCGGCCCATCTATTAAAGGCCGGCAGTCCAAGCCTCAGCAATGACTGCCATAAAGGCAGTCAGCTAGGGAGCAGGGTGGTGCAACATGTCGACGAGTGGTATTCAATTACGACAGACAATGGGTGCTCGATACAGCACGTTATGGCCACTCATTGGTGTTTCGGTGCCCGCAACTCCCTTTTCCCCCAGTAAAGGTGCCGCAGCCGCATCTATCAATCTTGCGGCAGGAGGTGCGTCTGACGTTGGAAAAAGGGGCTATCAAACTGGTCCCGTTGTTGGAACAAGGACAGTGGGTATACTCCTGGTATTTTGTCATCAAGAAACCAAATGGAAAGTGGCGCCCTATTCTGGACCTTCAGTCATTGAACAAAATTCTGCAGTGCCTGGAGTTCAAGATGCTGACGTTGCAGGATGTCATACACTCGGTCCAGCCAGGAAAATTCTCGGCGTTGTTTGACCTCGAGGACGCCTACTTTCACATCCTGATGCTTCCCAAACATCGCAAGTTCCTCAGGTTCGTGGTTGGCGAAGATCATGACCAGTTTCGGGTTCTCCCGTTTGGCCTCAAGTTGGCTCTCAGGACCTTCACCAAGTGTATGGCAGTGCACTGGGCTCTGAAGTCTTTTCTGCCTCTCATTCAGGGTACAGTGGTACGCATTCTGACAGACACCACCACCACAATGTTTTACCTGCACAAGCAGGACGGCACGCACTCACAACGCCTGTCCCGGGAGAGTCAGGCGGTCTGGCATTGGGCCTTTGCTCACGGGATTCACATCACCGCTTACCATTTGCGGGGAGTGCAGAATGTTCAGGTTGATGCTCTCAGCAGGGACACAGGTCAGCTGCAGGTCAGCTGCTCGAATGGAAATGGAAGGATGCAAGAAATGGGGGTCTCCCCCTCTGGACTTGTTCACCAGCCCGGATAACAAGCAGTGCCCTCTCTTTGCCAGCAGGGGGCTCACCCAGACTCGAGGGGAGACGTGGTCTCATTCTCGTGGACGGGCCTGTTGGCATACGCATTTCCTCCGTTTCCTCTGATTCGGAGAATGATGCAGATGGGCCGCAAGGCCCAGTGCAGGGTGATCCTGGTGGCCCAGTTTCGGCCCCGGCAAACTTGGTTCTCGGATTTACTTCACCTGGCGGTGGATGACCCGCTTCATCTGGCGTCGGAACCAAATTTGCGATCACAGGACGACGGAAAGGTGTGGCATCATGACCCAGGTTCCCTCAGTCTTGCGGTATGGTTCCTGACCATTCCGAGTTTGGACATCTAGAAATCCCTCAGGATTGCCGTCAGATCTTGGCTGTGGCGATGGCGCCATCTACCAACGTGTTGTACAGTCGAAAGTAGACCAGGTTCTGTGCCTGGTGCGCAGAGCAACCAGATTTGCAGCCGTTATAGGTGTCACCAGCTCAGCTTCTGCCGTATCTTCTACTGCTGGCGAAGGGTGGGCTGTCGTTGTCTTTGATCAAGGTCCATCTAGGGGCCATCTCCAGTTTCACGAGACAGCGCAATTCTACGCCTCTGTTCAGTGACAGGTTGGTCTAACACTTCCTCAAGGATATTTTCAGGACATTTCCCCCGAGAAGATGTTTGCTCCTGTATGGAGTCTCAGTGTGGTACTCTCATCTCTCATGAAGCTGCCGTTTGAACCAATTTTGACTGCAACGTGAAGTTCCTCATGTGGAAAGTCACTTTTCTGGTGGCTATTACATCGGCCACTTCAAGCTATGGTCATCGACCCGCCGTATCTAAAGGTTCATGAGGGACAAGGTTCTCCTGTCTACTAATCCGCACTTTATTCCTAAAGTGCCGTCTGAGTTTCACTTTTTGCGCTAAGGCTACCACTCCTGCGGAGAAAGCACTGCATTCCTTGGGCGTTAAGAGGGTGTTGAAGTTCTACCTCGACCGGACTCAGGTCTTAAGGAAGTCAAGGCAGCTGTTTGTGGCTTTTGGCCCCTTCAACAGGGGGCAGTCAATTTCGAAGCAAGGACTTTCCCGTTGGGTCTCTTCTATGGTCTCCTTTTGCCACGGGAAGGCTAGCAAGCCTTTAGGGGCCACTCCTAAGGCCCATTCTACAAGATCCACGGCGTAGTCTGCGGCGCTGTGGGCGGGTATACCGCTCATCGTCATTTGCCAAGCAGCATCTTGGGCGGTGCCGCATACCTTCACCAGGCACTACTGTCTGGGGCAACAACATGTGGAGGATGTGCAGGTGGGACGTGCAGTCCTCCAACGCCTGTTCCAATAAGGTAAGCCCTGCAGCTTCCAGGGGTTAGGTTCTTTCAAATGGTTTTTGTGTATCATGCCAGATGTTGGATGGTTTTTTATTCTGTTGATTACTATGACCTGCGGCATGGGGTTTTGTTTGCCTGTCATGCACCACAAAGTTGTCATACTGTTATGTAATCTATTCACATCATTTGAATCCATGAAGGAGCCAATGCTGGAGAAGGGAGTCGTTTGTTACCTGTAACTCCATTTCTCCAGCGTTGGTATCTTCCATGGATTCACATGCACCCGCCGGCTGCCCCTGCAGGCAAACCTTGCTTTGGGTTTCCTCTACTTTGGGAGGTTAAAATGTGAAGGGAAGCCACGGGGACGGGGCTATTTATACTAGACGTCCTATTGGTGCAGCCTAAAGTACCCAAAAAGACGTTGATCGGACACTCTGTGTCGAAGTTTTCCGTAGGAAAACGCTATGTTAAAGTTACAGAGGTTTCCCAGCCTGACGACAGGAAATATTCACGGCATGTGAATCCATGAAAGATACCAACGCTGAAGAAATGGAGTTACAGGTAAGAAACTACTCCCTTACTGTGTGTGCCTGGATGGTGCTTCTTATCCTACATAGTGCGAGATGAACCAGACACTGGGCTTCCACTAAGGGGGAATTTTTGTGGCACTGAAACCTTAGGCGTCCCTGACGCAACGTCGATGTTGCAACCGAGTCAGTGGTTGCACAGTCAGTGTCGGGATAGAAACAGTTCTTTGTATTGTTTTCCTTGTCAAAGATCGTGACGAATCACGTTGTTGATATGATGTTGAAGCAGGTAGATGAAGGGATGTAACTAAGGGAGGGAGGGAGAGGGGGGGGCACTGCTGGGGCATTGTTGAAGATGTCCATTGGCTTACCTTGTCAAGTATTCAAGCTAACCCCACGAACACCACAAACACTGCTGCATTCCGCTAAGATTCGCGTTAGTGGTGGGTTTTTGAGCAGTAGTCTCCTCCTCCAACAGTTGCAATGGAAAACACACTGTAGCTGCAGCTCCTCCAAACACCACAAACACTCTGCTGCACTCCACTGTCGCACAGAAAACAGGGCCAGGACATCGCTTCACGATGCTGCAAAGGGTCTGCAGCATCTCTGGTCGTAGTCTTCTTCGGTTACTTCAGTTTCCAGTGGTCGACTTGCCTTTCACCTCAGGAGCCTCACCTTTTATAGAGTACCAGCACACACTCCTCTGCAATCTCTCAGCAATTTACAGAAAGGGGCGGGTGGCAGTCCAATCAGGATAGCCAGACCCTCAGTGGGAGAAGGTTCCATTCAGGCACTCGAGCAGACAAAGAGCAGGGGAGTGAAAAACTCCTCCCTACTTCCTGCCTGCCCAGACACACTAGAACCTAGGGGGGGGACATCCAAGGGTTCCCGCCAAAGGCAAAACACACACACAGGCCTCCCCCTCCAAGGATGGTAGAAGAAGGCATGACAAAGAACAACCACGGTACCGACGGCATGAAAAAAAAGGAGACACCAAGTTATAACTTGGGTGGCCGTATTGTGTATAACGGGGGGCAATGGACATAGCATGCGGTAGAAAATTCATAAAACAGTTGGTAGAACATGTCCAATGTCGGAAATGAGTAGTATTTAGCATCTATATTGTTCTCTAACTTTTGAGAAAGTAGGCCCAGGAGGGGCGAGGGTGATGTGAGTGTTGAGTATGGGGAAGGAGAGCTTAAGGTTGAGTTAAAAAGGGGGCCTAGTAGCATATGGGTTTATTTTAGAGTATTTTGGGTTCTTTGTTCAGTGTTGTCAGTGAAATGGTTGGTTTGTCTTGTCAAAATGTTTACTGTTTCTATGTAGCTGATATGAAAATGCATACCTAACATTTTGAAAAGTAAATAATTGAATAACAAAATTGATGCATTAGAAGTAGAGGTGTTACAGTACAATAAGGGAAAGGAAGGAGACACTTTTGATGAAAATGGCTCTAGATACGCCACTTACACATAAGCACCTCCCCTTCTAGAGTGATTGAATAAAGAAATACCATGGCCAATGGGTAACTGAAATAAAAGGGGAGGGGTCACCTCAGGTTTGGCCAGAACGAGGGTCTTTAGACAAAAGGATATTGGACCATGTAGCAACCTATCCAATGGCAAAATAAAAAAGGGAAGCAGCTTCAAAATAGACGAGAGGTGTTGGATTTGTGGAGGATGTTAGAGGAAACGCCCCCTACAAATAATAAAGAAAAGGAAGCAGAGTCCCCAACAGTGACAAACAATGAGATAGGAGAGAAAAGCAAGGCAAGTGAAGAACCAAAGAAACTATACCCACTGCTCACAAGGCCCGCCGAAGGGTATTGTGATCCAATATATACCTGCCAGAGTCGAGCACAACAGCCACACCAGCAACTGCACCGCCTCCTCCATATGTCCCTTCGAACACAATGTTGCCCCGTAGGTTTATATGGTCCATCAAGCACAACCGCTGCCCCCGCTGGACCAATGACACAAGATCTAGAAATATTAATGACAAGTACTCAGAGTTATCCAGATTGTGAACATTGTGTGAAACACTGCCGCTAAATGGGGGAGGGTAGCCACTGTTGCCACCCCCACTAAAGAGTTCCACCCTGCTACCAGAGGATGAATGGAAATCCAGGGACTTCCTTTTTTCGAATGGATAGTGCCTCAATTAAAGCAGTTTGAGTAGAGCGAGACGGGGAAACGGCAAATGTGGGGTATGACACAGTAGCATCAGAGAGCGAAGAGGAATGTTGGAGCCACTTTGATGAGTCTGACGAAGGAGCAGTGGGAGGTATTCAACAGATCAAATTGGCAACTCCACAAGTGACAGAAGTAGAAGAGGAGGGTTGGGAAGCAAGACTCTGTAATAGACTAGGGCGAATGGCATTAGGCAAAAAGAAAGGAGTGAAGGTAAGTAAAGGGAAGGAGAGGTCAAAATTACAGATGCCTCTTATTCACAAGGGAGCAGGACGACCCCATTATGTCCCTTGGGCACTGATGGACAAAAACTATTATTAAAGGCCCTCCCGCCACTCGCAGGGGGTGCAGGGAAATGGATATATACGCATTTGAGAAAAAACATAGTGGGAGTGCCCTTGGCTATAGGGGATATCAAAAGCCTTTTGGTGTCAGCAGTAGGTGACCAGGCCGACTCAGTGTGGGTAAAGACGGGGATCCCAGCAGTTACCATGGGTAACGATAGACATGACCGGGCGTCCTTTTACAATGTGAGAGTACAGGTGTGGGATGCACTGCGGCAGACCTTCCCTGACACCCCAGATTTACACTCTGTGATGCAATGCACCATGGGTGAAGAGGCTCTGCAGTTCATTCTTCGGATGCAGGAGATGTGGCGGGCGGAGACGGGTACAGCGTGGGACCAATACACCTCCCTGTTCTACTTCATTATCAAGAAAGGCCTCCCGAAGGAGGTACAGAAGGCCCTTGATAAAAATTGCTGGGATAGAAGCCAAACGGTGGCCCGAAATACAAAGCATTATAGGGCACCATTGCAGAAGGGTAGAGGGAAAAATAAATAGCTCAGAGAAGATTAGCAGATGAAGCAAAGCTGGTACAGAGTAAGTTAGTGAAGGTCGCGACGGTAACTGCTGCACCTCCCTCAGAACGGCAAGTAGAATAAGGGGAGGGCTTATAGCACTACAGGCCAGATTGGCAGCTGCATGGGTAGACAATTGACAAGAGCAATGGGGTGGAGAGGAACGGCACATGGGACCTCAATGGCAGGGAAGACCTACAAGAGGACGAGGTGGGCATCTAGGACTGCGAGGGGGAAGAGGTGCATATGCACATGGAGGGCAAGGACCAGGGGGGGGGGAGGCGGGTGGCACGGGACCATGTTGGTTGTGCAGGAGATGGAGACACTTTGCCAGGGAATGTTGCATCCAACCTGTAGCCAATTATCAGAACATACAGTGGTACAACAATGAACAACAATATGGGCTCCTGCCCCCAGGTAGCCCGTATGGACTCTGTGGGCCCCTGCACACTGGATGGGCAGCCCAACAATAGGCCCACACAAGGGTACCCTACACAAAACCGTCACACAGCAAAATCGTATTGTACACACACATACTTACCCATTCGCCACCACAGCCAACGGAGCTCCCATACCCTATCAGGGAATGTGTGTGCCAAGTGAAAATGTTTACTCTTGCCCAGGGAAAAAAAAAAAAAAAAACGCCCAGGACAGCTCTCAGAGAACCATTGCATGTCCAGTCCTATCCACTACCTTACGTGCAGGCAAGGGACAACTGGTGGGGGAAGAGCTAGGAAACAGACAGTTCATCTTTATGGTGGACTCAGGGGTGGAGCAATCATGTTTATATGAAGGTGATTTTCCATTATCTGGCAAGAATCTCTAGACGCAGGGATTCTTTGGGGCTGTAGTCATGGATCCTTATACAGAAGAGCTAGATGTCAAAATAGGAGGAAGAACAGGACAAGCACTCCTATTGTATCATGATGACTCACCTGTGAATCTATTGGGGCGAGACTAAATAAGCAGACTAAATATGACAATCGCATTTACAGACAGAGGGCTGGTATGTTCCACCCCTGGAATGTGCTCCATGCGAGCCATGCTCCTCATACAGACAATAGCAAATGAAACAGCAGTCTGTGTGGGGTACCAACCAACATGGAAATGTTCATTTATGGGATTCAACTATTATCAACGCTAGTGCCAGAGATTACACGCAAGGGTTGGAGAGTGCCCTCTGATTTTGTTTTTCGCCCAGTAGCAACCCCCAAAATAGTGCCCGGCACCATTTTGTCTCTTGATCTTCAAGGGGTTCAGGTTTCTCCAAAACATATTGTGGCAATTGGACTGGATAGACATGGTTGTGAGTGGAGGACAGTATTGTGTATTGACCCAAACATAGCACTGCACGAGTTAACTGATGAAGAGCGGTTCACTGACGACAACACGGATGGCGAAATAATCTTAGAAGTATGTATGCTTTGTGACATAATGGTGCAAAACAGAAGAGTGATTAACCCCCTCATGTCCATCATCAGTGCCCTGCCGTCTTTCTGCAACAAAGATTTACAATTAGTGCCACACAATTTATGGACTACAAACCCCCATGATGTAGAGTTACTGAAGGAAGTGACCCAATAAAAATAAAGATCAAACCAGGAGCAATGTTGCCCAGAGTGAGACAGTACCCCTTGTCCAAAGAAGCAGAGGATGGCATCAAAGACACTATATACGCACTATTACAACAGGGCATTATTGTACCCTCAAATTCCCCTTGTAACACTGCAAATTATCTGATTAAAAAAGCGAAAGGGGGTTCGTGGAGGATGGTGCAGGACTGCCGCCCACTTAATGACATTGTTCAAAAGGAGTTCCCTCTTGTCCTGAACCCGGCATCCATCTTATGCAGTACTCCAAAACAAGCCACCCATTTCACTGTGATGGATCTGAAAAACGCCTTTTTCTCAGTGCCCCTTGACTGAGATTCTAAATACCCGACAGCCTTCACCCTGGGAGGGAAAATATACGCACATTGCGGACTGCCCAGGGGTACTGTGAGAGCCCAAGCATTTTCAACAGAATATAGCACGAAGACCTCGGCAATATTTCTGTTCAAAGCACCATCACCCAATACGTTGATGACCTCCTAGTGTGCAGTGAAGGGGAGGAAATATGCAGAAAAGACTCAGTAACTTTGTTAACGTTATTGGCCTACAAGGTGATAAGAAAAAACTTCAATACTGTCTGGCAGAAGTGCTTTATTTGGGCCAATTAATATCTAAGGATGGCAAGAGAATAAATCCTGACAGTACGAGTGACAGCCAGACCCCACACAGTGAAGGACATGCACACATTTCTCTGCATATTTAATTACTGCAGGGCATGGATCTTAAACTATGCCGAATACACACGACCCATACTGCAAGCTTTAACCCTTTAACTGCCATAGGTTCCAAAGGCCTTTTTTGGTGATTTCAGAATGTCGCCATTCAATGCCTTTGCTCTTTCATTAACCCCTTAAGTGCCAAGGACGAGGTATCTCGTCCTTGGTAACAGGGAGGTAATCCCAAGGACGAGATAATTCGCACTTGGCACTTAAGGGGTTAAAAGAAGCACAGAACGAGAACACAGCCATAACATGGACCCCTGAAATGCACAACGGTTTCACGACACTAAAAGAACTGAAATGCACAGCACCCGTCCTCGCCACACCGGATTACAAACAGGAATTTTTTTGTTCTCACATTCAAACGGAACACTGATGACCGCAGTATTGAAACAAAAAACATTGTTGGGTCATAAACCACTACCTTATTAAAGCGGTACCCTTGATTTAGTGATGCAAGGACACTTTGCGTGCGAACAGGCTCTTGCTTCAGTGGCCTTCGCGATTGTAAAGAGCTCCACAATTGTGGTGGGATGTTCAGTAACGTTGTTTGTTCAACATTCTCCGTTTGCCATACTTGAGCGATCAAAATCCACACTGACCACACAAAGAGATACTGCTTATGAAATAATAATTTCAAGCCCAAACGTTCATGTGATACGTTGTAAAACTGTGTAATCCAGCCACGTTCCTCACAGAGCCATGCACATTGGAAGATATGCAAACATATGACTGGGCCACCTATGAGGGAGAAGGAGACGACGTTCCCAAAGCAAGTGAGATTCCCTTGAGTGTAGGAGTAGGATATTTTGTAGACGGGTCAGCGTTTATTTGCCCCGAGACTGGTGAATAGCATGTTGGGGCAGCAGTAGTGATATTGGAAGAAAAGTATGAGGTGCGGATACAAAAGAGATTGCCAATGCATTATTCATCTCAAGCAGCAGAATAGGTAGCATTAATAGAAAAACTCCATGCAGCAAAAGGGTGTGCAGTGACAATAAACACAGATTCAGCATATGTAACCACCACAGTGCATGCTGGACTTTCTAGGTGGAGGAGAAGAGGGTTCAGGAGAGCAGACGAGTCACCAGTGCAACATGCAGGACTATTAAATAAAATGATAGATGGACTTGCAGAACCATCAATAGTAGCCCTGGTAAAATGCCAAGCCGACACCAATAACAATCACGAAATCTCACTATGAAATGTGGCGGCAGACGCCGTCACAAAACAAGCAGCGTACTTCCAGAAAGATTTAGTAACAGAATGTGTGATGAAAGAGCGAACGGAAGAACCCAAAGATAGCTGTTATAACTCCCTCCCCACCGCGCAGATAATAGAGCTGCAGAAGAAAGCACCCCAATGCGAACAAGAACTATGGACAAAAAGGGGTTGCCCACAATCGCCAACAGGGAAGGTAGTGATGCCTGTAGAACTATTGCAAGTAGCCTTTGAACAGCTACATTTTCCAGCCCATACGTCAAAACAACACATTGCGACAGACATCCAGGAGGATTAGTTCATCCTGAACCTCCAGGAATACATTAATAAATTGACAGTAGAGTGCATAACATGCCAAACGTTTAGCTCTGGGATGACCCTCAGAACATTGCCGGGAACACTGACCCACCCCATTGGACCTTTCCGTGAATTGCACATTGACTATGCAGACCTGGGAGAAAAATGCAATTGGGCAAGTTACTTTGTAGTGGTTTGTCCCTTTTCCCGCTGGGTGGAGGCTGGATCCTGTGCTCCCCCAGATGCCAAGTGTGCAGCTAAATTTCTAGTAAGAGAAGTATCCCCACGTTGGGGCATATGCAATGGCATATGCGATGTCATATGCTCCGACATTGGGTCACACTTCTTTAATTACCTCTTCAAAGAAGTAACAACATTAATGGGAATAAAACATAGAAATGTGTTCAATTTATCATCAGCAAGCAAATAGGGTGGTAGAAAAGATCAATGACCGCCTCAACAGTAGACTGACCAAACTATGTCACATGCCCAAAAAGAATTGGGTTTATCCCACTGGTCTGGTTTCAACTGCGCACCCAGCCAAGTAAGGACCACCATTTGCCCCCCCATGAAATAGTAACAGGGCGACGAATGCAAACGCCCTTGTCCCCGGTAAGAAGAAAGTCTAATGCCCATAGAAGTGCCACAGTGCTGAGAGAGGAAATTAAAGAATACCTCACACAGCTTACAAGAGCAGTATGAATAATTTTGAAACAAACTGCCCCACCATGTACTATAGAAAATGAAACCGACATTTCAACACCCTCGGCAGATAGCCCGTCAAATCCTTTAATGCCTCGAGAATGAGTGTATTTCCGCAGCTTTGTACGCAGATGGAACAGTCCAAGATTTCATGGCCCTTATGAAGTTCTATACTGCGCACCTTCAGCAGTAAAGGTAAAGGGCCTGAAATACTGGACCCATCTGTCAGGAAGTCACATGACAGTGTAGTATCATAAACACTCCAGCAATGTGAACAAGAAACAGTAACTCTTTAATGAATAACAGAGCAATACAGCACAGTGATGTAAACGGTGGTGGAGGAAAAGCAATACTGATATTATCAAAAAATGCATATTTTCAAAAGGAATGTATTGCTCATTATGTTTCTCTCTCTCAATTGCACGTGTACCTTCAAAAAACAATGCTGAAAATGTGTTTATCCCCTTAAATTCCACTATGTAGGTTCAACGATGGCGGAAAGTAGTTCCTTGATTGCAAATAGAATTGAGTCAGATAGAAGTAGGAATAGTGTAAGTGCCACTAGAGCTATTCTTATGAATGCAGCCTTTCACGGCCATTGTTTTCACCACTATTTTACTGTGTTTGGGGCTGTATTTGAGCAGTACTTTTATTGTTGAAGATATAAAAGAAGAGGAGGGTGGGGGAAAACTAATACAAGAAGGAAGTAAACTAATATAACAGTGTGAAGCTAATATGGGACCATAATACTTTAAACAATATTACTACACTACGCAAAAATCGTACAAAAGTGTCAGCACATATCGGACCATTTGCAATGAATGAAAGTGAAGATGTAATTTATGTATATGATGACTCCTTTTCCACTCCAGCAATGTATACAACACCACCAAATGAGCTGTATACAACCAGATACCCTACCTCAAATGTAAATATTGTATATACTCTGTCTCCTACTGATATGTCAAAAGCACTTTTGAATACTCAATACTGCCAGCTTAATAATGACACCAATGTAACATCTGATGCAGGTCTCTTCCCCATTTATCGCTTATATGCTTCCAGTACCCACAAAACAACCAGTGTTGATGGTAAACAGTACAAAAGGTCATTAACTAATGGTAAAAATAAGTCAACACGGAGGCAGAAGCTGCAAACAAAAGAATCAAAATAGGATGCATACCACGGGTTGGGATTGGATGAGGTGGAGGATCAACTCAGCCACTGCCTGGTGTCCCGAGTCTCAGGATCTGAACCCTACAGACACTGTAGCCTCAAAAACACACCCACTTGATTTATATGAACCGGCAAGACTAATTGCTCTTAACAAACATAAGGAAAAAGCAAAAGCAAAATCACATCCGTCACTAACCTGTGTGGGCGTTGATGCGACTGGATTGGAGTCGGTGTACCTGGCGGGGCGATCTGCCGGGCCGGTGCTGGGCCGTGCGGATTAGACAGCGGTCTTGGTCCCCAGCACCGCCATTTTCGTGGCGGACGCCGTAGTGCCCTGCCTCCCCGCGGTCGCTGAGGAAAATGCTGGAGGCGAGGCTGGGTTGGGAGGAGGGTCGGGGGGCCTGTTGAGTAGTCGGGGGAAGGAGGGGGGCAGAGTCCTTCCGGGGTCTGCCCCCTCTGCTCTCCCCCTGGCAGCCGCTTCACTGGAGAGCGACGAACCAGCTGTGGGGGGGAGCGAGTCCCGTGACCCGCCCCCTGGACGCCTCGTCTATGGCGACGGGGTTGGCCTCTGGTGAAGGAGCGGAGGCCGCTCGGGGATCCTAGAGGGACTCCTGCTCCGAGGGCAGTGAGCGGGAGACAGTGTGCGCGAGGGAGGATAGCGCAATTGAGCACGACAGACTCGCTTGCTCCGGTTGCTGTTTGGAGAGTGAAAATGTATCGGCATCAGAATGCGAATGTTCATATGTTGTGAACAATGGAATCCAGACCGATGAAGTCTGTGGAATGCCCTTGACGGGCACTAGTAAAGTGAAAAAATTAACGAGTCACCAAAAAAAAGCACTTCTAGTTAACACCATACACACTGCTTTATGGAATGACACAAACAAAAATTGTGAACAATTTACAAACGACTCGGACAAATCCATGAGTGTGCAGACTTTTAGGTCTGCAGACGGACGTAGAAACTCATTGGCAGTCGCTGACCAATTACTGACAGACTTAAGACTCTTGAACGAGAAAGTACAAAAGGGAGGCTCATTTGATACATCTAATCCTGTACTGACGGCTAACTTTGCTCAGCATAACAACTTTAGCGATTTTAATACCACAAATGACATCAACTAATAAATCATCCTACATTCAAGTGACATTGATTGACAGTGCCGTCGGACAAACTGGATCCTCCAAACCACTATTAATAGTAAACATCTATTGGCAGCACAAAGCCACTGGGACCTGGGAGTTCTTTGACGACTTATGTGAAATCATAGATGAAATTATGACGCAGCACGATGATCCACAAATAATCATATGGAATATTGACTTCCTGAACATGAATACTGCCAGAAACAACAAAAAAGAAGTAACTAAGAGACCAAGAAGAAAAAACCTCGAGCTGCTGGCTGATCACTGGATAGAAGAAATGGGAATGAGACAAATGAGAATGTTAAACGGGAACACATCTGGTGACATGCCCGCTCAGGCTACATGGAAACGGGAGAATCGACCATCGATCCTAGACTAGGTTTTTGCCTCAAACAGTATGGCTGAAAAAATTGTGTCATTGAAAATAACTAACATGTCTCATAGCGATCATAACTTGGTGACTCTAGTGATGAGTAACGTCATACAAAAAAATAACGACCGGTACAATCATGACATAGAAGTAGAACCTGGACGCTCCAGACCAAGATTAAATGCTGGAAAAATAGTTAACATCAAGGATGCAATTAAAGAAAGTTGCGATATGAATTGCACCCCCCTTCTGGATCAATACAAAGAAGTGAAAACATCTAATAAAAACTGTCAATTCAGGCCTACTCACAGCTATGATCATGAAATTGTATCCAAGAAGCGACTGCTACGGAGAAATATCCGAGCTCTCAAAACTAAGAGGGCTACCACTATCGAAGAGGAAATCAAAAAACTAAAAAGAAATTATAAAAACTGGATACAATCGCATAAGGCAATTATGGCACAAAACGACGCGGAACATATGCAAGTTAGCATGAGAAAGAAAACATCAAAGGAATTTTGGGCAATCATAAACAATACTGAAGCTCCACAATTCGCCTTGACAAGTGTAATGGTAAACGAAGAACAGTGGATTGAACATTACACCAAGCTCTTTAAACGGCAGAATATCTGTGATCAAGTAAAATTTGATGAAGATAGACCATGGAACATCGCAATAACTAGAGATGACATCATTCTGAACATCAAAAGATTAAACTCCTCAAGGGCTCCTGGACCTGACAGCCTGACCAATTTCACACTAAAACAAAATCCTGAGGAATGGGCCGACATGTGTGATGCCTTATTTGAGATCATCTTAAGAGAAAAGAGAATTCCTGCTTCCGGGAAGTGCGCGGTCATAGTTCCAATTTTCAAAAAAGAAATTTGTAGTGATCCCAGGAACTATAGGCCGATTGCCTTACTGGATGTAATTGGAAAGATTTTTGCAACACAGCTTCAAATCCAACTGTTAGCATGGATCAAGATATCTGGCAACTACGATATTAGACAAACCGGCTTTGTAAGGGGTGTCGGCTGCAACCTAAATCTAATAATAATTAACATACTGAAAATGGAGGCAATAAAAAAAAAAAAAACATATATCTAGTCTTCATGGATCTAGCACATGCTTTTGATGCAGTAAACCGGGATCTGCTATGGAAAAAGCTAAAAGACAAAAACTGTCCCGAGGGCCTTATTCGTGCCATCAGAGAACTATACCTGGAAACCAACATAAAAATCAGGCACCCTGTCAAAACCAATAACCACAGAGCGCGGTGTCAAACAGGGATGCCCTTTAGGAGCAATTCTGTTAGACTTCTTTAGACACAATGTGGGACAAGCCATGAGTAAAATCAGATCGTTCCCACCCAGACTGAACGGGACCCCAATGGATTCTATACGCAGATGATATTTTTCTCTTAGATCTAACCCGAATTGGCCTACAGCGAAAATTGCAAGCGCTAAGCAAATACACAAGCGAGAACGGTCTCGGAATTAACATCGCAAAGACCGAAAAACTAGAACTAAAGAACTTATGCGGCCGAAAAAAAAACGAGAAGTTCCAATGGAAAATTGGTAACGATAAACTCAAGATCGTGGACCAAGCTAGATATCTTGGTATCATGATAAGCTCAAACAGAAACGACGATCCAATGATAAAAGAAATCAACTCTAAATGTAAAAACTTCACCAACCAAGGAATAAGGATTAACAGCAAATATGGGAAATTCAGTAATAAACCAGCACTGAAATTCTATAAAAGTAAGGTTGTCCCGTCCATAATTCATGGAGCCGAGACCTTGTTTGGATGTTCGTAAAAAGTATACGACTTGTGCGAATACAAATTCTGGAAAAGAATTCTAAACTTACCTAATGGAAGACTGCTGGCTTGTATTAGGTTTGAGCTGGGTTTAACATCCATAACTGCAAAAATTCTGTGGAACTCACTATCACTATACAGGAAAGTGTAAGGAAGAGATAATTTTCCGCAATTCCAGATTCTGAATAAAAGTTTCGAGAAAAATGATCAATCGATACAAGGAACATGATCAATCGATACAAGGAACATGGGTGACCAGCTGCAACAATTTGCTAGAAACTCTTGAAACCTCAAATGACACGCTATGGTGGAACCCAAATAAGGTGAAAAGAAAACTCTGGCACTGGGATTGGATACACACATTACAGCAGAGAAAAAAGCACAAGTGTATGATGCTGGTACCACCTGAAGTCAAATCTTATAACACCTTATCTAAATATCTGATCAAATTTCCAGACAGAACCCAAAGGGATTTATTCTTGAGATTCAAACTGAACCAACTTGAAACAAAAGAAATACTAAAACAAAGGAAAAAGAGCGAAGTGAATGACATAAAGTGCAGACTATGTCAAAACACCGATGAAAACTTAAAACATCTAGTGCTTTATTGCCCCGCTCTGCAAGACATGAGACTAAATCTGTTTAGAGCTGAAATTGAAAAAAAATCGACTTGGGATGCGCAACAATGGTGGGCGGCCATATTTGAAGGTGCAAACAATAAAATAACCTTCCCCCTCATCAATTTCCTGAAAATGATATTGGGAACACTTCAGAAGGAGTCGAAACTATCCGAGAACATTGTCACCACTGATCATACCAGCTTAGCCGGAATTTGAGACCCAGATGGCTCTGTGAAAACGAACTCAAAATTCAATACATGTCTGCCAAATGAACTTGATTTAGCGTACATTAACGAGCGCAAGGAGATCATGATGCTCGTCATAAAGCAGGGGAAAAAAATCGATGATGTGCTTTTCTGTGTTTTTAGTTTTATGGCTAGCTATTGTACAGGATTTCTTCTTATTTTTTTGTTGTCTTTTTAAAGGTTTGTAACAAACTGGATAAACATTTAAAAAAAAAAAAGGATCTCCAAAGAGGACGACTCCTTCCCTTTGATTGGAGGGAACAACCAGTCCCAAGGCAAACTTTGATTTGAGCCATCTTCCGAAGTCCTGTTTGTTTCCAGAGCTGCGAAACCCCAAGAGCAGGATACCTGCTGCCCATTCCAAGTGCATCGTTGTGGAAAGGCCAAACACGTCCAAGTCTTTGAGACCTCAGGACACTCCAGAGATTCGATCTAACTTACCCAGTCCTTCTCGGCAGAGTGTGGGACTTTGAGAAACGACCCAAGCAACTGTGTCCTTTGTTGGTGCTGCAGATGGCACCAAAATCGCACAGTGACCAGAGAAGTTGCTGAAAGCTGTGCCAGAAGTCCTCCCTCAGGATGAGAGATCCCATCCATTGTCCCTCCTTTCGTCATCAGACCAAGCAATCCGGAGCTCGGGTCCATTGCCGCCACTTCAAGGAGAATACAGCCACGATCTTTTGTTCTAACCTGAGGTACTGTGTGGCGAAAGGTATTGCTTACCTTGATCTGTGAAGTCGCTCCAGAGCATTGGAGTGCACATAGAGGTGTCCAGGGTAACTCCTCTTAACTTTGACTCAAGCCCCTGCTTTTGTCCCTTTAGCGAGTCCTTTAACAGGGTTTGCAATGTTGATTGTGTCCTCTTACATCTTAGAGATTAGAGACTGTAAAGTATCCACATGAACTTTCGTATTCTGCTGCTTGTCGAGACTTTAAGCCCTCTTCGAACTGCATTTAGCTAAGGTTGCGTTTTGGACCTTAAAACACTTGTTGGCCGAAGAAACTGCCTCTATAATTGTAAGAACTGCTAGTTACACTAACCAACAATTTTCCTTCCCAAAAGTCACTATCTTATATGTTTATGCAGAGTAATGTATTTACTGTATTTCTAAGATTCGTGAGTGCACATTCTTACCGATAATATGATATGATAGAACTGTCATTACTGTTGAAAGCTGTAAAAAATGTAACGGCGAGCAACTACAAACTAAGAAGTGACCTTTGAAAAGTATTCCTAAGTGTTTTGGTTTATTGTGTCAAGTTATTTAAAGAGATTCTTGTGTATACATCTTTATTTTAATATACATGTATGTGTAAGTATTCCTTTGATGTGCATTACTAACTAGGTTTAGTGTACTTACCTACAGCTCACATCTTCCTCTTATGATAAGCCTAACTGCTCAGCCACCCTACCAAGGTTCCAGCAGTTGTACAGTCTGATAGTTGGGGAGCTACAAACCACTGGGATAGCTTACTAAAGTCTTACCTCCAAGTGGGGCTTTAGGAAAACTCCCCTAACACCCCTTTAATGGCAAGCATGGCTTCTGACCAACACCTAATTCAATCCTCCTCCTGGAAAGCAACAAAACAGCGAAAACACCGGCTGCCTGGAAGCAAGTCACAACAAGAACCAACTAGTAAGACGTATCAGTGCAGCTCGCGGAGCTCAATGGGCTACAGCGCATAGAGAGTGTGTGGAGGCTTGTAGAGCAAGAATGCCAGACATGATGTGCACAGAGAACCACTAGGCGAGTACGTGGCCCGGCAAGTAAACCACCGCAGCCATGCAGCGTCGCATCCAGAATGAGCACGGAATACTGCAGAGGACCGAGGTAGAGCCCAGAGGAGCCACCCACAAATCTCTGCACCGAGCAAGTGGAAACGCAGAGAAGAGGATGGTGAAATGAAATTAAAGCAAATGATATTTTATTTATATTGTGCTTGTTACGTGGTGGCTCTAGAGGAATGAGAGGCGGGCGACAAGGCATGAAAGAGCTACAAGCCCAGAGATGGAAGCATACTGGGAAGGCCCACAGTGGGGGAGCAGGGAGAGAGATGGGCACTGCAAACGGCAGAACATGGAGCAGCACCCGAGTGGGGAGAGTAAATGAGAAAAGCCCCGAAGCAGTGAGAGAGACACGACACCCCAGAGTTGGATAATCCCCAGATTGAGGAAACCACCAAGAGCCCCCAGAGTGGGGAGATGGAAAGAGGGGATCCTTGGGGTGGGGAAAGAAGGAAGAATCCCCAGGATGGGGAGGGAAAAGGAGAGCAGCTCGGGCAGAGGAGAAAGTGACTGATTTGAGAGAGACACAAAGACCTGGCTAGAGCCCCAATACAACAATCCAGCAGTACAAGAACTGCGCGCTTGAGACTGTTCACGTAGGCAAGGACCAATGTTAAAGAGACACAAGGATGGGGGCCAGAAGCCTGCAGCTTCCCTTTTTTGTTTTGGCAGTGGCACAAAGTGTTTTAGTTTGTTTTCTCAGGAAATAGTAAACAAACTAGGTTGGAATAGGATTCTACATTTCTGTTAGCCATCGTGACATCCTGACGAGTACTTATTTTGACTTTCTTTTGCATAGAGTAGAAATATTAATGGCACTGGTTTAGGGACAGAGTAGGTGTTCTTTCTTTAAATAGAAAAATAAAAACTGCCTCTTTCATCCATCTCCTGCTTCTGACAAAGAATGCACATTCTTGAAGAACCTGGTCTGGAATGTAATACTCCTTCTGATCCCTCTCAAATCTAAATGATAGGTTGTTGCAGTCCAGGTATACCCACTCACTGGAGCGAGCCATCCGAGAATCCTAGAATTACTTCGACACTTTGCACAGCCTCAACCGACTCTCGGTGTCTCTAAGGCCACTCTTGGGGTTTTGTTGGCGACCAATAGTCTCTGTATCTACCTTTCCAGTTTATTAAACTCTAATTTCAGATGTTTGTAAGAGAAAGCTATAATTTTAAGAGTCACCCTGCCATCGATGTCAGAGATAACCCGGGAATTAGGCACGGAGGGCGTGTGTCAATTGTATGTGTCGTCACATATTTCCGGGAGGCAGACCAAACCCTTCCCTAATTGTCCCAAACGTAAGCAGTTTCTGTCCTGTACGACATCCGCTAAGGTGCGTATCCCCTGATCCTCCCAGCTGGGAAAGTGGCCCATTGTCAGGACATCCGGGATGTATCCGTTATCCCATAGAGGTTGGTCCAGTGTCGGTCGCCCACCCCACCCAATGTGTTGGAGCGCTTCTTCCCATGCTGTGCGGATTTGGCGTATCATCCCCGGCATACCGGACACCGCACTGTCCGGTCCGTACAGGACCCTGATGGGCGGTCACTCGCCCATACCTCGGATCTCATTCCCAAATTGTAACAGCCCAGGGTCCCCGTGAATTCAGTTATTCAGGACCCCCAACTGTGCTGCCAAGGAGTAAGCCCTCAGACAGGGTATGTCCAGTCCCCCCCAGACCGACCATTGAAGGGTTGTAAGGGCGATGCGGGGCTGCTTCCCACCCCAAAAGATTTCCGAAAGGTACATTCTATGGGTATAAAGGTCGTACCGGGGACGTGGGTTGGAGCGTTCTGCAGGACATACAGGAATCTCTGAAGAGAGAGCATTTTAAAGAGGGCTGCCCTCCCCATCAAACTTATCGGGAGGGATTGCCAGTGGGTGACGTCAGCTTCAAATCTGCTCACCACGGGTTGGAGCTTAAGCTGGAGGAATTAATCAGTGTTGGGGCCCACCTGGATGCCCATGTAGACAAAACTCTGGATGGAGACTGAGTAGGGACAGTGTTGTGGGATCGCATCGGCCTGCCCTGGAGGGGGAAGAAAATCGTTTTTTGTTTGACTTTAAGCCCGCAGAACTGCTGATATTCAGTGAGGATTGTCGTCACCGCGGGGCACAAGACCCTGGGGTTGCTCATGTAGAGGAGCAGGCTGTTGGCGTAGAGTGAGACCTGGTGCACCCCGCCCCAAGGCCACACGAACCCAGACCACCCACGGGTCATCCGAAGCCCGATTGCATGAGGCTCTATCGCCAGTGTAAGTAGGGGAGACGGGGCACCCCTGTCTGGTTCCCCTGCCCAGTGAGAAAGGTTTGGAGGAAAACCCGTTCACCCGCACCACCGCTTCTGGGGCATTATATAGTATCTTGACCCTGGACATATAGTTGGGTCCGAGCCCCATGCGGTCCATAATATTCCATAGGGCCGTCCACTCCACTGAGTCGAAAGCCTTTTCAGAGTCCACTGCAAGTAGAGCGAGTGGATCCTTGATCAGGGCTGCTTTGTTGATTGCAAAATGAACCCTATGCAGATTCATCCTGGTGGATCTGGCAGGCATAAACTCGGATTTGTCTGGGTGCACTAAGGAGTGGATGACCCCCAGCATTCTGTTGGCCAGGACCCGGACGAGAATCTTGGCCTTTCTGTTAATGAGTGAGATAGGCCTGTATGAGGCACAGAGGTCTGAGGGGCTTCCCCCGGTTGTGGAATCACTCCAATTGTAGCCTGTCTAAGGTCTTGTGGGAGTTTACCTTATGCCCGAGACTGCAGCAACATATGGTACATGTGCCCCATCACTCACTCCTCCATTCGACTCCAGGTCTCTACCGGGAAGCAATTCAGTCCCAGGGTTTTCCCAGATTGGTGTTGGGACAGGGCCGCTGCCACCTCCTTCTCCGTGACCTGAGCCTCCAACTTCTCCATCTGGGCTCTGGAGAGCCTAGGGAGCACAATTGAGTCCAAGTAATGTGGGTTCCCATTTCCCAGTGTGACCTCGCTGGGAGCGTAGAGATATTCGTAGAGAGCGGCTTTTGTGTCTGCTATTTAGCATCTTCATGAAGCGAGTCCCCCTCGTGCTCTTGAATGGCCTGGACATGTCCCCTGTTCCTGTCCCTTCTTTCCAGCCAAGCTAGGGTCTTCCCGGCTTTATCCCCAGTGGCATAGATCTGACTGCGCATGGTCCGATGAGCGGTCCTGGCATTGTCTAGCGCCAGGTTCTTAAAGGCTTCCTGGGTCATGATCATCACATCTTTAGATTCTACCGTCCCGGTGGCGAGGAACTCCTCCTCAGCTTTTGCTGCGGCTTCCTCCTTTTCAGGCAATCTCGCTGACTTGTTGCCGATGGTATGCCGCTACCAGAGAAAGGGCCTCCCCCCGCAGCACTGCCTTGTACCTTTCCAATAGTGTTATGGGATTATTCACTGAGCCTTTGTTTAGGGAAAAGTATTCAGTTGTTTTCTGTGCAAGGCCCTGACTCACCTCTGGGATCCCTAGATGGTATGCATTGAGCCTCCATGTGGGCTGAGGTTTGGTTCGGGTCTGCTTTATAGTCATTACCAGGGGCGAGTGGTCCGAAATGCCCCAGGCTAGGTACGTGGCGGATATGAGCATGTGTGACATGTCTTGTAGGACGAAGAAATAATCTATTCAGGACAGAGATTTGTGGGCGTTGGAGAAGGAGGAGTATCTGGAGGCTGTTGGATGTAGAGTGCGCCATACGTCCACCCACCCCAGTGCAGATGCGAAGGAGTTTAGCTTGGTTTTGGTGTCGGGGTTCCTGTTACCTACATGAGTTCTAGTCATGAACACCTCCATCACCTCATTGAAATCTCCCCCCCATCACCCAGTTGTCGGCTTGTTTCTCCATCATTGCCTCCTGGAGGTCGCTAAGGAGTGCGAGGGTGAGTGGAGGGGGGGGCGGGCATACACTGCCACAATCCCCCAGGAGGCCCTTCCCATGTCGCCAGTTATCACTGCAAAGCGTCCCCTCTGGTCAGTATGGAGCCCTCTCAGCTGAAATGGAACACGTTTATGTATGAGGGTCATAGTGCCCTGTGACCCCTTGGAAAGCCCTGCATGAAAAGTGATTGCATAGTTGGATCTCCTAAAGAACTTACAGTCTGTGCCCCTGAGGTGTGTCTCATTAAGGAGAGTGATATTGGGTGAGTGCCTGTTCAGGTATTGGAGTACTAACAGTCTTTTCACCCCGGAGCCCAATTTGTTAACGTTCCATGTGAGTAGGGTTAACTGGCTGTCATGCGCCATTAGTGTGAGTGGGGTTGTTGCACGTTCTGCGGGAGGGTGCTTCCACCGTGCTTCTGACCAGCGGCCTCATTGTCCTGTGTTCTCCTATTTCCACCCGTACCCCTCCTGTTTGCTGCGCCCTATCCTAACAGCCCATAAGGGCAACCCAATCCCCCTTTCTAGGTGGTGAGATTACTCGATTCGAAGACCATCGTGAATAGTGTCTTCCTCTTTCCCCCACCCTGTACTCTCCTCCCCTGTACTCCCCCCTCCCCCCAACTAGAATCACCTGTAGCCTGAACCAAGAGCCAACGGGGCGCAAAACTTGAAAGCAAACCATTATAGAGTGTTTACCCTGACTGTGATAGCGAAGCTCTCATCATTAGGCAGCGGCCGCCTATGCCAAGCCCCTTTGGTCAATTGGTCTGTTGCAGCGCATGGCTGTATTGTCAATATGTTCACCCATTGTCTGTGCATCCCTCCCCAAGGTGCTGTGATTCCTCCGGGTTCCCGGTCCGAGGGGATTGTAGGTAGTGGAGAACAGTCCATTCTCGGTTTCTGCCCAGTTGATCCTTTCAGTGATCGTTGCAGCTCTGTGTCATTGAGGATCTGGGTCTTCAACCATTCTCATGCCTCTTTGGGTGTATATAACCGGTGTATGTTTCCCTTATGGTGGACTTTCTGCATCGCCTGAAAGAACAGTGCATATTTGATTGACAATAAGTGCAGTTTCTTTTTGACAGAGTCAAAGAATTGCCTGGCATTCTGTACCTTTTTGGTGTAATCTGGGTAAAAGCCAATGCGGTATTCATTGTAGGTGACGGGGCCGGTGGTGCTGGTCATCTGGAGAATGGCGTCCCTGTCATGGAAGTTCAGGAGTCGTGTGATAATTGTCTGTGGTGGCGCACTAGGGACAGGGCGTCCTGTAGGGATTCTGTGCGCCTGCTCAATTGAAAAGAACTTGGAGAGTTTCTTGGGGGCGAAGAGGTGAAAGAGTTCTACACTTCGGCCTTCTTCCTATTCGGGGATCCTGAGAATCCGTAGGTGGTTCCGGCGTGCCCGTCCCTCGCTATCCTCCGCTCTGTATTCGAGTTGGTCGACCTTTTTGGTGATTGCGGCCAATTGTTTCTCCATCTGTGGAACAATGTCTTCCGTGCTTGAAATTCTTTGTTCCATCTCAGCCACCCTTGATGCTAGGTTGAGGAGGTCTTGGCGGAGGAAGGACACTGCGTATACGCCGCCTATCTTCGCTTTGAGGGACGACCTCGAGTGCCCAATTGCCTTCATGATATCCGTGAGGGAAATGGCTGGGTCCTGGATTTCCTTTGATGCCTTGGGTTTGTGTTGTGGGTTTAGGAGAAACCCCAAACTTTGAAGAGGTCCATTTTGCTTTGGAGGGCCTGCCTTTTGGCTTTGTCTTTAACCATTGTGCTTGTCAGCTTAGTCTAGCAGGGAGTGGGCTCCTTTTTCTGTCCTCCTATCACCTCTGGGTGAGTTTCAATGCGCCAGTGGCAGTGCAGTGTGTAGCTCGGGCTGCTCCAATCGCCAGCAAACCACCAGAGTGGTTAAGGTTGGTTGCGGGAGATTATTGCTGCTGCACCACTTTCCGGCTCAGATTTGGATGTATCGGGCCTTAGCCTCACGGGGAACCAGAGACAAGGCGGTCAGAGGAGGTTCCAGCCTGCAGCTCCTTGCAGGGGCTTGAGGTGTTCTCGGGTCAGTGCTGTTCCTCCCTCCAGATGGTATACCCTCCACGAGGGCCCGGGGCCACCCGCAGCTCACACCAAAATCCAGCCCCTTGGCCAGATAGCTGCCTTGTGTTGCACGGGCCCTGCCCCCGTCCAATCGTTCCCCCATGTCACCATAGAGCGGCCTTACCAGATCTATCGACCCTGTACAGGTTTTGTCCTCCGTCTGCTCCCCGGGCTGCAGGGGGGGTAATGTTGTTGCACCTGGATCGCTGCTCTGTCGGGACCGTAGCCCAATGTTTATCACATTAACCCTTCAGGGTCTGCAATCGGTAGCAACGGTGTTGAGCTGCCCTCAGCACCGGGGTGTCAGACGGCTGTGTAATTGTTCCCTCAGGGTTCGATGTTCATAGCCTCTCGAGGCGGTGTCCAGCAGTGTATCCCATGTTCAGGGCCACATGGAGCAGTGTGCGTGGGTGGGTCTCTTCACCCAAGAGATATTGAGCCTCCGTTTCTGCGGCGCACACAACGGTGTGCCTTCTCCAGCGGGGCACGTCTCGCCTCCACCACGGGGCAGACCTCTCGCTCAATTATCCACATCTCTCCACGTGGGTAGAGGATTGTTTGGATGCCTGTGTTGGCTGCAGCGGGTTCTCTCAGTGTGCGTGTGCTCCTTCACTCCCATCCTTACAAGCAACCCAGTCTCCACGAATTTTGCTGCAGGCGTCCCTTGGCCGGTGATGGTCAGATCACTCCCCAGGTGTCCATTCCATTAAGAATGATAGGGGCACCAACAGCCCGCACTCCAGGCGGGTTGTTGCGTGGGTGAAAGCTGGGGCACTAGTGCGGGCAAGATGGCGCCTGTCAGCCCAACGGTCGGTTCGGTGCACCATTGAAGGGGTGCTAGGCTCTGGTTTTTGACGGGGTCGAGACTGTTTAGGAGCTAAGCTGTTCCGCTACCCACAGGTTAGATTTCGGTCGTAGAAGTCACTGGGGGTTCGGATACCATCCAGGATGTCGGCGGCCGCTGGGAGCTAGGTCGCTCACAACCACATCAGCCCCTCGCGCATGTACAGCCCCACAGTTAACTCTTGAGATCGCTGTGGCATACGAATACCATGATAATTTCCATCATCCTGCAAACTGAACTATCCAGGCGACACTGATATAGCAGAAGAGCTTCTGCATAGATAGATATATTTTATTCCAAGAGCCAAATGAATCTGGAGAATCTCTTCTGCAAAAGGCTCAATTGCCATTGGGAAAAAAGAGGCTAAAGCGACATCCCTGTCTGGGACCTCCTTACAAATGGGAATCTAGAGACTCGACAGTTGGCTCTTACCCTAGCTATGGGTTGGTCATACAATACCCCCCTCCGTTCCACCCCCCAATTCGAAGAAATTGGGACCAAATTCTATTTTATTTAATTGGGCCCTGGTTTCTGACAATTCCAATGCTGGTGATGGTAGCAGTGAGTGAATATACCATAACATACTCTTTGATCTGATCCAGATTAAATAGTGGAGTAATAATCTCAACATTTTGGCCAGTATTTATTTGTTTGAAACCTTTATAAAGTTTTACAAACCGCATACCCATAGTCGTATGAAATAACTGATTTTTCTGGAACGTGCAATGCATAATTTTGAATATTTTTTATAAAAAATAGAGAACACTTAACTTCACTTCTGCCTTTTTCTAGAAAAAACCCACAATCATTTATCTCAATTTACCCATTGATTATTCCATAATTGAATCGCCAGGCATCAGGAGAGGCATGACCTGTTTCTAGACACTTTTCACAATATTCTCAAAGGGTCGCGTGAAAACAAAAATATGGTTTCAATGTTTATTATAAAAATATACACAAATAAGTGACTATTGTGGTATGCAGTCTACGTCACTTCCTGAAAGAGGACTCTCACCTCCACCCTGTCCTGGGGAAGGACGTAAAGGCTGTGCCCTTAGCTCTCTGAACTCCAGAAGGAACATTCTAAGTGTCCTAGATGGGTTAGATTGATCCCCTGTTACGGTTTTCGTCTGACTGTCTTTTTACCTCCTAACTTTACTCCTCTCAATACACCTGTCTCCATCCTCCTAGGCCTATCTCCCACTCTCTCTACACCTTTTTACACTCCGTCTCCTGACCTTATTGCGTCTCGACCTTCCTTTACTTTACTTTTACACATTTATATTGCGCAAGCCATGGACCCGTGGGCTTAGGGGCGCGACAAGACAAGAAAACATGATGCAGACATATCACATATAAGCGGGAGGTAATAGCCATATTACAGCAGGAACAAACGCGATTAGGCAAACAGGAATGTCTTTAGTTTCTTGTTTAAAACTTATGTGGACTTAATGCCCCTTAATTCCCGGGGCCGATCATTCCATGCATTCGGGGCTGTGTTTTGAAGGGAGCTGTTTGAGGCTTTTATTGTTCTACACCTAGGAAGTGTCAAAAACGAAGCGATCTTACATGATTGTTTTTCACTAAGCGATCCTGAATGTATGCAGGCATGTTGCCCTGCCTGCATTGATGTGTAATTACGAGTAGCCGAAACAGGATTCTTGGCTCCACCGGCAGCCAGTGCAGAGCGTCTAGCCACTGACACATGATCTCTCCGGGCAAGTCCCATGGCCACACGCACTGCCTCGTTCTGGATGACCTGCAACTTTTTCCAGACTGACTTGTTAAACCCACCAACAGGCTAGAGCAATAGTCAATCTTGACCCCTACAATTGCTGTCGCAATAGTTTCTGCATTAGCTTGGGTTATAAAAGGCTGCAAGTGAGCCAAGAGTTTAAGATAATAGGTGGAAGGCAACAGGAAGCTCGCAACATGAGCCTTCATGTTGAGGTGCGGATCGAAAATGACACCTAATGTTTTGAACTTCTTAAGAGAGATTATTTTGTAGGCCACAATATGAAAACTCTCGTATACCGGCCCAACTTTCTGTATCATGTAAGGGGATCCAACAATCAGAAGCTGAGTTTTGTCCTTGTTCAAAGGGAGGCTATTTTGTACCATCCATTTCTCTATCAAAACATATATTCTATTCAGCTGAGCTTCGTCCGTGTCGGGAATACCAGTGATGGGGATGACACACTGCGTTTCGTCCGCATAATTTGTAAATACTATCCCATCTTTTGCTAGAAGGGCAAAGAGAGGTTCTGTTAAAATATTGTAAAGAAATGGCGATATACAAGAACCCTGCGGTACACCATATTTTAGAACTTTGGGCATTGCTGCTTCCTCCTTGTAGTATACACTGCTATCCTGGTTGCAGAGAAAATAAGATATCCACTGAGCTGCAGCCGGAGTAAAATTTGCGGTGTTCCACAACCTGGCGCCCATGATGGAATGGTCACCCCGGTTGAAGGCCGCTGACAAATCCAGTAGCACCATCATGGATGCTTTATTCTTGTCCATTCGGTCCAAGAGCCTAGCCTTCAATTCAAGCAGTGCCGTCTCTATTCCATACCCCTGCCTGAAACCTGATTGATGGCCATTAAGAACAGGGAATTTTTTCAATTCCTCTGCAATTTGAATGTAGGCCACCCGATCTAGAATCTTTAACGGGAAAGGGGTATTGGTGATCGGCCTATAATTATTCGGGGAGTACACAGATAATCCAGGTTTATTTAAGAATTGGGCTTACCCATGCTTTTTAAAATCCTGATGCACTGAGCCCTCGCTGAAAGAGATTTACAAACTTACAAATCGCTTCTAACAAACGTTGGTGGACAGGTTTTTAGAACAGCCGAACAAGGGTCACTTTTATATTTTGTAGCCTTCAGCTGGTCCACTATAACAGCCAATTCAGCTGTCCTTATAGCTGAAACGCTAAATAGCGGAAAGGTAGGGCATCTAGCATGAGTCCCACAAGGAGTTTCTCCTACTACCCTTGGTAGGCTTTCTTTTTTTAAGAAAATATCAGCCTTAATACCATTAAGTTTGCACTGCATTGCCTCCTGAATCTCTGCACACCAGGCAGCATCCTTCCCTGTTCTCCACGCTCCACTTCCCTCCTAACCCTGTCATCCTATCCTAACTCCTGTCTTTAGCCTCTGCAACCACTTCTAGAATATGGTGCCTCTGCCCACCTTCAAATCCCAGGGATAGGGGGGCCCTGCTCACTAAGCAAGCCCCATGGAAATATTTCCCTAATTACTGAAACTACACCCAGGGTAAAAATCCACTACTCGCAACCCCTCTTACTGTTTACCTCCTCTACTCTTCCTAGCTCGCGTCTTAATTCACACTCTCACATACTCCTCTGCATACATACAGACAACATTGGTACCACTCTCTCAATCTCAATTTTACTTTCGCTTGCTCCAAACATCCAAAAAGTCTCCTCCATGTCCTCCACCACCTGCTGCACACTCCTCCCTGGTCTCTTGGTCTTCCTTTCTCCTCTGTCCTTATACAAAGGCCTCTCACTGACTCTGCTGGGTTTTTATAGCTCGTCCCTTCCTCTCTGGAGGGTTTTCTCTGCTCCCATTGGATGCTTGCATCGGCTGCATTTACTGGGCTAATGTACTTCCTTGGGCTCCTTCCCAACCCATAAAATTTCCTCCCTTGTGGGCTGGAATTTCCTCAGCAAGTCTTCTTAAGGGCCCTTAACCCGAACCCCTTTTCTGCCTCCATTTCCTTCCAGCTTGCCATATGGTCAGACATAGGAAAAGGACATGAAAAGATGTTTTAAAGTATCTCCGTTTTATTAAAGAAAGGAAATGCCTAGTCTAGCCCTACTTCTATGATGAAGGTTCCCTATTTTAGAAAATATCAAAAGGTGCTTGTAGGGCCACCCTACGCAAATTACCCTTGTCCTCTCTCCAAACCTATTCTATCCCACTGACTGACCCTACCGCTAACAAGAATGAAAACATAACTTAGCCTGGAGAAGTGTTATTACCCTCCCCCCTTTCTTGGGTTGTGCTGATTGGTGCTTGACACCCTTCTCAATTGTCTGTCTCCTCTTGGTCTTTCAGACATTGGCCTGTTTGTGCAGTTTAAACAAGTACCTTGATTTTCTGTTCACTCAGACTCCTGGTCCCCTCCCCAAAGTCTTAATCAACTCAAAGTTCATTCCTTAAATGCAACACTTGGATTTGCAAGTCAGTCACCTTTATAACGTGTCTCTTGTACACCCCTCCAGGGTGTTTGTCTCTTTTAAGCATTGGGTGTTCTTGGGCTAGTAAGGAACTTCGGCTCTACTGCCAATCTTGGCTCATCATGCTCTTCCACCCTCCGTAAATGGCTTGGTTTCTCAGCCTGGACCTGGCTCTCTGGTCATCCACATGTTTAGATTCTCTGTGGGTTATTGGGCTCCTTAGCCCTTTGTGAATAACTTGGCCACACCGGCCGTGTGGGTTCTGTTTTCTTATCAGCCCCCTCGTGGAGTGCTTCTGAGCTTTGCTGCCGACCTCCCTCTCCTCTCCGTTAGCCACGTACCTGCGTTTAGACAGCGTTCAGAGACCTTGGTGCCTTAGGCTGTCAGCTCTCCCCCGCAGGGCTCGGCAGCATTCTGCAGGCTCTGGGATTTTTCCACCCACCGCATATTCTACTTGGTCCTGCCTCCAGGGTGGATTGGCTCGGTGCTACACCACAGGCTTCCGCTGTGCCCGACCTTGCTTAGGCTGGCTCTCTCCTCGCAGGGATGGATCTCAGCCCTTTTACATTCCTCCCTGCAATCGGAGATGCCACACAATAGGTTCCATGTTTCTGACATCACGGTGGGGTCAGCAGCCAAGCACACTTGGTACAACGTTCATTCATCAACTGTTGTTTTTTAAAAAAAACATTTTTATTGTTTTCACTGTATAAACATAATGCACTTTAGCAAAGTAACTTCCCTTATGCCCCCCCCTCCCTTACCCACCATCTTACGTTCCAGTTGTTCTCGGGAATGTCTATGAGCTGAATATGTCTGTAATTCTGATGTTGTGCGGGCACCATTGTTCCATATAGTCTGATTGTAGATATTCCAAAACCCCCCCTATTCCTTCGTGAAAGATCCATTCGAGCCCTGTAAGTGGTGTGTGATCTTTTCCATGGCCATTTGTGACCAGACCTTCTGCAGCCAAGTGTATATTAGTGGTGGGTCATGCTTCTTCCAGTTTTGGGCGATCATTGCCCACGCCGCTATGACCAGGCCCATGAAACCTCTCCATTGTGCCTTATTTTTCTTGGCCTGTTGCACTTTCATTCCGCATAGCCACTCTTTCTCCCCCAGCTGGTCTGCCTCTGGGAACATCTTTTTCGTTTCCGATATCATTTCTGACCAGAACCCTTTGACCCCTTGGCAATCCCACCATATGTGCATCCACGTGCCTGCTTCTGGGCAGCCCTTCCAGCAGCGGTCGGACGTTTTCGGGTACATGTTGTTGAGCCTCTCCGATGTATATTGCCATTGGGTAACTATTTTTATCCACATTTCCTTGGTCTGCACTGCTCGTGTAACTTTAGGAATGTTAGCCCACAGCACCTGCCACTGCTGTTTTGGGATTTCTTCCCCTAGTGTTCTTTCCCATCTTTTCATGTAAGCCCATTTTATTTCTTCATCCTGTGTATTGATAAAGTTGTAGAGTGAGGAGACTAGTTTCTTGGCTCCTGAGTTGGTTAGGATGTATTTTTCGAATGGAGTTAAATCCCTTGTGGCCGCCTGAGTGATCTCTGGCGTTGCTAACCAGTTTCTGAGCTGTTTGTACTTGTACCTATCCGCCTTTGTCAGGTTCCACATGCTTTTACAATCTGTAAATGATCTTACTTCTTTGTCATCGAACATTTCCCCAAATTTTTAGCACCCTGCATCTTCCCATTTTTCGAAGGCCCCGTGCTCTTGTCCCAGTGGGAATTGAGGGTTCCTACAGATGGGCTTGAATGGGGCCATCACAGTGGTCATGATGCCCTTCCGTGTTAGTTCGTCCCAGGCGTTCAGTGTGAATTTCATGACTTCGCTAATGCGGAGATTTGGGTGTCTATGTTGTTTGAGTTTCCATAGGACATCTTCTAGCGGAGTCCTGGCGACCGCCCTGTCTTGAGCTACCCAGATCGTTTGTTGATCATCCCCCAGCCATTCTTTCAGCACCCACAGTTGCGCTGCTTGGTAATATTTTCTGAAGTGTGGAAGTGACATTCCCCCCGCTCTGACATGTGTCGTGAGGACGGATCTTGCGACCATAGGGGGCTTCTTGTTCCAGATAAAGGACGAGACTGTCTTTGACAGTGCCTTAAAGAATGAGTTTGGAATCGTTATCAGGAGGGCATGGAAGTAGTACAACAGCCTGGGAGAGAGTGTTCATTTTCACCGTTTGGATTCTACCCCACCATGTTATCATTAGTAGACACCATCGTTCCAGGTCCTTCTTTACTCTGGCAAGTAATGGGGTGTAGTTCCCTTTATATAGCAAGTTCACCCTGTGTGTGAGCGTTATACCCAGATACTTGGTCCCGCCTCCCTTTCCAGTGCCTCTTTCCCCCGCCAAGTGTAGTATCTCCGATTTTTTTCCTGTTAATTTTTAGGCCCGAGATTTCCCCAAATACCCCTAGCTCTTGTAAAGTATGTGGCAAAGTCTTCCCCGGTTCCTCTAGGGCCAATAGCATATCGTCAGCATAAGCTATTACCTTGTGCTGTCTGCCTGCCATCTCTATCCCCCTTATTTGGGTAGTTTCCCTGATTTTGATTAGTAGCGGCATCAGAAAGATGGCATATAGGAGGGGGGATAGCGGGCATCCCTGTTTGGTTCCCCTGGTAATCCTTACCCTATCTGTGACTTCCCCGTTAACTGCTATTCTTATTGAAGGGGAGGTGTAGTTGGCTTTGACCATATTTATGTAGTGGTCTCCAAATCCCTTGTGCTCTAGTGTTTTAAATAGTATGGACCATTCCACCAGGTCGAAAGCCTTTTCGGCGTCTAGTGAGAGTAGTATTGCTGGCGTATGTGTAATGCCAAC
The DNA here is from genome assembly GCF_040938575.1 of Ambystoma mexicanum. NCBI lineage: Eukaryota > Metazoa > Chordata > Amphibia > Caudata > Ambystomatidae > Ambystoma > Ambystoma mexicanum. The sequence continues at coordinate 42,466,652 of NC_090923.1, read as the reverse complement.
TTTTTCTATTAAGTGTATTAGTCTTCTTAAATTGTCATGTGTTTGCCTGCCCGGGATAAAGCCTGATTGATCATGGTTTATTAAGGAAGACCGTAGCGGGGATAACCTAGCGGCCAGAATTCTCGTGTATATCTTTGAGTCAGGTTTATCAATGCTATGGACAGTATGAGCCAGGGAGAGACGGGTCTTTGCTAGATTTGTGGAACACCAGGACCTTTGCCTCGTTCATGGACAGTGTTATGTTTCCGCTTTCCTTAAAGGTGTTTAGTTGTTAGAATTGGGGTGATGATGTCCTCATATTTTTTATAGAAGGGGCCGTGAAGCCATCTGGGCCGGGTGCCTTGTTATATGGGAGTCCTGCTATTGCCTTCTTCACTTCTTCTTCCGTAATCTGGGTTTCCAGTGCTAATTTGTCTTCCTCTGATATTTTTGGAATGGGGAGAGATTGTAGGAATCTGTCTTGGTCGCCCTCGTCCGGGTGCTCTGTCGCATATAACTTTTGATAGAATGCCTTAAATGCCTCCCCTATATCCTTCGTGCGTGTTAGTGTCTCTCCTTGTGCGTTTTTGATGTTTAGAAAGGTCATTGATTTTTGTTTTGCAGAGAGTTGTCTTGCTAGGTTTCTGTCTGCCCTGTTGACTTTGATATAATGTCTTTACTTGTGGTAGAGGAGGGATTTCTCTGCCTTTTTGTTGCGAAGCAGTTCCAGTTGTCCTTGCGCATGTCACAACGCCTTCTCAAGGCTTCTGGTGGGGTGAGTCAATAGCTCCTCTCGTATGTCTGTACGTTTCTTTTCAAGTTCTCTTTCCCAGCCATACCTCTGTTTGTCCTTGGTGGCTTTCAGGGCTATGATATGTCCCCGGATTACTGCCTTGAACGCCTCCCATACTTTTCCCAGTGGGACGTCCCCTGTATCATTTTGTTCAAAGTACTCTATTTTGTCCCTTATTGCATCTCCAGTCACCGGGTCTAAGAGAAGATCCTGCGGTAGCCTCCACCGCCAAAGCCCTCTCCCCTTCCCCGGGGTCTTTATATCCAGCCACAGCGGGGGATGACCCGACAGTGCAATGGGACCCATCTCCATTCCTTGAACCTTGCCCATCATCCCCACCGACACCCAGAAGTAATCTATCCTCGACATTGTGTTGTGTACGTGCGAGTAGTATGTGAAGCCGTTGTTTTGGCCCTTCAGTTCCCTCCATGCATCGCATTGCACCATCTGATCCATCTTTTGCTTGAGATGCTTGGACGGAGCACCCTGGCTTTGGGGTCCCCCCCTCTCCTGTCTTATCGTGGGTGCCATGCCATATTCAAATCGCCTCCCAGTATTCTCTCTCCCTTCGCAAACCCCTCCAATCTCCCCATCGTATCCCGCAGGAAGCCATCTTGGCCCGTATTCGGTGTATATATCGATGCCAGAGTGAGCTTTATGCCATCTAGATTGACAAACGCGGACCTCCATTCCCTGTCTGTTTGTCGAAGAGTGTTGCATCCACTCCCCCCTTTATTGCTATCATTACCCCCGCTCTTTTTTCCGTTGCATTTGATTGTACCTATACAGTGTACCCTCTGAGACATACCTTTCTTCTATCCTTGGCTCTTATGTGGTTTCCTGGAGCAACACGATATCCGCCTCCTCCCTCCTGAGCATATTCTCTAAACGGTCTCGGGCATAATTTTAATGCGGATCTTCGATCTGCGGGACCTAGTTTCTAAGTCCTCACATTGGATCTCTAGGTTGTGGGTTAACCGCTCTAGGTGTTCCTGTGTTTCGCTGTTCTGTAGTGCTTCGTCTTCTGCATTTTGTACAATTCTCTCAATGGTGTCCCTCCTTTCTTCCAATTTAGCTACATCTAGTTTCAGTTCTTGGACTACCTGCTTCATGTCGTTTCTCATTGTGGCGAATTGGTCCTGTACCGTCTACATGATTTTGTCCTGCAGTTCCACGAACCAAGCGTGCATGTCATCCCTTGACGGGGGTAGGTTGCACGAGTTGGGGGAGATGGTGTCAGTTGTGGGGTCTTCCTGTGTCCTTCCCTGGTGGTTACCGGGGTATCTGACGACCACATTTGAAGTATGCTTGTGTCTTGTTTGGCCGATTGTGGATTCGGTTGGGTCGCGCCCTCTTTCCCCTTCGCCTTGGACATTGCCCCTGAATCGTGGTGGTCAAGCTGGGTTTTTTATGCTCCTTTGGGGGACAGCTGTGTTGTGCCTTCGAGGGAATGCCTCTGCGGTCCTCTTCCTGTTTTGATGGATTGGGGTTGTTTGGCGGTAGGCCTTGTAGCTTCATTGCCTTCTGTCCTGTGGGGGGCTTATATTCTCTCCAGCTGTCTGGGGGTCCCTGGCTTGAAACACCACTCTGATAGTAGTGGATCTGGGGGTAGAGACTTTGGCCCTCATTACGAGTTCGGCGGTAACCATGCCGCTATTGGCGGCATGGCTGCCGCCAAAATCGCGTCGGGATCCGGGTCCTCGGGATGAGGACTTACCGGGCCATTCCGAGTTCGGAAGGCCCGGTAATACCTCCCTCCAAGGACCCAGACACGGTCCTTCCCCATTCCCATTTCAGTCCCCAAACGGCTGAATGGGAATGGGAGAGGGAGCAAACAACGGGCCATTACGAGATGGCCCGTTGTTTGCTCCCTCTTCCCCTCGCGGGACCCGGTAAGCACGCCTGGTTTTCCCAGGCGTGATTACCGTATCCTGCGAGGGGGAACTCATAATGCGGCGGTACGGAGTGAGCGGCGCCAGTACCTTTTACGGCGCCGTTCACTCCGTACCGCCAGGGTCGTAATGAGGCCCTTTGTGTTAATTATCAGGCTTGTTGTGACTGTGAACTTGTACCAATTCACTCAGGTTCTCTTCACCACAACATAACAATATGGAAAATTCCTACCTTGTCTTCAATCAAGAAGTGAGGCTAGCAAGAATTCTCCCGTTACACCCTCCAGTAGCCTGCAACTCGGCTAATGGAGGATGCCTCAGGTAAACCCTTTACGAAGGGGAAAAACCCTGTGCAGCTTGAGAGCGCTGGATTAATCGACGTGACGAGACCTCAACAGCAGCCTTGGTGTGGAAAACAATCAGCGAGCGAATTTCCTCAGGAAGCTTTCCTGCCGCTCACGGGTCATGATGATGTTTCCCGGAAGCGGGTTTGTGGATCGGTTCGGGACCGGAGGTGGCTTTAGGAGAGGAAGAGAAACAAGGTCAGTGGTGCAATCGAAAAGATGGATTGTAGAAAAATGTAAAAATGTGATTCCACCTACCCAGTCTGAGAGAAGGAAAATGGATGTGAGAGCGAGAGTCCAGTGATGAATGATGGGAGATGTAGTTTGGGATTTCCTAATGAATTGATACGAGAGTGAAACAATAAGAGGTAAGTTTGGAAATGTGTTTTCCTTGTGCTGAAATGTAAATCTAATTAGGAGGCAATGGAACCTACGGAATGTAAGCAGGTCTGAGGGCGAATTCCACTATGAACAGATCTTGACTCTATAGAGTGAAGGTGATTGGCAGCAGCCAGTCTACGAGAGAGAAAGGAGTAAAGAGAAACAGTATTCAGTGGAGTAAGAAGATGGAAGCTCGGAACCAATTCGGATACTAAAATCCAGGAGTTTCCCTATGCGATGACTTATGGAGCGTGACGACTAACAGTAGCAACGCGCTGAGTCTCCCCTTCCGGTGGTTTAAGTACCGTGATCAAATCACAAGGCGGAGTTTCCTCAGTGGATGGGAAGTGATCTAGACCTTCCATTTGATCCCGTGACGCCATCTTGGGGGAAACAGCGTGAATAGATGGCATGAAGCGCCACCGGCGCAGGAAAGACCACCTTCGCGAACGGGCAGTGACACTGTCTGGCTCTTCCCCTGTCATCCACCCTGCCCCTCCTCTGGATGTGGATTCAGTGACTAGGGTGGGGGGAGGGAGTCTTCCCCCTGTTGTTGCGTGGCCTTATGTGGTCACGCGGCTGGGTGTCTCCCACCCTGATTAGGCACTCTGGTGTCTTCTTTGCGGGGAAGTGGGGTCAAGGGGGAGCCTCTCACCTGTGGCTCCGCCTGGGCCAGTCGCTGGAGTCTCTCGGGATCTGGGTGTAGAGTGCTGTTTCCTCTGCCCACTCTTCTCCACGGCGCTTCTGGCCCCATCCGCGACGCCGGAGCGGGAGCAGAGTTTCCTTAGCCCCGAAGTGCTGTGAGTTGCTCCTTCTTGTGGCAGCGCCACGTTGCTGGGGTCCCCGGCTCTGGGTTCCCCTGCGCCTTCTGTCGCCCTCCGTCGCCCTCCTCCTTGGCTCAGTCTGTGCTTTTCTTGGTGGGTGAGAGGCGGATCGTACAGTGCCTGTACGCGGCCTCCCAAGCCCATCAGCTGGGCACCTTCACGGCCGGTGGATCGCCACAGCCCTGTTGGGGAATATGCTGCTTCCCATTTGTGCCGATCTGAGTCCTCTGCTGCTGGGGTCCCAGTCGTGGCGGCCTCTTTCACCCTTGCAGCATGGGTCGAGCTGCGATCCTCAGAGGGGGAGGGGTGTCTTGGTGTAACGGCGCTGCCTCCGTTCACTCCCCGGGGGCGATTTCCCTTTTCTGCTGTGCCAGCAGCGTCTGGAGAGGATCGGCTGCAGTTTCTAGCACGGATACCCTCGGAATCAGTGCTCAGTGAGGTGCTTCAATGCGGCCCGGCAGGAGCGAGACTCAAACGCGTCTCCCTGCGTCGGCAGCCATGTTCGAATCACTGTTGTTTTTTTTATGGGTTTTTTGCGGAAATTGTTTTCCCCCAAAAAAAAAAAAGGAAAATATATGGGGGGTGTGGTTAAGGGGTCTATATAAGGGGTGGTGAATGTGGAATAGAGGAAAAAGTTATGCATGACGGAGGTTTGGGGGAAACCCCCAACATTTTAAAATAATTTCCAATAGGTTTTTTCAAGAAGAAAAAAAATACAAGTCGCTGAATGAACAGTTCAAGGCCCCTGTACATAGTTGTGTTCGGGCCCCATGTATCCAACACACAATTGGGACTCTTGTTGTAAAGGAGATGTTGCAAACGTTTTACCTGGGTTTTCCTTGTCCCCTTAGGAGGGGGACACCCCCAGTGAGTGCCCACTTGCCCTGTCCAGTAGAGTGTTTTATGTGGTGGGTTATTCTCAAACGGCATGTACCATGCTCTGGGGATTGTACACTTCTTACCACATGGATAAGATCTATTTTCTACAAAAAGGAGGTGTCTGAACCCAAGGATAAATAATAAATGGTATATCTGATAACCAAATTTGATACATAAAAATTACAAATTTTATTAAACATATAGAATTTTTCGCACTCATGAAATGATCACATTACATAGAACTAGTTAAAAATATAAAACATATGTACCACAGAACACAATGAATACAGAAATGTGGGTTGATTTTTCTAATATCTATATCAGAACTGTGTGATACTTCACACTGGAATTATTTTCTTCTGATTGAGCACAAAAGTTGCATCAAAAACAAAGTAGAACAAGCACCATTAGTAAAACATTTCTTGGAAAGAAATCATAGGTGTAATGACTTTAATTGGACTATTTTGAAGCATGTGAAAGGGAAAACACAGGACCAAATTAACAAGAAGTTATTGAGTCTGGAACAGAAACTAATCTTTCTAACCACAAGTCATATTCATGGCCTTAATGAAAACATCGAATGGCATAATGCTTGGGTGGGGTGTATTTGCGTGCTCAATCTACTCGTTAGTGACTTTTAATTGTCACATTGGTCAAGGAACATTGATATATAATGAAGTTTACATCAGACATCATCATTATCAGCCCAAGAGACTTGTGAGGATAGAGGAAATAATGAATCCATGTGAATCAATGTATATAGAGCTATATTGGTGTGCGTTGAACTGTCAAGTGGCCTCTTCTGCTGGGGTCCCAGTCGCGGTGGCAGTAGCCCGTCAAGTGGCACAGCGAGTAGAGCGCTTGCTTTGACATCCGTGCAGAGCCTGCTAACGCAGGTTCGAGTCCCGGCAGGGCCAAACTCCGCCTTTCATCCGTCCGAGGTCGATAAATGAGCACCACACACCATGGGTAATAATAAGCAGCGCTCAGATACCTGAGGGTTCGTAGCGGTATATAAATGCGAAATTATTATTATGTCACCCCCTGTTTCTTTGATATCGGGTGTATAACCATACTGTATGCAAATTGTCATCCGAATTATCAAACATGTGACTTGGAGAACCCATGTTTACAGCATGACCCACCATGTATGGTGTCCACATTAGTAAGCCATTTTGTTAAATAACACTGCTTCAAAACTGCAAAGCTAGGATCAAGATGCTGGCAAAATAGAGGATCCTTTAGATTGGCCTACAGTGACCGAGTGAAATTTGGGATGAATATATATAATTTTCTTTTCCAGTAAGAGCCTAGGGAGGCCGGCAGAATTTGGAACTTAAGGTATCTGACAGTATTACTGATTACCTTTTGCCTCCTATAGCCTGCATAATATTAAACATGTCAAAAACATTTAGTGGATCCATAATGGAACTACATTTCCCTACTGTTCCTGAGGTATGCACAGTTGGAAATTTTGCGGCGATATACGCGATGACGCGATTACATCATTACGCAATTACATCATTCCGAGATATCATTGCGCTGAAAGCGTACGTTCGTATTTAGAGCGGCCATTTTTTGTAACAACGGACCGCGTAAACAACTGAGTGACCACTCTGCACCTAGAGAATGCGGGTTCAGGGTGAGTTTATTTAAAAATCTTTGCAGTCATTAAGGATTTGTTTAGAATAGTTTCTCTTCCTGATACCCTTATTAGACCCCCACTTATAGGAGCATTAGGCTTTTTCCTTGTTTCTAGATGTGGACATAAGGAGATTTTCACTCCTTTGAGAAAAATGTTGTGCATTTGAGGCCTGTGCTTGGCCTTTACCTTGAGATCTGGATACATGCACAATGAGCACAGTCAGCACTCCTGAAGTAAGTGTTTTGAGGGATGTTATGCCTTCACCTTTTCTTAAAGCGAAAATAGTCTATATGGTAACAATGATGCGAAGGACAGTTGGTTTTGAACCTGCACATCCAGTGTGTCTTCTCTCCTTTTTCTCCCAGTTTCCCCAAGGAGAGGTGTAACGATACCATTTCCCTGGCGGCCGTGTGATGACATATTAAAAGTGTGGAAAAATATTCACTATAATTCCTACAGGTAAGAGATTTCTCCAGCATTGGATCTTTCATGGATTCACATGCTTAGAATATTCCCCGTCGTCAGGCTGGGAATCCCCGGTACATTATATAGACCCTTTCCCGTAGGAAAACTTTTTCGACGCTTATGCGTCCTATCCACCTCGTTTTGTATCATGCGTGCCCGCGCCATCAGGACGCCATGATATAAATACAGGACCCGCCCCCGCGCTCCCTCAGATTTCAACCGTCTTTCAAAGTAGTGGGATCCTCGTGGTTACTGCTAGTCGAAATTAGGTTGTATTTTCGCTTCGGCGACGTTACATTCTGGAAAAAATATGTCCGGAAAAGCTTTATTTCGCCCTTGTGCGACATGTGGACTCAAAAAAGTCTATGAAGGTGATGCCCACATGGATTGTATCTACTGTCTCCACCCGCACCACACTGCGGATACATGCGAGATATGCCAGGGTTTCTCCCAAAAAACCCTTAAAGACCGGAAAAGAAGGTTGGTCGACTGGCTTAACGACGGAGCGGGTGCCTATCCGGCATCAGAAGTTGGCTCCACGGCCTCCAGGAGCAAGTCGGAACCTCCCTCGAAGAAGGTGCGGCCTGTCGAAAAATGCCCTGCGGACAAGCATACGGGGAAGCATGCTGGGTCTTCCTCATCACACAAAAAGTCCTCCTCCTCCTCATCCTCTAAGACGGAGAGGCAAGCGGCATCAAAATCCTCCTCAGGGGACCGTCCTAGGTCTTCCGTGAGTCGAGACTCTTCAGCAGGGAAGTCGGCAACGAAATCAGCTACGAAGTCTAAAGGCTCGGTACCGGCTACTTGCTCGTCGACCCCGGTGTCGCTGACGATGCCTATTACTATTCAGGCAGCAGCGGTGGGGATTCCTTTGTCGACGGCGACTCAATCTATGGCCTGGCAGCCAGAGGTTTGTGACCCGGTCCCCCCTGAGGTCCTACTGCAGCCAGACACGGCCTTGTCGGTGTCGTCGGTGGAAGGAGAATGTGGCATGGTTATGCAGCCGTCGGACTTGGGCTTACGGCCTTCCAATACATCGACGACAAGTACGAGTGGGGGTGTGGTCCCTCTATCCTCGACGTTTCTGACCCCCCAGACGGTTTTGTCTCTGGATGTGCTTAATACACTTCAGAAGCTCCTGCAGCGTCTGGATACGCAGATCCCTCAGCCTGGCACTTCATTGTTGCTATTTTCTGCACCTTCCGTCGACGAACAAGCTCAAGCAGCTCGCTCGACGACCAAAAGCCCGTCGGCCTCCCAGGTGGTGAAGGATCGTCCTCGAGCGCAGGAGGTGGGTGAGCTATCGGAGTCCGATTCTATACGAGGTGACTCAGGGTCGGACATTTCCCTGTCACCGTCGAGAGACCCAACATGGAATTTGGATGTAGAGGTAGAGTCTACGAGGAGCCAAGCACAACCATCTCCTCCGGATGATGTGGGAGCCTTCCATGCAATGATGGGAAAAGCGTGTTCCGAGTTCGGCTTAATTCCTGAGGAGCAAAAGAAAGACTGTTTTCTTTTTGATCACATGGGTCAAAGGAGGAAATCGGTATTTGCCATCCCAATCCTGGACCACGTGTGGCAAGAAGGCCTCAAGACGATGCGTCATCCGTTCTCGGAACCGGCTATTAAGGGGCGTATTGAGAAAAAGTTTAAAGCTCCGGAGTCCACTCCAAAATGTCTAACATCACAGCCTCTGTCAGACTCTGTGGTATCGGCGGCAGCGGCTAGGAAGGCCAGAGTACAGCAAAAATGTTCAACCCCACCAGAAAGCGAGGCCAGGAGGGTAAGAGATTTCTTAAATAGAATGGCGCAGTCTTGATGGGTTGAAATATAACAGGTCCAATATAGTGTTTTTCTCAGTTTTTTGTAGAATAGAAGGAAGGACATCTCTTTTAGAACCATTTGTGGTGCACATTAGACTGTGGATATTTTTCTCCCAGTCCATAGGGTATGTAAGAGTATAACATATCTAGTCCCCTAGGAGGATTGGGGATTCTAATTAAGGTCTATTTATAAAATCTAAAATGTCAATAGGTAAATTCTAAAAGAATGTCTTTAACCTACAGGGTCCGCATTATTGAATACGTGTGGCAGCCAAGAAGTGAAAATGGAAAAGATTTATCAACAGAATAAACACAAGAAACACTACACCCCTGATGAATGTCCTACATTTGTCTGTGTTTTAGGGAAAGAAACTTGTGCAAGTTGGGTTTTGAAGAATAATAACTTTTTGAAATAAGAACAATAATTCCAGTGTGAAGAATCACACTGAGTTTTGATATAGATATTACAAAAATCAACCCACATTTCTGTATTCCTTGTGTTCTGTGGTACATATGTTTAATATTTTTTTATTTAGTTTTATTTAATGTGATCATTTTATGAGTGCGAAAATTCTATATGTTTAATAACATTTGTAATTTTTATGTATGAAATTTGGTTATCGGATATACCATTTATTATGTACCCTTAGGTTCAGATGCCTTTTAGTACATCTTCTTTTTGTAGAAAATATATATTATGTTGTGGGTTCACATCCTTAGTCCAAAGGAGGTTGTTACCCCTTGGGGAGAAGGACCGAATTCCCATGTTTCATAACATACAGTATATGTTTAGATTTCCTCCTGGATCAACTAAGTCACTCTCCAAATGTATATTTGCGAGTGTTCCTTGGTCCCCCTAATACTATACACCTTCCTACTGGTTCCAGTTCCACTGCCATTTCTCTACCGTTCTCCTGTGGGGATTCTGGGGACACTTTTGTGGGTGTTGGGCTTCTCCCTTGACTCCTGAATAGAGAAGCGTAGTATATTTTCTTTTGCGTTAGATCATTAATGGTGAGCAATTAAATAGATGTTGAAAGTCTGGAAGACGAAGAAACCGCCGGTGGTAGACTGGGTGAATAAGTTACAGATGTCATCTAGTTTTGATATGGTCACGTTTTTGAGACAAAGCAGGACTGAGGCGTGTCAGGAAGTGTGGGCACGTTTTAACGACTTGTATGGTTGGTTTTGAGCAAGGTATATACTGTTATGAAATGGAGGAAGTTGGGTTGTGTAAAGTGTGTGTATGGCTGCAACAGTATGTGTCTTTGTTTATATGTTCAGGTTCGATTTAGCTTGGATTTAACTGTTATGACTGCATATGGGATATTACTGTAGTGTTTATTATATTCATTAGGATTGCGTATTCTTGATTTAAAGATTGCAATTGAAAGATAGGGATTTTGTAGGGGTTTTTCCTGCTTATGTTCCTTTTGAAAGTGTGAAAATAAAATGGTGAAAATACTCAAGTTAATGTCACATATGCATGTTTATAAAATACCAATTGGCCTGGGGAGCCAAACGTAGCAACTTGTAGGTGTTGGTTTCAAGCTAACCAGGCTCTTCTTAGGTAGAAGCAGGAGCTAAATAGCTCATCTCCCCTCAATTTCGAACGCTGTACAAGCAGTTCTCCAACCCTTGTCTGTAAGTTGCATGTCTTTCTCCCACCGTTTCCACACAGCATCTGCAGTCTTCACTGTCTAAGCTGAACTAATTTTCTTAATGGTGGAGATTTTTGTGGACCTGACTTGGGATGTGGGGGAGGGTTGAAGCTGTAAGGGAGGTTGCAATGTATCATGGTAGAGGGGGGGGGAGATGGAGGTTTGTTTGGGGTTTCCTCAATATAAAATGACAATGTATGGCAGAGTCGAAAGTAAAGGAAAACTATTAGCGCGTTAAACCTCTCCTTTCTCTTTGTTGTACTAAACTTATGAATTTCCCATCTGTGTATATTTTCTAATGTGTTCACCCCTAATTCTGTATAATGTCTACGTACTGTTAGTCAAATGAGATATCCGCTCCTTGGTTTGCCTTTAAAGTAAAATGCAGAGTCTAACGCTGTTTCACCCCTAGACTACCTCGCCCATGCCCCAAATGTTGCAGGGAATTTTGTATTTATTTTGACACTTGTATAGCGCACTAAACCCAGAGGCATCAAGTCGCTGTTACATGAACCGGTTCTCAAATGACAATACAGGCACTACATTACATACAATGAAGTCAGGTAACAAGTTCTGTCAGTTGCACAATCCCCCCAGGAGGGAGGAGGCGCTTAGAAGTTCATATTAGAAGAACATCAATGTTTTTAGAGCTCTCACGAATGTCCAATAAGAGTGTTCAGCACCCACGGTGAGCAGAAGACAGGGAAGCTAGAGCCCCCTGCTTTAGACTGTTTGAATTTAGGTTGGGTGATGCGGTGGGTGTAGTCTGCTCTAGTGGGTCTTCAGGAGGATATTTTTGTAATTCTTCTACATAAGTAGAGCGGGCGTCCTTGGATAAACATCTGTGAGTGATGGAGAGTGTTTTGAAGCGAATCCGTTTGCAAATAGGGAGCCAGTAAAAATGGTTGTCTTGCTGCTGTGATAGGTTCATCTTTAGGGCTATTCAGTGCTGCTCTGAGTTCTGGATAACCTGCTTTTTCCAGATGTTGCTATCAGTGGTCCAAGGCAGGTTTGATCAAAAGTGGAAGAATAATGGCTGCTTTAAATTCAGCAGGCAATGTAGCAGAAGAAAAGGAAAGATTGATTAATGAATTGAGATAAACTAGAAGAGATAGAAAAAGGGTGGCTTTAAGGGGGATAGGCAGTCAGGTGAGCACAAGCAAGAAAGTGGGCAGTGTCAAATTCAGATATAGGAGAAAGAGGATGAACTAGAAACCGAAAACAAAGGAGCATTCTGTTTAGTAGAGGTAGAATATCGCAAAAGTACAACCTTATTGATGACGAATTGGCCAAAATCAGACAGTGTGTGGTGGAAAGGGAGGGATTGGGAGAGTGGGGAGAAGGAATACGACTAAGCAGCTGATAAAGGAATTGAGGGTGAGGGGAATCGGGAACAATAAGATTGGAAAAATAGCATTTCTTAGCAGCAGAAAGGGCAGAATCATAAAAGAGGTCAATAGAAGAAGGGGCAGTAAGATCTGAAGGTAGTGCATCTTAGAATAGTGCGCAATGAACCGATGTTTGATGTTAACCTGGCTGAGGAATTTTTCCAGTGGGTCAAAAAGGATGTAATGGAGGGTGTACATGTAAAGAAGAAGACAGAGCCGTGTTGAAGGACGAAAGCACTGTATTTACAAGGCGAGTTGAAAAGGTTGCAGGAGAGGGTAGAGAATAAAAGAGTGGGAATAAAAGAGTTGGATGAACGAACATTGCGGCACTAAACATATCTGCTGAGCAGTAAGGGAAACAGGAGGAATAGGAGTAGTATAAGAAAAAGAAAGAAGATTTTCTGAGAGTGTAAAAGGATAAAGAGAAACAGATGAAGAGGAGGGAACCAATGAAATGAGAATATCGAGAGGAACCAGACGAGAGAGAGGATGGAGTAAGGTATTGGAAAAGTTTATACAAGTCCATAATAGCAAGAAAAGAAGAGGAAGAATGAATACTGGAACGATGGAGATTAAAGTTCCCAAGAAGGAAAAACCAGCCAGAAGAGGTAAGGGAGCAGAAAGTAGAGAATCAAAGTCAGAACAAAAAGGGCAAAGGGGGCCAGGAGGATGATATAATGTAAGAAGAGAAATGGCATAAGGTTTGGAGAAGGAAATAAAATGGTACTCAAACGAAGGAAAAAGCGGAAGAACAACAGAAGGGGAAACTACAGAAAATACCAATTCCATCACACCTGCCAACTGAGTGCGGAGAGTGGGAGAAGCTGTATAAGCAGCATGTAAAAGGAAAGCTGAAGTGGTTGTATCAGAAGGGGAGATCCAAGTCTTTGTAAGGCAGTGAAAGCACACAGAATGGCTATCCATTGAACTGGAATAAACACAGGCATAAATACAAAGGAAAAAGCAACTGCAGCTAGAAAAAACTGACAAGATGGTGGAATAGGTGGCTGGTCAGTTTAGAGCAGTAAAACCTTGTGTATCGTTATACACACTCCTTGTTGCCCCATTTATCATCCCTTAAGTGTCCCACCCTCTTTGTCTATATTTCTAATCTCTGTAGTTCACTTTTCACTCCTCACTGTCCAGGTCGGAGTACAGCCTGGTCTCGTCTCACTCTCTCTCACCATATTTGTTCACCATTTGTGGGTAGTTCAGAACTTAATCAAGCCTTCCTGTACTTTCCCTGATTTATCAAGTACATGTCTGTGCTCCGGATCCTTCTGTGTTTTTTTCGAGTGTTCGATCACGATCGGCAGGTGGCTCTCAGAATTCCATTCTCTTTTGCAATGCAAGTTCCTATAATATAGACTTCAATTTTTTTCCATAATACCCCATCATCTGAAACAGAGCATACGTTTGTGTCAAAGAACTGTACAGTCTCGTCTGGAAGTGTGGAGTTTAATAGATTGTGTGTAATGGTATCCCTTTGGAAATTCCACTGACTACATTGCCGAGTTGGAAAAGCAAGGTAGAGGTCATAAGGACCGGGGAGTCATTGGACAATATTCTGGGAATTATCTTAACCTTCTGTTGTGTACTTTAGGATGTTAATTGGTAACCTATTGTAATATATGTAGGCCGGGGACTAGTACTTCTGTGAGTGAAACCTATATAACTAGCCCATGGATGGAGACCGCTATGAATGTTCTGTGAACTTGTGCCAATATTTGGCCACCTTAAGGATATGTTGTGAAGAATTAGATTTGTCTAACTCCAGCAGTCTAGCAATTGAAATTCCCTTCCCAAACTCTTCCTTAGACTGTCGAGTCTTTGCATACTAATATAGTGCATGTTTCAAAATATTTGTGTCATTGTTGGGAGTATACATGTTTACAATTCTAGTGTCTGTGGTTTCTCCAGCCCCTAATTACCATGCTACCCTCCTTATGCTTCTGTGTCTTAAGAAGTGTAAATTGTATTGAGCTATGAATTTAGATGGCAATGCCTCTCATACCAATGGCATAGGACAAATCATAATGGTGGATTCCCCAACAAGCAGCTGCTGTGCGATGGGCTTCTGCCAGCAAGTGGGTTTCCTGCAACATTAATACATTAACAGGATGCTGTTTGGTGTACAGTATTATCTGACAATTTCTTTTTTTTAAACTTGTTTTTATAGTTTTCCTTCTGGTAGCACATAACAAACAAATCCTCCCATCCCCTACCCCCCCTGATTCCCTAATCCGTGTTTTCAAAAGTGTTCACTCATCAATCGGATGTATCTTCCCCAACTAAATGAAATATAGTTGACAGAATGAAATTTAGATACACTAACCTAAATGTTACTGTAAAGCAAGGAGATGATGCAGTGTTTTACAGTATCTATACTCTAATTATGTGTTAGACAGAAACCTGTGCAGTTCCCTCTAGGACCACTGCAAAAGATTTAAGACTACAGGTGTTTGGCAGTAAACCCACTTGGTAGCCGTCTGTACCACACAGATTCACTTGGTAGCTGTGGCTGAGCAGTCAGACTTCCCTCAAGAAGAGTTAGGCAGTATACAGAGTATTCACAATAGGTCAAAAGAACACAGTAGAACAAGTAAACACTGACCGGAGCTTGGTGTAAAAGAGAGATAATTATTTATTTAAATCCACATCTAGTAAAACACACAGGCACTAATGTTAAGCAGTTCAAAATCACGGTCACTAAAAGATATACACTCCCTTAAAAGAATATTAGACAATTCTTAAGTAAAGCCCCACTTATTTTCAGACAGCGGTGAGCGCTTAACGCAGATGGCACTCTAATAATTCGTTTTAAAAAGGGAGAGAAAAGCAGAGTATAATTTGAAACAGAACCCAACACTTTCACAAGAACACAACAAGAGAGGAAGGCAAAGTAAAACCGTGAAGTTAGTGTTCAGAAGGCCGGATCCACTTTAAGAGGATCAGAACGAAATGTGTCCAAGGTCACATGGTTGAAGTGCACAAAAGTCTTGAAAAGGTTCAGAAAGAGTTGGACCAAAGAAAGGGACCAGTTAGATGGTCAAGGCGGCCAGTCCAGTCCAGAAGGTTAAGGGATTATTATTACCTTGTAGCAATCTTTAGAAAGGGAGGCCTGGCGACACGGTACCTTAAAGTGGTGAGAATACTCCAGCGGGGGCAGTTGTTCCTGGCAGCGGATGCAAGTCGGTGCTTCGTCCGGGGGAAGAGAGGATCTCGTCGGGGAAGAAGACCTGCCAGGGAAGAAACCAGCCGCGGAGTTCTCAGGTAAAAGGAGTGGTCCTTTTATTCGCGGTCCAGTGGTAAGTGGCTATCCGGTTGCCGGGGTTCTTGGCACGGGCAATTCGACCACAAGACGTCCTGGGATGCGAGGAAAAGAAGGTAAACTGGTTGTGCCCACCAGTCAGGGGAAGAAGCCTCTCCAGCCGGGAGATCTTCTCTGTCGTCGGGAAGTGGTGAGTCGGTTCCGCAGGGCTCCACCGGTGGTGTCGTCGTGGTAGGTCGGCTCAGCTTCTCCCTCGTCAGATTCTCAGGTCCTGTGAAGACTTCTTCCAGTCCCCAAAGCCCTGCTTTTATGCAGCACACCCCCATTCACTCAGCCTAGCTGTCAATCAAACATGCTAAGTGGTGAGCCGGCCAGCTCACCACTTGGGCCAATCACACAAGAGTGCGACTTGAGTTACCAAGGTAACTCAGTCCAGGGTGTCTAATCCCCCTCTCACACCCCCTGTGGTACCCAGACAGAGTGGCACCACTTTTGGAGGCTTCTGTGGAGAAGCCCGCCAAAATGTGGAACAAAGGGCTCGACTTGGGTTGGAGTCACAGAAGAGAACACAAACGCCATTTTAGAATCGAGTCCTGGCAAAAAATGCCAACTGGCGAATTAATATTAAATAAATAAACCGGCGGTATGTTCGAGGCTATGAGAATTAAATAATTAAAGTTGGTAGCCTCGAACAATGGGAAAATCCCATAGGGATATATTTGCGGTCGAATATAAAAAGTAGTATCCACTGCCACCAGCCAAAACTCAATCAGGGGGGACGGAGACGTGCCCCCTCGACTAACAGACCCCGGGGCAATCGAATTGCCCCGACCAGTACGTCCACAATATGATGGTTTGTACCGGTTTCTGTTAATAATTTGGGACTAGTAAAGCCAATGGTGACTTTACATGCCCTGGGAGACAGTAGTCAGTCCCAGGGTATGGAGTCTATGGTGGGGTGTCACTATGACACCCCTGTGTCACTGCACGGAGGGTGCTGTGTAACACACATAGTAAAAACACATGAGGCCCTATGGAGTAAAGGACCCCATAGCCCATAGAACACAGAGTCAGTCAAAGGAACACCATAAATCATGTCCAAGAGTAGGAGAAAAATAGTCTCACTCTTGGCAGGAGAAAAAAACAAACTCCAGAAATCCAGCAAAGCTGGTGGGGGACTCACTAGGTTTGGGAAATTCAGCCTAAAGAGAGAATTCTCCGTAACATTATGTAACAACCTACATTTTAGGAATGGAATTGCACGACTGTCTTTTAAAAGAAATATAAATTTTACACATACTAGGCTTTGCCAGATGGGATATAGAAAGCTTAGTGAAGTAGCATCCCAATTATTTCTGGTTTGCAATTATTTGAAAAATAAATTTTTGCCTAGCACTCGCATACATGCCTTTGACACCTAAGAGTGGAGGAGATGATTCTGCTGCACTTTCTCTCCATTAGGACTTGAAGTGAACAGAGAAAAGAGGGGGAAGAGAGCACAGAGGGCAAGAGAGGAATGCAGGGCGAGTGGGCTTTCATCGAAGAGGGCAATTTAAATAGCTATCTTTGCTACACAACTGTCGATTTGATTAGCAAAGTTACAGAATTGCATAGAAAATTGCTATGCGACACTGCCTTTTTCATGCCTTGCTACATGTGGAAGATAGGAGGGGCTAAGCCCCCTTGTCGCGGACAGCCAACATGACCCTCATGGCTATACTAGGTTTCTACTTCCTCCATATAAACACTGATATAGATTTATTTAGTGACTTGAAAAAGGACTGGGGAAGTTTGATCGGCACAGCTTAGAAGAAATATAACATTTTAGGGAGGACCATCATTTTTATTGCCCAAACAGGAGACCGTCAAAGGGCCCACTTTGCTTAGGAGGTGCCTCATGTTCTTGAGGAGAGTGACATAATTGGCTGCGTAGAGTGAAGCTACGGATTTGGTGATCTGGATACCCAAGTATGTTAATGGGCTCTTAATCATGGTAAATGGTGTGTTACATAGCAGTGCGGTTATTTGTGAGTCCTTAATGGACAAATTGAGCAATTTGCATTTCTTGGTGTTGATCTTGAGCGCCGCCACCCTCCCAAACCGTTCTAATTTGTGGACTAGTCCTTGCACAGAGATCTGGATCCGTTACTGTGAGCATTGTCATCTGCAAACGCCATGAACTTCTGTTCCTCCCCATAACCTCCCCCGAATGGCATTCCCTTGATGTTGTCCAACGTTCGTAATTTTGTTAATTGGGGCTCTAAGTATATTGATTGTGTAGAGCAGCGGGGATAAGGGACACGTGTATCGGTTGAGACCGGAACCCATTAATTGAAAGGCTTATCGTTGGATTGATATAGTTGGCTTGGATCATGTGGAGTTATGTAGATCCAAAATCCATGTATTCCATGGTTTGAAATGGAAATTACCATTCTACCTGATCAAACGCATTCACAGCGTCGAGTGTGAGTATGATGGCCAGGATGTTTTTTTTTTTAAAGAAACTTTTTCTACCAGGTGACCGAAACCTCTAATATTGTCAAAAGCCTGATTGGTCCCCGTTAATCAAGTCGGGGAGAATGGTCTGCAGCCTATCCGCCAGCACCTTGGTATAGATTATTGCATCCAGGTTTATCAATGCTGTTGGTTGGTATGACACGCATTGTGTGGGGTCTTTTTTTGGTTTTAAAAATGACATAATTTTAGCCTCTTCCATTGTAGGGGTTATCCTGCCCTGCGTGCCTAACTGGTAAATAGGGACGTCAGTTTAGGTGTCAGTGTTATCCTGAAAGTAAACTGCGGGGTAGCCATCAGGCCCGCAGCCTTGTTGAGAGGGAGCAATTTGATAGCCCGGGACACTTGCTCCTCTGATATGTCTGCCTTTCCCTGGTTTGCAGTGTTATTTTATTGAGGGTCAGCGATTGCAAATAGGCTGTTTGCTGTTATCAGTTCTGAGTATCTGACTGGTATAGGTTGGAGTAAAACTTTGTGAACTTATATGTGATGTCCGGAGTGGACGCGGATGTTGCTCCCTGTTGGTTTTTATTCTGCGTTATTGTCCACCTGGCCCTTCTCCCCATCGAGTATCTATCCAGCAAACTATCTGCTTTATTTAATTTTGCATAATATTTCTGTTTAGCACTTAGTAGGGTGTTTTCAGCTCTCCTGGTGTAGTGTGTCCAGCTTACCTAATTCCCTGCTTAGAGATTTACTCTAATCCTGTGCCATGTATCGTGATCGCCTGCACTTTGGCTTCTAAATCTACGTTCCATTGACCCAGTTGTTTAGTCCTTACCGATGACAGTAATAAGGTGTCCCCTTATAACTGCTTTAAAAGCGTCCCACCATGTCGCCCCTGCCACATCTGCGGCATGATTAAGGTCAAAGTATTCTCTGATTTTATTCCCTATGTCCTCTGTCTGGATCTTATCCTTTAGTATCTCTGTGGGGAATATCCAGCACCAGTCTATTGCTGTATGGTGGTCAACAGGGGGCATGGTCTGAAAGGAGAATGGCCCCTACATCTATTTGTCTTACCCTGCCCATTATTGTTGAGGATGCCCGTACATAATTCTGTAGAATGTGTGATGGACCTGGGAGGAATCTGTGTACCTATCCAAGTCCATGTGTAGGGTACGCCAGACATCCTTTCATGTTAGTAGGTCCATGCTATTCTTTAGCGCTTATGTAGGTGCTACCTGTTTTTGGTATATTCTTAAGCTCCAGTCTTTTTGTGGATCCCAGGCTATATTCAATTCTCGCATCACAATTCTCTCCCCCGAGCCAAACATCTCCAGTGCCGCTAATATTGACCAGAGAAAGCCATCATGTCCTGTATTTGGGGCCTATATTGAGCCTATTATCATGATCTGCGACCCTAGTTTACATTTAACAAACAGATATCGACCCCCTTTATCTCCTACAGAGTCTAGAATAGTTAGATCTTTTATTTGTCTGAACCCTATGAGGGTTGCCTCCCTAAGGGATTTCCCCTCAGCGTTAGATTGGTACAGGATCAGATATCCTCTCAATTTTAACCTCAGTTTGTCCCTTTTATGAATTTGTTTCTTGGTGGGATATGAACTCTGGGTGTTCTTTGGCCAGATATTATTCTAGTTTCTTCCGTTTAACAGGGGTGTTAATCCCCCTCCTATTGTACGTTCACATTCTAAAGGGCAATCCTATCAAACGTCTTTTCTATTGGGCCCCAGCCTTGACTGCACCTGTGTATTCTTCTTCGACCAGTGCTCCACGGGCCTGGGACCCCTTCCTTATGTTGACCTAACTCACACAGTCTCACAGATATGGATCCAGCCCACCTCCTTCCCTGAATTGTCCCCCACAACACCCAACATCCCGCCCCTCTTACCATCCCTTCCCCTTATCCCCAAGAACTCCTAACCCCTCCCCTCTGGTTCGAGTCAAAGTTTCTAATGAGTCTGGGGTTTCGCTACTCCCGGAATTGGCTTGCCTTAACCCAAGAGATTGTGTGTAGGGAATGGCTAACCCCTACTCAGATCCTGAAGCCCCAGCCCATGCCCCCCATGACCCTACGGCTGGCTGCTTTGGAGGCCCGACCAGATGTTCCGTCATGTGGTCAATCAACCTGGTGAGTTCTGCATATGCATTGTGTCTCCGGGTGCATGTTGTAACGAATCCACCACCCCTGCATTTTTGTTTCACGGCGCCCTCCACTGCTGTTTCTCTGGGGAGCAAATGTCAGTCCCCCTGCCGCACTGGTGGTTGTGTTGTATCAGTACTCTCTCGTCCTTTCTAGATACCTTCTCCCACTCCCATGGTTTCCTTCCTGGCGAGGCCAGGTCCCCCTCCCGCCCGCCCCCGGTGCTGCACTGTGCTGATCTTCCTCATCTGTTTACAGCATGGCCAATCCATTGTTGCATGTTCTGACCCTGTGTTGTTTGCCTCCCCAGATAAAGATCAGTCCAAAAGGACAGGTCCATTTATATTTCATCTTCTTGTTTGAGCGATCTAATCACTGGGCCCATCGCATGATGTTTAATTAGCGTTGATTGAGCTATGTCTTGGAATAAGCGTATTTCCGTACCATTCTGCGTTGGCGTTCCAGCTGTTCTAGCGGCGTGAAGGATCCTTTCCTTCTGGTTGTATATTGACAATACCGCTAACGCATCACGTGCTCTGGAGCCTGGTTCTCTCCTTCTCTATACTCTGTTGATCGGAATCGCCACATCCGGGTCCTCTCCCAAAATGTCACTGAAGACATTTTGCACAGTCTCTTTCAAGTCATTATCTTTGACAGTTTCCAGCAGGTTTTTTATTCTGATGTTAGACCTCATTGAGCATTTTTCTAGGTCTTCACTTTGGATTTCCATGTTCTGTGCTACCCTTGAGAGGTGTTCCACCAATTCCTGAAGGGAATTTTCTGTGGCGTCCATCCGTGCTCCCAGGCTGGCAGTGTCCCTCCTTATCTCTTGCAGGGTCTGTTTCAAGTCTGCTTTAATGGCCGCAAACTGCGAATACAAGGAGTCGGACTTCTTGATTTGGAACTCGTGGAGATCCTCCCTATTATTACTATGTCTGTGTTGCCATGTCTGTCGGGCACCCGTGGCCTGATTTTCCATTGGCGTGGTGTTGCTGTCGTTCCAGGCCTCCTGTCCCAACAATGTTGCAGACTCCCTTCCTTCCGCCTTCTTGATGACTTCTTGCCATCCGCCCCTTCTTTAGCCTTATTTCTGGGCATTGATAGCCTGCTGTTCACTCTACCGTGCCTCTTGCTGTGATCTTTGAGCCCCCTTTTCTCTAACCTCAGCCACTTTCCTTGTGCCTGGGAATGCAGGACCCTGCATCCCCTGCGCCGCCCACTCGGCTTCGGTGCCCTGTCCGCTGGTGCTGCAGATATGGTGTGCCTCTCAGCTTGGGGTATTCTGTGGGCTTCCACTGTCTCTGGGCAGATTCTGGGCATAAAGATGTCCTCCTCTGATACGCCCTCCCTCCCGACCGCCCCACCCCCCAGTGCTCCAATATACCCTCTGAGGCTACTGCTTGCACCTGTTGTGTCCCGGCACTGCTGTGTCCTGCGCGTCACTTCTAAGGCGTTTCACCGCCTACGACCCAGGTTGCCGTGGAGCATTTCCCAGTCTTTGCTGGTGTCTGCGCCCGGGGGAAACAGCACTTGCTGACTTTCAATGCATCGGTCCTGACAGCTCACTAATGCGCGCATGAGGCCACTTTTATCTGGGCCCTCTACCGTGCCTGGTGCATGCGCATGAAGTCGCCAGGGGAAATGAACACCGTCCCTGGCTTCACCCTGATGTTGCACGGGCCGGACTGTACCTGTCTTGGGGCTGTGCAGTAGAGGACTGCTGCCGTTCTCTTTTGTGGCTGGTGAGTTCCCCCCACCCTTCAAACCGCTCTCCGACCCGTATCTGACCTGCTACGTTGAGTTTCTTTACTGATTGGGGCCGCATTAGAGTGGAGCCTTCACAGCTTCCACTCTCCGGTGGCCATCTTGGATCCCCAACAACATTTTTTTAAGGTTCGATGTACGTCTTTCGTTCCAATCCATAACTTTAAAAAATAATAATTGATGTTGCACTACTCAGGAAGCACCTTTCCAAAATTTCTTTCAATAAATATGGGGCCTCTGTTGTTAATAAATACGATATCTTAATTTGTATTATACTAGTATTTGAGAATTCATCAGCTCTCCACCAGCACCTCTCCTGTGCAGGCAACCCTAAGCGACCGGCTGAATCTCAATCGATTTATCCATACTTATCAGTTTTTATGTTCTGTCCTGCACTCTAGGGGTCAGCTGGTAGCACAAGCTGGCTGCTACTTGTATCCCTGTGACCAAGTTATCGTTCAGTAATGTTGCCTTCCCCTGTGATATGAATGTTTGTTGCCACCTCATATTTTGATGATTTAACAAGGGGGGTCCTGGGAGTCTCTCTGCCAGACATTAGTCCTGGTTACGAGAGACTTACCCAGAGTCTTTAGCTCACTATCTTTTCACAGATGTCTGGCAGAGGGACTCCCAGGACCCCCCTTGTTAAATCTGCATATTTAAGTAACTTTGGGTCTCACCCTAAGTTACTAGGGGAATCCAGACGTGGACCCCTTGCTCACTATTCTTAGAGAGGCACAGATCCACCCTACTGATGAGGTCCAACCAGACCGAAACACGTGTCTGGGGTTTCTGTTGGTACTCTTGTTCAGAGGAGAATTGCCTCGCATTTCGGTGCTGGACTGCCCCAGGGCAGGACAAAGACTGATATGTTTGGGATATTTCTTCTCTGTGAAAGATAGTGAGCTAAAGACTCTGGGTAAGTCCCTCGTAACCAGGACTAATGTCTGGCAGAGGGACTCCCAGGACCCCCCTTGTTAAATCTGCATATTTAAGTAACTTTGGGTCTCACCCTAAGTTACTAGGGGAATCCAGACGTGGACCCCTTGCTCACTATTCTTAGAGAGGCACAGATCCACCCTACTGATGAGGTCCAACCAGACCGAAACACGTGTCTGGGGTTTCTGTTGGTACTCTTGTTCAGAGGAGAATTGCCTCGCATTTCGGTGCTGGACTGCCCCAGGGCAGGACAAAGACTGATATGTTTGGGATATTTCTTCTCTGTGAAAGATAGTGAGCTAAAGACTCTGGGTAAGTCCCTCGTAACCAGGACTAATGTCTGGCAGAGGGACTCCCAGGACCCCCCTTGTTAAATCTGCATATTTAAGTAACTTTGGGTCTCACCCTAAGTTACTAGGGGAATCCAGACGTGGACCCCTTGCTCACTATTCTTAGAGAGGCACAGATCCACCCTACTGATGAGGTCCAACCAGACCGAAACACGTGTCTGGGGTTTCTGTTGGTACTCTTGTTCAGAGGAGAATTGCCTCGCATTTCGGTGCTGGACTGCCCCAGGGCAGGACAAAGACTGATATGTTTGGGATATTTCTTCTCTGTGAAAGATAGTGAGCTAAAGACTCTGGGTAAGTCCCTCGTAACCAGGACTAATGTCTGGCAGAGGGACTCCCAGGACCCCCCTTGTTAAATCTGCATATTTAAGTAACTTTGGGTCTCACCCTAAGTTACTAGGGGAATCCAGACGTGGACCCCTTGCTCACTATTCTTAGAGAGGCACAGATCCACCCTACTGATGAGGTCCAACCAGACCGAAACACGTGTCTGGGGTTTCTGTTGGTACTCTTGTTCAGAGGAGAATTGCCTCGCATTTCGGTGCTGGACTGCCCCAGGGCAGGACAAAGACTGATATGTTTGGGATATTTCTTCTCTGTGAAAGATAGTGAGCTAAAGACTCTGGGTAAGTCCCTCGTAACCAGGACTAATGTCTGGCAGAGGGACTCCCAGGACCCCCCTTGTTAAATCTGCATATTTAAGTAACTTTGGGTCTCACCCTAAGTTACTAGGGGAATCCAGACGTGGACCCCTTGCTCACTATTCTTAGAGAGGCACAGATCCACCCTACTGATGAGGTCCAACCAGACCGAAACACGTGTCTGGGGTTTCTGTTGGTACTCTTGTTCAGAGGAGAATTGCCTCGCATTTCGGTGCTGGACTGCCCCAGGGCAGGACAAAGACTGATATGTTTGGGATATTTCTTCTCTGTGAAAGATAGTGAGCTAAAGACTCTGGGTAAGTCCCTCGTAACCAGGACTAATGTCTGGCAGAGGGACTCCCAGGACCCCCCTTGTTAAATCTGCATATTTAAGTAACTTTGGGTCTCACCCTAAGTTACTAGGGGAATCCAGACGTGGACCCCTTGCTCACTATTCTTAGAGAGGCACAGATCCACCCTACTGATGAGGTCCAACCAGACCGAAACACGTGTCTGGGGTTTCTGTTGGTACTCTTGTTCAGAGGAGAATTGCCTCGCATTTCGGTGCTGGACTGCCCCAGGGCAGGACAAAGACTGATATGTTTGGGATATTTCTTCTCTGTGAAAGATAGTGAGCTAAAGACTCTGGGTAAGTCCCTCGTAACCAGGACTAATGTCTGGCAGAGGGACTCCCAGGACCCCCCTTGTTAAACCTCATATTTTGATAGCTAGGAACTTTTATGAGTGAGAGACTTGATCATTCTGTTGGTTCTTTGTGCAGGGCGTCTGTGGCAAGGCGTGCCTACGTGATCACAGGACTTCTCATTTACAACTGTTGCGGCTTGATTTGGGTCTTTGAAGAACCATGTCTTACCCTTGTAGATTACTCTGAGCTTTGCTGGCTGTACCATGGCATATTGAGTTCAGAGTTTGTGTAGAGCATTGTTTACGTCCTCCGAGCCACTCGCTCTTCCTGAAATGAAGGGGCAAAGTATGGGAACAAAGAGATTCCAAGGGTACCAGAATTCAGATCTACCTACTTTCTAGCAGTTCTAAGTATTATCTTGATTGTTGTAATTAAAGATGTGAGTGATGATCAACTGCTACAGCAGGGTTCAGATTCTTGCATGGAAGTACCAGAATGAGTATTCTCAGACGACAAAGAGGGAAGTGTGCCTCTTCTTGCTAGTGTGCCACCGCCGGCTCCACTTAAGCAAGGTCCTGCTCAACCTTCTTCAATTAAAGGCTCTAAGCAGACATCTGTCCAAGTTGGCATGCCTTCCAGACCTCACCTGGCCCCACCACCCTCAGGCTCAAGGGACATGTCTATGGATATCTTGACCACACATCAACAAAACCAAAATTTCCGGGTGAGAGGTCACACCAATCCAGCATTCTAACATATACAACAATCTCTGTTTGTTTTGTGACTTTTTGTATATAGGTTCATGAATTTGGGTTTATGTTCTTTCTTGTAACTGCACAATTGATATGATTGACCAAGAGTAGCAGTTTGCTGCTGTTGGTTTTTCATTGAGATCCAGTTTTGTCTACTGGATCATACTTATTTGTATTGTTTTCTCGAATACCCTTGGGTGCTCTATCCCGACCAGTATTATCCAGATGTTATTAAAGCACATTTAGTGAAAAGAATTTATTTCCAGTGATTGTTGTATATGTTAGAATGCTGGAGTGGTGTGACGCCTCACCCTGAAACTTTGTTTTTTTTTATCTAAGTATACCTTTTTCAGGGCTTTGCCAGGTGCCCTAATATTAAATCTATCTTGACCACACTACAGACACTGGTTTCAGAGCTTCAGCAACCGCTCCACCGTTGCCTTCTCCAGAACATCCTGTGCTTTTCCTGTGAACAAAGGTTTGATTTCTCTGCCACCCTCCTATGGGCCCCATTTGTCACCAGTTGTCCCCCCAGGTATGGACCCTGAAGACTATCTGGACAGTTCTCCATGCACTAACTCTAGGGAGTGTCAGTATCTGGTGCCAGGTGACGGCGAGCCAGCAAATTTTCCCTTCCAGACAAAAATTACTCCTTTCATGCACTCATGTCACGACCAGCAAATCTATTCCGAGAGGAGCAGAAAAAGGAGGGGTTCCTTTATCAAATGCGGGAATCTGCCAGAAAATCAGTGGTAGCCATTTCAGTTCTGGAAGATATTTGGGAGGACAGCCTTCTAATCATGAGAAATCGGTCTTCAGAAAGATCGCTCTGAGAAGTACAAGGATTTAGCACCCAAAGGCTTCAGGCCAAAACCCTGCCCGGACTGTCGTCACTATAGCCGCCGGCATGCGCTCTGTCAATCATTCGTCCCCTTGTATGGTGACAATGTAGGCAAACAACTGGCCACTTTTGGCAAGTGGGTCATCTCTATGGCCGCTACAGCCAACAAAGTGGCTAACTCATTGGCAAGGTTCTCCTTCGAGGACCGCCAGCTCTGGTTCAATCTGGGGGCCAATCCTTGACTTTCGTCCTGACCATAAGCGGAGTGAGTCACTTACACTTCTGCATGAGGGAGAAGCGCATATGGGAGAAGCGGCATCAGATCATGCCATCTCTATTGCTATGGACATAGCGGACACGGGATTCCGCCAGATGGGTAACTGGGGCAGTGTTACACTGTCATGGTTGGCTTAAGTCCAATCTAGGGTAGTGGACATGCCGTTTGACAGCATAGATTTATTTGGCAAGAAGATGGATGAAACGTTGCAGGCCATCAAAGCCAATAGCGAAAACGGCTTGTTTGTTTGGTACCCTGCAGCAGCGTGGAGTCCTTTTTGGTCAGGGAAATCCTCATACCGTCTGCAGATGTCCTGCACGACCCAAGAAGGTTAAAAGGGTAGTTCACAAGCTTAGTGAGGAAACCAGCAACAATGCAGTGTTCCCTCAAGGAGCCAAGTACCGAAGCAGGTGTGAGCAGTCTCTTGCCCTGACTCCCTCCCACACCCTGACACCCAAGTATGGGGGCACTTGCCAACTTTGTCATGCAGTGAACATTCATCACCACCGACAAATTTGTGTTATCCATCATTCAGCAGGGTCATACCCATGAACTTTTCTCCGATTCAAGGTTGCAGGAAAACACTACCAATTCAAGGGCTTGCCCTTCCGATTAAAGTTAGCACTGAGGGTGTTAACAAAATGTCTTGTTCTGGTCGCTGCCCACCTCAGGCATACCTGTATCTGGATGTATGTGCGCTCCCCACCGCTTGATCTAGCAAATCAGCACACCAGGGACACAATCCTATACTTAACATCAATGGGGTTCTCTGTGAACCCTGCATGGTCTTCCTTAAGTGCATCCTGGGCTCCCTGGTCTCACGTCTCGGCACACTTTCAGAGGACAGGGTGAATGCCATGCTGAACAATGTCCTGCAGCTGCCACGCCTGAAGATTGTTTCTGTCCGCCCTCTTGTCACTCTTGGGGATGATGTCCTCCTGCATTCCATTAATTCTACATTTCAGACTCTGAATGAGACCACTTCAGGAGTTCCTGGATGCCGATTGGCAACAAATTAGAGGGTCGCGATAAGCCAAACCTCACCTCACACAATCCTTTTGAGACGCCCTCCAATGATGGAGTTGTTTCAACCTGACTCAGGATGCCCCCTTTTGCCTCCATGCTCATCAGGTCACTGTTGCCATGTATGCATCACTGGGGGGGTGGGGAGCTCATACGGATGGATTCCATACCCGAGGTCTGTATTTGACCAAAGAAAAGGCTCAACACATCAATGTTCTGGAGCTGAGAGCGGTGTTCTGGGCTCTAAAGTCCTTCAAGCCACAATTGAAGAACTGGGTGGTATGTGTCTGTTCTGTATTTGCAAGCATGCGGGTGACCAGCTTACTGATTCTGTCAGCAGGAGTCCAGGCTCTGTGTACACAGGTGCTGGCACATAACATGTTCCAAATTCCCTTCCATCTGCCACTGATCCACAATATGATAGTGGACTTGCTCAGCAGGGAACTCCGGTCCTGCCACAAATGCAAACTTCACCAAGGCCAGGTTCTTTGCCTCTTCTCCACGTGGGGACATCCAGAGATCTATGTGTCTAACGGCGACCAACAATGCACCTGGTTTGTGAGCAGGGAGACCCTAGAGAATGTGTGCTCGTTCCCATGGAAAGGACAGTTCCTCCCCCCTCCCACCACCCTGACTCTCATGATTCCTCTTCAACCCAGAGTTCTCAGTGCACTCAAGCAACACTGCTGCATGATGATTCTGGTCGCCCCGGCTTCGCCACAACAAATGTGGCAATGCTTCACCTGCCAGAGGCCCCCTGTATAAGGTTGCACCTCCTCTCCAGAGACAGCGATTCTGTCCTGCACCACGACCAAGCATCCCTCAACTTAATGGCCTGGCTCTTGCAGCCCTAGAATTTGGAAACATACCACTACCTTCACACTACAGGCACGTTTTGGCCAGGGCAAAAGCGTCATCTACACTGTCCTCCTACAGATGCAAATGGAAGTGTTTTGCTATCTGGTGTTCAAATCCACGCTCGGAAGAGTTAGAGGTTTAGGCTGCAGATGTCTTTCCATACCTACTGTCTTCGGCAAATGCTGGCTTAGTACACTGTTCTATCAATGTGCATTTAGCAGCCAGGGTACACCTTCTCTTTGGTCCCACAGGCTGGTGAAAGAATTACTCAAAGGGCCGTTTCTCACTTTTCCCCTTGTCCGAGCTCCTGCTCCAGCATTTGGAACTCGATGTGGTCCTTGCAGCTAATGAACTCTCCTTTCGAGCATGGGCATACGTTTTCTATTGTGGGGCTATTGCAACAAATGCTCACTGAACATGGAAGCACTTACTAATTAAAGAAAAATAGAAAGATCTCCTGTTAGGTGAACATCTGCTGCTCAAATACAAAATTTCCCTCGATAAGTATTGTAACACACACTTCAGGAGGAGTTGTATATTTCACAGAAGTTCAACCTCCAAAAGCACTTACAAATATATAAAACACAGGTGCCATCCTTGAAGTTTGATTTTTGTGAGGTTCCAATATATCTGAAATTCAAAACTGCAATGTTCAGCCAGTGGGCCTGCATCACTGTTCTCAACTGAGGCTGTTCTGGTATGGAAATTGAGGAAGGAGTGTTCCATTTTTATCCCCTGAACTGTCTTCAAGGCATCAAACCATTTAGTGGCTCCTCCAACTTGAACTTTGAACTTCAAAGGGGCAATCACTGAATCACTGCATCTGCATCATTGATCCCACCTATGGCAGTTCATGAATGAGGGGGAGAGTTTGCCTTTGTATCCCTTGAAGAATCCTGCTGGCACCAAACCATTGAGTAGCTTCTTCATCAAAGAAAGGTGATCTACGTTTTTCCTGCACCTTAACCAGTTACCTATGAACTCCCTCATATCGCATTCTACCCTTATTTATCGCCTGTTTGCGGAATGCTAGTCTCAACCTACTTTTTTTTCTTCACGTCTGCCCTTCTTTTGGTGGGCAGTCAATGCCCTGGCTTTTCCCTGCAGCCCTGTTTTATGTGCCTCCTATTGAGTCCAGGCACTGTCCACTGATCCCTCATTGGCCATAAAGTAGTCCTCTCCCTTAAACACTCTGCTAAGTCTGCATCCCCAATATGATATGTGTGCAGCCTCGTCCACTCTGGTTTAAGACTGGATAGATAGGACAACCGTCTAACTCTATGCATGTCTCACTGGGATCCTGGACAAATGAGCCACAGAGGGAAAGGTGTAACAATCTGTTTCAGTGTATAGAATTCATCCTACATCCACCATACCTAGTAAGCAGGCCTAGTTGCGCAAGTTGGTTGGGGCTGACAAGGACTTTTCAAAGTTCCCACTCTTTCGCAGGAATTCTCCATCACATTGTTAAATGTAAACTCGGCCAGCCTAGATAATGACATTGCTCACTTCTGCCATAAACGCTGGTAAAACTGAAGGATTCTCATATATGTTTATTCTCTGACCTGCTCCTTTCCTAGGCACCCTGAAACATTATATGTATCTCCCTCCTGAGTCAGAGTGTGTCATATAAAATAACCAAATAATATTTACCCCAATCACTCCGAACCACACTTCCTTAAAATTGAATCCAGTAATCCTGGATGCCCAAGGAGTAGAGATTGGCATGAAGCGACTTTTGCCATTCTGTCTGCCCTTTATCAAGAGGTGGGAGTTTATTCACTGGTCCAGAGGTTTGCTCCTCATCCCCTGTCGAATGGTCATTTGGTAGCTCAGGAATGGTAGACCTTCTCTCCCTGCTAAATCATGTGTTGGCTGTGGCTTTAGTGCGCAGTTTGTTTCTTTCATAGACGTATGAAGCTTTTTTTGATGGAGCTGCCGGCTGAGTTAATGATGATATGGCTCATGTTTGTTCGTAGGATAGCAACTGTGAAAGCTTTACACTTTTGTTAATGGGACTGCTTTCTATTTCTTCTAGTTCATATCGAATCTTTCCTGGCAATTTCTAAATTCTATTTCACTTGTTTACAGATGTATAAGGTTAGTGGAGAGCGGGTAAAGTATGGGGGAGTAAAGGGGCACAAGCATAGACCTGAGCTGACCTACTTCACAGTTAGTGATTTAGGAAATCTTCATCTGGTCTCCTCGCCCGTTCTGCCCAGGTGGATAGTCGCTCAAATCAAGGTGGCATTCACATTGTGTTGGTTGATTGACTAGTACCAAGAATCAAAGTTTAAAACCGTTTGGTTAACCTTGGAGAATGCCACGGTTGATGTGGGTTGTTGGCTTGACCTGTGATCGGGTTTTTCCCAACAAGTTGAGAAGAGAAGATCCTTATTTTTTTTTTAACATTTGAATGTTATCCTCCGAGTCTCAAAGTGGAGCCTTCGCATCAATACAAAGAAGGATTTCTGAGACTTGGGGTGCCACACTGAAGGACATGGTCTTGCGATGAGGATGATGGATTGGGAAAAAGTGGAATACAAGCTGTGGTGTGATCCGTTTCACAGACCTTTCTTAGAGGAAGTTTTTTGTTTCATAGGAATGTTGTATTTCATCTTGCAATGCAAGGGATGGTTGCAGTTTGGTTGTCATCTAAATCATCTGTTGCCTTGCTTGTTGTATTAGGAGCTGTCCCTGTGTTCTTGAAGTCTTTAAATAGGGGAGCCGCCATCTTGGGTTCCACTTCAGTCTGTTGCTGCCTGGGATGGAGGTGCTGTTTTTTTTCCTTGTCTCAGGCGGGGGCGTTTCCCTTCTCTGAATTTCGTTTTGGTGGCCGCATGTGTGAAACAGCTCAGGATGTGTATTAAGCCTTGTTCCTGTGGGGTGGGAGTTTAAAAGAAAAAAAGTCTCCTTTGTTTGGTACAATGCTGGTATATTTCCCTTGCTTGCTTTTAATGGAGTTTGAAGCTGCAGGTGATGTCTCCCTTGTGCTGGCAATTGTTAGGGAGATAGGAGTTCCCTGCTCACCAGTGTTTCTGGTAGAGTGTGAAGAAGTTGTCCTTTGTCTGTGTGTCAACTAAGTGTATGGGTGATGAGGTTCAGAAAAACAGCTTTGGATTTGTTTAATTACTTATCCTATTTATTGTACTGTGATAGCGTGAACCGTGCCGGATTTAATTAGTTCCATCTCAAATAGTACTGACACATACAGATGTTTACTGTGTTTTTATTCCCATAGTGGCGTCACACTGCACATCAGGCATTCTCAGCCCTAAGCTGATATTGAGTTTGCTGTGGCCTGTAATGAGAATGGCGGCATCCTGTGGGGCTGGCAAGAAGGGGCATTTGGCGTGGTAGTGATGGCATATAGCCACTGATCCCTGAGCAGAGCAGGGAATGAAACTGAACGTCCACCCCTCCTTGGGCTGAACTTCTTAGAAGCACTGC
The DNA here is from genome assembly GCF_040938575.1 of Ambystoma mexicanum. Taxonomy (NCBI): domain Eukaryota; kingdom Metazoa; phylum Chordata; class Amphibia; order Caudata; family Ambystomatidae; genus Ambystoma; species Ambystoma mexicanum. Next base: position 42,435,142 of record NC_090923.1, on the reverse strand, counting down.
GAAGGGAGCAATAGGTTCCCAAATGTAACAGGCGCTTGCATGTTTTTCACACACCTGGGTCACTGCACTGAGACCAGATGGGATGACAAGGAGCTGGAAGACATATGCTGAACGAGGTGTCGGTCCTGAAAGTCAGCTGGCAACACTGATGGCACATTTCCCAGACCGTGGGTGTTACCATCAATTAAAACTGTTCTTATCTATTGTAAGCTTGGTGCCGCCGTCCTGAATCCAATTGGCCTGGTGGAGGCTGTTAAGATCACCCATAGAGGGAATTAATGCATCAAATACCATATACAAACAGAACATCCATAGGTTTAACATGGGCATATGGTTCTGCGCTGTGGTGCCCTCTGGTCGTGGGGCATTGGACGATTAAGTACTTGGGGATCCGTAGTGGCACGGATGAGCGCAGTTTCCTCCAGAACAATCTGAATCCAATTCTGACATGGGCAAAGGCCAACGTCCAACACTGGAACAACCTGTCTGTCGCGCTGCTGGGTTGCGCTAGTCGGTTTAAAATGCTCACACTCGGGCTATTCTGTCCTTCAGATCAGCCTGTTAAAGATCCCCCCCACACCCCACCCAGGACGGTTTTCCAAGTCCTTGAGGGGTTACAGAGGGAACCGGCCTGCGGTGTGAAAATCCCGAGAATAGCACTGTCCACGCTGGTCTGGTCGATGTGGGAGGGAGGACTGGGGCTCCCAGATGTCAGGAAAAGTTATTGGGCATCTCAATTGGTGGCTGCGAACGAGTGGCTGTATGAGGAACAGGGGGCCTTCCCATATCCAGCTGGAAAGGCACCTGATAGGATTCGCCCGCCGGCGGCACAGGAAGGTCACCCTCCCACCACCGGGTCTGCGCACTGCTGAAGCGTGTTCAGCGGCCCTTGAGAAGATGGGTGGGGTGGTGACAGTGGTGGCATATATTTGGGGCAATACAGACCTCCTGGAGGTGAAGAAGATGGCCTGTCAAGCCAAATCAGTGGCAGCAGACGAAACACATAATTGAGCAGAAACATGGAGTCACTACTGTACTCTCCACCCCAACACTAAGCAAGCTGAAGGACACTTGGGAAAGGGATTTAGGCTTAGATTTAGACTTAGGCGAAATAGAGGATGAAGTTTGGGTCGAGGTGCTCAGATCTGCTAGCGTGGTTGGGGTGTCCGGCAAAATACGGCTCATCCAGTGCAACATTTAGCATAGGACGTATTATACCAGGGTCCGGCTACATAAGATGGCGAGAGCAGCAGCACCTAACTGCCTGATGTGCAGGGTCGGAGGAGGGCACCTTCTTTCACACTCTTTGAGACTGCCCAGGGATAAGGTGCTACTGGGGAGCAGTTACAAAAGCACTTAACGAAGGTCCTGGAGAAAGCAGTGCTGGACTACCCAAAGTTCTGCCTGCTGCATGTTTGAGGGGGGTTCGAGGGGGGGATTGGAATTTAGTCTTCTCCCAGAAAGTACTGTTTGGTCAAAACAGGGATGATTGTGGCCAAAAGAGCTATAGTGATGGGATGGGGTGGGGTCGTTGGCCCCTAGGATTTCAAAATGGCAGGAGGGAATGGATTATTGCTGTGGCCTAGAGTAACGTATTTTCAGAGACTGGGTATGTAGGAAGCATTCTGAAGCTGAACGGATGCGGGTGGGAGGAGTCTGCGTTGGAAGGGGGTGCTAAACTGGGCGCAATGTATATTCTATGATCAATAGTGGCAGGACATCCTGGGGGAGCGGTGGGTGGCGGGGGGCCGGGGGTTCACAGAACTGTGGCATGCTGCTTCTCTGTGCATTTGAGTCTTGTTTTGTAGCTTTTTTTGTTTGAAAAATAAAAATGATCATGGGCATAAGGTTCTGGAGAGTGGGAAAGAAATTGGCTCATAGACTAGGGGCCAGATTATCGAAACAAATGCAATAAATTGGGCAAATAAATGTAGTACCAATGTAGTACCTGGATAATACGGAATGGGGCAAACCCGTTTATACCCAATCTGCAGTATCAAAATGTTTTCACTGGGGTAAACCGGAAGCAGACTGTTTTATTATGTTTGCTGCGTAACCTGGAAATAAATGTGAGCAGCGCATACGTTTTTATGTTATCAAGACATATTACAGATATGATCGAATTCAGTTTGCTCCACTTCAAGGTTTTTAGATAATACAGATTCAAACAAAACGGGTTTGCTCCACTGCACTCTGGACAGAAATGCCTCTGTGCTCTCGACTCAAGACACCTAGAAACCTGCAGCCAGCAGCCGTGCATGGTATAAATCTCAATAACGTAATGTAACCAGGCAGAGGGAGAGGCAGAGGCAGGTGGGAGAGGGCTGGCGGGTGCCCATATCAGCATGGCATTGGGGACCTTGTTGTCTTCAGACTGGGAAATAGTTGGAAGCACCCGTGGGGTGTTTGAATTATAATGAAGTCCAACAAATGTGATGTTGACTGTGAGGAAGTAGACACAGACAACTGACTGAAGTTTGGGCTAAAAACTTTTATTAAAGGTCAAAAAAGGGTGGCCAAAGGCCTAGCTTGCCCTATGCTGAGATGGGATTTCCCTACCTAAATGAAAACTAAGGATAGACTACATCTGGAAGTCCAAAGTAAATGTCTGTCCAAAACCTAATCTTTCCCTTACATCTATTTTTATACAATGTGTAGGGATTTCGGATCTATGTGATCACTGCGACCACACACAATTGCGACGGCCGAAAATGCCCCCGCAGCTCCCCCATATCAATATAATATCCCATACCCCCCACATATATATGTGGTGTAAAGGGGGTGTTTAAAAAAAAAAAAAAGGTTGGCCTTTTCGGCCGTCGCATTCGTGAGGGCGACATTTTGGGCCATTTCTGGGATTTCAATGTCAAAATGATAAGTGTTCAAATAACTGGTCAGAGCTTCTTCCAACTCTTGGTTTGCAAAGGGGTTCCCTTCCCCAAGGCAAGATTAAAGTTCATAATGCAAAGGGGATCACTTCCCCAACCTTGCTAGTATTTCAACTTCTTCAAAACACGATTCTTTGTAATGTCTGGTTTGGTTACCTTTCACCAATTTCACAAATCACAGTTCCTTAATTTCAGTTCACACAAAAGTTCCTTTATATTCAATCACAAGTTTCTTTGCAGATCTTTTAAGTGGCTTTTCCATAGGTAGGTGACCTTAGTCGAGGCGCAGTAATCGCTCACACGGTGCACCCATTACAGGTCACGCAACCGTCACACCTTACTTGCCTCTTTTTCCTTGTATGCACGTTTGCAGCTGTTTCAACTGTACACTGTGTTGCTTGGTTTATTCTCATTTCTCATCCTCCTGATGTTTTACCATTGCTCGTTTTGCCACTATTCACGTATTGGAGTTTCACATGTTCCTATGGCTCTTGCCAATGCTTGTTCTCTCAAGTTCCACAGTTCCTTTATAGCATACATTCCACAAAACTGCTTTCATTCAGATCGATGTTCAAAAGTGCTTGTTTTCATTTAGATAGGCATTCATTAAAGTTCTCACAAGTCTGTCATGCTGTTCCCTAGCCTAGGTGACTCACCGGTCGGTGCTTACGGGGGTACAGTGAGGCTTCCGGCCGCAACAAGCTTTCTCTCATGTGCACCACCGAACTCTGTCTCCACAGCAGCTCTCTGTGGCTTTGCTGCTGCTACCGATGCATCTCCCGCAGCTTGGGCCTCACTCCGGAGCTTTGCCTGGTCACGCCGGCTCCTTTTCTGTAGTCCGCCACAGGCCTCCAGCTTCCTTCAGCCTTGCTTCCCACTTCATGCACTCTGTATCTAACCGGAGTTCTCAAGCCTTCCGTGTGCCACGCCGCTTTCCAGGAGAGGCCTGCGCTCCGCTAGCAATCTGTAGATCTGCTTTCACAGCTGACACCATTTTCCCCGTTCTTGCTGCTTTTAAACCTCCCACCAGATTGATTGGTCCAAAAAGGACTAGACCGTTCACTGCCAGTTCAGTTCCTGCATTGCTCTTGCTTGCTTCCTCGTCCCAGTACCTAACTGGTGTGTGTACGTGTTTGAGTCAAAAAAGAGAGGATGAATTACTCTGGGTTGTCTCTTCCTCGTCTCAGTAAAAAGGTGTCTATTGGGGTATGATTTACGGGACGAATAGGGAAGGGACTGAATATAGCCTTTAAAGACCTGAGGGATGGCAGACTCATTATGAAAGGGAAATTTGGGGGAGGGGGGATACTGTGTCTCACCTAAGGGTGCCTCGCCTGCACTCCTCGCTTACTTTCCCCACGTCTCCTCGACCCAGGTAGTCATTCCTCGCATATCCACCCCCATGGTCAGGATCCGATAGCAACGGTCTTTCCCTGGGTACCTGGGAGGAGGAAATCTGAGAGGTGTGGGCGGCAGGGAGGGTGAAGAGGCGGATGGGGAAAAAGTGAGGACGTCCTCAGATTCCTCACATGACTTGGTTAATAGCTTCAAATTATGACGGCACAGTTACAGCAGGGAGCTGACACACAAATGTTGGTTGAAAAGTGATTAATCACTCTTTGACATCAGGGTGCTAATGTCGGGAAAACTAGAAGAAAAAGCAACAAGATGATAAGAACTGTGCTTGATAAACAAGAGGGAGGGGACCACCTGAGGGCGCCAGCACAAGACAGCCTGTAAAGTGCTCCCTGCTCACATTTAATGTCCCACATTAAAAGAGTATGTGTCTGTCTCATAGGACTGCAATATGGGGAAGCTGTTAGAGAGCCCCCTGGAGTCCTGGGGCCCATTGCAATGGAAAAGGTGGAAAGGTTCTGACGCTGTCCCTGTAACTGAACATAATCTAAGAGCATTTTCTCAATTGTTTTGCACTGGTGCAAATTCGAGCTGCTCTGGACCCAGGATGAGAATTCTGTCCATTCGTGTTCCAGCTCTATCCCTTCCTGTTAAATGCCCTTGCTGCACGGCCCGCTACTCTTTAATTTGTTTTGCGAAGTGGTTGGTTAGGTCTTGAGAGATGCTTTATAAATTGAGATGTAATTGTTGTGCTGAAGGAGGCCACACTTGACGGCTCATAAATACCGTAGCATGCCACAGAGTGCTTTGCGTACACCTCAGCTGCCTTACCCACTTATGGGGCAGTGTGGTTCTGGGTCGGTGGATAAGTGGAGACGTGCTCCATTAAGCTGCACTTAAAATATCAAGAGTTTAAAGAAGAATGGCTAATTGCAGCCCTGGATTTGACCCTTAAGGATGGCTCTGCGCCTGGTTAATAGCGCCTGCAAATTACAGACATTAGGCTGCTGCTGGCGGCGCACCACGTGCAGCACCACGTGCAGCACCACGGTCACGGCCTTTCATTCTATTTCTTGCACTGTGCACCAATGCATTGCAGAATGCAGTAGGGCGTATTAACCAGATGAGAAATGGTGAGATCATAAAGTATATATGTTCTAAGTACATGGAATCGCACCCTCATTTAAAGCATTGCTACTTTATACAGAATGGACACTTAACACATGAAATATTATATCACCAGGTCTAATGAAAACCTTATTAAATGCATCATCCAAATCTGCCAAAATGCCCTCAACCCTTCCTTACCCTTAACTATTAAGATGAGGTGAGCCCATTCCCCCCTGAAGTGGATCCTCTTTTTCTAATGCTCATCAGGCATTTGTCTGGGAAGCAGACCTGCCAGGGCCGATGGTACAAAGGATGGGTCTCCTGACCTCCTGCTTTGGAACGTTCTCAACTCTTTCTTGAGTTGTGAGCTACTTGAGGATCTGTCTGTCACTGGAGTGAAATGATCATGCTTACTCAACCCAAACCTACTTAATCTGGCACCCCTCAGTTTACTAAATGTCATGCAGAGGAGCGACGGAAAGTGATTCAACAAATAAGATCTGCTTGTATTGAGGCCTCAGAAGGGCAAGAACGGGTACCTTTGACATGTCCCTGGTTCCTTGTATAAAAAAAGCTCTCTTGAGTAAATAAACCACGTCCATTTAGCACCATCTCAACTGGGACTGGTGTATTTGCAGTTTGGCCATGCGAAAAAGGATGCCAAGCAAGATTATTGGGGAAGGCCATCGGACAAGCGGGTGTATCGAGTAGGCAGGGTCCTGAGGAAGAGAGTGTGGATCAGATGGAGAAATCAGGGTGAATGCGTGGAAATGAGATGGACATATGTTGGCCAATGAGCAACAAGCGGAAAATGTGTAACTGAGTGAAACGTGAGAGTTGAAACATTGATGCTGACAAGATATGAACAAAAGGAGAAGAGAGAATGGGAATGAATGTGAAACACAAAGGACTCGCGTGGAAATGAAGGGGAAGTTAATATAACGACATGTGGTCATAGAAGGCTTGAACAGACCTGAGGCTGCAGAATTCAGAATGCTCTGCAGTGGGTAAGGAATTGATTGGAACACATTGCCAGTTTTACCACCATCACCAGCTCCGTACCATTGGCGGGAAAGCCTGGGAAAGGGAACAAAGGTGTAATGGTGTGGAAACGGCTCCTCCAAGTCTCCCAGATGCAGAGGAATATATTGTTTTAAGCTGAGTTTATTGCTGAGCGGACAAAGATTCCGTAAAACAGAGGCTGTGAGAAGGTTATGGAGAGGAACAATATATAAGGTTGACGTGTTGTGGCCGTCGATCAGCGGAAAAAGCTAAGCGGGCCCCTATTGCATGGGTAGCATTTCCAGAAACATTACAAATCGTCCCAACTGCGGCACTTATAGTAAACATTTTTACTATTTTGTTTTTTTTTCTTTTTTTACAGGGACCTTCACGGTGAAGTTGCCGAAGGAGACCCCTGGTGAACATTTCGAGGGGCTTGGTATGCTGACCACCCTGCTTGCACAGAAGGGCACGAGATCTGCCAAACCCTTGGTGGAAGAGCTAGGTATGTGAAAAGTACGTAGGTTTAGCCAAAATAAACCTTTTTTGGAATCAGGGAGGGGGGGTGGAATTGTTCCTGTGTTCTGTGGTGGGTCAAAAGAATGACGAGGACTCTGATTAGATTATCCAGCTCAGTGAAAGTTTTTTTAAATATAAGAATACATGCCTATCTTTCCCTATAATACAAGGATACCCTACCTAACAAAACTAGCTGCGGTTCCTGGCAGTTGTCAGTGAGAGTTGTGAGACAGGCATGGTATCAAGAGAGACACAGACTCAAAAGTAACAGTTTGAAAATCTTTATTTTAAAACTTTGTAGGGTTGATGTAATGCCTAACTGCCCCCAACTCCAATGTGATGGTCCCCTCAACTGATGTTTCTAAGGGCCGTTGAAGTCTGTAAATCCAAAACCAAAGTACGTCTGTGACGAAACCTATGCTTGCCCTCACTCTTAAACAAATGTGATGTTGGGTATTCTTAAAGCAAAATGGTGACTCAAAAAGAAATGCAAACCAAGGCTGGTTTCAGGTATGCTTACAGTCGGGTTTTGTTCTGCCAGTTGAAGAATAGTTCAAAGCAAAAAGGGATACCCTCGGAACCTTCCATGCAGGGGCTCTTACAGCAAGTTAAAAAAGTCCTCAATGTCTCTGGGTGTCTTGGGGTTCCCTTCCACAAGCTCTGACTCTTTTGGTTCCAAAAGAAAAGACACAGTTCCTCATAGGCCTCTCAGGGTTCCCGTCCCCAAGCCTTGGCCTTTCTCCTTTTTAACTATGTCCTTCACAATTCCCCATGGGCCTCTCGGGGTTCCCTTCTCTAAGACTAGGCCCCTCTGCTCCCAAACAAAAGTCCATTCAAAAGTTCACCTTGTCAGGATGCATCTCTCAAAGGAAAGCGTTTTCAATGGGCATTATCAGAGACTTCAAAAACGCGGAGATTTTACTCCTCCCACGCGCGACTACTTTGATTCTCCTGCCCCCTCCTTGCACTCTGTACTTTACTCCTGGCACCTTTTCTTTCCTGTGTCTTTCCCACTTTCCACTTTGCTGTGCCTCTTGCACCCTTCTTTCACTTTGCTGTGTCTCTTGCACCCTTCTTTCACTTTGCTGTGCCTCGTGTACCCTTCTTCTATTTTGCCGTGCACACTTCTTTTTACTTCTTGCACCTTTCCTTGTTTTCTTTCATGCCGCTCGCACCCTTTGTGCTTCCTGTTCTTCAAAACCATTACCTTTTGCCTTTTTCTGCTTTCATGCCGCTCACGTGCCTTTCTTTCCTTTGCTTTCTTTCACTTTTTTTCTCCCTTTGCCACTCTCTCTGTTCCCTCTCCAGCCACCTGCAATCTACTGAGTTTCTCTCTCATGAATCTCAACCCGTAGCGTAGCGCTGGCGGAAATCTCATCGAGATATGCGGGTTAAGCTCAGGCTCTTGCCACCTGCCCTTCAGACACCTCTGGGACTGGCACACATCCCAGGGTAACCAGCACAGGCCTGGATATGCACAGCAGACTGCAACTTTCACCAATCCGGCTCCTTGGAGACGCGGCCCCCTCGCCATGCTGCAGCCTCCTTTACACAACGGGTCAGAATCCTGGCGTTCCCTTCTGCTCCGGAGCCTCAATGCTGCTCCTGCTTCAGCCTCCTGTCTTCTGGCTTCCACGGTCCATCCAGCAAACCCAGCTCGTTCAGTTCTCTTGGGGAAACCACACCTTTTATACCCTAACTGAGAGTCAAGTGGAGTCAGGTATGTATGGTTAATGTCAGGAGCCCGACCTTGCCTGATTCTATTAACAGGACAGCCTAATGGTGGAGTGCAGTATTCCTATCCCTGCATCACAGTGTTGTTCCTATGAGGATTCTTTACAACTCTTGGTTGCCTCTTCCTGGTACATGATGGAAATGAGGAGGGGGAAATGGGATGAGATTTAAAATGCTGCATAAAAGCTATGGGAGAGTGTGCTGATGTATAATTAGGAAAGGGGGAATACCATGTCTCGCCTTTAGGCATTCTCCTCCCAATTCCCTGCAACAATTCAGTCAGCTGATCCTCCCTCGCTTGTCAACCCCCTGGGTCAGGATGCAAAAGCCATGGTCCTTCCATGGCCACCTGAATGGAAGATCCCAGGGGATTAGGTAGGAGAATACCTTCAGATTTCTAACAGTCTAAACAGAATCTGTCCACCGTCTGAACTCAACTGTTCTGATCCTATCACTATTATAATAGCTAAATACAGGAGAATGACTCCCTTCTCCCGAAGACTTGTTTTTCACAATGTTCAGTAAACTATCCCCAAGTAATTCTTGATGATTGTTTTGATCAATTCATACAGTTTGTTGCAGGGTTATTTAACTTCTGGGTCTTCTCCCTTTGGTGCCTCTACTTTTATTTTCTGTGTCAGCCTTATCTTCAGACTTTGCTTTGCTATTGTGCATCTCCTCTTTTGTAGCGGAAGTTACTACACGGCACACACCAGACCAGGACTCTTTCCACTGGTGAGGGATGTGGCGCACAATAAAAATGCCTTGAGAAGGCACCCAACCCATTTCATACCCCCTTGACAAACACCCCGTGTCGCAATGGATCATGAACCAGGCTGGCGTGTAATAATAAAATATTTATTTATTTTAAAATTCAAATGCAAAATTAAACAAATCAAACGTAGGGCAGCAATCACCATTGTGGTGATAATATACAGCAAAATGTTGTAATACACTTAATTTAATCTTTCTGACATCAGATACATCAATGTAAAAATGAATGGAAGCAAGATCACGTTTTGTCACACTCAGATAGCACCTGTGTTAGTTACTCCCCCTGCAACACTCCCCCAAACCCCTGCTGACTAAATATTGTGTGGGTGGAAATGAGTAGCAAGGAGTCAGAAATAAGAGGGAAAATGTGGATTTGAAATTTGACCTACCATCCCAGAATGGGAGGCCAAAAATGAAATGAAAACCTTGAAAAAGAAGCAAAATGGCACTCTGAGTTCACTGGATGGTTAGAGGTCAGTTTACATGTGTGGTACAATTGATAGGACAGGAATTTGTGTGATTGTACTAAAGAGGCAAGAAGGGGCAAGGTACTAAAGTAATATGAATAGAGGTGAGAAAATTGACTTTGGAAAGAAAAGCAATGCAGCAAAAATCACACGTGGCATGATTGCAATCTTGTTTTCTACTCGTACTTCAAACAAGCACACAGCTAAGGAAATAGGCTAAACAGTCAAAATTGGAAATCTGTTCTTATGATGGGGTACAAAGGCACATAACAGATAGGATACTGAAGTGAAGTGAAGGGGGGACTCCTATGGGGTGACATTATGGGTTTCATTATAGGAAATGAAAATCAGATTTTATAGTGAAAGCAATCACAGGGGAAAAAATCGGTTTTAAGAAAATAATTCGTTCTACTGAGACTGTATTTTAGTGGCTAGATTATTAAAGAAAGACACTGCATGGAAGGAGGTTAATTTGCAATTTTGACCAATTCGCGCCACGCTCCACCTTATAGGAGAATTAATTAATTTATCTCAAAAATGGTGCTAAGGACTTAAACAACTAGCTGAAATTATTTGAAAATAATTACACTAACAGATATATACTACACAGATTCTGGTCCAGATAAGGACCGGATAAACGGAGGATGCTGCCAATTTAGCAAATTACCAGGATTCTTATGAGGTTTTTATAGGGTTTGAACAGAATGCAAGGTACAGAGCGGTGTGTGCAGCTTTTTTGGTTACTGAGGAGGGTGATACTTACAAAATGCACTTGAGTTTGGTAGTTTGAACAGCTAACCGGGTCTCTGGACAGCGGCTGGGCTCTCCTTTATGGGAACAGCTGGGCAACAGGGGTCTGGTCACTGTGGACAGCGGGATGCAAAAGCTGGGCAGAGGGTCTAGTTGCTGGATTCTCCCCAAGGGATCAGTAGCCTCTCCTCCTTGCTCCCTGAATTATTGGGATAAATTTGGTTCTGGATAGGTGGTTCTGGATAGGTGGTTCTGGATAGGAGGTTCTGCCTGGATCTGGATCAGCTAGCACTGGACCTTGTTCTGGAGTCTGAGTCTTGCAGGGTGAATCCCGAATGTTGAATCCATCATGCCTCTCTGCCTAGATCTTATATAGGCAGAATTACATCAGAGGCTTTACAATGTGGGTGGAAATAATCTGGACATACCTCTTGATTTAGGATAGATCAGGCTATTCCTGTCGCCACCTCCGTCTGAGATGATAGGACTGAAGGAAGTGACCTCCCCTTAGGTGTATGCCTTTATGACTCCTTTTGTCCCACAAGCCTAATTCTTCACAAAAAGAAGTTATGGAATACATCTATATATTTCCAATCGTCACCATTATACAAATCAGGTAGGCAGATTCCATTTTTCACAAGGAATATGCTCGTTCAAACGCCAAGTCTGTGTGATGCTGCTTCGCCCTTTGGGCCCCATTTCACGGTTTTCAGGAGAAACATTGTATCTCAAATACTACAAATGCCTACACATAAGCACAATAGTGTCTGGCATATTTTCTCCAAATTTAATATCTGTGCCATTTACGCTTTCCCCAGAAATGCTTGTCCAAAATTTACTTTAAAACTGTCGTCATCTCACATTACTGCATATTCTCATTATTGAAATAAATGTCTTAATGTAAACAGTTCTTTTAAAGTCTATGGATGGCATTTGTCACTGTATGGCCGGTCCTTCAAATCTTCACAGCCATCCTGCCCCCTCTGTGTCAGTCTGACCAGCAGGGTTACCATAGCACCCTTTGATCCTAGGCAGTTGAAGCTGAGGAGGGGTGGCAAAGGAATTCACACTTCTTTGTGACAGTGCTAGTTCCCCCTGGTCCATTGTCCTTTGCTGTAGAAATGCCGGCCAGTCTGACAAGGTCGTGAATTTACACACCTTGGCCCTTTCATATATGTAAAGGGGCTTCCTTTCCCATGGGGGCTGGTACCTTTGAAGTGCCTGCCTTGCCAAACTGGTTCTGCTGTTTTCAAACATTTTTTTCCTTTTTCCCTCTTTCTTCTCCAGAACCCAAATCTTTTTGTAAATAAATATAATATACATTTTAACCACCCCAGCCCCAAACATATAATACTGTTTCTGTGCGAGTATTGGAATGATTTCACATTTAGCTTTCAAAAGAACAGTTTTCTTGCTTTTGCAAAAACGTATTTACACAGGTTCATTTTCTACATGTTGATTTCACAAGTTGCGGTTTTCTTCGCATTTTCTTTCTGAAGGATTTTTATAGCTCTGGTCAGTTTTTGTACACAGGGATATGCTTTAAAAATGGTTTTCTGGTAATTGACACGTAGCAAGAGAGAGCTTTCTTTTGAAGTACTTTGCGTTGATTAATTTGTTTCCAAAGTGAATCCTAGCCATGCGGACTGAAATGAAATTCCCCACTTTTTACAGACTTTCTTTGATAAAACAATGCCATTCTGGGAGGGATAGCCTTCTTTGATGGTGTTAAACATGGAATAGATGGACATGGCTGTGTTTTACTAGAACAAAACTGTGTGATGTTTAAAAATGAAAATGGCACTAGTGCAAGGTCGTTTTAAATACAGGACATTTTCTTGTGCAGTTTTGAGTTTTTTAGATGACGGACCAGCAGCGCAGAGCCATTCTGCCTTTAAGATATTTTCTTTGGGTTTACATGAAGAAAACAAACTGCAGCCATTCTTGGGGTGGCTGTGTTTTACTCTCGCCCCATATGTGCCTAACAGACACAGCACAGCCATTTTTTTTTATAACTGCTGAAATGCAGTTTTGTGATGCAGGGGATTTCTGTTGGGGTCTGGTAAATGTACCCCACACTTTAATTAGACCTTCTTTGTTTGGCCTATCGCCAGTATGAATATTTCAGTCTTGAAACCCGTTTCATCTTACTTTGTAGTGTGCTAAGGTTTTCTCCTTGACTGGGAGGAGTATGTGTACCCCAATAATGATTAACATTCACTTTTTATTTTATCGTAACTGGGAAGAGTATGAGCATCCCAATAATGATTCTCTTTCCCCCTCCCGGGTCTCCCATCTTCCCAGTTAACTGCAGTTGTTAGGGACACTGTCACTGGGTTTTTCGTTCAGGTGAGATTTTCTCTACCAGTTTGTCAGGTTGACCTCTTGTGATCCTTCTGCTGCTTTTTCTTCATGCTGCTGCAGAAGCAGGCTCCTTAATACTCCTCCTAACAGTAGGTTCTGCAGAGTGGTTTCAGCGTTGGTCACAGGACATCTGGTCCACCACGGGTCTGTTGTGGTCATGCCACCACTCGGCTTTCTCTCACTCTGGGTTGGGACGCCACACGTCCAGCCTGGGTTCTCTCTGGTTTCCCGATGTTTCACATGTTCTTTTGCAGTTTGCTTCCTCGCATCCATCCTCTTCTCCGTGTTAGCAAACAAATCGATTTGTAACTCATGTATTTCCTCTCTTTTTTTTTCCAGTCTCCTCCCCTCTCATCTCATATATTATGTAACCATGGGACTTCCCCGGAGCAATTCCTTTCTCTGTTTGTTTTGTGTTCTCTTCTCCTCCACAGGTGGTCCTCCTCATCCCAGTAAAAGGTAATTTTCCTTTTAAATGATGAATCAGTTTCCTGATGACAATAGGGCATACTGGTATTTTCTTCATACATTTCTTTACTAGATGAGTTTGAAGAGGAACGGTTGGAAGGTTCTACAGGGAGTTCCTCACAGGAATAGGAGTCCTTGTCCCCAAAGGGGGGATTTGTCCGGGTGAGGTCCTGCTTACCTCGATAGCTTGGGAGGGTGTTGCAGAGCGGACTCGCCTCTCTAGCTTCACAGGGGCGGGCTTCCCCTTGGGGAGAGGGATGAACTCCTGCGATTCATCTCATACCTTTCCCCTTAATTTGGTGGGGATCACCATTGATCGGAAACCAACCAAGAAAGTCCACATTTCCTTGTTCTTGTATATTTCGATATTCCACTGTGAAACAAAATGGTTGAAAATCTAAGACCCATCTCATGATTCCGGCGTTGGTATCTTTTCTTGTTGCGAGTCCTCCTGTTTTGCTCTGTAAGCTATTCTACGTTTTTGCCCTTTTTTCGATTAACAAAAGTTCTATTTTTGTCAGTCAGACCCTGTGTGCTCTTTTGCTCCTTCGGCTGACAAGCGGGGATCAACATGGTCTGGAATGCGGAGTAGGCCCGATGGCCTTCTGGAATCTTCGATAAAACTTCAGCGATTCTTGCCCTTGAGGCGCACTGAAATTCACAGACAAACGTCGGTGTCGTTTGTCGGTGAATTTCAGTGCCCCTCAAGGGCAAGAATAGTTGACGTTTTATCAAAGATTCCAGAAGGCCATCGGGCCTACTCCTCACTCCCTCTTTAAGCTCTGCTCCAGCTGCGGACTGGGGAATGTGTTTATAGAGGACAAACACATTCAGTGCCTCTACTGTCTCCATCTGGATCACAGGGAAGCGGATTGTGAAATCTTCCTCTTGTTCTCCAAGCTAACCGTGAAGGATTGTCACACTAGGTTGGCAGGGTGGCTCAGCAGCAAGGCCTATGCCCCGTGCGGCAAGCTTCTAAGTCCTTTGAGGGTGCTCCATCCGTGGGGGCCGAAGACAATACCAAGCACAGCGAGTCCGTTTCCGTCGGATGCGCGGCGCGCTCATCTTCACCATCTGCCTCCATCTCCAGCGTTCGCTCCAACACCTCCTCAAAATAGTTTAACCCGGCGGGAAAAGCCAGAGAAGACGAAGGCTCAGGAAAAGGCATCCACCCTGCCCCAGAAGGCCCAGGTGGCACATGTAAAGTCGTGGTCGACGATTGTGTTGGTGGCGGCCACCCTCTCGATGGCCAAGGGTCTGACCTAGTCAAGGAAGCCACCAGCAGTGCCCAGAGTATCCCTGCCCCCGAGGCGGGAGGCCTCAGCCAAGCCGGTGGAGTGGACAGCAGAGAAGAGGATCCCATCCCTAAGCCTGACCCCTCAGTATGCAAAGAGGAGGAGGAGGAGGAGGAGGAGGAGGAGGAGGAGGAGGAGAAGGGGTGCGGGGGGAGAGGAGACCTCAAACATCCTCCAGGGTACGGATATTTCTTCCTTGGTCAAGGAGGACCAGGTGTCCGTACACACGATCACAGAGGATGTGCGTGACGACGCTAATGGCGGAAACGCCGATGGCGACGGCGCAAATGCCGACGTCGGCGCAGGGTCCAGTAGGCCTACTACCCGACCCCTCCGAGGGATGTATCACTGGACATCCTTTCAACCCTACATACCCTGTTATCGGAGATTCAGAAAAGGATGCTGATGACACCACCAGCCCCGGTGGCCCCACACCAGCCGCCAGCGAAAAGGAGGAAGCGGCACCCTACGCAGCCGCATCAACCTCCACATGTGCCACCACCTCAGGGACACGGGGACGGACACAGTGACTACGGACAATGACATGGCCGCAGCAAAGGGTTTCTACCCTGGACGAGGTGGGGTTGTTCCATGCCATGGTCGCCAGAATGTCCAAACTCTTCTCATTGACACCAGAAGAGACCAAGAAGGAAAGTTTCCTATACCAACGACGTAAGGCCTAGAGGAAGACCATCTTAGTGGTGCCTCTCCTGGAGGACGTTTGGGAGGAGGGCATAGCTTTGATGAGAAGTCCGGCCACGGCCAAGAGGGATAGGCTGGAGAAAAAATACCAGGTGCAGGAGTCTGCACCCAATTTCCTACGTTCCCAGCCTTCCCCGGACTCGGTGGTGTCGGCAACAGCTAGAAAGAAGTTATCTAACCCCTCGTCTTCATCCTCCATCCCTCCGGATAGCGAGGGATAGAAGTTAGATGCCATGGGAAGGGAGATGATCTACTCAGCGGCATCAGTGGTCAAGGCAGCCAACGCACTTGCAATCCTGGCCAGGTACGACACGCATCTGTGGTATAAAATGTCCCCGCTCCTGGAGTTCCTACCCGACGACAAGAGGGTTGAGGCACTTTCTATCATCTAGGAGGGGGAGGTGGCATCAGAGCATGCCATCACAGTGGCCCTGGAAGTCGCGGATGCGGGGTTCCGTCAGATGGGGAACGGTGTCTGCCTCCATCGTCGTGGCTGGCTGAAAGCCACCAACTTCTGTCAGGCGGTCCATACGAGGGTGATGGACATGCCCTTCGGAGACAACCTCTTTGAAAAGGCCGTCGACGAGTCGTTGCAGGCCATTAAGACAGACAAGGAAAAAGCCTGTCCCCTGGCCACTCTTCAACAACACTGCCCTTCCTTTCGTGCCTCTGGCGGGAAGTCCGTCAAATCGACGAAAGATTTCGGCGGAGGGTCCTCTTCGTACCGGCAACCTTCTGGGTCCACGACCTAGGAGGCCTACAGAGGCCGTTCCAAGGCTTTCAGTGGAGGTGGCTGTCGTCGCTCGCAGTGCGACACGCAGGCCCCAAAGCAAGATTGAATCTGCCAGGACGTCGGGCCCACACCCATGTGCCCTGGTGGGATGCTGTCTTGCGGGCGCTGTCAGGGAGTGGAAGAAGATCTCCACCAACCGATGGGTGCTTGACGGTCTCGCTCACGGACACACTCTAGGTTCTAGCGGATGTGTCCACGGATACCACCTGTGGTCTGGCAGGAGCAGCACAATTCTCAACTCCTGCAGGAAGTACGGGCCATGATAAGAAAAGGGGCGACGGAGCCTCAGTCACTTTGGAACCAGCACTTAGTCTATTCCCAAAACTTCTTGGTAAAGGGGACTGGAGGCCCATTCTAGACCTGTGGCGCATAAACAAATACCTCAAGTCCCAAAAATTCAGGATGGTCACGTTGCAGCATGTGCTCGGCCAACTGGAGGAAGGTTACTTCTTGATGTCGCTGGATCTGGAGGATGCATACTTCCCCGTCCCCATTCATAAGAAGCATCGGAAGTTCCTGTGCTTCGTGGTATAGGGAAGGCACTGCCAATTCCACGCCCTGCCCTTTGGATTGAAGTCTGCACCCATGGTGTTAACCAAGTACCTAGCACCAGTGGCGGCCCATCTGCCTCTACAGGGGATACACGTGTACCCGTACCTCGACGACAGGTTCATCCGGACCAAGTCAAGAGAAGTAGCCATCGAGCACACAGAGAGGACTGTCCGGTTGCTGACGGATCTGGGGGTTCTCCGTCAACAATTCAACTATCCAAAGTCCTGCTTGATGCCATCGCAAAAAATGTGCCGTTCCAGAGGGCCAGGTTCAACACAGTCTCCTGCCTGTCGGCTCCCTCAGAGGAGAGGATAGCGTTCCTGCTGGGCAAGGTACAACGGCTGTTGGCACTGACGAGCACCGCAGTGCTGACCATCAAGGCGCTGTTCGGCATGATGTCGTCGTGCATCTTCCTGATCCAGCTCTGCCGGTTGCGGATGCAACCCCTTCAGGAATTCCTGGACACTCAGTGGATCTAGGTGAAGTTTTGCAGACAAGATTGCTCTCAATAAGGAGTTCAGTCGAGCGATAAGGTTGTGGGGCATGCCCTCCAACATCGCCGGGGTCACAGGTTTTCAGAACCCCCGTACCAGGAGACGGTCACCACGGACGCTTCCCTGGATGGCTGGGTAACCCACACCGGATGTCTCCACGCCAGAGGTCTGTGGCTGGCGGAGGAGAGGGATCTCCACATCAGTATCCTGGAGCTGCGGGCATTGTTCTGGGCTCTCGGGTTGTTCCTTCCATCCCTCAAGGGCACAGTGTTGAGAGTCTTCACGGACAACAACACCACCACTATGTTGTACATCAGGAAGCAGGGGCACACCAGATCCCCAGCGCTCTACAGAGAGATGCAGGGCTTGTGGCACTGGGCGATCATCCAAGAGATGTTACTCATCCCCTTTCATGTGGCGAGATTCAAGAACAGCATTGCTGACTCCCTCAGCAAGGAACTAGGCTCCTGCCACAAGTGGGAGCTTCGACAGCATCAGGTGGACCGCCTCTTTCTCAAGTGACAAAACTAGCTAAGGTGTTTGCACCTCCAGGGCAGGGATTCCAAGGTCCTCAAGGAAGGCGACTACAGCAATTTGGCGAGGGGGTCAAAATCAATTCCCTTATGGGGCTGACAGGTAAGGGCAACATGGGCAACAATTACAGCAGGGTGAGGGAACACAGTTTCACAGGAATGCAGGTAGGGGGCGGGGGGGAACAGGCACCCCATTCGGAGGAGTTGCAATGACGAGGCGGCCCATTTTCATTCCCGGGACAAATACATATTCTGATTAGGACAGCCCACAGAAAGCACTTGCATGTCCAATCCTTTTGATAACCGCACATCATGAAGAGGAGCCCTTGGTGGAGGAGGAAATGGGAAACAGATAATTTATATTTATGGTAGATACAGGTGCAACTAAATCATGCATCATGGAGGGGAACCTTCCATTATCAGGTAAAACTCTTTGCACGCTAGGGATTCTCTGGGGCTATTTCTACAGTTCCATAGACTGAGGAGCTGGATATAAAAGTGGGAGAGGAGGTAGTTCGAGACCCCTTGTTATATTGAGAGTTCCCCTGTGAACTTGTGTCAATAAATATAACTATATCATTCACAGATCAAGGGGTAGTATCTTCCACTCCAGGGATGTGTGTTACTCGAGCAATGGTAATAATCAATGCAATAGCAAGGGGGAGTCCGTAGTCCATGGGGTTCCTGTGGTCCTAGAGCTATTTATTTTTATGGTATAAAGCTATTAGTAAATGCAGTCCCTCTAAAGTGTTGGCAAGTGCCAACCGATTTTATTTTCTGACCCATGGTGCCACCCGAGATGGTGGCAGGGTCAATATTGTCATTCGATTTACAAGAACTAGTAGTGTCAGACAAAAGAGTAGTCCTGGTTGGAACAGACCCGGACGGGTGCGAGTGGCGCACAATATTATGAATAGACCCGACAGTATAATTAAAGAAAATGACTGATGAAGAGTTATTTGAGGACAGTGAACAAATGGGGAGATTTTTTTGGAAATCTGCATCCCCTGTGATATCATGGTGCAGTATAATATAGGAAGGTAGAGTGCCCCCTGATGGCCGTGGTGACAGTCTTTATTTTTTTTAGGAGGACATGTGATAAGTGCCTGCATAATTATGGACTGTTAATCCACATGATGTTGGGTTAGTGAGAGATGTGACCCCTGTACAGATTACATTGAAGTCAGGTGCTTAGCACAAGCATCCAGTATGTGGATGATCGGTTGGTATGTAGTGAAAAGGAACATCAGTGCAGGAGGGGTTCTGTTGCATTATTGCAATTGCTGGCTCTCAAAGGGTACAAGGCAGATAAAAAGAAGCCACAATACTGCCAACAGGAGGAGGGACTATACTTGGGACAACTCATTTTTTATAAACGGGTAAAAATATTACCAGATAGGGCGGCGGCAGTACGTGCCGCCCCTAGTCCCAGTACTGTGAAGGAAATGTAGCAGTTTTTTGGGATTATGTAATTATTGTAGGGCATGGATCCTAGACTACGCAGACTACACAAGGCCACTGTTAAAAAGTCTCAGGGAAGGACAGAGGACTTAAAAGTACATTTCAATGGACTGACAAAATTACTAGACAATTTGAGGACTTAAGCTATTTGCTGGGCCCCTGTTTTAACAACTCCAGATTATATACAGGAATTTTATTTATTTTCCCACACTGATGAACGGCTCATGCATTGACGGAAGGAGACATATTATATGTTGATGGGTCATAAATAATTGACCAGGGGGAAGAGGCACACAGGGGAGGTAGTGGGGCACGGTAGGGAGGAGAAATAGTGACCACCCCTGTAGAAAGTGAGACCACAGTTTCATACACATAATTGCACATATTACAACTGGACCATTATTATCTGGTGAACTGATCAGCCCAAGCTTTAAAGGTCCATCTGAGGTGGTGTTCTGTACTCCTCTTGCCATCCGTATGAAAGAGTTAGATATTGGGTGCATCTCTTGGATGTCCAAAAAGCACCTGAGACAAGGCAAATTTTAGTAAGGGCATAGCCAAAGAAGAGGCATTTTTGAGGATCCATGCCAAGGTGGTGTGCAGTGGCACATACCTGATTTTTTTCATTTTTCTTTCTTTATTCATTTTTTTATTTTTGTTTTTTTCTTTTTTAATCTTTTTTTCAATTTTTCAATTTTTTGAAGGTCGACGACCTGGTCGGTCCTAGTGGAAAAAGGGACTCACTCTTTCCCTTTCCCTTTCTCTCTCCCCCTCTTTCCCCTTCTCTACCCATCTCCCTCCCTCCCTCTTTCCCTCCATCTCTCCCTCCCTCTGTCTTCTTCTCTTTCCTTCTCTTTCCTTCTCTTTCCTTCTCTTTCCTTCTCTTTCCTTCTCTTTCCTTCTCTTTCCTTCTCTTTCCTTCTCTTTCTCTCCCTTTCTCTTTCTCTCTCTCTCTCTCTCTCTCTCTCTCTTTCTCTCTCTTTCTCTTTCTTTCGCGGTAACCTTTTTTCTTCTCTCCAGGAATAAGCAAAGATGTCTCTCTGTTATGTATGGATAATGATATGTAGGAATGTAGTAGTATAATTGTTTTGTGTGACACTGGTCGTGGTTGTTGGAGTGGATGAAGGGATGTCTGTCATATGGGGTGGCTATATAAAGCAGGGCATGGACAGTTTGGGTTTGGGGGGAATGCTAAAATGAATGTCTATATAAAAGGATAAACAAAAATGGCTCACTTTTTGCTGGCCACCCCTACACATCTTCTTAGACGAATGAAACAGGAAGTATGAATTGCGTATGATTTTATATAAGGGTTTGGGCTTTGACACTATTTCTGACATCCAGCATTTAGAAACATTGAATAGCTGGTACTCTGATATGCGCATTGCAGGATGGAATATAATCAATGAAAGCTGTTACGTGTGTGCTTACTTGATGTAAGTTTACCAATCCGCTTTTGCGATGTTCCAAGATGGCGCCCATACACACACCTTCAAGATAGCACCTTGTACATAGGGACCCTGAATAATCCGTTTTCTATGTTTGTGAACATGCATACAGACAGAGAGGGTCTAGGTATGCTCTGTGTTTGCCGACACCTAAGAGGGTTGCCAGGGAGACGAGGAGACCCACCGCAGAACGGACAAGGAGCGCATCCATCTGTTTGGAGCACGCGCAACCTCGAGGAGTAGCACAGAGAAGAACGAACATTTTTTTGTCCGCGATCGTGGATTTCAACATTAACACTGCAGAGGTAAGCAGTAGCCAGGGAAGACAATTATTTATTTACTCCTTACATTGCCCCAAGAGGGGATTTTTAATAACATAGCTCACTCCTCTATCTCTTTATTTTTTTCTACATAGAAGATCACAGATGATCCTGTGTTAACAGCACCTGGTACGCCAGGTTTTCCAAGCAAGGGCGAGTCATAGCCCTCTTACTTTCTTCAAATCTCTCAACTTGAGAGGTAAGCCATTCTACTATTCACAGGATTTTATTTCTAACGCAGCAGTTTATTTTTGTTTTATACTTCTATAGTCTAGTCATTTGGGTAACCTCGCTAATATCACATGCTGCAAGGGGCCAACAGTTTTATTCACCATGCATTTTTGAAGATTATACAGGATATACAACATCACAGGGATTTAGGTCGCACTAATTACAGATATATCCCCCATTTCTTTACTTTAGGTGCTCCTCACTCACGAGAGGAGCATTTTTTCTAACCGGTGTGTGAGGAATTGGAACACACCATTTCACCAGATTCAGGGGAAGACACAAACTTCACTCACTCTACATTAAAGGTATGCTTACTCGAAACAACATGATGGAGAGTCGTTCTCATAACTATATGGTTTCTTAACGGATTGATTTTGGACGTGTAGTGAGTATACCAGTGCACACTGGCTACAGTAGAGGCCTCTAAAATATTAGAATAACTTTGACTATCATGTTAGAATGTCTTTTGAATTGTGCTCAGAATGATATATCAACACATATACGACTAATTGGCAATGTTATGTATAGCTGATTATACTTTTATAGATACATGATGTTCATGTGAAGAACACAGGATTGAAACAGTTTTCATTTGTTTATGTTTTCCCGTTTAGACTACTTGGCTCAAGAAGAAGGGATGCTCTTCCCGAAGCGCGTCAGCCACTTTTGAATTGTATACATAGATTATCATTGCTTATCATCATATTCTGTTGACAGCTAATTTGGCTTTTTGCATTTTAAGTTTTAATGGTGAACTAATTGCTAGATGAATGATCATCTTTATTATTCATAAAACTTATATACTATTGAGTTATAACAACCAACTTATTTGACTTTGATGAACCATCTGTTGATGGATTTAAAATAGAGTGCAGGGGACGGGAGGGCTCCTACCTTTGGATCCTCTTTTCTTTTCCTACATACATGTTATAGTCATCTTGTGCCAGGGTCACGTTTCCTCCCCCGCACCTGAAAATAATATTAATTTGCATAGAATTTAAAAATTGACCTGCCATATAAAACACAAGGTAGTGCGCCTACTAATCCTCTTCTTTTTACGTGTGTGCACTTATCCCGCACACATCAGGGGCTCCTAAGGTTTTAGTACCACATCCAGTCCCAATTACAGAGGCACAATGCCTGGTACATCTTGCACTATAGGGGATAAAGGGCACATTCCAGGCACACACAGTGCAGTTGAGGAGCATTGATCTAGACCCAGCGTTATGCAATGGCAGCACAAAATACTGCCATTTTCTACCATATTTTTCCTTGGGAGGTTACTTGAGTACAGTGGAGAAGCAATATCCCAAATAGACACTTTGTGTGCGCAAATATGGTCCCAATACATCACAAGACTGACATGGATTGCAACAATTAAGAAGCCAGTGCGAATACATAGAGCCAAAAACTTTGAACTTTGTTTTAGCAATGAAGGAACAGTTCCTGGTGGCGCAAACACTCAGTGCAACCACACTCTTGTGTTCCCTGATATGACGAAAGGTACAGCAGCGGTGATGGATTACTACTGAGTTTGTGGCTGACAAGCCTACCTGCACGTCCTACCATCTTGGAGGGGCAAGTGTTGACTGGTCACACTGCACTCGGTGATACTAGTAATCCTGGAGGAACACCTGAAGAGAGAAGAAATGCCTGTCGAGGTGCCAACAGCCACTCTAGCACCTAAAGAAGCAGAAAGAAGCTTGCAGATCACACAAGAATTTGGTATGCTGCCAGAAAAAGGACGATTTCAATGGCGGGTAGAAAGAAGAGATCAAACTGTCTCAGAAGACTGTCCCACACTGCTCACAGGAATCTGACACCTGACGAGTATCGGCCTTTTAGCTCAGCAGAGACTTTCTTTTTAATCTTTTTTGGCTCCTGGGGTACAAGCAGCTGCTCCACTTTTATACCACCGGAGGATGCGGAGAATGGGTCACTAGCCCACGTCATCAAGGCGGTGCACAATCTAGGTGTTCAAATGAAGAAAGAAGGTGGAGTTCAGAACACAGATTGGCTATCGCTTGCCTTTGATTGGGTCCTGTCATGGCTGGGGCAGCAGTAAAACTACTGGTGCCTGTGATCGTGTTCTTCTTGGTTCTCTTCTGCACGTGCCAATGGGGTCTCCGATGATGTGTTCATATAGTTCCTAATAGTGCAAAGATGGTGGTATCAATTGGGGGATCTAAAACACCTTGCCGTACAATAAACAGCGAAACTCAAACTAATATTTCTGGGGTTTTAGATATGTCGGGTGGGGATGAGCTTGTTACTGTAGAAGTAACAAAAGTGGGGGGAATGTTGGGAAGGAGCTAGCCTTTTTTTTCATTCCCAAGTTTCCCAGGCACTTTTAGAATTAGACCAGGCTTCTGTTAACTGTTTTCTAAGCACTACAGGAGTCCATGGGGGAGGAGGGTCACTAAATGAAGAAAGTTAGCATTTAAATATAAGGTGCAAATAACCATTAGCTGGATACACTGACTGGGATGAGTAAGTGTACTCCAATAATGATTCTCTGGTCCCCCCCTACACACCGCACCTCCTGTCTGGTCTCCCGTCTTCACTGTTACCTGCAGTTGTTGGGGACAAGGTCACCAGGTTTATTGTTCAGTTTGCCCGGTTGGCCTTGTGATACTTCTGCTGCTTTTACCTCATGCTTTTGAATAAGCAGGCTCCTCGATACTCCGTCTAACAAGAAGTTCTGCATTAATTCTGGCGGAGTGATATCTGCTTTGTTCACGGGATCTCTGGTCTGTTGTGGTCACATCACCAGTGCTTAATTTGCCCGAAGAGACTTGGATCCCAATGACGCTATGCGAATGTCAATCTGAGCCCACGCCCAACCACATGGGCCCCTATTCCGACATTCGCCACGTTTAAAACTTCGCCACGAGCAATACTAAACCCTGCATTAACTTTCTCGTATTTCTGGACCTAAAGATTGGATGCTCCCTAGTCTTTCACTACCTCTACTGGTACACATCTCACCGCATTCTCTCCTAGCATATCTATGATGCAAGCTAACTTAATGATCCAAACCGAGTATATCTATATGGCCTGCATTGTGCCCACCCGCCTTTCATTCCTTAATAGGCAATTTTTGCCCATTGTTGCTCTTTGTAATTGTATTTAGCATGACAAAGTGTTCTTAGCACTCTGCATTATACAGTAGCAGGCTTGTGCTGCTGTTTTTCAAAATATACTTGGCCCTCCGCTCTATTCACTTGCAAGTTTACGCGGCCCACTGCTGCTCAGCCAATTGTATTCAGCTCACTGCATACCCGATAGCAGGCTCGCGTTGCCCACAGTAGCATAGCAAATTGTTCTTAGCACACTGCTTTATACACTTGCAGGCTTATGATGCTCAATATTGCATATCAAATTGTTCCTAGCCCGTGCCACTACACACCAGCTTACATGTACCACTGACTGCTTACTGGTATGTTGCCCATACCCATTGTTGCATAGCTAATTGTATCTGGCCCATTGCATTATCCACTAGCAGGCGTAAGTGGCCCAATGTTGCATTTTTGAATGCTTTTGACACTCTGCTTTACTCACTAGCATACGTGTGCCTCTCACCGATTACCTGTATTTTGCATTTTGTACCTGACCACCTACAGTACTCACTAGCATACCTGTGTTCCTCACCGATTACCTGTATTTTGCATTTTGTATCTGACTCTTTGCATTACTCACTAGCATACCTGTGCTTCTCACCGATTACCTGTATTTTGCATTTTGTATTTTGTATCTGACCCTCTGCATTACTCACTAGCATACATGTGCTCCTCACTGATCACCTGTATTTTGCATCTTACATCTTGCATCTTGCCCATACCCACAGAAAGCATATCTATGTGCCCAGCCCCTCATCACCTGTAACTCTAAAGGCGATTCGTGCTCCCGCGCCTCGTGAGTCCACTGAATCTCTAGCTAGCTCCTAGTTCCACCTGCATGGCGACCTTATGGAAAGTAACGCTCACCATGGCTACCCTTCTACCTCTAGTTCACTTCATACCACACACTAGATTCTTACCTAGCCTCCAACCCCTACACCCCAGGACCTCAGCCAACTTGCAAACAGCCACCTTCGCCAGCGTACACTCCATCTCACCAGCTGAATAGATCACCAGCTTCGCCTTGCCACCTGCACCCCTTGCCCACTAAGCTTGAGGAACTTAAGACTGTGCTTTCAATCCGCGCCACCACCGGCACTCTGGTTACCATGTCCACTAAGTTTAAGGAATCTAAGACTAGGCTCCCGCTGCCCCAATAGTAAGCCAACCTATAGAGCGCCGGCCCCGCTTGATTCCAATAGTACCCATAGCTCTCCACCAACAATTCCCCCAGCCACGCTGAATCACTTATGCAAAGATATCAGCTCTCCTGTTCACCCTAGCCTACCTCAGGGAGCCCTAGTCACTAACATCCCTACTCTCAAAGGTGCACCTATCAATGCCCGCTCCCTGATAGCCCATGTTCTTGACATAGCCGACCTCATTACAGCTAACCAACTAGATTTCCTTACCGTAACAGAAACCTGGCTGAATCCCACAGAAGGACCCTCCCTATCTCTAGCCATACCTGACAACTATACAATCATCCAATCTGACAGAAACACTGGCAAAGGTGGTGGAGTGTCCATCATAGCCAAATCCCACATGAACCTCAGAGAATTCCCAAACACAGACTTTCCCTCAGCTGAACTCCTTTCAGTGAAACTCCCGCTGTCGGAAACTCATATCCTCCTACTCCACCTCGTCTATCGTCCCCTAGGGGCCATCTCTTCCTTTGAGGAAGACATCACCCATCTCCTAACTCGTAATACCAAACCGGGTTCACAAATCATTCTACTAGGTGACCTTAACCTAGGTATATATGACTCCAATGACACTAACGCCACCATACTAGACAATACTATCGCACAACTTGGGTTTAAACAACGTATTATCAAACCAACCCATTCCAAAGGTAGAACCCTGGATTGGCTGGCTGACTTTAACTGCGCCAGCACACTACTCAACAATACCCCATGTGCGTGGTCAGATCACCACTGCATCACCTTCTCTGTACTGGCAGGCAACCATAATATCACTCATACTGCCCTGGCCCCCCAATCTCTGTCCAGGAACAAACGAAACATATCTATTGACAACCTTCTGCTTCTACTACAACCCACTACTGATCCTCCCCTCTATACAGACCTGGATCCTTCCTCTCTGGTTGACTTATACAACACCACCATGGAGCAAGCCCTAAATCAAATCGCACCTCTAAAACTAAGAAAGGCTAAACCGGCCATCCACTTAAATAAATGGTTTTCCGCTGATCTAAAAGCACTTCGCAATGCTAAAAGATCTGCCGAAACCAATTGGAGAAAATCTCCCTCAACAATCAACAAGGAAAGTTTCTCCTCTGCTGTAGCTTCTTACAAAGCAGCCATCACCAATACTAAAAGAGAGATCTATAACACCTGAATACAGAATTCCAAATCTGGTACTAAAGAGTTATTCTCTATCTTAAGGGAAATGGAGTCGCCCGAGCCAACCACTGAGGATTGCACTAAAGACAAAGCTCTATCAGATAAATGTCCCTACTGCAAAACAAAATTGAGAGGAAAAAGAATAGTCTTGCTCCTAACACTCACGCAACCTGCCCACTACTCACCCGCCTTCGTGCCCACCTTTCCACTTCTCTCCAGTTACTATTGAAGAGGTGGTAAACATAATAGCGGGTCTAAAACCTACTAACTGACAGAGCAATACCTGTCCAGCTCCAACCATCAAGGAAGGGGCTAAAGAATTAGCACCCTTCATCACCACCCTGATTAATGCTTCCTTTAAAGACTGCCAAGTACCCAACAATCTGAAAGAAGCATGGGTCATTCCGCTTCTCAAAAAACCCAACTTGGACCCAAACATACTGACAAATAACCGACCTATAACAACAGTCCCTTTCCTCTTAAAGATACTAGATAGAGAGGACTATCTACAAATTCAACAATACCTTGAAGCCAATAACCTCCTCGGGTTGCAACAGTCCGGTTTTAGACCTAGGCATGGAACGGAAACAGCCCTTCTACACTTAAAAATCCAAAGGATGAAGCCGGAGACAAGGG
The DNA here is from genome assembly GCF_040938575.1 of Ambystoma mexicanum. NCBI lineage: Eukaryota > Metazoa > Chordata > Amphibia > Caudata > Ambystomatidae > Ambystoma > Ambystoma mexicanum. The sequence goes on along the minus strand of NC_090923.1, from coordinate 42,407,760 downwards.
CAACTTGGCCATCCTGCTCCTTTTGGACCTATCAGCGGCGTTCGGCCTTCTCGACCACCAAATCCTGACCAAACACCTGTCCACTGCAGCAGCATTCTCCCCTAACGCCACCAGTTGGATCCAATCCTTCCTCACTAATAGAACTGCGGCAGCCGATCCAGTTCCCATCAACTGTGTAGTCCCTCAAGGATCTTGTACTTCACCAACGCTTTATGACATATTTACTAAGATCCTCTTTGATTGTCTTGATAACCTGGGTGTCTCCTACACCAATTATGCAGATGTCACTCTCTGGCTGCTACGAAAAAGATTCTGAAAAACGTAATGAAATCTATCTTGAAATTCAGGCATGGATGGCTACACACAGCCTCTGCCTGAATGACGACAAGATGAAACTTCTGATTATCGGCACTCAAGTCTGTCTAAACAAACCTAGGGGTCAACAAACTTGACCCCAGGTACAAATCTTTTAACATCGATGGCAATATCATCAAAGTTAAGTTACCAATGAGGTGAAAACCCTTGGCGTCTATCTAGACTCCACCCTCTCTCTCCAAAAACAAGTAAACTCCACAGCCTCTACAACAGCATATACTAACAAATTAATCAACGCCTGCTAACCTTTTTTATCCACCAACAGCTGCCTCATACTAGCAAAGGCCCTGATTTTGTCCAAACTGGATTACTTTAATACCCTACTTCTAGGCTCTACTGGGCATGACTTGAGCAGGTTACAAGTTCTCCAGAACAACGCCCTTCGCTGTGCCTTGAACATACCACACTCCAGTCACATTTCGTCTCTTCAGACGAGACGCGATCTGGCTTCCAGTAAGGGACAGAATTAAACTGCGTACATTTGCCATCACTCACAAATGCCTGGCTAACACTGCCCCCCAATACTAGAGCAACAAATTCTCAAGACATTCCTCCACCAGACCCATTAGATCGACCTACCTACACTGCCTCAATATACCCAAGTATAATCTAAAAACAGCAGGGGGCTCCAGATTCCCAGTTCTAGCAGCCAAGTGCTGGAATTCTCTCCCCACTGCCATCAGAGCTGAACCCTCCTTCTGGATCTTTAGATCCATGGTGAAAACAATGCTTTTAGCCCAGCAACATTAATACTGAAACTGTATACTGTGACTAGTTTGACCACTGTTTATATGCCTGCCACCCGCTCTCCTGACCTGCATGTTAACACAAACTAGCTGTTATACTAACTGATGTTATTGTAAACTTTGTATGATTTGTTTCTGTATTGGCTCAATATTTTTAAAACTTGTACGTTTGTCTAATTCAATGACCTGTGAATTAACCTGTTTCTGTAACCAAGCTAAAGCGCCTTGATACCGGAGGGTTAAGTATGCTATAGAAATAAAAAACTAAACTGAACCAAACTAATATACCTGTGACACTACGGGTGGGCAGTCCCCCACCATTGCTGACACCACAGCAATGGTGGTGCTCCCCACAGTGTTAACACTGTTGGTGGTCAAGCTACAGTTTGCACCTGCTCATTGGGGTTGATGAATGCTCAGACTATAAATACTTCATAATCAAACTGAGTTTAAGACAGTAAGTGCCAGGGCTCAGCACGCCAAACAAACCCACAAGTGTAGCACTGCACACCATCACTCGGATCTCTCTCTCTGGGTTGGGACGCCACGCGTCCGGCTTGGTTTCTCTCGTCTCTCTGGTTGCCTGATGCTGCGCGTCTTCTTTTGCACTTTGCTTCTGCGGAGCCACAGGATGCTGTGCGTCTAGCCTTGTCTCTGTGTAGACAAGCACGCTGATTCAGAACTCACAGGCTTCCTCTTTCTTCAATCTCCTCCCCTCTCCTATATTGGAAAGCCGTGGGACTTCCCTGCGGCGCAATTCCATATTCCCTGTTCTGTTTATCTTGTCTTCTCTTCTACTCCAAAGGTCCTCTTCATCCAGGTAAAAGTTGATTTTTCTTTTAATTGATGAATCACAGTTTCCTGATGAAAATAGGACATACTGGTATTTGCTTGATACATTTCTTTAGTGGATGAGTTTGAAGAGGTTTGGTTGTAATGTTTTTAGGGAGTTCCTCACAGGAATGGGAGTCCTTGTTCCCAAAGGGGGGGATGTCTCCCGGTGAGGTCCCGCTTGCATTGACCCCTTGGGAGGGTGTTGCGGAGTGGGCTCAGCTCCCCAGCCTCATGGGGAGAGGAGGGGATCCACCTTGGGGAGAAGGGACTAATTCCGGCGATTCTTCAGTCCCTTGTAGCATTTCTGTTTTGCTAGCCATTGTGACTGAAGAGAATGCAACCTTGTGAGCCACATGCTAACAAAATAAATCCACCTTCGCTCCTCCACCTCCACCTCCCTCAGGGTCAGTCGCTTTTCTAAGCAACACGTTGGTGGTAGATCCTTCTTAAGCTGTGTCCTCCCTCTGGAACAGCCTCCCTGCCTCTCAAACTAGAGGAGAACCTTGTCCGGTTCAGAAAGCACCTCAAGACCTTCCTCTTTGCTTCTGCCTTCTCTCTTCCTCTCCCCTGCGGATTTCCTGTCGGATAATGCACTGGTCACCTGGCAACCCTCTGATTTCGGGCCCAGGTACCTACCCGCCCAGTTGCACACCCACACTGCCTCCCGCAAACCCTTGCCCTTGGGTCTATATCTGTAACCCTAAAGTCCCCCTAATATGCACTTTTGGACACCTGCTGTCTGCACTTAGCCTTGCACCTGCCCACTGGTGGCCGCACTTATTATTGTTTTGATCCTATTTACAGCACTGCCCCCCTCCCCTTGCCCCACGCCCCTCTCCTACACTTTCCCAATCTCAATGTCACATGGCCTATTAAGATCCTTGTCTCTGTCCTCCCTCTGTTTCCCCCTTCCTTGCCCGTTGCGCCTTGAAACACTTGTGTATAGGTGCGTTACAACGGTTCTACGTTATTTCGTTGCAGTATTTTTCATCGCTGGTTTTTTCATCGTTTTTTTCTACCTTCCTCAACCCCCCCCTTTTTTTTTTATTCCCATACACCCACAACCATACATGTAATTTTTTAACCCCCCAAAAAAACGAGTTTTTTTTCTAAATAAAAACAGCGATGAAAAAACATGCGATGAAAAATACCACGGTGAAATGCGTGTATACCGTTACAACAGCCATCATCATACCCTATTGCAACTACAGTGGTTTTAGGAATAATAAAAGTGTCTACAGTGAGTCAATAATTGTTGGAAAGCCATTTGGCACGTCAGTTGAGCTGTGATTTGTTGTATGATTAAACTTCATATTTTCAAGGTTCTTCATGGTGTGTTGATATCAAACACACCCAGTTTCTGATAGAACTGCATATTATATTAATTCTTTGTGCCCGGAGGTTTTCCACTTGCTTCCAGGCAGTGGCACATCCTCTTTTGGGTAACGGCTGTTTAGTTTAGTTAGTTTATTTATTTGTAGAGCGCGCCACAAGCCCGTAGGCATCTGGGCGTTATGCTGAAAAGTTCCAATAAAATACAAAAAGGAAAATACAGCATTCCACTTGCTCTTTCCCAGCCCCATTGGACTTAGTTACTGATGGGGCTAGGAAATATGTTGTTCTCCCGATGGGGTTGGGTGATGGAGTTGGCGACTATGATCCCTGATGTCTGGAGTTCTAATCCTGGCTGGCTACCATGACCACCTTTAGCAAATCTAATCCCGTCCCTTCACCTCAGTTTCCATATCTGCTAAAATTGTGAACACTTAGAAGTGGACTGAAGGCCACTATTCAAGTATTATAAGACACTAGAGCCAAAGAAGCACAATTGGGAAGTAGAATTGATAAACCTGTATAGCACATTTGCTGCATGGGGCATTTAGGTGAAATTAACTAGTGTTGGCTGCTGACCCTAAAAGCCAAATGATGCTCATGCTCACAAGTGCTCGGCTTCTTCTTACCGGCTTTCACTCTTTTTTTTGTCTGGTCTGAGGAGGCCCTGCAGAAAAGGTGGTATGGCTGCCGCACAGTTGGATCCAACAGTCTGGTACATGAGCACGTCCTCAGCCCTTGCAGCCTTTAAGAGCCAGCCTTTTTGGCCATGCACGGTTTTCTCTAAAGACCAGCATGCCACTACTTCTTGGCTGAACATGGGATCATGTGACTTTGTGGATGTCTGATCTCAGAAGACCCGAGTGCCAATCCGGGTTTCCCCACTTAGCCATGTTATGTAACCCCAACAGTATTACTGCACATGCCTGCTTTAGAGTTCCCAGAGCTACCAACATTGGAGGCACTTAGAATTTGGCTTAGTGACAGTTCACAAATATTTGAAATCCATAAACTTAATTGATATGACATGATAGGTTATGTATAACGCTTACTACCAAGAGGTTTCTAAGTTCAGACCCGGGGATCGAACCTGTGTTGCTTTGTGTCGTCTTGCTTCCAAGGCGAGCATGTTGCCGCTGAACTATCTTCCCGGGGATCATAGCGGTTGCCTGTGTTCCTTTGAGGTATACAGTTATGTCATATGATTTCATGCTACAACCATATTAAACGCTGATTCTTGGCAAACCCATTTCTCCTTCTGCCCCAGTTCCCACGTTTCTGTTGTAAATTCCAGTAAGACATGTCATGGATGGTAATTCCACAGGAGAATATATGCCAGTAACTTTATAGAGCCAGGAAAGCAAGGTATGTTGTGCCTCGAATTTGAACAAGTTGTTGCAAGCCTTCCCTGTTGAAGATTAATATCTGAATCATTTTCTTTGATTTCATTTTTTTATTTTGTCTCATTGACATGCCAAATCACAAGAATTCATGCTACAAACTTCCAGTACACCTTCAAAAGCACACAGTATATAGTAGAAAGTACATGTTTTTTATAAACTATATTTCGTGAAAAATAAGTCAAATGTATACATCGACAAGGGGGAAAAAGACAAAATTATCAAAACCCACACTCCCAACAGGGATTGTGAAGGAGAACGTTTTTCTTTTGGACACTTGGCAAGGGGACGCAACTTAAAATCCAGAGAGGCAGGGAGTTATTGTGGTCCCCAAAAGAAAGAATTGTAAATCACTAAGCAGGAGACTGTCCTGTTTGGAACTTTCTGAATGCCTTTTTATTTGACATCCTACATACCTAAGCCTGCGTTCAAGGACTACATTTCCCACAAAACATTGTTACAGCCATCCTGAAACAATTTGAATGCATTAGTTTTATGTTTTACATCTGCTTAATAAAACCTTTAACTTCATTCTGTTGTCTGTAGTAGTGTGTTCCCTCAGCTTTTATGTAACTAGTGCCTAGATGCCTCCAGGCTTTGCACACTGCCAACATTGAATAAAATAAATAAATGTGACATCTCTTACTAATAAGGTATAGTTCGATTGCCTTCAAGGCAGCCGGGACAGTCAAAGATGTCATTGTTTACACTATTTCTCTTCCTGCAGGTGTTCTCAGGAAGTGTGTTCAAGATTTGTCTGTCAGAGCTGAGTGTTGTAGTTGAATCTTGTGTGTTGTAAGGGTGCAGAAGTAAGACCCTTGACACAGAGGAGTCATTGTGGTTGGCGTAATCTTTTATTCAAGTGAGGAAATGAAAAGAAAACCCTAGCTTGCCCTAGCTCTAAGAGGGGTTTCCCTACCTCAACCAAAATTCTCAATGCATATTCGGGATGTCGAACAGCAAAAGTCCAAAGTCCTATATCCGAATCCTATCTCCGTCCCTCACACTCCATGTTAAACTAAATATAAAGGATGGTCTTCCTAGTCCAGAGGAATGATTCCCGTACCCCAGACAAAAAGGACAGATCTTGGTTTGCAAGTTTCTTAAACGTTGTTGGAATGTCTCCCTTCCCCAGCTTTCCTCAGGCTTAGAACACAGTTCAACAATTAGCAGGGAAATGTCTACCTTCCGCAACTAGCCTTTCTCAGGCTTCTTCTCTGTCGGTCCCAGACCCTGGTTGGCAGACCTGGATTCCTTCTAGCAGGCACGACGACAAAGAAGAGGAGGTTTCCTACTAGTAGGCACTCCGCCGAAGAAGAGGCTGTTGGATGCTTCTCCAAACTCTGATGGGTCCATTGCCCTGGTTGGCAGACCTGGATTCCTTTTCTATCAGGCCACTAGTCCCAAACACAGACTTGGTTTACTCGCTTGCCAAGTTCTGAGTTCATTTGGATTAGTCTCTCAGTTCTCTTTATGGTCTTACTCTCACATGCAGACTTGATTTACTCTCCTACCAAGTACTGTCTCCATATGTATTCCTCTCACAGTTCTCTGATTGGCCTTGTGCCACTGGCCCTGCTCCTTGTCCCTTCACCTGCCCCTTAGCTTCCCGAATGTATACGGGGCTTGTCTGTACCCAAGAACCTTTCAGCGGTCTACAGGCTGCTTCTGCGTCTTCTTGTCAACACACCGCTCCTGGTCCCTTGGCCTGCCGCTTTTACCTCCATTCCTTCAGGGAACGAGTTTGTGGGCTTCTCTAACCCCCCACCCCATGGCTTCTCAGCGGGTTCCGGGCTGTTTCCGCATACCGGTCTTTCGAGACAGCGACGCCGCACATGTGGCGTCGCTCAGCTCCTCCATTTGTAGAGAACCATGCAGTCCTCGACTCTTCTTCACTCGAGGCGTCCTTCCTCCAAGTCTCTGGGTGCTCTCTCCAGCTTGTACTGAACAACACCTGCTGTCCCCCTCCCTCAGCATTCAGTCTTCTCTCTAGCAGGCTTGCTGAACCGGGACTCAGCCCTTAGCCCCTCCATGGCAGGATTCTCCTTGGCACGCCTCCTGAGTCTGTCCACCAGTCTTACACCTCGATCTTGGTCCTCTGACCGGTCTTGGACCTCTCTGTACTTCCTGCGGCATCTCTGCTCCCACTGTTCCCTCTCCATTCTTTCCAAGACCCGCTCTTCTCGTTCCTCGTGGGAGGACTGCCTCTTGTGTTGTGTCCTTCCTTTTTATACTCACTATGTCTTTGTCCAATACGGAAGAGCTAGAATGCTTACAGCGTTTCATTACTCCGCTCCTCTTCTTCATGTCAGACTTTAAATAACCAGCAATTTTTATACATTACCTGCTCTTCCTCCTCACAGTATATTCTAGGTGAGAATATATAGGTATAGTCTACAGGAGGTGATTGGCAGAGGAAAGAGGGGCTAGAGCAGGAGGAGGTGTGTTCGATTCTGCCTCCCCGAGTGTAGCTAGAACTATGTGACAATGCCGCGTTCTCTCATCTTCTCCTCCCTGTATCCCAGTGGGGTATATTCCTCTCCATGAGATCCACCCACTGAGTAGCACCCCAGGGGGACTATCGGGTAGCGTCCTCACCTCCCTGGCCTCATGGGAAAGCACTCTCCCTATGGTGGAAGGGACGACATCTGAAGATTTGTCTGTCTTACCACAATTTAATCTTGTCATGCCAGAAGCTACTCGAACCTCCCTCTTGTAGATTGGACAAGATTCCATCTATCCCACAACTTCCGACCTATTCGTATTTCACCTTGGCTTGTCATCCACTGAACTGCTCCCATATTTCCCTTGTTGGAACATATCGCCCTGTATCACGTTTCGCCATCTTGTACCCAGGAAAATCATGCTCCAAGATGTAGGCCCCTCTTTGCTTTCAATTGCTCACTGGTTTAGTAATAAATCAGCACCTGTGTTCTTCTAGTTTATCTATTGTCTAAGCTCCACAGATGTGCTGTGAAAGACTTAAAGATAATTTTAAATAGATCACTTCCCGTTGTGCGTCACTACGTGCTTAGCCATGTGGTTTTTGTTGTGTTCCTCTGTAGCCAAAGTCCAGCTTTTCACTTCAGGGAATCGGTGCATTGTGCTCTTTAAATGGTTGCAAAAGCTCACAAGGTTTCCCAGTCAACAGAAGGTGATGTGCTGAAGGTACTGATTAGGCCATCTTTCAATGACAGAAAAAAAGCAAAACCGATATTTAATATTTTCTCCTGATTTCATCATGCTATAGTGCATTTCTCGACCTCTGCACAGGTGTCCATGCTGGTTAATCACCCACACAATAGGCCCTTTATTTCTACATCCCTTCATGACCCCCGGGTTCCGGTGACAATTACATAAATGAAAGCTTAGCCAGCACTTCACAGTGCCCCAGGTGACGCCTGCTTGCCCCATTGACGTGTAGGCAATAGATTTGTTTTGGTTGCCATTTCGCTTTTCTTACGTCTTCTTGCATTTTCATTTCTTTTCTAATTCTTACATGTTTAAACTAGCTGCACTATTCATAATCTGCAAGTGTGAGCCCTCCATCCTGGGTGGGGGAGCACCCACACGGTTTCTGCCCCAGCCCACACACATTCTGTCATTTTACTATTCCGCAATGTGAAGAATGTTGTGTTAATCATGAAGGGTTTATTTACAAAGATGTACAGGAGCCCAGGAAGAACCCCATCCGTTGTCAAATTCTATTGCATTCCCTATACTGGTCAGAGCCCTGCCAAAGTATGATGTATTTGGACCCCTAGCTATCTAAATGAATGCAGCTTCAATCGGCTTCCCATATCTGGGAGTGCTTTCCTTGACTTCGTTGACGATTTCGTTAGTGGGAAAATAACAAATGTCTTTTTGTAAAAAAAAAAAAACACAAAATCCTGGCATTTTACCAAACTTCCATGAAACTACTGACCCCTTCCGAACCTCAAGTAATACGTCACCTTCGTATAATGAAATGACATAACCATGACCTTCGACTTTTATACATGCCTCTCCGAGTTCCCTCCGGAAGATACAGGCCAGCGACTCCATGGACAGGGTGAACAGCACTGCTGATGAGGGGCACCCTTGGTGCCAACCTCTCCCCAATGACCAGCTCCCTGAGATTACCATGCACGTTTTTCCAATTTGTTTAAATCACTTTTTCTAATGCAAAATATGGAGACGATACAATTCTGGTGGATGCAATAACCATAGTTTACCAAATGTCTTCAATAACCATCATTCGTCTTTAAAGAAGAGGTGCTGGCAAGAAGGGTATTTTTAAGTAGAGAATGAAAGGTTTCCAGAGAAGTAGCACCTGACACTGGTAGTGGGAAACATTGTCAATGTGTTGGAGCTGATGGCACTAAGCAGCAGAAACAAGAAGGAGCACAAGGATGAGGACCAACAAGAAAGAGTGTGCAGTGTAATTAAGAGGTGCTAAAAGGAGAGCATAGGGAAGCGAAGGAAGGCAAATAGCTGGAAGCAGACCAGTACATAACTAAGCAAAACAACATAAGATGTAGAAAGAGCAGCCAGCGGAGGAAAGATGGAGACGATGCTGTAGATAAGCCTAGAGAGGAACACATTAAAACAAATAGAAGAGCTAAAGATCGAACAAACTGACAAGGACGTATATCGGAAGGTCGACGGAAACCACATTGAGACATACACAATTAACAGTGGAGCTAATCTGATTAGTGGTGTGAAAATTGATAAAAGGCCTACTTTTGGTGATATCATATATAGAGAATTGGGCTAACTGAGCAGTGCCTGAAATAACAATAGAGAATAAAAGCGAGGGGTGAAATATGACTCAAGTTACGAGCAGATGCCGGATATGAAAGAATTGGAGGATGATAGAATATTCTAATTGGTTATTTATAACGCACTTAATATCCAGAGGTTCCTTAGCACGGGTCCAGGGGAACGCACCTGTGTTGCTTCACTTTGTCTGGCTTCCAAGGCGAGCGCGTTGCCTCTGAGCTATCCTCCCGAGACAGCAAAGATTGATGAAGGGGGCGGGGCCAAAGAAAGAGTGGACACAATTTCTGATTCTTTTTCTCACTGAACAGCTCTTATCACATCCTCTTAAGAGTTGGCTGACTTTATCCTTACCTTTATTCACCTGCAATAGTCTGCTGATCTCCCCTCTTTGGCTTTTCTCCATTTCTTTTGTCCTTATTATTCTCAAGTTCTTTCATTTCCCTCTTTAACTTTGCTGCCCTTTTTCTACTCCTTTCCTTTGTAGTCATCTCTTCTTACAAGACCTTCATCACCCACTCCTAGGTATCTGCATCTGTTCGCTTTTTATTCTGAACTGGCCACCCTTTCTCATGATATAGTTTCCCGGTTTTTACCTTCCTATTTATGCCCTTTTCCTGGGCCCTTCCCAATTGTCCTTTCTTGGTTTGCTGCCTTTGGATCTTGTAATTTTTTTTCTTTCTCTTCCCACCGGCGTGGTCCCTCCTTAAGCTTCTGGGATTCAATGTTTCCAGTGTCCTTGTTTTTATTTATACCTTGTACACTTCCTGCAAAGGGCTTTTCTCCATAACCGTAATTTCCCACCAGTTTCTTCTGTGTTTTCATACTTTGTCTTTTCTCTCAAAGTCTCCACTCATCCTCTTTTCTTAATTTCCACTTCCACGCTGGCTCCTCTTCAGCCCAACTTCGTACCACTCCTTCCTGTCTGTTCCCTTTAACTGGATCTTCTCCTCCTCTCCCACTCTGCACTCTCCCCTTCTACTTTCCTCGCCTTCACCCTGAACTCTTTGGCCAGTCTCTCTTCTCTGGTTTCTCATGCTCCTTTCCTTGGACTGTCTCCTGACTCCTCCATGTTCTGGGTTTTCTTCCTGTCCTTTCTCTTGCTCCTGGTCAGCTCCTTCCCTTCTCCAGCCTTCCCAGTTTCTTCCACCACTCTCCTCCGGCTGCCATCAAGTCTGCTTAACAAACGTTCTCCTTTTGGGTACACTCCCACCCCGCCCCCCCCGAATGATTACCTGCGGTGAGGGCAAAAACTCTTGGGGTCAGGACCACTCTGGACTGAGTGAGTGGTGGCTGCACCAGTCAGCGGCCCATCTGCTGAGCTTTCTTCTGCTGTGTTTGGTGATCTCCTCCTATAATAAGCTGTTTGATTTATTGCAGCCTTTTTTGCTAGAATGATTAATTATAAAATAAAATACATGCGTTAATGGTTTAGCATAGAGGAGAATGGCTAACGGGTACGCATTTACCTTTGTAAATCGAGAGCTTTCCCCTGAGGACGATGCCTTGGAAGAGTTGTTTGGTTGAGCTCATGTCATTTGCATGTCGGGACGTTCATCCCCCTCCCACCCTGTCAGCTTTAGCAGACGGATAGAAAACTCCATCTTTCTCTATAGGCCATCCTACATCCACTTATGATTTTGTCTCTCCGTCACAGATCAACTTCTAAATACTTACTCCTGTCCCCCTTCCACCACACTCTAGAGACTGCCTATTTACGTGGGAGCTAGGTTGTCCCAAGAATGTGTACGGAGGGAGGCTGTGGGTTAGGAGTACAGTAGTCACTATGGTGAGTAATTTTTACTTTTTCTATGGCCTACAGATACCCCAACTGAGCCTGAAGAGGATGACGATGATTTTGATTGGCAAGTTGAGCAGGCACCCTTTGAAGAATATGCAGTTCCCTTAAATTCACAGTGCTCATATGGCTTTGGCAACCTGAGATCTGGAGTGTTCAGTCGCCTACAGGTAAGCAGTGTATGTTATAATGTGATATGGGTGTTCGCTGGTATGTTCGATCACTGTCAGGAAGGTACTGCTAGGCAATAATTACTTTGGCTTAACCCCAGAGGTGCCCATCACCTTTTGTACTGCTCTCATTAATACCCTAGTGGTCTAACAGCACAAGGCTTGTCTGTGAATCAGCATATTGATCCCCTTGGGGGGTGTTGCCTCCATGGTCCGTGGAGAAATGTGAGAAAACGGCAGAGTATTGAAAGGGCGAAGCAGGGTGAGCTTAGATGAACAGCAAAAGTTAAGATAGATAGGCGGCAGGGCAAAAGACAGGTGATGTATGTGAATTGTTTGTATGCATTTTGAATCCATGCATTTCGATCAAAGAGGACTTCTGATCATTGGAGTAATTTGACAAGCAATATCATCAAAATAGATCAGAAGAGGAGTGGTTGTGTGATGAGCTTGGGATGTGTTCAAGCAATCCCTGGAAGCTGAGAAATGTGATTGTGGAAAAGGTGAATGTAGTGTGGTAGGCTGCCTCAGACTGCAGTGTGATGTCATACGTGTCTCTCGTTTGGCTGACAGCAGATACTGACCTGCCAGTCTCTAAAGTGTGATAGTCTGTGTACATAATACCCCACATTAATAAGGTTATTTAGCTGTTGTATAGGGAGTCATTCATGTTCAAGGCGACTCAGGTTGGAGAGGATGCATATACTACAAAGGCTTGGAGTGCTCAAAAATAAGTAGTTCTAGACCAGCATGCAATATCCAGCGATGCTTCAGGAGGCATCAGAAAGTCTGCTCTTTATGTTTGCATAATTGTGTATTTGGTGCCATTAGACCAGGCTAAGATGATTCGTTTTTGTTCATCAGAATTCATACCTTAAGGTCCCCGTCAGGGCAGTTTATGAAAGTCTGAGGTCAGGGTAGTTGATTCCTTAATTTGGGAATTCTTATGGTGCAAAAACATATAGTAGTTCTCCATCCAAAATGGCATATTGCTGGGCAAGTAAAACATATTGTATTTTTACAAATGTTCCCTGTAGAAAATATCGTTGTGGCTTCTGTGGTAGGTAGGCAGGGTAAAGAGGGTGTCAGTAGAATTACTTCGGCCATTTTCTCCTGAGGTAGGGGAGGGAAGTACTTCAACTGCAAGGAATGTAGGAGAGAGTGGGGACAACTCGCTTCTTGTCAGAATCTTATCAATCTTGGGCAACATTAGCAGACAGTGTGACGTGCTTTTGTCCTATTAACAGGCAGTGCGATGAGCTTGGGACTCACTGACAATGTGCGCAGTGTAGAGCACAAAACTACAGTTTGTGGTACATGAACACACAATATGAGGAGCTTTGGACACACAAACACACTGGGAGTTGCTTCCTCACACTGTGTGTATGCCTGAAGGGTCTAGTGCTGTACTTATGAGCCTGAACATTGGGCATATAAACACATAGCCTGGGGCACCTGGAAAAACAGAGTAAGGAGCATGTGGGTGCGTGGGGCACATAAAGACTGCCGCTTACTTGTTAGCCCCCTTCCTTTAACTTTGTGACCTCCTTTTGCGTAGAGCACTCCTTTGCAACCAGCTAGGTTTACTCAGTGTGATGAGCGTAGCACGCAAGCTAAAGCAGTGTGCGGATGATGAACACTACAACATGGCGCTTGGGAACAAACAATGTGTGGAGAATGGGGCCCGGGTTGATTCACAAGTAGTAAGTGAGGAGCATTACACACATTATCAGTGTGGTGAAAACCCGCCACATAGACACTGCAAGGAGTTTGGAACACATGGATCCAGTATGGGGTGCTTCGGCCAAGTTGTCACATGGTGAAGAGTTTTGCTGGAAAACCTGGGGCACATAAACACAGGGTGGGTAGAATGCAGCACACACATGCATGGTGTAAAGAGTTTGTAGTGCATGAACAGACTGTACGAGGAATGTGGGGCACTTTCACATTGCGTGACTAGTTGGGTTAACACATGGACAGCTTGTAGGGCGTTGCTTGGAGCTGATGAACACAGTGTGGAGTTATTAGGTGTGATGAATCGGCAACAATTCCGCCTAAAAACCTGGCCTAAGACCCTTATCGTGTGGCCAGAGAAGGGCAGGACGCTTCGGTGTTCTGCGGGAGGACCACATGAAGGAGGGGGGGGGGATAACAGGTCTGGAAGACTGGGGAAACCCCCTTGTTTAATGTTCCCCGATGTCCCTCTTAGGGAGAATTCTCAGAAATGTGCCAATTCCCCTTCTACCTTAGAGACCCCCACCTCTTTTTGCTGGACTTTAGAACTTTTAATTTCTAACCTGGAGAGAGTGAGACCTTTTCCCGACTCATGTATTTTTCTGTGATTTGGACTTTGTGTTTCCTTTGGTTTTGGAGTCTGGCAAACTCCATAGGCATCATCTTTATATTGTGACACAGCACCTTCAGTGCAGTGACACAGGGGAGTCTCTTAGATTTCCCAAAGGTTTAAATACCTTCTCTGGGGGGAAACTACTGTTTCCAAGAGCAGTGAAGTGAAATTGATAGGAGTTTTGTTCTCCCTACTGTTCAGGGACTGAATGGAACAGTAGGGAGAACAAAACTCCAGGGACAAGGCACAGGGATTATACCCATTGATCGGTTTCTACAAAAACAGTGGAGAAGGGTTACCATAATTCACCAATTAGGCTATGGATGTGTGATTGTCCAGCTGTGAAGAAGGCCTTAGTTGTGGCCTTCGTATCTATTGTTTAACAAGAGGCGGTGGGAACCCTCTTTGCCAATACGCACTGCGACAATGAGCATCAGTCCTTAACTGCTTTGAATATAGGACACCTGGCTTGCAAGTAACCCCTCCAACTAAATCCACAACCAAGTCACTTACATTTTGTAACTTTCTGGACCCAGCACACACTATCTTTCAATAGTGTGCTGGAGGGGTTACTTAGTATCCCCTTTGTCTAGTTTCTCATATAACATTTTTGTTACCCTTTATACAATTCTGGCTCCAGCGTGTCTGGCAGGGGCAGGAAGTGAGTTAGGTGCCCAAAACCTCAAGTGCATAAATCCTTTGGTTACAGGGATGCACCCAAAGGAGATTGACCGGCTGACTGTCCTTGGAGGACTGCCACTCTGCTGTGTGAGTGACAGCTAGGCTGCAAATTAATGGGAAAAACCTGCATAAAAGGTGAGGCTTTTTTCTTGGAAGGCAGAGTCGACCACTGGATGAAGGATTCCGAAGAAGAACTTGGAAATGACGCTTGCTGCAACTCCTGGACCGTTGGTTTGCCCGGTGAAGCCCTGCTGCATTGCTGAAGCTCCCAATTCACCTCGACTAGAGGAGCCCTGCAACGGACGACTTCTCCCCTTGGTTTGTTGGGACCAATCGACCCCAAAGTGAACTCGTCTGGACATCCTCCCAGACCCGGCTGTACTTCCATTGCTGCTGCAGGAACCGAAGTGCCAGGGAGAGGAACTCCAAACCGAGTACATCGCTTTTAAGTCAGACCCAAGCTCCAAGAAGATTCTACAGACTCCCTTGAAGCTAGTTGGCCAAGCCTGAGCCACTTCAACAGAGTGCTGGACCCCAGATGCAAGGAAATTCCATAGCTGTATCCGAGAACCACAGTAGTGCTGTTTGCGAAAGATGCGAGGAGCTGAAACCGCGAAGTGCCACTGGTCTGAAGTTTGCCCATTGCTGCCACCAACCTTCCATTCGTAGTGCAGGAGTCCCCAGACGTCCTCCCTCTTGTCCCCACGAGTGAGGCCCAGGAACACAGGATTTGCAGACCTACAAAGGAACAGAAACCAGCTGGAAGCAGTTTTTCTTCTAACCAAAGGTACTTTAAAACTAAGAGGACTTGCCTCTTGACGTGTAGCCTTGATAGCTCTCACTTGAGACTTGTCTTGGTTGCCTTTGGAGAGTTACTTGCAGCTTTGTCCCTAAGGAACTTTCCTGGAACCACAAGTGGATCCCACCGATATATTAAACCATCCTTTATACTCATGTCCGACCTCACTTCCCACATTGCTCTCTCCTCCCCATTCAATAGCGATCACGATATAAGCCCCTGACCCACTCAGGTATAACAGCCCCCTGTTAGCAGTGGGATTAAAGCCTTTCACACTGGCTCCAAGGGCCTTAAAAATCCATCATAAACATACATGGAGTCATTGCTGGCGCCTTTGGCGCTAGGCTCATTATCAGGAATAAAGCAATACCATTTTTGGACCTTAATCCAACATGGAGGCCTATTACAAAGCTCAGTTCTTTAGAACCAAGCCATGCGGTCTAGTGTTTTGGGTGTGGCTGGGCCTGGAACTACTTGGTCGGGAACTATTTTACTTGGGCTGTTTAAACCACACCCAAACAGCAGAACACGCTTTGCGTTATTCTGCACTCCTGCAATGTAACGCTCACCGTGTCCAGCTCCTGCTCATCTGCTTCTCCGGCGGCCTGATCCTGAAGCCATAGATCTGGATTCTATTAATAACCTGGAAGAACAAGAACACCATTAAGAAGCAAGAACACTTACCTGTGAAGTAACCTGTCTTAAATCCATCCTGCACTTCGCTTACCTCAACCCCATTTCCAGAGTTCGCCGCAACCTGCAAAGGTAAAGAAACAAGGACAGCATTAATAACAATTCTTACCTGGGCAAGCAGCGAGTCCTGGCAGCACCCTGCGCTTCTCTTACGTCGCCCATCTCCGGGTTTCACTGCATCCTGCAAGGGAGAAGGAACAAGGTCAGCATTAACAAAGCACTTACCTGGGCAAGCAGCGCTTCGATCGCTCATCACTCCGGAACATCACTGCAATCTGTATAAAGAAGGGAAGAGAACACAGGTTAACAATTAACACCAATAAACAGGGCAGCGCTCCCCATATCAATAACTCACTGTGGTCTTCGCCATCGGCGTGGCAACTCAGAGATCGCAACCATCCCTGTGAAAACAAAGGGACATTGTTAGGGAACAGCGTAGTGGAGCAAGACGTCGAGAAAACGGAGAAAACGGAGGGAAAGAAAGAGACAGAATAAAGATGGAAAAGACATTACTCACCTGGAAGACAGCAAGCAGAGTCGGAGTCACAGCCGGCCTGGACCCGACATAAGGGCACACGGACCAGTGAAGCAACTTGGTCCACGGAACGCCTGCACCAAACACGCATCCCTGCACAGAGACGCAGGACGGAGAGTTCAATGCACAAAAACCTAAGGTGAGCAATAACCCCAAGGGAGGGGATTTGGACCAGAGGGAGGTGGGAGTCCACCCATCACAGAACCAGTATCTTAACCCTCCATTTTCCTGTTATAGGCGCTACCCAACGTCTGGCACATAACCAAGCAGAGAGGGGTCCAGGATAGCGCTTAGACCTCCATCCAGTATCGTGTGGCGCCCCCGTGGATACCAGGTGAGCGTAACAGAAAGTGAAGCCTCAATTAAAAAATCCACCTGGGCGTCATGGAAACATCAGCCACTGAACAACTAGCACAGTTACTCGGAGAATTACGGGCCGAGGTTCACTTCCCCCCGGCAAGAAACCACCGCCCTTAGGAGGGAGTTGATTGGCTAATTAATCCGTGCGGTCCTTGGTGACGGACAATTGTTCCAAACACAGGCTGGGCAGGCTCCGTTGCCCGGAAGTATTCCGTCAGTTCCAGCCACATCCATCAATCCAGTGCAGGTGGTCCTCCCTGGGGCAGTTCCTTTGGCCCCAATGGAACATTTTACGGGGGACCCAAGAAAATATGCAGTATTCATGAACCAGTGCCGCCTCTATTTTCTTTGTAGACGCAGAGCCTTTCCTAATGATCAGTCGCGGGTTGCGTTCGTTCTGTCATATCTGAGTGGCAATGCTGCGGATTGGTCCATACCGTTAGTAAGCCAGGATGACCCACTCCTGCGGTAGTTCAGGGGGTTTCAACAGGAGATGGAGAAGCTGTTCGCCCGCCATAGCCATGGCCAAGCTCTGGATAACAAACTTTTGTCCCTCCGCCAAGGCAGCCAAGATTTGTTAACACATATCGCCACTTTTAAAAGACTTGTCGTTGAAACTGGGTGGCCTGAGGAGAAATGACCAACGTTATTCCATCGCGGAGTACGGGGGGAATTGAAAGACGTCCTAGCTCAGGTGGTAAACCCGCCAAAAGACTTTGCAGAGTTCACCAACCTAGTGGTGCAGCTAGACCACAGGCTGCAAGATCGAAGGACAGATCGAGCCAGAACAGAGTATCGGACTGGACTGTGCATGTGCGCTCAAAGGAGAACATTCCTCATTCATCAGAAAACACTTCGGAATCCATGCAAATTGAGGGGGTACGGAGCCCATTAACCAAGGCCGAAAAAGAGAAAAGGAGACAACAGCAATTATGCCTGTATGGCGGGAAATCAGGTTGAGTACACTAGGATATCATCTATGTACACTAGGGCGCAGACATCAATTAACTCTCAAGATGTCGTTCATGAAATATTGAAATGCTGCGGGAGCGTTGCATAACCCAAAGGGCATGACTTGATATTCGTACAAACCGTATTTGGTACGGAAAGCAGTTTTCCATTTGTCTCCTCTTTTGACCCGGACCAGGTGGTACGCTCCTCGAAGGTCCAGTTTGGTGTAAATCTGGGCATCTTTGACCTGGTCCAGCATTTCAGGGATAAGTGGCAAGGGGTAACGGTTCTTCACAGTGATCTGGTTTAATGCGCAGTAGTCAATAAAGGTTCTTAAGTCCCCTTCTTTTTTCGGTACGAAGAACAAAGGACTGGCTGCAGGGAACTTTGATGGACGGATGAATCCGTTTGCAAGGTGCTGGTCTAAATAAAACTTCAGATGAAGGTTTTCAGGTTCCGTAAGAGCATAGATTCTACCACAAGGGACTTGAGCACCTGGAGCAAGGTCGATCTGACAGTCATAGGGCCTGTACGGTGGCAGCGTGTTTGCTTGGTCCTTCTGGAATACATCCTGGAAATCGTGGTATTCCTCAGGCAAGGTATTAGTTACTCCCAGGGTTGATGCTGTTGCTCTGGGAGTCGTAGAGATACTGAAAGCAGGTTTCTGTTCTTGATAACAGACTGGGGAGCAGTCGCTGGGGAAGGTTAATTTCCTTGCCTGCCAGTCAATCAAAGGGTTGTGAGCGACTAACCATGGCATCCCTAGTATGAGCCGGAATTGAGGTGCCTTGATGAGATCGAACGAAATAAGTTCCCGATGTCCGTCCTGGCACAGCAAGGTTATCTCGGCTGTGCATTGGGTTAGGGGTCCGGAAGCAATTTCGGTCCCATCCACCGTAGTTACCTTGTCTGTAGTCGGCTTGGAACATAGGGGAAGCCCCATCTCTGCAGCCAGGTCTTGATCTATATAATTCCCAACTGCTCCACTATCGATGTATGCTTCAACGGCATGCATTCTTGACGACCGTTGGTTATTAATTAAGATCACCGGTATTGCAAAGTGTGAGGTCGGTGGCTCTTTTCTCTCACTCGACAAACTGCCCTCTACGTTTGCCGAGCTGGGTAGTTTTCCGACTTAGATTCCTTCTCTTCATCTTTTTCCGTGGCCCCAACGATCTTCCTTGGAGGTTTCACTGGGCAGTCCTTCAGGAAATGCCCTGGTTTTCCGCAATACACACATAGTTGTTGTTGTCTCCTTTTATCTCGCTCTTGTTTTGTTAATGGAGGTCGTACCCCTCTGATTTGCATAGGCTTCACAGTATTTTCTTGCACTCGAGTTACATTGTCTCTAGATCGAAAGTACACAGCCCGAGGGTCCATTTTGGAATGGTCTGCTTTTCGGTCTTGATACTGGTGGTCTAGTTGTACGACCAAATCTATGAATTCAGAACAGTCTCTAGGAGGATCAACCACTTGAGCTAGAACGTCTTTTAATTCACCTCGTAAGCCCCGATGAAACAACGTGGTTCTTTTGTTTTCAGGCCACCTAGCTTCAGCAACCAATCTGTTGAAAGTAGCAATGTACGTTAACAAGTCCTGATTCCCCTGTCGGAGGGAAAGGAGTTCATTGTCCACTGCTTGCTCTCTGGTATGGCGAGCAAAAAGTTTTTCCATTTCCCCCTGAAATCCCCCAAAGTCATGTAATAAAGGATCATCATGGGTCACCAATGGTACCGACCAATCTGCTGCACTACCCCTCAGGTATGATAAAACAAAGGCTACCCGAGCTTGGTCATTTGGGAATGCTCCAGGCCTGCAAAGAAAGTGAAGGCGACACTGATTCATGAAAGCTGCGTATTTCTGTGGATCACCTGCAAACCTCTCTGGTGGTGCCAAAGGAACTGTTCCCGGTAACATGATTTGTACCGGAGTAGAGGTAGTGGATGGCATGGTAAGATTTTTGCATTGTTGGGTTGTTTCCCAGTAAATGCGTCTGTCCTGCTTGTGATTGCAAGTATTGCCTGCTAATTTCTTCAGTGTGCTTTTTAGTCACTAATAAGCCTCTCCGGAGAGCGTTAGTCTCTTGTCGGGAAGAATGAACCTCGGCACGAAGTTCTCCTAACAATTGGGGCAATTGGTCTAATTCTGATGTCTCCATGGCGCCCAGGTGGATTGCTTTGGCAGGCTTCACGTTCTGTTACGCTCACCTGGTATCCACGGGAACGCCACCCAGCCGTAGGGACTCTGGTATCCTTCTCTGTGGTTCCCAGGTGTGACCAGCGGGGAAGTTCTGCCTGGAATACAGTAGGGCAATGTTCAAGACTGGGCAACTGGGATAAGCAGCCCCCCACCACCCCGTATGCCCGCAGCCCCTCTGGACCTCTCTTCACCTTGTTGTTAATTCAGGTGTGCTCTCTGTCCTGCCTTCTTGGCAGGGGCGCGTTGTCCTTTGTGGGCGAATGCAATCTAGTTATTTCACTGATGCCGGCCTGCTTTGAGTCTTTCAGGTAGGTCTTATTGCTGTTGTATATTGTTGTTATTCTTGCATGCCTTTCTTGGTTTAATAAATGTCTCTTTCTCTTCTTTGGGTGCGCGGAAGTCCAATGTGATGCATTGGCTGAATTGGGTCTCGCCGGTAAATGATGGCGTATAAAGAGCGCTATGATGCGGTAAGTAGGCGCTATGCGCAGCGCTATGATGCCTTGCCTTTGCTAACCTGTTGTCTTTTCTTTCCCATAGATCCCAGTGCTCACCCGGTCTATGAAATCCCAAGGCGATGCTGGTCGAGGGACGACTTGCGAGGTAAGCTTTTCGGCACAATTCGTTACGTTGTAAAAGTGTCTAATGTCTTGTTTCTTCCTTTTTTGCAGATCCGTCGGTCCGGGAGACGCGCTGATCCTAGGATGCTGTTCGCAGGAGCTGTGGGCAGCTAACGATGAAAATTACAGGTAAGCTGCTGCTGCTAACGATGTCCTCTTGTCTCTTTACAGATGCTGTTCTTCCGAGGTTCGCGGGTACAGCTGAACACGATGAGCGTCACGTTGCAGGATTGCAAAGTAACGCGAAGCGTGTTATCCAAGTCGGGTGTGGTTTAAATAGCTTCAAGAAAGTAGTCCAGTTAAAGTAGTTCCTAGGCTACCACACCCAAAACACTATACCGCATAGCTTGGTTCCAAGGGGCAAAGCTATGTGGATGCCTCCATGTTGGCTGGCACTTGAAAGAAAGTAGTTCCCTAAACACAAGTCTTTATTAAGTATGAGCCAGGTGCCAAAGGCGCCAGGACTGGCCCCAAGAGGTCCTAGGCAAAGGATGCCTAAGTTTGTTGGAGACCCGAGCCAAGACCCCTCCTGGTCCATGGGGTTGCCAGGGGGGTTTCTGGATGTGGGTCGTGACACCAAGCCATGCGGTCTAGTGTTTTGGGTGTGGCTGGGCCTCGAATGACTTGGCCTGGAACTACTATACCTCGGCTATTTAAACCACACCCAAACAGCAGAACACGCTTCGCGTTATTCTGCACTCCTGCCGCTTAACGCTCACCGTGTCCAGCCCCTGCTCATCTGCTTCTCCGGCGGCCTGATCCTGAAGCCCTAGATCTGGATTCCATTAATAACCTGGAAGAACAAGAACAACATTAGCGAGCAAGAACACTTACCTGTGAAGTAACCGGTCTTAAATCCATCCTGCGCTTCGCTTACCTCGCCCATCTCCGGAGTTCGCCGCAACCTGCAAAGGTAAAGAAACAAGGACAGCATTAATAACAATTCTTACCTGGGCAAGCAGCGAGTCCTGGCAGCACCCTGCGCTTCTCTTACCTCGCCCATCTCTGGGTTTCACCACAACCTGCAAGGGAGAAGGAACAAGGTCAGCATTAACAAAGCACTTACCTCGGCAAGCAGCGCTTCGATCGCTCATCACTCCGGAACATCACTGCAATCTGTACAAAGAAGGGAAGAGGACACAGGTTACCAATTAACACCAAAAAACTGCCAGCACTCTGCGCATCAATAACTCAACTTGGTCTTCGCCATCGGCGCGGCAACTCCAAGATCGCAACCATCCCTGTGAAAACAAAGAGAGACATTGTTAGGGAACAGCGTAGTGGAGCAAGATGCCGAGAAGACAGAGAAAACAGAGGGAAAGAAAGAGATGGAATACAGACAGAAAAGACATTATAACTCACCTGGAAGACAGAAAGCACAGCCGGTCTGGACCCGACATAAGGGCCCACGGACCAGTGAAGCAACTTGGTCCACGGAACGCCCACACCAACCAAGCACCCCTGCACAGAGACGCAGGACGGAGAGTTCAACGCACATAAACCTAAGGTGAGCAATAACCCCAAGGGATGGGATTTGGACCAGAGGGAGGTGGGAGTCCACCCATTACAGAACCAGTTTTTTAAACCTCCATTTTCCTGTTATAGGTGCTACCCAATGTCTGGCACATAACCAAGCAGAGAGGGGTCCGGGATTGCGCCTAGACCTCCATCCAGTATTGTGTGGTGCCCCCCTGGATACCAGGTGAGCGTAACAATAGCCTCTTTTCCGGCCATCCATTTTGAACAAAATCCAAAATGCGCTTCCACATTTAATCTAATTCAAATCACTCTTCAGCTCCTCTTTAGTAATCACCCCATCATGGGTAACATATATCATATCCGTAATGATATCTTCGGATATCCCCCGACTCCCTTCAAAATCTTCATCCGCAGTCAAGAAAGATGGTTAGCTTGCACATTCTCCTTCCCAGGAATCACATCAATGTCAAATTTGTGACACTGCAAACTTGTCACCCAGCATGAGCCTCTCCTGGACCCCTTATCTAAATCTTTATTCTCGAATATAGCTTTGAGGGCTTTGTGATTCGTCTGAAAAGTAAATTCTGACCCCCACACAAAATTCTTAAATTTTTCAATCCCCCAATGGCACGCCAACGCCTCCTTTTCCAAAACTGAGTAATTTAACTCCGCACCCCTCTGCATCCTGGATGCAGGAGTCATAACCTCCTCAATGCCATTTACGCCAACCTGAGACAACACCACACCGATTCCTGCCTCACTAGCATCCACTGAAAATATACATTTCCTCTTAGTATCGAACATAGTTAAAGCCTTTGCCATATCGATTTTTCTGTTTATCTCACAGAATTCTACTTCACACTCATTCTCCCATTTGAATTTAACACCTTTCTTCAACAAACCTCTCATCTTGTTGACTCTATCCGCAAAAATATCCAAAAACCTGTGATAAAATTCTATCATGCCCAAAAATGATCACAGCTCCGCCTTATCCTTAGGCAACCTTATTTTCTTAATTCCTTCTACCAGATCCTTTTTGGGCTTAAGGCCGCCTTCAGAAATTTCGTGCCCAATATACGCTACAACCCTACTTCCAAAAATGCACTTCTCAGCCCTAAGCCTTATTCCTTTCTCCCTGAAGGCATCTACTACGCCCTTCACATTCCTCTCAAGCATATCTTCACTCTCCCCACACACTTATACATCATCCTGGAAACAACACACATCGTCCATACCTCCCAACATGTTGCCCATCACCTTCTGGAATACGGATGATGCCGAAATTTGCCCAAATGGCATCCGGCGAAATTGGTACACGACATCATGCGTTATGAGTGCTGTGAGTTTCTTGGACCCCTTATCAAGTTGAACCTGGTGGTACGCACTGGCCATATCCACCTTTGTAAAATACTTAGCTCGTCCAATCCTGCTCAGCATTTCTGACATATTAGGGTTAGGGTGTTTATCCGCAACCACACATTTATTTACCTCTCTCACATCTACACATACTCTCAACTCTCCACTCGCCTTCTTCACCACAACCAATGAAGAAATCCACTCCACACCCTTCACTGGTTCTATAATTCCTGCCCTCTTACATCTCTCAAGCTCCTCACGCACTCCATCACGAAGTGCCAATGGTACAGGACGAAGTTTACCACTCACCGGCTTACTTTCTTTTTTCATCAGAATGTTATGCACCATGCCCATAACACACCATACCTTCTTGGAAAATACTTCTGGATATTTTTCAATTATGTCCCATCTCTCTCCTACATTGAGAACCTGTTCCTCTTTTTTTGGGTCTAGCCTTATCCGTAGGCCTTTCTGTTCCCTCCCCACTCTTAGTTACATAGTTTTTCCCTTACGTTTCTCTACCTTTAAATTTGAACATGGCAAGGCAATATCCAATTACATCGATTCTCCCACAATTGTAACCACCTGGCCTTTTATCAGATGGCATTAACTTGTTAACTTTCCCTCCCACCTCATTTTCATTTACTTCTCGTGACATGAGGGTTATTTTAGCACCTGACTCGGCCATCAGGCTCACCTTTTTGCCATTCACATTGATGTCAACAAATGGATGTTCAGTCATCCTCATCATCACATTTCACCATGTTGACAATAACCTCTTTCATCTTCATCCTCACCTGACGATTGTCGCACTTCCGCCCCTACATACTTCACCTTCGTGCTATCCTCTATGGAGTAATTTTTGCAACAATTATCAAAATGCCCCCACCTTTTACATCTGCCACATAAAGCTTCCCTCCCTGGACATGTGGGTGAGTTGGCGAAATGTCTGGCACTTGCGCAGTGAAAATACAACCCTACCTCCCCTCACACCCCTGGTTTTCTCACTCCCTGCATCAGTACTCTTGAATCCCTTATCTCTTGTTTTCTTTCTAACATTTTTGTGAAAACCCTTCTGTTCACCCACCCTTTAATACTTCACTTGTGGATATATTTACCTCCTTTTGAGACAATTTTGCAACACATTGTGACATATGTACAACCCTTTTTGCCATCATCACCACCTCTTCAAGCCCTGGCTCATCCTTCAGCCAAATTTCTTCACAAATTTGATCACTGGAACAATGCATCATAAATTGGTCCCGGATGTGCTCGTCAAACTTGGCCCCAAATTTACAATTCAAAGATAAGTGGCGTAAGGCCGTAACATATTCCTGAACACTTTCCCCTTCATGTTGCTCCCTCATACCAAAATTATATATTTCCAACACTGTACTAACACGTATCTCAAAGTGTTTATCCAACTTTAATAAGTCCAATTAATTCATGCTGCTTTCCAAATCTAGTTCTCCAATGTCAGGTAAGGTATAAAAAGTCCTTTGACCCTCGTACCCAATAAAATGCATTTGCATGGAGACTTTGCACTCTGATGATATGCAGTTCCCGCAAGCAGCTTTGACGTAATGTAAAAAACCTTTTTTCCAAGCCATCCACTCAATTTAATGTGGACCTGGACTGGGCATAAACATGGGCGGACCAGGCACTCCTGCCATTGCCATGCTTGTGCCCCCTTTGTTTGTTGCGAGAAAAGAAAACAAGAGTTACCTGGAAATTCCTTTGCTGATCCCAATGTATCAAGGAAAAAGAACGCCTCACTTGATACTATGTCAAACAATAAAATCCTTAAATGTCCTTCGTGAATATCGAGGTGCAGAGCTCACCAGTCAGTTGTAAGCCAATAAAAATAAAGACCTCATCCGGGACGTGTGCGTCTCCCCAATAGGGCCCAGAGCGCACACGCTGCAGTGGACGAGTTCAAATCCAATGCGTTTCCTCAGCCGCGGAGGTCCTTCTCTCTTCACTTCCTGATCAAACGTCACAGTATGCAAAATAACACACGCATGTTATAGAAGCAGCGTTGCTAGGATACAGACAATAATGCTCATGGCATTTCTTGCTTCACCTTTCTCTTCCTGATCCGACGTCACAGTACGTGAGGCAACGTGTATGTGTGGTGGTCCGCAGTGTCGCTAGGATACAGACAAACAATACTCCTGATGGGTCCGCTTGCTTTGCGCGATCCAAAACAAAAGTAGTGAGCCAGCGGCGCGTAGATGTGACCGTCCTTTAAAAGATGCACATTAAATGATGCACATTTGAAACACACTATCGAAATCCCCACGGACCGCCACATTAAATGTCAAATATGCCTTCAGTACCTCTCGCGTTACCACCCAATGTCCCTCACCAGCTGCCAGTCACCATCTGCAATCTGAGTAATGACTCCCACACATCACTCTTGTCCACAGCTGCAGTTTCCTTGCAGCGGTGAGCTTGTCAATGTTCACAGCCAGTGCGTTCTGCCACTTCCTAGGAACCCTCTCCAAATCTGCTCCAGCAGTGTCCTTGGGCCGCAATCCAACTTTCTTGTCCTCCTAGTCATCAGGATGTGCTGTGGCTCAGAGTTCCTTACGGTCAGGGGTCTTATCAGGTCCTCTCATATCCCATCCTCGTCGCCACAATTAACTGGGTAATATGAAGGTTTTTACCAAATTAAGTACAATAACAAAGACCAACCTTCCTCTGCAGCTCACTTCTCCAACTGCCTTTCTCCAGTGCCTGCATATTTCATTACAGAATTTAACACAATGTTCCATCATAACATTCCACCATATACCTTGTTAGGCAGAATCCTGTGCAGTTCCCTTGGAGAACACTGCAAAAAGATTAAGACTACAGGATTAAGCAGTAAACCCAATTGGTAGCAGTCTGCACCACCCAGATTTACCTGGTAGCTGTGGCTGAGCAGTCTGACTTCTCTCAAGAAGAGAAGGGCAGTATATAGAGTATACACAATAGGGCTAAAAACACAGTAGAGCAAACAAACGCTGACCAGAGCTTTGAATAAAAAGTATATAATTATTTATTTAAAACACACTTTAGGCAATATACTAGCACTCTAAATCAAAAGCAAGTTAAAACACAGTCAGGTAAAGTATACCCACTGCCCTTGATAACTATTAGACAAGTCAGAGTTAAAACACCACAATTTGTTGAACAGATGTGAGCGTGTAACCTGATGGCACGCCAATAGTTCAGTTAAAGGGAGAGAAAAAAGGCAGAACATAGAAATAAAACAGGTCCCAACACTTTTCTCAGCAAGGGAAAAAAGGCAGTATGCCCGGTAGAGCCAAAGTTCATAGGCCAGGCCCACTTTAAATGGAGCAAAGCGAAATGTGCCCAGGATCACACGGTTTAAAATGCACTAAAAGTCTTTGCAGAATGTTCAAAAGAGGTTGGGGTGATTCAAGAAGGTAAAGTTAGAAGGTCTGGAGCCAACCCAGTTGGAAAGCCAAGGATTTAAGGGTCACCTTGGGCAAACCGAAGAAAGGGAGGCCAGGCAGGACAAAGTACCATAAAGAGAGAGGAAGCTCCAGCGGTGGCAGTTGTTCCTGGCAGTGGTTGCATTTCGTTGTTTCGACCAGGGGAAGAGAGGATCTCGTCGAGGAGGAAACGTGGGGTCGTTGCACTGCACAGGGATGGAACCAGCCGCAGAGTTTCGTCAGTAAAAGGTGCGTTCCTTTTATTCGTGGTCAAAGTGGTGAAGCTTGGCTATCCGGCCGCCGGGGTGCTTGGCAGGGACGATTCGACCAAGAGACTTCTTTGGAAGGCGAAAGAGGTGAACTGGTTGGTCCCACCAGCTCAGAGGAAGAAGACTCGTCCAGCAGAAGATCTTCTCTTGTCGGGAAAGTGGTGAGGTAGTTGCAGCAGGGCTTCACCGGTTGTGTCGTCGTTGCAGATGGCTCAGCTTCTTCCCTCTTCGGATTCTTAGGTCCTGTGGTGACTTCTGAAGTTCCAATCCCACAGGCCCGGCTCTTATGCAGAAAACCCCCCATTCAACAGCCTAGCTGTCACTCAAACATGCTAAGTGGTGAGCCGGGCGGCTCACCACTGGCCCAATCAGAACAGAGTGCGACTTGAGTTGCTAAGGCAACGCAGTTCAGGGTGCCAATTCCCCTCCTCACACATCCTGTGGAACCCAGACAGAGTGGCACCATTTGGAGGGCTTCTGTGGAGAAGCCCGCCAAAAAGTGGAACAAAGGGCTCGACCTTGGTCAGAGTTACAGAGACGGACACGAACGCCATTTTTGGAAAGAGTTCTGGCAAAAAGACCCAACCGTTGATTTAATATTAAATAAATAAACCGGCGTTATCTTTAACATTGCACCAAAAAGTGGTGCGTTTAAAATTAATGGGAAAATCCCATAGAGAATATTCAGGTGGAATATTTCGCGTGGTAACCACGGCCACCAGCCAGAAACTCGACAAGGGGGGGACTGGAAAGTGGCCCCTTGAAAACAGACCCAGGGACAATATAATTAACCCCTTCCACTACGTCCCCAATATGATGGTTTGTACTGGTTCTGTTCACAATTTAGGACTAGTAAAGTCAATGGTGACTTTACATGCCCTGGGAGACAGTAGTCAGTCCCAGGGTATGGAGTCTGTTTGGGGGTCACTATGACGCCCCTGTGTTACTGCACTGAGGGTGATGTGTAACACACACATACAAAATAGAGGATACCCTATGGAGTAGAAAGAAAACCCCATAAGCACACAAAGAGTCAAAGACATACCTCAAATCATGCCTAAGAGTGGGAGGAAAAGTGTCTCACTCTTAGCAGGAGAAAAAAAAAAAACAAACATCCAGCAAAGCTTCTGGGGGACTCACTAGGTTTGGGAAATTAGCCTTATAAGAGAATTCTCCCTAACATACCTCCACCCTACTAAAGTATATTATACAACAAGAGAATTGAGACGAGCTAACCGAAGCTGTGTTTCTTTATCCTAGCCAGTAGTTGTTTCTTTGAACTTAACAAGGAGCTGTGTTTTTATTTTGACATTCATTAAGTTGTGGCAAAGCATCTTGACACGGAATATCCTTGATGCTACTTGATGAAGTGGAAATAATTATTCAAGGAAGAAGAGAAATCTTTGTTGATGGAACATTGGTTAACAGAACTTTCTTTTGACAAAGTAAAGGAACCCTGAACGGAGTTGAAACTTTGTTGCAAATCTGTATTTCCTTGCTCCATTTTCTTGAATGTTGGAACTGAATCTAACTTAAAACCTGGGGACTGACTGACTCATCAACGCCCAGCTCAAACCTAGAAGCGTGAAATTTGGAAGGTACATTGTTTTCATGACGTAGGCACGCACACAGGAAGGACATTTGGAAATTCCATCTATAAGGGTGTGGAATGGGGGCAATGGATTTTATTTTATGAGGATACCTACATCTTAAAAACCGAAGATGTTAGACTGAAAATTGGTATTTAGATTCTTCTTCAAAAATGAAGAAATGCTTGATTTACCATTTTCCGAAAATCCAGTTAAGGGAGGTGGAAAAAAGGGGGTGAATCTTTTTTTCAAGGATACCTTTATCTCGCAAAGTAAAAATGTGCATTTTAAATCTTCATTATAAAGTAAGTTTCCGAACTGCTTCTTAAAATTGGTAGTGGAGAATATTCCGTATTTGAGAGCGAAATTGTCATCACTTCCAACCAAGGCAGTCAATTCCCTAGCAGACCTTGCATCCAAAATGTACCTTGGAAAAATAAATTGAATGGAGGAATCTACAGAATGGTTATGTGAGTGTGCCATTTTAACTCCAAAGAATATGGCTGCCGTAATCAATAAGATACTTTTTAATTCTTTTGGAGGAGTCCAAATCTCTAAATTCGGTGTTACAAAGTGATGTTGCATGCACAACCCCGTTGAGTCCTAGAACACTTTAAATCCTCTTGGTCTTCCTGAACACAAACTTCTTCTCAAAGTGGGAGCACCTGTGATCTTAATGCGGAACATCGTCCCACCCAAGCTCTGTATTGGCACCAGGTTACAAGTGAAAGCTCTCATAGAATCCGATTGAGTCTTCTGTGCAAACCGATTCTGGCCCGGGGGGAGTCCGTGTTCATACCAAAAATACCTCTTATACCTTCAGAATATGCGTTTGAATTCAAAAGTCTTCAGTTCCCATTAAAGGTCTGTTTCGCCATAACCATCAACAAATCTCAGGGGCAGACAAAGGTAGCGAGGGTTGACCTAAGGGAAGACTGCTTCTCACGTTGGCAGGGGCCTGTTCCAGAGTGAGCTCACCCAATTCTCTGGTAATCCTAGCGCCTGCAGGGAGAAAAACTATTGTACCAAATTCCAAAATCCCTGTGAGAATGTCATGATCTCTGCTTCCAAAAGGTCTGGGTTTTCCCAACTCCCTTGGAAGCAGATCCATAACCCAGGTTCCGAGTGCCAACCAGTCCCAATTGGGACCTTTTGGACCCAGTCCTGGCGCCAGTGGCACCAGGCTCATAAATATGCCCAGTCCCAGCGCTGGAAGCGCCGGGCTCATAATGCTTGGGTGGTCTTACCTGCAGCAGACCATGCTGCTTACTTGCCTGCCAGTTGAGCCTCTGATCCTCTTCTGTTTGGAACTACTTTTCCTGTTGGGTGGGGCAGGAGCCACTCCCTAGATTCAGAACACTGGAACTCTTCTGGAAGGCAGGAACTCTTTTCTTACCTAGGCGTGGCTGTGGAAGGAGACACCTAAGCACTAGAGGAGGCTATTTAAACCACACCCGGTGGATGAATCTTGCTTTGCGTTATTCTGCATCCTCTGCAGCAGAACGCTCATCGTGTCTTCTGCATCGGATCCTGGGCCTAAGGAAAAAAGGCTTACCATCCTGAATCCAGTCTTCAGCAACACCTATAAAGACAAGAAAGAACAGGTTAGCATTCCGGCATCTGAAAGAAAAAAGGCTTACCATCCTGAATCCAGTCTTCAGCAACACCTATAAAGACAAGAAAGAACAGGTTAGCATCCCGGCATCTGAAAGACAAAAGCTTACCAACTCTTCGCACGCTCCGGAGGCCTTCGGCGCTGCATCCCGCATCTGAAAGACAAAACAAGGTGCGTTTAAAGACATTGGGGAACTTTAATACTCACGTGCCATTACTCCTTTCCACATCTAACCCAGTGGGTATTCCGGCACCCTGCAGCCGCTCCGAACTCGTACCTGCAAAATAAGACAGTTGGAGCGCATCGTGAAGCAGGCAACAAGCGCTTACTTACGTGCTTCCAGGCGCTTCTATTCATCACACGGACTCCATCTTCAACTCACTTCAGCCCGTCATCCGCCATCGCCGGAACTCTGCAAAACAAGAGACATCATTACTAAAGACTTTAAAGACAATAGAATTACTCGAAACTTACCGTTCGTGCAGTAAACGACGGACAGCAGTCCTCTGAAGTCAAGAGGCCTGCGCTACCTACCCAGTGAAGAAACTGGTTACAGCACCCTGCCCCGAGGCAGATGGAGAGCTCGGCATTCACTTACCTAAGACATCTCACTCTTGAAGTCAGGCATACAGTGCACAGAGGTCCAGCCCAAAGAGCCAACCGGGTGCTACACATCACCTTTGAAGATACGGTAGTTGCCCAGTCAAGACCGGCGCCTCTGCGAGAATCAGGTGAGCGTTACAGAGAAACATAGTACATTATAAATACCACTGTTGATGCTATTGTGAATTGCTATATATTTTCTTGTGTATTTTATGTTTGTGTGTGGGCCAGATATCTTGGAGTTTCCTTTAGTTTTTAATCGGCAGGGAAATCCTCGTCAGAGTAGGGATAGTGAGGCATTTGTTAAAACTTATTGTAAAAGACTGGAGGGGGGTATCTGTACACTTGCCCCCTATATGGTAGGGTAAAGGCACAGAACAACCTAAACAAGGCTCTCAGTTTGGTAGCAAGGGACGAGCAGTCAGGCTTAAGCTTTCAGGAGATGCAGGCTGATTCTTAAGTACAGTGTTTCCCCAAAGCCCCCACAAACGAATGTCCACACACTTTTAGGTAATAACACTGATCTTTATTTAAAATAAGGATACTACCCAAAAATGTATACTTATAAATAATAACACTTTGTACATGGAAATATTTATCCAAAGAATGGCAAATATGTACACTGTGGTAAAACACAATACATAAATTCCGAAATAATTATTATAATAGGTTATTTATAACGTGATTAATCACCAGAGGTTTCTAAGCACGGACCTGGGGATCGAACCTGTGTTGCTCCACGTTTTCGGGCTCCCAAGGTGTGCAGGTTGCCTCTGAGCAATCCTCACGAGACTAATCGATGCACTAACTACAGACAGTTTTAAATAGCTATGTGAATTTTTAAGTGAGGTGTATCACCATAGAATAGGGAAGGAAAGGCAGGCTAGTGATGAACAGTGGCAGGATGCTTTCTTTAGACTAGATAGACAATTCTGTTTGAGGATCCTTGCACCTGGGAAACCTGTAATGGAAAAGTTGGAGAGTATTTGATCTGGTCTTTTACTGCCCAATCCAATAATGTTCAATAACCTTGTACTTTATTTATAAAGTTTCTACCACCCCAGAGAACCCGAGAGGCCAGAGGAGAACATGAACCAAGACGAATCTGGGACCCCTGGTCGACTCCTGAGGCTACAAGAGGCTCATCCCCGTCACAGTACCTTTGGTGCCTTGGCAGGCAAAGTAGCAGTGTTTCTCTGTTTCACTCGACGATTCCCTCTGAGGATGGACCCTCCATGGAAGGAGCCGCCACTGGGATGCTGAATCCACAAGAAAAATTGAACCAAAGTCTTTCATAAGGGCATCACTTTTGCTCTTTGTGGTGCTCTCATTTGGTCGATGATTTCTCTGACTGTAGAAGTTATGTAGAGATGAAACTTGCTGTGGACCCCTTAAAGGCTTGGCAGATGAGAGTAAGACCCCTGGGACCTTTTAAGGACTTCTGGTGGCGATGGGTGAATTGGTCACTTCGGTGTCGGTTTTGGATTTTTACAGTTGTCCAACCTTCGGTTCGTCAGTGCTGCAGCCACAGCACGGACCTCTAGATGGCTTCTGGTGACCGGGGCTCGACCACTGGAGTGGACCTCAGACCCACAAGAAGTCTGGACCCTCGTGACTTCTTTGTTAGCTTCTGGTGGCGGGACACCCACCATCTGACCTATCTCTGCACCCAGATACTCTGGACTCTCTCCTGAGGGAAAAGATGGTCTGTGATGATGTCCATGATGCCCTTTGAAATGTTTCTAGGCAGTTTGGAACCTTCGCAGCTCAGGGTGTCTAGCAGCACTATGCCAGGGTAGCCCCTCTTCTGGGTAGTAGGCAGCAATGGCTTCCAGCGATCACGAAACGCACCACGAGATGTCTGGGCACTCCTCTTCAGGACTCACAAAGAGCCCTTCTCCGGACAGCAGGCACACAGGATTGGCTTCCAGGGTACTTCAGTGAAGAGTAGCAGGTCTCTCCGGCAGTTGTTGGATTACATGAAGAAATTGCAGCATCTGACTTCTCCAGCTGGGCTTCAAGGAACAGCTTCTTCTTGATACAGCTTCTGAACCAATTGGTAAGTGAGAGGTCCCCAGCTATACATTTCTGTTCCCCATTCACTCTAGCTGAGCAAGACACAGTCAGCCAATCACCCAGAAGGGCATTCATGCTGGCAGGAAGCTAGCCAATCAGGCTCACAGGCATTCAGGCCATTCACTCCACCAAGACACCCATAACAAAGAATGTTTATTGGGGTAAGCACCCAGCATTTCAGCACACTACACTGCATTCATGTCCGTTTCAGTCAGGGCTGTCTCAGTCATTGTGTCACACACACAGAAACCAGACCCCCACAACTTGGAATGTGAGTTGACTGCCAACTCAATTCATACAAGTCCCACCCCAAGGGTGTACCCATAACACACAGCCCCTGGGAAGGCTCCAGGCAGTCTGACAGGAGGCAGCGCCAGAGCCATATATGGTATTTTCACCCAACAGCCAGTCGGAAGGAAGGGACAGAGTCCGGGCTTCCCAGGACTTTGGGAAACAACGTTAAAGGCAATAGAAACCAAGAGGTCACAGGGTCCATCTTGCCTTCCTGCAGGAATCCATTGATTGCTATTGCAGGGCCTGGGTGTCCAAAAAATGGAGGACACTGAGCCACTGCCAAGCCAGCATGTAGCTCATGTAGCTACCACCAGCCCATACCCTCCTGTGTGGGTAACACACAAGTGCCCAAAACACACACAAGGGGTGCAACGGTGTACCCCCACCCATGGGTGCCATAGGCTCTCCCATGGATGTTATTGACCAAAAGGAAAACATGAAGAGCTGCACCGCCAGACGTCCAGCTGAACCTCAGTGGCAGGAAACAGGGAAAACGGACACAGAGAAGTTGTAGGACCAGGACTAGGAGCCACTGTCCCCTCCCTAAGGCATTTCCATCATCACACTTCTAATTTAACAAAAAAGCCATATTCAAATGGATTGTATTCCTCATCTTTGATACTCCAAGTCCACTTGCAGCTTGCTTTGGAATCTATTTTACATAGTCAAGTGTTGTGCAGCCTCGAGTCATGGCCCTTCGACTGACCTCCGTACTGTCCTCGGCCGTGACGTCAACACTGGTATATAAAGCACGCATGGTGACCATTGCTTAGTTCCATATATTCTTCATGCTAGCGTGCCTTGTACAGACATCGCCTCAGCAGCAAAATTTCAAATACGTACTAGTTTCAACTCTTGGTTTTTCATCTCCTTGACATGGATTCAACACCGAAGACCGGTTTTAAGTGGTGTGCTGATTGTGGGCCATTACAGACCTGCACAGAGTCTCTCTGTGGTGGCTGGAGAGACCACAAGGTCGATGACTGCGGCTCATGCCAGTCCATAACCGTCAAGACTTTGCAGGAAAAGAAGGGGAAGCTCGAAGCAGATAAGCCCGCTCCCAAATCCACCTTCATTACCCAATCGAAAAGGAATTCTTCCACCAACTCTAGGGACGTGTCCCCTGAGAGAAAGCACTGTAGGCATCAAAGCACTCGAGATCGTGGTCACGAGGCTAGTCATCCTCTCGCAAAAAAAGCAAGAAACTACGCCACAGGTATGAGTTCTTCCTCCTCTCCCAACAGAGTGTCCTTTCGGGATGGGAACATTTCCGTCCTGGAAATGCTCTATATTTTTATACATAATGTGGAGTGTGGCTCCTCCAAGTGCCCCTCTAAAGGAGTCGAAGAAATCTAGCCACCCTTCTGCTTCTCTAAAGACCAGCAGGGTGTCTGATGTCTGCTTCCCACACGCCTAAGAGACCGGGAAGAGACGGTCCTTGACGCAAATTGAAGGAGCCTTCTTCAGTGCCCTAGGTAAAATCCCCTCCTTCCTCCTCTAAGGCCAAAGGTTGAGGTTCTTTGACACCGGCCTCGAGGCTCTCTCCTAAGCTGTCCAGGCCTTCACCGCCCACTACTTCGAAGCCATTGAAACCCTCAACGCCATTGACTCCTTCAGTGCCCTCATAGCCAACAAAATCTGCAACAAACTCTATGAAGTCATATAAATCATTACCTAGACCAGATTTGTTTAATCCATGGGGTCTGGTTTCGAGGAAGAGGAAGATGAGGACCAAACTACTTTTCGATATGAATTTGGAACTCCCAGCCTGCCAGAGGAGCTTGTTTCAGAAGAATCAAAAATTAGAAATCTTGATGAAACCTTGAAAGAGACTGACTGGCTACTGTGAAGTTATCATTTAGCAAAACCCAAATAGATTCAACGTTCAAAACAAACAGATTTATTAAAGTAAATGTCAGGATGGTAGAAGGCCTAACTTGTCCTATGCTACAGTAGGATTTCCCTACCTGAATGAAACTAAGGAAAGTCTGAGTCAAAGGGTTCACCTTGAACATCTGTCTGGGTCCAAAACCTGTGCTTGCCCTCACAACTAAAGCTAAACAGTGTGTAGGGATGTCAATATTGAAAGAAATGTTCATCAACATAAAAGTCTGAGCTTTCTCTTCAGCTCTGAGCTTCTTCTTTATCTTCCCTTCCCCAAGTTCAAAACAGTTCCCAAAGGTCATAAGATTATCTGAGCTTCTGGCCGGCGTCCTGGCTCCTCCACAGGTCCCACCACGGCTCTCTCCTCTTGCTGCACCTTTTGTCTTCCTTTATACACTTGCAACCTTTTGACAGTTTGCAGGTGAGGACTTCCAATTGGGTTTGCCCGATTCGGTTTAAGAGGACATGCCTGACCATGTTACAATTTGCAGGCATCTTCCTCGTTCCAGTACAAACGTGGCAGCATGGCCTAGTGTGTATTACTCAGTCTCCTCTTCCTCGTCTTAGTACTGTCAAGTGTTACATGTGGGGAAATGAGGAGAGCTGGCTTATAATAGCCCATAAAGGTTGGGTGGGGGGGTTAGGTTGGTCGTCAATGGGGAAAGGGGCATACCATATCTCGCCCGAGGGCACCCCACTCCCAATCCTCAAGGCCCATCCACCCAGGTGGTCCTCGCTTGCTTTTCCACCACCAGGGTCAGGGTCCAAAAGCGATTGCCTGTCCCTGCCCACCTGCGCAGAGGATCCAAGAGGAGTAGGAGTCGGAGTACCCTTGGGTTTCTCACACTTCTCTTGCATTCATAAAGAAGTCCCCAGATTGTACCCCAAGAGACAGATCTTCTTTGGATCCAGATGTGCTCCTTCAACAGGAAATTCTCATCCTGTTGGAGAAACGTGCATTAGAGTTGGTACCTGCAGCGGAGAGAAACCAGGGTTGGTACTCTCCCATTTTCCTAATGCCCAAGAAGGACGAAGCAGTGAGACCCATCTTGGAATTGAGATGCTTGAACAAGTTCTTCAGTAAGGACAAGTTCAAGCTGGTAACTCTTTTGCAGATCCTTCGACTCCAGGATACTTACTTGTGCCCATACATCAGATGTACAGAAACTATCTGCAGTTCACAGTTGGTGGTTCTCACTATCAGTTTCGAGTTCTGCCATTCGAGCTCAACTCTGCCCCGAGGGTCTTCACCAAGTTTATGCAGTGGTGGCAGCAAGTCTAAGGAGGGAGGCAAATTAACATCTGCCCTAACCTGGACGACTGGTTGACCAGCCCTTGTTCACCGGAGCAGGCTCAGAATCAGCTGTCACACTTGCTACTTTGTCCACGGACTGGGCTTCTCCCTGAACATCAAGAAGTCCCCCTTGACACCTTCACAGGAGCTTTAATTTGTTGCAGCAGTCCTGGATTCATGTTCGGGAAAAGCTTCACCACCCAAGTTGAGGGCTCAACATCTCTCGCAGATAGTCCAAACATTTCAGATTGTCCAACATCTCCCGCCCTTCGACGTCCTACAGTTGATCGGCCTCATGGCATCCTGCATTATTCTGGTGCCAGAAGCCCGTCTGAGAATGAGATCCCTTCAGTGCACTCTCAGATCCCAGTGGTCTCAATTCTCTAGGAGAATGACGGACCTTCTCCAGGTCCCGACAAAGGTCACCCAGGATCTCCAGTGGTGGGCCCAGGCGAGAAAATGTAATGAAAGGAGAACCCTTTTGGCAACCATGGCCAAAGATGACAATTGGGACAGACGCCTCCCTCACATGATGGGCAGCGCACATGAAGGATCTTTCTGTCAGCGGATACTGGTCTTAGTTGAAGTCCAGGCTTCATATCCACCTTTTCGAGCTGAGGACAATCAGATTAGCTCCGATAGCCTTCCTGTCCTCCATACGGGGAAGAAATGTCTGATAATGATGGACAACAAAGTGCCATGCATTACCTCAACAAGAGAGGTTGCATAGGGTCCCTACCTCTGCAGAGAGGCCATGTAGCTCTGTTTCTGGGCACTAGAAGAAGGAATCTCTCTTCTGGCAGTTCATCTAGCCAGAGAAGAAAACACGGCGGCAGATGCTCTGAGCAGGCAGAGCACGATCTCTCACGAGTGGGAGCTGGCTCAGGAAGTTTGGAGACCCCTCAAGTGGATTGTAACAGTCTGAAAGAAAACACAGGGAGCCAACTACCTATTTCCTTCAAAACCGAGGTAACCAGAGAAAACCCAACAATAAACCCAGGAGCAGGAAACCCAACAATAACCCCAAGGGCAGAAAAAAACAAACTGATACACCCCACCTTGGTGCGTGGTGGGGCCGTGACTGGGAAATGAAAGCAGCACCCCGTTTAAATAATACGCTGACATGTGAGGAAACATCTGGGACTGAGGCAGAGAACAAGCAGAGCAGAGGAGTCCGTATGGAGAGCCGCTGGCCAGATCAAAGCCACAACAAGCGGACAGAACCTAAACATGGTGACGGGATGGCAGAATCCTGGGTATTGCCACTACTCAAAAACCAACCCTTGACTCCGCCATTCCCACTAATTTCAGGCCCATTACGACTGTACCATTTCTCTTAAAAATTCTAGACAAAGTGGCATACATTCAAATACAGAATTTCCTGGAATCTAACTCCCTACTAGGCTCCCAACAATCTGGATTTCGCCCCCAACATGGTACGGAGATGGCTTTAATTGATCTCAAGGCCCAAATAGATGAGTTCAGAGATAAAGGCCAACTAGCATTTCTCCTCCTTCTAGACCTCTAGGCTGCATTTAACCTGGTTGACCACAAAGTCTTATGCAGCCATCTAGACTCCGCAGCTCATTTTTCTAAGGAGGCTGTAACCTGGATCAAGTCCTTCTTGAGCAATAGGACCATGAGAGTCTTCTCACCTTCGGCCTCAGCATACCCCACCCCCATAACCTGCGGTCTACCTCAGGGATCTTGTGTGTCACCAACACTCTATAATGTATTCACTAAGCCCCTCTTCGACGAAATGGACCATTTGGATATCGCCTACACGAACTATGCAGATGATACCCAAATCCTCCTACCTCTTACAGGTGACTACGCCGTGGATTTGGCTCTGGTGAATAGAATCTATAGCATCGTTCAGGCATGGATAGCTACCCATGGACTATGCCTGAACGATGACAAAGCTGAGCTCATTATTTTAGGCACCTCGACCCACCTATCCAAACTTAGCCTATATTATGCCAACTTCACCATTGATGGAAATAACATAAAAGTAGCAAAGGAAGTGAAGACCTTAGGTTTCTATTTAGACGCCACCCTGAATTTCACCAAACAAGTCAACTCCCTAGCCTCTGCAACCGCATATACGTGCAAACTAATCAGAGCTAGTAAACAATTCCTCTCCACCAACAGCTGCCTTACTCTCGCTAGTACTCTCATACTTTCCAAATTGGATTACTGTAATGCGCTATACATTGGTGCGAACAAACACATTATCCAAAAAATACATGTCCTCCAGAACAATGCCCTGAGAGCAGCACTTAAGATCAACAGAAACGAACACATTTCCTCCACTAGAAGAAAATATAAATGGCTATCTACCATGGATAAAATCCAACTTAAAACTGCCTCCCTCACATACAAGTGCCTTAATAACAGAGCACTGCCATACCTTACCGACAGAAACTGCAGAAAAACCTCATTCAAACCAACCAGAACAGCTAACTCCAACTGCCTCCAAGTACCACGATTCAAACTTTCCACCATCGGAGGACATAGCTTCCCAGTCAAGGCTGCGCAACTATGGAACTCCCTACCTCCTGGTATTAGAGAACCTCAGTCCTTCTCTAAATTTAGACAAAATCTAACTAACTGGCTAAATGAAAATGATAAATAACCATCTGATAACCATTCTCTTGACACCTTATACCCCCTATCACGTATACCCCTCTGCATATTGATTCGTTTACCACTTGTTAGTCTCTTGGGACACCCTCCCTGTATTTCTCGGATCATATTACTCTAACTCTACCTGTGCATGTAACTTACATTGCATACATGCCGTTATACTACTTGTACCCCATGTACCTACTGCTGCCTAGGCATTTGTGCTCCTTGTAATTATACTGTATATATGCCTGTGTATTTCCTGTACTTATTGTTGCCTATACATTTCATGTACCTATGTAACCAAGCTGAACATATCCTTGTATCCTGCGCCCTGATGCCCCATGGTCGGGAGCGCATTATAAATAATAAACTAAACGATTCATTAGTACCATCAACCTGACGAAAGGGTACTGGCAGATTCCGATGAGATCGTAGATCAAATAAAAACCGCTTTCGCGACCTCTTCAGGACTATACCAATTTACGGTGCTACCGTTCGGATTGCATGGGGCTCCTGCGACGTTTCAATCATTGTTGAATTAAATACTAGCACCACAGAGTCAATACAGTTCAGCTTACGTAGATGGATGACATAATTGTTTACAGCAGAACCTGGAAGGAGCACCTGGAACATCTCACTGCAGTAA
Organism: Ambystoma mexicanum; assembly: GCF_040938575.1. Lineage (NCBI taxonomy): Eukaryota > Metazoa > Chordata > Amphibia > Caudata > Ambystomatidae > Ambystoma > Ambystoma mexicanum. The sequence continues at coordinate 42,367,986 of NC_090923.1, read as the reverse complement.
TAACGTCACTACAGACATCTGCATTGAAAATAAACCCCAAGAAAACTATACTAGCAGCCAGCCAGACAAGGTATCTAGGGTATCTAGTAGGGAATGGGGTTATTAGACCACAAATGGACAAAATAGAGGCAATTATAAAACTACCAATGCCCAGCAACAAGAAACAAGTAAGAGCCTTTTTGGGTTTCATCGGTTACTACCGGAGATTCATTCCTCTATTTTCATCAATCGCCAGTCCGTTAACAGAAGCCCTCAAGACATCATACACCGGAGACATACGGAAAAGCATTAAAAGCCTTTCTTGAACTAAAGAACATCATATCAGCACATCCAGTTCTACGATGCCCGGACTTAGAAGAACAGTTCTTTCTACAAACTGATGCATCTGGTTTAGGGTCGGGTGCAGTAATCTCGCAAGGTAGTGAGACAGAGTTACACCCTGTGGCATTTATAAGTCGTAAATTGTTTCCTCATGAGGTAGGATATTCCACCATTGAAAAAGAGTGTTTGGCAATAGAATGGGCAATTGAGACACTCGGATAAAACCTGGCCGGACATCGGTTTTTGGTATACACTGATCACGCACCGCTTCAGTGGTTGGCTAAGCACAAGGATTCAAACCAACGGGTTTTAAGATGGTTCCTCACTTTACAGGAATTTTGTTTTCAGACCATACACAAACCAGCTATGTTTAAGTTGATTCCGGATTATTTAACAAGGAGTCTAGATCGAGCCAAATGGCTCGATGTTTCGGAGGGTATGTGTAACAGTCCGAAAGAAAACACAGGGAGCCAACTACCTATTTCCGTGAAAACCGAGGTAACCAGAGAAAACCCAACAATAAACCCAGGAGCAGGAACCCCAACAATAACCCCAAGGGCAGATAGACTAGAACAAACAAATACATCCAACCTTGGTGCATGGTGGGGCCGCAACGCCAAAGTGAAAGCAGCACCCCATTTAAATAATACACTGACCTGCGAGGAAACATACGGGACTGAGGCAGAGAACAAGCAGAGCAGAGGAGTCCGTATGGAGAGCCGCTGGCCAGATCGAAACCACAACAAGCGGACAGAACCTAAACATGGTGATGCGACGGCAGAACCGCTGTGTTACCACGAGTCGGCAGCCCTGCTGTGTGGTGATAGTGACTCTGTACCTGGGAACGGGACCACAGCGAAACACACACAGATGAAAATATACGGGTCCGGCAGCCACCTCGAGACACACACAACCTAGCCCACTTACCTACACCTCTGGGTCCCAGCAGGGGCATTGTGGGAGGCAGAAAGTGTTGAACAAAACCAGACAGCGTTCTCCTCAACGTCGTCCCAAGAGGAAGGGGGCGGGGCTTGGAGGGGTATTTGTAACCTGGGGAACAAAACAAGTCCTGATTGGATAATGAAGAGATCTGTATATAAAGCATAGTCGGTGAACGGTTTGGAGGTTAATTCTCGTTTTTGTTGCAGAGCCAACCAGACGTGGAGACTGGAGGCTTATGGGCGTACGAGGACTGAAAGAAGAAGGCTTTCCAGAGGTCCTTATTGCCTCCCCTGTAAAGAACCAGCAAAAGGAAACAGCATGAGACAGAAGAATTAGGAAGAATCCTTCTGTAAACCATTTTGAGTCATTCATTTTTTTTTTCGTTTTGCTTTTGACTTTGCTTTGTGAGTCAAATAAAGACAACATTTTCTTTATTCAAATTCTTGCCTGTCTGCCTTATTGTCACATGGATCTGTTCATGACCAGTGTGAATCGGAAGTGCAAACAGTTCTGTTCCAGGGAATTTCCCCAAAGAGGAGCTCTAGGGGATGTGTTTGTGGTTAACTGAGAATTTCATGGTCCTGATTGCTCCGGATTGGGCCAGGAGAACATGGTACCCGGTACTTCTAGAGCTGGCCATCTGCCCTCCAGTTCATTTTCCCCAAAGAGAGGACTTATACTCGCAAGAGTGGGGTCTCATTCATCCAGAAATCAGTACTCTGAACCTTCACGCCTGGTTTCTGACAGGGTGAGATACAAAAATTGGGACCTTCTGGAAGATGTGATGTAGATGTTGCTTTCAGCTAGAAGACCAGCAACTAAATTTCTATATCGCTGCCATTAGAGCAAATTTCGGAGCTGGTGCAGGGAAAAAAAGTTGATCCTTTCGCATGCAAAGTTCCTACTGTTCTTTCTTTCATTTTCCATTTAACCCATTCAGGGTTACAAGTGGCTACAGTTAAAGGCTACTTAGCAACACTTGCGATGTTGAAGAGATTTTCTGATGAGGGGTTTTACTTTTAAATGCTCATTGTTTCTGAAGGGCCTAAGAAATCTTATTCCTACCAATTCCTTTTATCGTACCAATATGGGAATTGAACCTAGTGTTAAAGCGCCTCATCGGGGCTCCTTTTGAGCAATTACACTCGTGCCCTTTTGTGGATGCTAACTCTCAAGACTGCCTTTTTGTTAGCTATCATTTCTGCCCGCAGGGTAAATGAACTGCAGGCCCTGTCTTCAAAACCAACTTGTAGGGCCTTCTTTAAGACAAAGTAGTGTTAAGAGTCTGTTCATCTTTGCTTACAAAAATGGTGTCGGAATTCACCTTAAAATTCTAAAGAAGGTGCTCCCTCTGTTACCGGCTACTCTTCATCCACTGGTGGTTGCAGCCTTGGTGTTGAGCACACTCGCACACTCGATTATTGTAACTGCCTATATCCGGCTCAGCTAAAGGGCATGATCCAACGGCTCCAACGTCTACAGAACTTAGCCGCCCAGGTTGCTACAGGGTCTTCTTATAGGGCCCATTTCGAGGGGATTGGGTCCTCCGACGTATTCCATATCTATGACAGGTAATGTCCACAGCTGTGCTGCTTCGGAAAATCTTTGGCATCTGCGTCGATGACGTCGATGCGCCGTCCCCGAGGACCTCCTCCGACGGCCGACGTCACCCGATGTGATAAGTAGGACGCACGACGCCCATAGCCTCAGTTCCGTTTTTTCCGCGAACATGTTCGCTTCGTGAATCTCGGTACGCCTCGACTCGTTGGAGTTGCTGTTTTTCTATTCTCGGTTCGTTGAACCTATTCGGTTGGTTGTGAAGACCTGTTCGTGGCAATGTCTTTCTCATCTTCGACCCCACGTCTGGGCTTCAAGAACTGCGGGGACTGTGGGTCCAAGATGTCGGTCACGGACTCGCACGACGCCTGCCTCTGGTGCCTTGGGGAGGCCCACGATACGGATGACTGTGTCGACTGCCAGTCGCTCACTGCGAAGGCCTTGCGGTAACGCAAGAAGAAGCTGTCGGTAGGCCGGGTGTCTAAGCCCAGGAAGTCGAGTTCTTCGGGGCTTTCGACCGATGACTCAAGGGGTGACACACCGCGTTGTCGTCGGAAGTCCGGTGGGTCTCCTTCCAGGAGTCGGCCTCGCCACTCCTCTGCCTCTTCTATGCATTCCAGGAAGCGCCGGCATAGGGCGCCTTCCCCGTCCTCTTCCGAGGACTCCGCCCGTCGGCGGGTCGCTTATCCCTCCATGCAAGCGACACCGGAGGAATGGGCTTCCTTCGGGAAGCAGATGCTAGCGATTCTGGAATCGCAGGGCACCGGTCCGTCTGTGCCTCCGAGTGGGGTCTGTCGGCACCGGTCGAGAGACACCGCCTGTACGCCTTCGGGATCGGGTGGTCGGCACGGCTCGCGGGAGAGGTCCTGCTCGGACAAGGGTAGCCGTTCTCGCCATGCCCGTTCCAGGTCCCGGTCCTCGACACGCTCACGTCTGCGTGATCCTGTGCCGTCTTCGAAGAAGACGTCGACGCCTGTGACGCCGAGGTCGTCGACGATTTCTCTCGAGGTTCCGTCTTCGAGGGGGTCGTCGACGCCGTCAGCGCCCAGGTTGTCGAGAGACACGCTCGGAGCTCCGGCTTCGACGCGGCAGATGCTGGAGGCGTTGCAGCTGACGTCGAAGCCGATTCGCTCGACGTCGATGCCTTTTCTGCCGGCGCCGACTCATTCGGCGCCCTCGACGCCTTTTCTTTCAACGCCGGCGCCGACTCGTTCGGCGCCCTCGACGCCTTTCGAGGCGATGGTGTCGGAGGGGCCCCGTGGCACGGGGTTTGCCCCTAAAAAGGCTATGGCCCGGCACTGCTTTGGTCCGCAGAGGTCTTCCTCTCCCCGCCTGGAGTACATTTCAGAGGGTGATGAAGGCTCTGATGGCGGCCTGGTTCCGGTTACGGTTCCAGATGACCTTATCTCGGGCCATAGTCAGTTTGATGACCTGAGGCAATCACTGCATGATGCCAGTGGACTGGACACCTCTCCGGAGGTGGAGTTTTGTTGGCCGGAGCCTGGCACTCATGCCGATTCGTCATATTGGCGCCTTATGTCTCGGGTTACCGAGTACTTGGGTTGGTCAGCTCCCCCAGGGGAGTTCGTTCAGGATGATCTCACGGACATCCTTCATCTCGGTCCACCCACTGACCCGGTTTTGCCTTTTCATATGGCTCTGCAGAGAAGGGTGGCGGCGGCTTGGACTGCTCCGAAGAGTCTCCCGGCAGTGGGCAAGTCTTTGTCGCGAAAATACCGTCCAGCCAGTTGCGACCCCTGCTACTTGTCTAGGCACCCCACCCCGGAGAGTTTGGTGGTGCAGGCGGCTACGGCTCCGGCAAAGCAGGCGTATCCTCCGGATAGGGACGACAAACATTTTGACGGCTGGGCGAAGAAAGTGTTTTCTTCCGGGGGGTATGGCGCTTCAGGGGGCTAACTCCATATGTGCCTTGTCTCGTTTCACACACACTCTGTGGAACTGTGTTGCATTTGCAGCTGATCATATTCCCGAAGGGGACGAACGGGATGGTTTCCTTGCTATGGTTCAGGATGGCAAGGATGCTATGTGTGAGGCCGTTGAGTCGGGTTTGGACTTGGCGGATTGTGTCAGCCGGTCCATGGCGGCGAGCACCGTAATCCGCAGGTTTGCGTGGTTGCGGATGTCTGGGTTCGCTCCTGATGTCCCGGCACCTCAACATGCCTTTTGATGGTGAACACCTTTTTGGCAGCAAGGCTGACAAGAGCCTTGAGAGGTTGCAGACCTCCAAAGCTGCAGCAAAATCGTTGGGTGCTGCAGTTTGCCAACCTCCGCCTTTTCGTCCTAGGGGACAGCAATGGAGGGGAGGTTCCTTTCGCTATTACTAGTCCTTCAGTAAAGCGAGAGGAGCTAGCAGTCAAAGAGGCCATCGTAAGAGTGCCAGAGGTGGAAACAGAGGTACTCGAGGTGCCAAGGCCGCTCGGGCAGTTGCCTCTTTGCCCTCAGGCAACGCCGCAGCCGATACCACTCAGTCATGAGGCCAGGTCCCATGGTTCGCCGGTTGGGAGAAGGCTGGCGCAGCATCTTGTAGAGTGGCAAGCCATTACTTCAAATGTGTGGGTTCTGGAGATCATAACCCACGGCTACTGTCTTCCTTTTCGGCAGAGGCCTCACGACAATCCACCAGGGAACCTCTCTTTGAAGAGTCCGGATCTGCTCCTTGCGCAGGAAATTCAAGCCCTGCTGGAGAAAGGCGCCATAGAACTGGTGCCTGTAGCGGAGACGAACAAGGGATGATATTCCCCTTATTTTTTGATTGCAAAGAAAGACGGGGGATTGAGACCCATCGTGGACTTGCGCGGTTTGAACAAACTCCTCAGGAAGGACAAGTTCAAGATGGTGACTCTTTCTCAAGTCCTCCAGGCCCTTCAACTTCAGGACTGGTTGGTGTCTCTCGATCTCAAGGATGCTTACTTCCATGTGCCGATCCATCCCAAGCACAAGAAGTACCTGAGGTTCGCGGTTGGCGACTCGCACTTTCAGTTTTGGGTCCTGCCGTTGGGATTGACCTCCGCCCCGAGGGTTTTCACCAAGCTCATGGTGGTGGTGGCAGCGCATCTCAGGAAAGGGGGGGATTCACGTCTACCCCTACCTGGACGATTGGTTGATCAGGGGGAGCTCTCCCGAGCAAGTCCTGGATCATCTGTCCGTCACCTGCCACTCCCTTCACAGGCTAGGCTTCTCCCTCAATTTAAAGAAGTCCCATTTGGCACCAACACAGCGGCTCCAGTACATCGGAGCAGTGCTCGACACGTCCCTGGTGCAGTGTTTTCCTCCTCAGGTGAGGGCTCTTCACATTCAGCAGATGGTGCACAAGTTTCAGTTTGCCCAGAATCTCCCAGCGTCCGAGTTCTTGAGACTGCTCAGCCTCATGGCATCCTGCATTCTTCTGGTGCCATAGGCTCGTCTGCAGATGAGATCTTTGCAGTGGGCACTCAATCTCCAGTGGTCTCAGTCCTCCGGCAGGCTGTCGGACCCTGTTCAGGTGCCGCCCTCAGTAGCCCGGGACCTTCTGTGGTGGGCCGTCGAGGGCAATCTGATGAAGGGGACCCCATTTTGGCTGCCCTGGCCGGAGGTGACGATAGTGACGGACGCATCCCTCACGGGATGGGGAGCTCATGCCAACGAGCTGACAGTCAGCGGTCGTTGGTCTCCGTCGGAGTCCAGACTCCATGTCAATCTGTTGGAGCTGAGGGCCGTCAGGCTAGCCCTGAAGACTTTTCTGCCGACTGTGCGCGGGAAGAGTGTCCTGATTCTGGCAGACAACACGGTGGCCATGCACTACCTCAACAAAAAGGGGGGGGCAGGGTCACTTCCGCTGTGCAGGGAGGCTAAGCAGCTCAAGTTCGAAGTTTCGATCTCGGCAGTTCATCCGGCCAGAGACAACGAGACGGCGGACGCTCTGAGCAGGCAGAGCACGATCTCTCACGAGTGGGAGCTGGCTCAGGAGATTCTCCTGGAGATCTTCGCCCTTTGGGGGACCCCTCAAGTGGATCTCTTCGCCTCCAGTGTCAACCGGAAGTGCGAAAGGTTTTGCTCGCGGGTATTTCCTCCAAAAGGAGCCCTAGGAGACGCGTTCGTGGTGGAGTGGTCATTCCCACTGCTGTATGCGTTTCCTCCAGTCCCCGTCATCCCGCAAGTGTTGCGGAGGTTACGAAGGTTCGGTTCCCGGATGATCCTCATTGCTCCGGCGTGGGCCCGGAGGACGTGGTACCCGAACTTTCTAGACTTGTCCATCTGCCCTCCACGTCGTCTTCCCTACCGAGACGATCTGCTCTCACGGGAGGGGGGTCAGGTTCTCCATCCAGAGGTCAGATCCCTCAATCTTCACGCTTGTCTTCTGAAAGGTTGAGGTATAAGGATTGGGACCTCTCTGAAGACGTGATGGAGGTGTTGCTCTCGGCCAGGCGGCCGGCAACAAAGTCTCTGTACCGTTGCCGTTGGAGAAAGTTCTGCGACTGGTGCAGAGTTCAGAATGTGGATCCTTTCGAATGCGACATTCCCATGGTTTTATCTTTTTTGCTTTCTTTGGCCCACAGGGGCTTGCAAGTGGGGACCATTAAAGGTTACCTGGCGGCGCTGTCCATATTTAAGCGCTCGTCTGAAGAGTGTTCCTATTTTAAGATTCCTTTAATTTCGCAGTTTTTGAAAGGGCTCACTAATGTGTTCCCTCTGTCACCTTTTCTGGTGCCAGGCTGGGATTTGAACCTTGTTCTTAAGTTTCTTATGGGTGCTCCGTTTGAGCCTTTACATTCTTGCCCTTTGAGGCTGTCGACTCTGAAAACTGTTTTTGGTTGCGGTTACTTCCGCTCGCAGAGTGAATGAGTTACAGGCACTTTCAGTTAAGCCACCCTTCACTGTGTTTCACAAGGACAGGGTTGTCCTTAGAGTTCGTCCTTCTTTTCTTCCGAAGGTGGTTTCAGATTTTCATTTGAGCCAGAAGGTGGTTCTGCCGGCGTTCTATCCTCCTCTACATCCTGGTAAGGAAGAGGAGAGGCTCCATAGGCTTGATCCTCCGAGAGCGTTGAGCTTTTATATTTCGCGCATGTCCCGGGTCAGAGTGGACGATCAACTTTTCATTGGTTACGCTGGGAAGCGTTTGGGACAAGCTGTGACGAAACAGACTTTGTCTCGTTGGATTATTTTAGCTATCTCCGAGTGTTACCGCTTGGCGGGTAAGGACCCTCCGGCTGGCTTGCGGGCCCATTCTACCAGAGGAGTGGCTGCGTCTACTGCCCTGCAGAGGGGAGTTCCTATTCGTCACATCTGTGATGCAGCCACCTGGGCTTCAGTGCATACTTTTGTACGTCACTATTCCCTTGATTCCATCAGAGGGCAAGATCGGGCCTTTGGCAAGGCAGTTCTCTATTCCGCAATTTGATTGGGCATGCTAAATTTGTATTCTAAATTCTTTCCCACCTCCTTGCTTGGTACTGCTTTGGGAGTCTGTCATAGATATAGAATACGTCAGAGGACACAATCCCCTCGAAGAACAAGTTACTTTCTTACCTGGTAACGATCTTTCGATGGGATGGTCCGACGACGTATTCCATAGCGCTCCCTCCCTGCCTTCCCCGCTGCAGAATTTCTTTTGCGATTGCAGCTTGCGTTCCTCAAGGCCTTGTGTGTCTGACTGGCAGAAAACTGGTGGCACACGTTCTGGGAAAAAAACTATAACTGAGGCTATGGGCGTCGTGCGTCCTACTTATAACATCGGGTGACGTCGGCTGTCGGAGGAGGTCCTCGGGGATGGCGCATCGACGTCATCGACGCAGACGGTAAAGATTTTCCGAAGCAGCACAGCTGTGGACATTACCTGTCATAGATATGGAATACGTCGTCGGACCATCCCATCGAAAGAACGTTACCAGGTAAGAAAGTAACTTGTTCATTTCTCCTGTGTTAAGTACTCTTCATTGACTCCAGGCTAAATGTACTCAGTATCTCCCCACCTGCCATTTGCTCTCAGCTTTTCCTGGCTTGCTGTCGGTTCCAACATTTCATTGGACATGTATTGGAGGACGTGCCTTTTCAGTTGTCACCGCTCAAATGTGGAATGACCTGCCTTTGACAGTTAAAAACTTGTCAAACCACCTGCTGTTCAGGAGAGCGCTAAAAACATGCCTGTTTTAGTTGCTCTTTGCTTGGCTAATGACTGCAGTCCTCCCTCTCCAGCGCCAAGATACCTCCGGGTGAACGTTGCGCTTTACAAATTACATTAATATAACATAACATAACTGCGGGCCTTGTAATCCTCTGTGTTTCTTCTTGGTGCTTGTGCCTACACAAGCAGGTTCCTCAGTCTTGGTTTTCTTTCTGTTACAGGATGAACTGAATGATGTTATTGATTTGAAGAGTCCAGATATAACCCCTGTAGAGGAACGCCAGCCCGCCCAGTTGGCAGCTGAAGATGTCAAGTTTGATCCCGATCATTACCTGTGAGTGCTTTATTTCTGTTTATGGATCTCGTACTGTCTTTCCCTTTGCTGTGTAAGTAGTTTTAGTGAGGCACCTGCTCCTGCAGACTCCATTACCGGCCCCACTTCCCATTGCCCATCTTAAGCCAGTCGGGGGCTATCATAAAGCTGCTGAGCACCAGGCAGATTGGATGTATTTCATATTTGATCAGTCTAGCAGCTGGCGAGAGAATCCGCACCGCAGTGTTTTGGTGCCATCTTTTCATTGCAATAATTCCAGCTGCCAGGCATTGATCCCTGGGGTTGATTCCAGCTGCCAGGTATTGACCCACTGGGGATGACTCCAGGTGGTAGATATTGATCCCTGTGGCAGGTGCACTGTTACTGAGATCTGCTAAATAGAAATAAATGCCATTAGTGGGCCACAGTTTCTGCAATAGTAAAGATAGTAAAGATCCATCTTCAGTTATATGATGTGTATTCAGGGATACACACAGGGGCACACACAGAGGCACACACACACACACACACCTGTTAATTGCTCATGTTGCGCTTGGGCGATAAGTACGGATGTCTTACAGAGCTCTGATGCTGTGCTTTCTGTGTGGCAGCCGTGTTTCACATATAGTGAAATCGTTTTTGCAGAAGTGTTCTATGGATGGGCAGAGCGGGTCAGCAATGGGGAGGCATATAGGGGAATAGGTATGTGGGAAGTGGTGGAGTGGCACAAAGGATGAGCTCTGTAGTGAGTGGTATATAGCAGAAAGGCTCCATCGAAAAGAGGGTTGTAGGAAAATAAGTGTTGGGACCAAGATCAAGGAGAAGGTAACCGTGATGAAAGGGATAGAATAATGTGGCCGTGCAATAGAACATTGGGGAAAGGCTTGCGGGAAAGATGCTTGTGAGGGGCTTCAGAGAAGACAGCAGTGGAACAGGCATAGGGGCAGGGTTTGTGAGCAAAGCAAGGCTCTCACTGCAGAGCAGTAAATGCGGCAGACGAGGTTATCGGATGAAAAGGCTGACAATGCGTGGAATGAAAGAAAACCAAGCATCACACAACAAAAGATGGCTGCATAACCCACACACAAAATACAAAAGCACAAGGGAAGTACATATATTGTAAGGGTGTAGAAGTAAGGCCCGGATTCATTGATGCACATTTTTGGATACAGAATTTTATTAATCAAGAAAGGATTGGAAAAATTCCTCTCTAAAGCTGGGTTTGCCGGCCTTAAAGAAAACAAATGAAATCGTCCAGATGTCCAAAACTAAAAAGTCTGTCTCTGTCGTGTCTCAAAAGCCTATTTCTATCCCTAACACTAATAACTTAAATCACCTGTGCAAGGATGATCTCTTCCAATCGTAAAGTGTTCACTGTGGTTCCAACCAGGAGAAAAGTTCCCGGTCTCTCCTGTAATAGAAAACTAATGAAATAAAGAAGTGTTTTGTAGAATTCCTAGGTCAGGGTCGTGATTCTTTTCCCTAGATTCCTTGTCTACTTTCTTTCCTTTTTTTCTGCTCATAAGGCCTGTATTTAATTAAGCAAATGTCACTGGATAATTCACAGGAACAAGTTTCTTGAATCCACGCTGCTTGATCCCAACAACTTGGCACACTCCCTTCGCCAAGCGTAGGCTTTCTTTTTAATTGTATTCTTCTCTCACTTCGGGTGTGGATCCCAGACTTGCAATGTTCAGAACGTCTTGGTTTAATCTCCTGCCAAGCAATTGTCCTCTCATGGACTTGGGTGCGGGCACCAGACTTGCAATGTAGTGTTGTATCTGCTTGTTCTGCTCCCCTGTCAAGCATACAGCTCTTCCTGGTTTGCTCCTTTTTTGTTCTTGGTTTCTCAGAAGGGTGCAGGTCCTAGACTTGCACTTCCTTCCCAGGGACCCATACGCGGTTATTACAGATTCTGCTGTCACCCCCTTGCTGCCCTGGACCTCCAGCCTACCTGTTTGTCTCTTTCTTGGAGGTGCTGGTGTTTCCCGATCAGCTGCTTCCTTTCTCGAGTCTGTGGTCGCGTTGGAGGAACAGATGAGCTCTATGTACAATATGTACAGTATGAGTGACTGGCACAAGGCATTGCAGGGGGTTGCTGTCCACTGCAGCCAGGCTAGCAAGGGATGATCATTGGAGGCATGCTGGCACAGTGGTTGGCATTTGGTTTCTGTCGGCAGGAGTTCACCTGGCAAAGGAGATGGTTAGAAAGAGTTACAGGGAGTTGAACCAACATCAACTGGTGTCAATCTGGTACAGGTGTAGTATGGGTTTAATGACGTCTTTGTTGTGCAAGGGCTTAGTGAAGAGATCTCCGCTCTACGTGCAGCATGTTTACCATGTGAAGAAGCCAATGAAGACTGGACACGGGTGCCTGCAGCACATTGTTCTTTTAAACTAACCATTGAAGACTGAATGCCTTTTCCCATCAGTGTTTTTGACAGCTGTCGCACACGGTCTTAACCTTTCGCGGAGTCTCCAAGAGAGTTAAAGGGTTTTTCAGCTTTTAACTGCAATTGTGCAGGTTATTCAGTTGCTCAATGTTTGATAGGCAGCTGTTCATTGTAATGCACAGAGCTGGAGAAGGGGTGGGAAAATATGGTGATGGGTGTCCTTCTCGTTCACCACAAGCGATGGGTAACACCTACACTCTACATCTATCTTGCAATGAGGGCCTAAAGGCAACAGCCTTATCTAGCTGGCTCCCTCCAGGAATTTTCAACAGATGTGCGATCCTAACGCACCCCAGGATCGTCACTGTAGCTTGATGGGAAAGTGTAAATCTCAAATGCTCTGGATCAGTCTCTGTCTCTCGTCTCAGTCCCTTCCTTTCACTCCTCTTCCTGATCTTATCACCTCATGGAGTTCAAGTAATTCAGCCGTCTGCCCATTGCACCCAGATGCTGCATAAAGCACAGTGCACTTTTTCTTTTGTTAGGAATATCTTTCGATTCGAAGGAAATATTTGATCCCCCTGTTTAACCAATTTGGTATTAGAAGGGTGATTCAAGCTCTCAATTTCTGTTTGTCGGGGAGGTGGGGGAAGAGATTGATGCTTGAGGTGGCATCTTGGTTCTACATTGTAGCATTGGGCAATGGCTACTGTTATTTATTCTGAATGTTTGCTTGTATTGGAATGGTTAAGATGGTTCCCAGGCTACCATTGCGGGCGTGGGCCTCGTTCCTGTCACTTCGATATTGGGAACATTGAAGGAAAGCCTTTCATAAAGGTAGTTGTATTGTAATTCCTCTTGTTACCTCACCTCCATGATCTACTACCATGGTGTCTTCCTTGAATTCTACTGATGTGGTCCTTTGATCAAAGGCCATGGCTGTCCTTTAATCAACGGCAGAGGACCATGCTACTTATCTACGACTTGTTTTCAGATGTTGCAAGGTGTCTGCTGCTGAGGGTTGCCACAGAGTAGAATCGTAGGGTGGGATCACCCTCATAGGATGACATTTTGGCTTTAAGAAGTGGGTGTCGTTTCAAACAGGAATGGCTTAGAAAGTGAGCAGTAACCGAGATCAGAGGCAGTCCTCGGGAAAGGTGCCTTTACATAAGAGCTTTGTAGGATTAAAAGACGTATACAGGGGGCTGAAGGGGCAATAGTAGGACCATGTAACGGGGACAACGACTGGTGGCATATATTTTTAACATTAGTTGCATGAGGCCAGTATTTCGTATTTACATTGTACATAGAGCACTCTTGGAGGTAGAATGCAGGAATGGTTGGCTCAGTGCTTGGTTTGAATAGGAAGGAGTGTTAACATGGGGGAGAGAGAGGGGCTCCTTCCATTGCTAGCAGTTGGAGTTTGAGCCTTGTTTTCAAATGTTCCATTGAAGTGAGGGCTTTGATGGTCGTGGGGAAGGCATTCCAGTGTGGAGTAGGTGCGAGGGTGCAGCAGGTGGACAACTCTGAAGTTTTCTCCACACATGCCATTTTATTAAATTAGAAGGTTGGATAAACGCTTAATATCCCTACCCTGACGAGGATTTCCCTGCCTAAAATACTCTAACAAAGGATATCTGTCCCTCACACATATACACATGAATAAAGAAATGCATGGCAGCTAAAAACAAGTGATTTTTTTTTTATTGTAACATTTAGTTTATTACAAACTTTTATTACAACTTTTTCCTTACGTTACATTCCATCGCTATAGGTCTAAACATTTGAGTATCATAATTACTTTTTCTATTTCCAGTTCAGAATTTAGTCCATAAAATGCATAACTGAACATGTTCGGTGCACCAAACTCCCACTTAAAATACGAGTCCACCATTCGTCCATATTCTTATTTATCGGTGCAAATTTGCCAAGATGGAGTGTTCTATGATCTTTGAGCACCCGACATTCTGTTATTAGATGTTTTATGGATTCCGTTTCAACCAGGCAGAATCTACAACAGTCATCCTTTGTATCCTGATCATGTCTTATCAGCATTTCCTTGGATTTCACGGCATTCAATCGCAATCGAAGGAAACTATCACGATGAGGTTGTGATGGAAATTGTTGTACATATGAAGGCATTATATTCAACTACATGCCCACTGTTTAAGCTTTCTCTTTGCAATTTGTGGCTGCATCAGCAAAGTGTCCATTGATATATCGGCTGCTTGCAGGATCGCATTTAACCCTTGGAACCCTTGCATTATTAAGCCAGCATATGGACGAGAGTCACTCGAAGCGAGTATTTCATAGGCCGGTTCCGGCTTTAGCATAGTCATATTTTTTTAAGAGCGCCATGTATTTACAAATAACAGTTACATACAGCTCATCCAATGCCAACTTGTGTCTGATAATTGTCATTGAAATGTATTTTGGCAGCCTTAGTACTTTTTTCCAAAACGTCCCCTCCATCTGAGACCAGATACTGTAGTCTAGATTCCATCCTGCTTCAGCTCTGATCATAATTGCAGGTATTACCTTTTGTAGGTAAAAGATCCGTACTGGGTTCAGGCTAAATTTTCCATATAGACTGTGAATTCTGGCCCCTTGTAATGCAAACTTTTCATTCTTCGAACGATGTCTTGCACCCAGCTCCATTCTCTTATCGAGTTGTTAATCATTACCCCTAAATAACAAATTTCCACGATCTCATCGATCACTTCATTATCGATCCTCCAGCAAAATTCTTTATTTCTACTTCCTTTTGTTGGACCAATTCTCATGATTTTTGTTTTTTTTATGTTTATTTTTAGTTCGTTATCAATCATATGACTGCAGTTTTAGGAGCAAACGTTGCAGCCCTATCGGAGTGGAGTCGACCAGAACTAACTCGTCAGCATAGGTGAGACAGCTGATATGTCCATTGATCTTTGGCGGGAAACACTTTACTACATTTAAAGCCACTGGTACATCTGTAATGAACAACTTAAACAGGCATGTGGCAATGGGGCAACCCTGTTTTACCCATTTGTAGGTCTTAATTACATCGGATAATTCACCTTGTTCATTTAACCTTATTCTGATTGATGTTATCATATGGAGAGCTTTGGTCGGCTGTAATAGGTTTTCCGGGCATTCCCAATTTCTGCCACAGCATCTCCCGATTTATGGTATCAAAGGCTTGGTCCATGTCGATAAAAGCCACAAAGAGATTACTCTTCTTTTCCAAAGTTCTAGTTTCAAAAAAAATGTTTACCAGTATCAAGTGGATTTCTGTCCCAAAGCCCTTTGTAAAACCAGTCTGACGGCAGTCAGATATTCCTCTCTTGACTGCCCATTTCATCAGCTTCTGCTGCAAGAAAGTCGCGAATATCTTACCAATTGTGTCAAGAAGGGCAATCGAGCGATAATTTGCTGTTTCAGCCCGATTACCCTTCTTAAAAATCAGAACAATTATCGCCGTCGTCCAAGACTATGGTATTATGCCAAGGTCAGCAATTCTACAGAACAACTTTGCAACAAAGATGGACCACTCAAATGTATGTGCTTTAAGCATCACGTTGGAAACGCCATCAGGCCCAGCAGCTCGTGAATTTTTTAATCTGGTAATCGCATCACTTATGTCCTCAGCAGTCTCAACCATGTCCCACCTTACGGGAACTTCTGCTGGAGCTGTCAGAATTATTTCTTTTCCTTTTGAGAACACTTTGTAGAAGTGTTTTTTTCCAGTCAACTTCGGAGAGATCAGTTGCCATTGTATCCTCTTGGTTTCTGGATCCTCTGTTCAAGATGCGCCAAATCTCCCTGGAATCATTTGATTTTATTAAGGACATCATCATCTCGCCTCTTTCTTGATCACGTAAGGAGGAGAAAGCTTTAACCTAGTTTTAATATTTTTGCTTCTGTTGTTTGATCCGCACTTGCATGCCAGTGCCTCCTCTAGCTTTAATATTTCTTATGTCCACAAGCATTTTTTTTTCATTTTTACCTTCAAGCTCCATTCATGAGTATGTATTTTTGTAGTTTGTATCTTTTTAGAAGTGACCTCAACTTTTGGCACGGTAGTAGTGCCATATAATTTACCGATTTTTGGTCAAATTTATCAAGGCTTTGGAAGACCATGGTCAATTGTTTAATTTGGGCTTCACTTATTCTGAGCCTATTTCACCATTGTTTACCTCAAGTTTTTGGCTCAGAATCGATGTTTCGAATTTACGAGGTAGCTTCATGAACAACACCAAAGCGTCATGGTCACTCTTTATGGTTGCTGTTATTTTCAGACACTCAATTTTATTCCAGAGCTATTTTGAAGACCAAATGTAGTCCAGTGTCTTTTCATAGCCCATATTGTGCCCGGTGTAATTAGCAGGTATATCACCATTTACCTGTCCATTGGCCATCTCACAATCTCGTGCCTCCATTTTGGCATCCCATCTTGTTCTTCAACATTGTAGTTTTTTCATCTTGTTCTTACTTTCTTTTATGGGGGCTTTATTTTCGTTAAACCATATTATGTTCATATCCCCACTTACAATGGTATATCTTGTGATAGATTATTTGTTGTTTATCTATAATCGTCATTATGGATGATATAAACTTTTCCACATTTATCTTCACTGGATTCCAGCATACGTTAATTAACAACAAGTGCTTTGCTTTCGCGGATTTGCTGTTAGTGTTGCAACAATGTACTTTGAACGAAACTGTTGGGATTTTCTGATTCCAACACTTCCCAATTGGTCCCAATTTTTATCATTGTTAATAGCCCTGAGAACGGCCGTCCCTGGGAGTTTTTCTCTGCTGGATTTAGGAGGATCGTATAACCATCTTTCACCGGGGGAGTCCTCAGCCATTTTTCCTGTAGGCATATTAATAGATTATTGCTGAAATCCACTGGAAAATCCTTGTATAAATGTCGAAACCCTTGTGTATTCCAGGATATCAAGGTGAGCAGCGCTTCAGGGGCACTATGATTTAGCTATTGATTCCTCGTGGTGGTTTCACTTCTACCAGATGCATATTGTACATTTTGCGCAGTATTCAGGTGCTGCCTTAGATCTTTTCTGCGCTGCTCATTTGAGGCCGCATCCTGCTCATTGTTATTTGTCTTGAATTTCTTTCTATGTGGTTCACACATTTCTTCCAATATCTCAAAACCCAAGAACAGCAATTCTTCTTTTGCAGCCATTATAGTCTTTCTTACTGCCTGCGATTTTATATGCAAGTAGACTCTGTCTGCACGTTCTTCAGAAATATATTCGACAATACTTATGTCCGCAAAAGACACTGTCCTCGGGGCAGGTACTGAGTGCAGAAGTTGAATCACGTTTCCTCTATTTAGATTGACATCGTTTTCATCTTCTAATACAATCACAATTCTGATTTTCCAGGCCGAATTATTAGAGTCCACTGGATTTTGATGCACTAATCGTTTTATTTCTTTCTGTCGTCGTGTTGCTGTTAATTTTGGATTTAATCTCACTTGAGACATATTTTTCTGATCTGAAGCAGCATTTCCTTGGCTTTCAACAGGTCTTCCTTGAACGTCTGCCATAGGAGCAATTACTTGTCTTGCTGCAGGTCTTACTTGTAGAGCTGCCAAAGGTATTGCTCCCTCGTTTACTGCGTCTATTGTGTTTTTATGAGAGACTTGATTTGCAGTTGACTTTTCAAAGCCTGTCTTTTGGCTATCCTTTTCAGTATGACGAGCAGCGCTCGACTCGTGACGCTCTGGACTACTGCCATCCTCAAACTCATCAGAGTAAATTGATAAATTACATAGGTCTCCAGATAACGTCACTGACTGAGGTGAGGGAGCCTCTGAGTCCAATCTCATTAGTTTCTTGGGATTTGAAATGAAAACTCTCGTCGATACATCAGCATCTTTTTTCGACCATTCCATTATCCTAGACTTAATAGGCGCCGCTGTTTTGATTCGCTCAAACAGACTTGGTTTGGTAGGTGTTGATAAGTTTCATATAAACTTTCTTGAGCTGCTCGTTTCCTTATTTGACACACAATCTTTTTTTTTCCCTTTTTTTTTTTAACTGGCTCAGCGTCCACCTTTTTGGACTTGGCTTTCGCTGCTTTAAGAGTTTTTGCTGCACCACTGAATATTCCAAATGTCATTTTTGAAGTTGAACAGTGTGCTACTACAGGTGACTTTTGCAGGTTGTCTTTTTCTGAATTCGCCGCTTTAAGATTTTCACCGGTTATATCAATGATCACTTTATCAACACTTTCCTCAGGTCGTGCACTACTGGCACTGGCAGGATTTACATTTGTACACTGAGCTGAATCCTCCCCGCTCTGCGTATCATGAGTCCCTGTGATATTCATAATTACTGCAATACTCTTTGTCTTCGGTGAAACACTTGCAAGTCGAGCAGCACTTCCTGGAGCCTTTCAGTTACGGTTACTCGACAGCACCTCTTCTTGCAAGTTTGCTTGTGTTGCAACATTTATTTCGCTGCGCCTCTCACATGACTCCTTCGTGGGCCTGTTCAATGTGTTGGCCGTCATTGCTCCAAACATCTTAATACTGCCTCCATTATGATTTTTTTTTTCAGAACTGTCCTGCATGGTTTTTACTATTTTCCCAAGTTGCAGATTTTACCGCCTCGTTTTCCAAGCAAGCTTGCAGCAGTGTAATTATCACTTCCATTTTTGTTATTTTTTCATTTAATCGTCCCAGAATTGCTCCATTGTTGACAGTTGCTTCATTTAGATTTTCATAGAGTTTGGTGAAAGGGATTAACGCCAGTGACATTGCTGCCAATACGTTATTGTGGATCTGTATTGCTGCATCAGCTGACAGATTCCATTTTAAGGATGCCTCTTGTTCAGCCCGTATTCGTGAGTTTTCTTTATTCACGCTTTTCGACTCACTGCCGTCTTGCAATTCGAGCCCAGCAGAGTCTGGAGACCGCTGCCCCACTTCATTCACAGTGGTCCTAATCTTCGGAGTAGAACAGTGTGCCAAGTGCTTTTCCAAAGTACATTGTGGGGGCAAATGAATTCTGTTATACTGCGATTTTGCTTTCACATCTTGTTTATATAAACAGTCAGGCGCTGGTTCTAAAGCATGTATACACACTTCATATTGCCCTTGTGAATGCATGCGTTATTGTAGACATTGCAGTGAATTGTCACCTTCAGGCGATTGGCCGAGGTCAGCATCCAACCTCGCACTTCTGTGTGACTCTTTTTAGTAGATTTAGCGAAACTCTCGGTCAGTTTCTCTCTCATTTTCTCGAAGTCAGCTTTTAAGCGCTCCATTAATCTGGCTTCCCTTCCAGCCAAGTCCAGCCCAATGATTTCAGTAACTGAAGCACTTGGAGTCACGGGTGCCATTTTTCCAATGAACTCTGAGGCACCTATGACTGCCTCGCCATTTGTTACTCCAATACTTTTCTCCAATAATGCTGTTTCATCCTTGTCGGGAATCAAGGAGACCATTTTAGCACAAGTCTTGAGGTACTCGATTTTCGATCGGTTTCGTGCACCAGCCGGCACCATAACGGCATTAGCTTCACTGCTCGCCTTGTCAGAGAAGTTAAATTTAAGAGGTTTTGCATTCATCAGTGACGGCGGCACTTCCATCTCCAAGAGCTCGATGTCAGTTACATCGAAGGGAGACTGGAGTGCTGCGATGTCAATTTCAATCACTCTTGATCTTCCATCTTCGTTTGTATCAACATTGACTTTTGTAACTGTTTTGCGGGCAGCGCCAGACACCCCGTGCTCTGCAACCTCCGCCTCAGCACACGGATGGTTCGCCCTACCATTTTCCGCATGATCCTCAGCAGATATGTCAACATTAGAAGAGGCTTTCGGTGTCATTTGCTTCATCAACAACTTGGTCGCATTCAGACCAGTCGCCGCCATTCAAGCCAATCGAGCAAGAGACGGGATGGTAAGTTCACAAAGACCGCTACTTTTAATGTTTTGCTGTGACATTTCTCGCTGCACAAACTTTTCCTTTGACCAATCATACCCCTCCCAGATTACAAATAGTTTCTGCTGGTTCTTCATCTTGTAAACACAACATGGTTTCAGTCAAAGGACTGTCCCGAAAATGCAACAGTTGCAGTGAATGTTTTAGTTTTGAGCGAGTCAGACTGAACTCTGCGCACGCGCTCCGCGCTTGCCTAGGGTATTTGAAGGCACAGAAGGATCAAGATTCAAAGTCCCAGTACCCCAGTAACTGCAGCTCCTCTCAGCAACACCACTGCTGCAGACTGAACTCTGCGCACAAACCCCGAATTTGTTTTTCAACAACAGTCTCTTCTCAGAACCTGGGTGAATTCAGATTTTAAGCGGAAGTCTACTTCACAGTTCAAGAAAACCAAATCAGGTAATTCAGGTTTGCAACAACGTTTCAACACAGTACTTTTTAACTTCAACTTGTCAATAGAAAATTCCAATACTTCAATGATTCAATAAAGAAAATGTAAGTTTCTTCTTCATAGTACGATTGATCCTCTTTGGATAAAGGACAACTTCGCAGTTCATCAGTAGCCACCGGTAAAACGGGCACGGCTGCTGCCAGTATCATTCTTTTTCTATCAACCAGTAATGGGCAATAACCGGGTCATTACGGCCCCGCCAGACTCGATAATTGCCCATTCCTGGGCGTCGGAAGAAAATGCTCCCCATTCCCATTTGAGCACCATAGGGCTCAATGGGAATGGGGAGGCCGGATGCACCAGAACCATTCAGAATGGTGCCGGTGCATCTGGCATGGTCTGCTCGCGGGTGCTGGTCCACCCACCTGGTCAGACCTGGCAGTCGAAAAGGCACCTGCGAACAGAACTCGTAGTTTGTTTTACCGGTACCGTTGCTTATAATGAGGCCCATAGAAACGAACCCACTGCTATCGCACACACTCCCGGCCTACTCAGCACCCTTCTACATGCCTGACCTCTT
Organism: Ambystoma mexicanum; assembly: GCF_040938575.1. Classification (NCBI taxonomy): domain Eukaryota; kingdom Metazoa; phylum Chordata; class Amphibia; order Caudata; family Ambystomatidae; genus Ambystoma; species Ambystoma mexicanum. The sequence goes on along the minus strand of NC_090923.1, from coordinate 42,347,411 downwards.
AGGAGGCTTATTGTAGCACATCTCGGACTAAGTATACACTCTTTCTCAGCCTTAAGACTTCCTTCCCTTACCTTGTATTATGGTAGCATGTACACCACACTACCTCTGTCATTACACCTTGAAGACCCGTGATTTTAGCACGTCCAGTGCGCTTATTTATAGGAGGATTGTCAGCATATTGCAATGATAGATTAGCAAGTAGCATAGATATCGCACCTGGAAGACAGTAAGGCAACTGGTCTATCGTGCTTAGGAGATGCATTATGAGATTGTTCATAACGCTTAGAAGATCTATAATGGCAAACTGCCTAGTGGGCCTAGAGGACTCCCTCACACGGACGTCTTGATCAAACAGGTCAATGACAAAGCTCCATTTGAGCATCAAGGTACGGATAAACGCACCTATTCTGTGGACATCTGCAGCAGGCATGGCTAACCACACGCAGACGCCAGAATGCCGTGACGACCTGACAACTTTGGTCTACTGGGTACATAAAGAGTCTCTTGCACTCCCGCACTCTTCTGACCTCCCTCAGCAGCTGTCCTCATGCCTGATCTCTTGGATTGCTTATTGGACCCCGGCCAGCCCACCTAATTCCTAATCTCAGCCAAATGTACACACACACACACACATTCTAAGCCTCTGAGTATTTCCCATACTCTGGACTGCGACCCAGAGGGCGTTCCTACCATAAGGGAGTTGAAACCATAGCAATGGAAAAAGACGCTATATCAGTGTGCTAAAATACAATAAAAAACAAAAATATTTATGAAGCAGGAACCACACTCTCCCATAGAAGAACTGAAGAGATGGACAAAGTTCAAACATCCTGGGAATGCAGATTTATAGCCAAGGTATAAGCTGGCTCAGTGGACTCTGCACTGGCCTAGCGATGTTCAGACCGCAGTTTATTTTTTCCTTTTGAGGTTGATCTCTTTAGTATTAATAAGTTTGGTCATAATGACATGCCCATTCTGGCCATGTTGACTTTGTTCTCTACCTGCTTTCCAGGGCCGATCTTTTTGAGGATGATGCCATCCAACAAATGCTTAAGTACAGACCCTGGTGGGCTGAAGCCTCTGCTAAAACGACAGCACAAGAAGGCCATCAAGCTCCTGAGCAAGGCATCCAGGAACCACATGGTAAGCTGCACACAGAGGAGTGGCCTTCATGCTCTTCTCCATTGCTTTCACCCGTTGACTGGGCCTTTTGGCCAAGTCTGATGCACAGCTCACTAAAGTCTTAATATAATTGCTCAAGGCTGTTATTAGTCTGAATGTGTTTTCATTGTTTCAAACTCAGACTACTGCAGGAGTGACTTATAAAAAATGTACACATCTTCACAACTTTCAGGATAACAGTATCATGAATTGTGTATGTGTGCTGTTTAGGACAACTGAGAAGCGGTTCCTAGTTGGGGGGTGAGTTCCGAACTGTGGCTTTGTCATGAGTCTCCTGATCTTTTTACTTGTCTTGAATGGTTCACGCACCTTTTCCTTAGTGAGGACTCACTAAGGTTGCTACTCTGAAATATGCTCACAGAGAAACTGTAGGCCTCCCTGGTGGGGGTCCCAAAAAGTTACCACCACAGGTAGCTTTAAGGCAGTGGGGCCTTTGCACTGGCCATTGGCACCAGTGGGAAATGGTGGCAAATCCCCCAGTGCACTTGCCAGACATGTCTTATTAATGAGTTCATAGTAGATTGTTACAAAGTAAATGTGCTAAAGGTTTTGAAGTGTGTGACAATGTCCCCTGGCTGACAGCGGTTGTGTGAGTAAAAGTGACCATTACGTTTGGGTGCCAACAATCACTGTGTGATGCCGGGCCATGGGTGTTGTGTGCAGAATCCGTTGACCCCAACCAACTTGTGAGACGGGTACAAGGATTTAGCACATTTACCACACATGGACATCTCGTCCTTGTGACTAATCTGGACAATTCATCCCTTCTTCCCCGAGGGACGACACCCTCTTTGAGGCTAGGGAAGTTAGCCTGCTACGCAAGACCGCCCTACGGATTTGGCGAGGTGGGACCTCACTGGGAGTGACCACCCTCTTGGGGACATAGACTCCCATTCCAGAGCGGAATTCCCAGCCCAAACCATCTTGTCTGCATATATAGATGTGGAAAAGACTTTAATGTCTCCTGTAGCTACCATATTCCACAAAGATCCTTCTTTACCTCTAATGGGTACAGGTAATGCTAAACACAGCCTGAATGCTATGGTCTATGAAAGACACTGTTCCATTGTAACTGCCTCGGTTAGAACCAATTCAACTCCAAACATTCTAACATCACACTCACAGCCTACATTCTGAGGATGGCATCAGTCCTGGCACAGCATACATGCAAGCATAAGAGCCAACCCTAACACCTCCTTTCCTACAACAACAAACACACCTTGAGCCCACCTGGAGTAAGCCAACCCTAACACCTCCTCTTGCAAAAAGACAAACCCACAATCACACACTCGCAAACACTCCTCACACTCAAAAATTGTGCCAACAGACGTAACTAACATCCTACGACAGACCCAGCCACCACAACTACGTTCCTAACCAAATAAAATACCACAAAATCTACTTCCATTCCCCCTTGCCACAAAGAAACCTCGTACTGCCACTTTCGAGCACTAACACGTATTCCAATTTCCTTTCTTTCCACTGGGAATGTGTGACCTTTTCTTCTGGTCTATTGCACAGACTGACATGGTGGTCGGATTTTGTTTGTCACGCTTTGAAGTTTCTCACAGCTGTCACAGCGCTAGCTCCGCCCCTCGCCGCCTCACCAGAGCAGGCTCCCAACTGTTTCTGAAAGGAACGTTCCCTGAACACATACATAAACATTCCAAAGGAACATTCTAACATGGAGCTGAGCTTACCTGCATACATTAGTATAAACATAACACATCCCCCCCTTTAACCTTTGACCAATTAATAATTAAGGCAAAATGTAAAATTGCCCAACAAACACTTTTCATCAAGATGTACCAAAAGATTGTGAGAGATTTCATTGACAAAGCACTCATGACTATAATGCAAAATGATTAACCAAATGAAGATAATTTCATTACAAATCAAACCTCTCATAAAAGTGTACAAACAGATTGTTGAACATTTCATTGACACAGAATTACTTAGTGCATTACAAGTAATTGATAAAATGAACATGAGGAACACTTTCATAGTACCTTCAACTTCTCTAACAAAACCATCTAATTTGTGGCAGGCCATTACCACTACATCCTCGCAATAGGGAACCAGCCCACAATCAACTACACCACACCCTTATCCACCAATGACAAACAAGAACCTTGAATCACTGATAATTTTTTTACCAAAGATGGTACTACCTAAGCACAGATGAATTACTCCCTTTTCTCTAAAAGAATCTTTACCAACCACAAGAAAAATCAATGAAACCATAAAAGCTAATTCCCACGAACTGTATCCATCCACAACTTATTCTGATTTCCATGTGTGGATAGACCTACCTTTTCAGAAAATATGGAACGGCCACCTGAACCCAGAAGACCGCCAAAAAAACATGCACCAAGTGCCGGGACAACCAATCCCACCAACACTTAATACTCCATTTGCTCACTTCCACTCTTGCACAAAATCACATCACACACGTGGCAATTTGCGCGCAAAATATCTGACAACAAGTGTATAAACATCAATTGCGTTCATAATATTTGGCTACAAAGACCTTTGTGATGTTGAGGGGAATAGCAATTTTACTTTGCTTCTAGTAGTATGCGGGATGGGTTTCTGGAAGGATACTTCTTTGAAACAGTGCCGGGATTTCTCATCTCCCACAATTTGACACACATAAGTACACTCAATCTCAACCGTCCTTCCTTTTTCACACTCTCTCACAGAAACTCATTTGCGCATATAATATTTGGTAAACAAGATTGTGCAAAATCAATTGAGTCCAAAATATTCAGCTACAAAGTCCTTTGTGATGTTACCTGTGAAAAAAACTGTATGTTATCACATTGATGCAATTAGTATATTCTCACTAACCAAAAACTTGCACTATGTGCCGGGACAACCAATCCCCAAACCGTGGTGCAACCACCTGAACCCAGGAAGACCACCAAAGAAATTGCACTATTTGTCCCGGGACAACCAATCCCCCAAAACAAAACTGCACTTTGTGCCGGGACAACCAATCCCCAAACCGTGGTGCGACCACCTGAACCTCAATGTCCGATCACTCCCAGCTCATGCATCTGATATTCATGACCTCATAACCAACAATAACATTGAACTATTAGCCATCACTGAAACATGGTTACATGAAGCATCAGGCCCAGCCGTTACACTTGCACTACCACCTGGCTTCTCCATACTCAGACAGGATAGGCCAGATCGAACAGGAGGCGGAGTAGCACTCATCTACAAAGAGAACCTCCAGCTCCGACCTGTCAGTCACCCCCCGACCAATAACTCTGACCTCTTATCGGCCAAACTCACACTGTCACCCAACAGCACCATCAACATTCACCTACTATACCGCCCCCCAGGCAACACCCTAGACTCCCAGGACAACATCATTCACATCATCAGCAACAATATCAAAAGCTCCACCAAAACCCTTCTACTAGGTGACTTCAATCTCGGTCTCAACGACTCCAAGAACAAATCGGCAGCCTCCCTCACCAAGGAACTCAATGACCTGGGCTTCACCCAAAAAATAGAAAGTCCTACTCACATCCTTGACTGGATTGCAGACCTTAACTGCCTCTCCACTATCACCTCCAACTTCTCACTGCCTTGGACGGACCACAACTGCATCGAGTTCTCTATTCCTATCACCAAAAACCACAAAACTCTGACCCCTGCCAGCGCTGCACAAGTCAGAAAGCTCTAAAAAACTCATAGAGGAGAACCTGCGCCCATACCTCAATACCCCTGAGTTAGCTCCTCCATTCGCTAATGACCCCAACATCCTAGCAGACATCTACAAAGATGTCCTCACCAAAGCTATCAATGAAATAGCACCACTTGAATGGAAAAAAGAGAAGAAATCCCTACACACCAACTCATGGTTTACAGAAGAGCTGCATTCTATGCGGTCCCACAAAAGAGCAGCACTAGAAAACTGGCAATCTGACCCCTGCACCAATACCAAAAACAAATTCAATTTAATCTCCCACCAATACAAGACAGCTATCACCGATGCCAAAGCCAAAGCTTTCAACACACGAATCTCCAATGCCAAAGCACACTCCAAAGAGATCTTCGCCATTTTTAATGAGCTCATCTCCCCCCCTAATACACCGGACGAAATAATCAAAAATGAAGCTTGGTGTACCAGCATTCAAGCTGCCATGCTACACAAAATTGACCTTCTCCAAAAAAAAATCAAAGACCACTGCAAAGCACTTCCTCAACAGACAGGATCTAAACCTAGCAACACCCCACCCACCTCTTCCAAGCGCACCATACCTGATTTCTCCTTCAGAGACATCACTGAATCAGAAGTTATTAACCTACTAAAAAACCTCAAACCCGCCCCCTGTAAAGGCGACATCTGCCCACCCAAACTAGTCAAGGACTGCGCAGACTGCTTTGCGCCGCTCTTCACGGCATTCATTAATGCGTCCTTTAAAACAGGCATCATCCCAGCTAACCTCAAAGAGGCATGGGTCCGGCCTCTCCTAAAGAAACCTACTCTCGACCCCCTACAACCTAACAACTACAGACCAATAACCACAGTGCCTTTTTTGCTTAAATTACTGGACAAAGCCGCACACTGCCAAATCCAACACTTTCTGGAAACCCACTCCATCCTCGGGACTAGGCAATCAGGCTTCCGGAAAGGACATGGCACAGAAACAGCCCTGGTAGATCTGAAGAATCAGATCACCCAAATCATGGACAAAGGCAAGCCTGCTCTTCTGCTCCTTTTAGATCTCTCAGCCGCTTTCGATCTGGTTGATCACAAGACCCTCACCTCACACACTCAGCCAACTTCTCCAAAGAAGCAGCCCTCTGGATCTCTTCCTTCCTAGAAGGAAGAGCCATGAAAGTCTTCTCAGGCATCGCCAACGCCACTCCCACGACAATACACTGCGGGGTCCCTCAAGGATCCTGCACTGCACCCACACTCTATAACTTGTTCACCAAGCCCCTCTTTGACAAACTATACTCATACGGCATTACATACACGAACTACGCGGACGACACACAAGTACTTCTACCCCTTTCAGGATCATACAACGAAGACGCAAAGGCACTCCACACAATCTACTCCGTTATAAAGGCATGGATGGCAATTAATGGCCTCTGCCTCAATGGTGACAAGACTGAAATCATGATACTAGGTCAACAGAACACCCTAGACAAACTTGACAAACTATACGCCAACTTCTCCATTGACAACTCCATCATCCCCGTATCCACAGCCTTAAAGACCTTGGAAGTATACCTTGACTCCTCTCTATCCATGACCAGACAAGTCAGCGCAATCACTTCTGCTTCCGCACACACCATCAAGCTCATAAATGCCATCAAGCCCTACCTCTCCAAACCTAATTGCCTCTCTGTAGCTAGAGCAACCATTGGAGCCAAATTGGACTACTGCAATGCACTCCTAGCCGGCACATCTGCCAAAAACATAAACAGACTACAAGTCACGCAGAACAATGCTCTTCGGGCCGCTCTTAGTATCCCAAGAAGAGAGCATATCACACAGGCCAGGCACTCAGCCCAATGGCTCCCGGTCAAAGAACGGATCACTCTCAAAATCCTCACCCTCACTCACAAATGCCTCTCTCTCTCCGCCCCGTCCTATCTATCAGAAACCATCCTCAAACCTTCCTCCTCCCGTCCTACCAGGACGCAATACTCTAACCTAATCTGCATCCCACTCATCAAAAAAGCCAAAGCCGGAGGACTAAGTTTCCCCCACATTGCAGCCAAGACCTGGAACGCCCTCCCTGCAGACATTAGAGCGGAAAACTCTCTTCCCATTTTTCGCAAGAAGTTGAAAACTTCATACCTTGCAAAATAACTAAAACGCTCAGGAATCCATGTAAATATACTGCATCTCTTTTGTATACATGTCCACTGTAATTTTTGTATTATATGTAATTACTGTACCCTATGTAACTAAGATTTTGCCTGTAACAAGCACCGCGATGCCTCCGGGCTGACGCGCGCTCTACAAATTTGAATAAATAAATAAATAAACCCAGGAAGACCACCAAAAAAAATGTGCACTCTTTGAGCCAGGACAACCAATCCCCCAACTGTGGTGCGACCACCTGAACCCAGGAAGACCACCAAAAAATTTGCACTCTTTGAGCCGGGACAACCAATCCCCCAACTGTGGTGCGACCACCTGAACCCAGGAAGACCACCAAAAAATTTCACAATTTGTGCCGGGACAACCGATCCCCCAAAACAAAACTGCACTTTGTGCCGGGACAACCAATCCCCCAACTGTGGTGCGACCACCTGTAACCAGGAAGACCACCAAAAAGTTTTACACTTTGTGCCGGGGCAACCAGCCCCACCAAAATATCTCACTCAAAAAATGCACTTAGTGCAAGGACATTTGTCCGCCAAAGTCAAACAGTCACCCCACTGTTGCACTTTTCTCCAATAAACTTTTTTTTTTTTTTTTTTTATGCTGCAAAGAAAGGTTAATAATACGAAGCACAATTAGAATAGTGCAATTAGTGAATGGCAAACATGTCATTATCAACCCCTTTTATTTCTTACAAGAGCCACACTAGCAATACTTTTTCCTTCTCAATGGCTCCTTAAACTGCCCAAATATATCATCAAACCACGCCAAATTATGACGCTCCTTTTCATTTGTGTTGACAGGATATTTTGGAGCAGAGCCCACAGAGTATTCAGAAACTCGTGAGAGCGGCTCTTTGAAGCTTCCGAAAATGTCATCAATCCACCCGTAAATGAAAGGCACGCCGTCCAGCTGCCTCCGTGCTGGCTCTTGATGCTTTACATAATCGCCATCGTGATCTGGCAGCATTGACTCAGTACAAAAACAGTCATTATTTCTTACTGTGTCATAGTTTATCTTCATGGAGCTCCTTAGTAAAAGCTTGTTGGTGTCATTACTTACACGATGCTCATCCGGAAACAAAACACCACCTTTATTCAAGTCATGCGACGTGTTGCAATCACACCCTCCGCTTTGAAAGTCTTCTGAAATACCTGATCTCAAATGACTGGTATCTGTGGTATGAGACCAATCAACCTTGGAACAAAAGGACGTGTTTCCATATTGTTTTTTATACAGGGCATTCTCTTTATGACAGGCCAACCGTCGCTCTCGTGAGCTGATGGGGTTAATCTTCCAGCCAGCGACGTCATCACTCGACTCTCTGCAGCCAGCCTAAGCAGAGACTCTGCACGACACAAACCAAGCCTCCTAACATCGAAAGGTGAAGCTTGCTCTCTCACTCTTGTATGTTTGAATACAGCCCAGAAACTGCTTTCTTCTCCCATTCCGCTCATGTTTAACGGGACACAGCAGCTTATCGGCACAGAACGCAAGGGAAAACTCTCCATTTCTTCCGTAACTCTCACAGCTGGGGTGCTCAGGGCTGTTCCCAGTCTGCCAGCACAGCACAGCACACTAAGTCGTCACTCTGCCATATATCAACCACTTCCTCCACCCCCTCCATATCGGACTCCTTATTTAGGGGAAGGGGTGGGTAATGGACCCGGTGGATGCCTCCCCATATTTCGGGCCTTTCATGCAGAATTCCCTTTACCTCATACATTTCTTTCTCTTCGTTTCTGCTGATGAGATTACATGTGCCTTCCTTTTTCTTCTCCCTATACTTCATGTGATCCATTGGTGTAAGCGCTCCTTCTGAGTGGACATCTGCTGTTTTCCTCAATCCCATCCTCGTTGTCCATTGCGGTTGTATCAGAATGAAGAACACGCGCTCTGTACTTTATAAGTATATTTATTTAGAAGTTAACAGGTAAGCATGAAGGCAGGGAAAAGGCATCCACCGGTCCAGTATACACCAGAGCAGGCTCCCAACTGTTTCTGAAAGGAACGTTCCCTGAATACATACATAAACATTCCAAAGGAACATTCTAACATGGAGCTGAGCTTACCTGCATACATTAGTATAAACATAACAGTAATGCTAAACACAGCCTGAATGCTATGGTCTACGAAAGACACTGTTCCATTTAATCCTGTGATGTGTTTAAGAGGAGAACAGATCGTAAAGGGAAGAGAGACTCCTACTGATTCATAGAACTGCTACGCAGAGGCGAGCCGCCTCAGCATCGACGTCCTGGAGGGGGCAGAGCCAGTGGCTGTGGGAGGGCAAACGCAACACTAGCGAACGCCTGAATGTTGGTGTTGTACCCTGACTGAGGAACCGAGGTTGGAGAAGAAGTGGAGAGAGGGAAACGCACCCGTCTAGTCTGGTGGCATGACCACGAAATGACCTTTGGTGGGCTGGTAACTGATGCCAAGACCAGATCATATGAGGGAGCCCAGGTCCCCGAGCTCAGCACTAGTCGGACCATAGCTACCGAAACAAGTAGCCACGGGGAAAGCCTACGAGGTTACAGTAGCCTAAGTAACCAGAAGGAGAGCGTATCGCTGAGAGGTGTGAACACTACGAAGATCGACATAGTTACAGAAGCCTGAAAAACCTGACAGAGAACGTTCTGCTACAATTTATGTAAATTGTGAATAATGTCTGGGAAAGCTATCAAGTTTACAGGGGCCTGAGAAACACAAGTGGAGGAATGGAAATGTTCGCAACAAGAGACAATTTTCTTTGTTAAACAAAGCGTGGACTCCATAACTCTATAAAGACTGGAAAGAATATCCTACTGTGAAAAAGAACTTTAAAGACTGAGAACAAGTTGAGTATAGGTTGGGTCAGGCATAAGCCCTGCTGAGGCATTGTACAAAGCCTCCCCTTTTCCTTTTTAGCTGGGTGTTTCCTAAAGTGGAAGGAATATTTAGTTATATAGCATTTGGACCAAAGAACTTTATTTTGTCTTCATCGTGCACCATTAGCGTTCATTTTGCTAGGCAGGGCACTTCCCTCATAGGGCTAGTTAGGTGTTTTGTTTCTTTTATTTTAATAAAACTCATTGAATATGACCCTTATACCTCCGAGTCCTCGTTCTGATTCACCACACCCTTTAAGAAATACTCGATGTGTATTGATGATACTGACTCTGCGAGACCAGCTGCAATGCCGGAAGTGACGAATAGGTGCAATTGTCTTTTTATTTGCCCTGCCTCATATTGCAATGCCAATCGGCTCTGGGCATCACCAGCAGCTTTTCATTCTGGCATAGTGGAAACAACGGTGCGTTTCTTTTATATTGGAACTTCTGCTAATGAAGACGGCACATTTTAGGGTCCTGATGTTTTTGCCCATAACTTGTCAGAGCTGATTTTATATTGAGTGAGGAAGTATACGGCTTTATTCTGGGGACCACCAATTTGATGCATCATGGGGTCGAGTGCTTCCCCAGACACTGGATGTTGGAGCGAAGGGTGGCGTGTGAAGTATATCCTTTCCACCCTCTCTTGGCCCCTGTCATATGAAAGGGGACAATCACAGTGCTTCAATAGAGGCCAAGCACACAGGGTCTTTGACCCTCTCATTCCAACCATCAGCTGAGGCATATCAAAACCTACTAAGACCATGTAGGCAGTAGTAACACACCCCCTACCCAAATAAAATGCCTATCGGCACTTTTAAGGTAGACGCAAAGCTCCATTGTAGAAATAATTAATCTTTCCCTTTAAGGGAAAGCAATTCCAATCAACTGACATTGGTACTGTGTGTTTAGATAAAGTTACAAACTCAGTAGCAAGATCAGGCAAGTCATTTCACTGAGCTATAAAATAAATGTACGAGTCCCATTGATACAGTACTGCCATTCCGTGGCTTTCTGAGCAAGGAATGTAGGAAGCTGGCGACAGTTAATAAATAATTGTTCCCCTCCGCCCCCACCACCCGGTTATTCTCACACTAGCAATACAAGGTTGCAATTTCACACTGCAGAGAAGTTTCCAACAGAAGCATCCTAAGAACTCAACAAATGTTTTACTAGCGTCCAAATCCTATGCAGGGAGAACAATAGACCTTACCTGAATGCAGGCAGCACTGGCTAAGGAAGACAGTGGGCCTCATTACACGGTAGGTGGTAAGGGTTTACGGGTACCGGTAAGGGCACCGGTACCGGTAAACCCTTACCGCCTTACTATGAGGTCCCTTTGCGGGACCCGACCTTAACGGCTGGTTTTACCAGCCGTTAAGGAACGGGCCCGCTAAGGGACCTTGGTGCTAAATACGGTACCGCAATTTGCGGTACCGTAATTAGCGCCTTCCCCATTCCCATTGAGCCCTATGGGGGCAAAAATGGGAATGGGGACGTGCCTTGGTGAATGGGGAATTACCGCCCCCGCTCCCCTTGGAGTAGGTAACGGACACGGTAAAATACCGGCGGCAACCATGGCGCTAATAGCGCCATGGTTACCGCCTACCGTGTAATGAGGCCCAGTACATTGAAAGGTGGGTGGAAAAGTCAGTTATAGGCTTGTTCTGACCCCTTAATCCCAGAGTTGCTCAGGTGCATGCCTAAAATGCAGCCCAGCCCAAACGGAGATCACATGTGCACCCAGCGGAAAGGGGAAAGAGTATAAAACCCAGAGCTACCAGGCAGCCAATGTGGATTGCAGGAGAAGGAGGCCTGAATTTGGCGATGGACAGGGACTAGAGATGGCTTGCGAAAGTAAAGGCTGGAAAGACAAAAGAAATGGGAGACATTGCAGCAATGAAGAGCAGGATACGGTGTTGAGAGCTAACAAGGGAATGGAGGAGGTGGTACATCAGTAGGAAGTGGTGAGTGTTACAGAGATGATTGTAACATTAGAGGTTGCTGGCGACCAGGCGGTAGCAGCCCGAGAGGTCGAAGGCAGGCTAACATCAGATGTTGAAGTTCCAGTAGAAGAAGAGGCAAGGACATCTGCTCATGAAGGAAGAACTCTAGTAGTAGCCCATGTCCTGTGGTATTGTGGCATTCATGAAATCAGGTCGTCCAGTGCTCTTTCCCTTACAGCTGGACTGTGAGTGAAGGGCAGATGTCCTGATGGGTCCTTCCTTGCCCTGGGAGCGAGGAAGCTCATTAACTGCAGCGCAAAACACCAGGGCTACATAAATTACATTTCCGTGTAGTGTTGTAGTCCTACCAATTTGCCAGAGCCAGTCCTTCCCCTGTGGCTGGTTGTGGGAGTTGGAAGGACCCAATTCTCTGTTTTCCCCCTTATGTTGGCAATTTCATCGTTCCATACCTGACGTACAACATGCTAGCCAGTGTTTTCTCTCTTCTGATGCAGAATTCCTGAGTCCAGAAATCTCATAGTACTCACCTTGTGTATTGCTGGCATGGTCTGTCGGATGTTTCTTTTGTTTCCTCTTGGTGTCTTTCAGCCTATCTCCTAGGCGTTCCCTAACAAAGAAGGCCTTTCCCTGCTTGCCACCACAGTGTCGCCTGAAGAGACAAGAAGACTACTGAAGGAGATGGGAGGAATGGAATCCAAAGGGGAAAAAGCCAAGAATGCAACAAAAAAAACCAGCAGAATTGATGGATGATGGAGTCTGGTAAGAAGGATACTGCAACTGGCAATTCCAGAAGGAGTTCCAAATGTAAAAACTGAAGGGCGAGGAGATGAATGACCGCAGCAAGCATGGGGGAGGAAACACAAGAGGGATACTTTGGAGAGAAAGGAGGGCACCGCCACAAGCAGTCCAAGAAAGAGGACACAGTAGGTGAATGGCTGGGCAGATGGAGGCAAGAAGGGAACAGAGTCTACCCAGGGGGGAGCCAAAGGGTTGCAACGTGAGAGGCTGGTGATCTCCGCCAAATAAATAGAAATCTGAGAAACGGACACCATCTTGAAAGACTAGTACGTTGTTGGAATTACTGGTCTAGAGTGATGGCACATTACGCTCCAATACGCCTTGGTTTGCACAGCGATCACAGCGCTGCGACAAGAAATCATTGCAGCAGAGGACGGAACTTGCATTCCACCAGTGAAAGATACAGCAGTTCGAACAGAGCCGGAGGACGTTGCTAATTATGGACCGGCAAATGAGATGCTCTTCATGGTGAAATACAAACATTGATTTTGACATTTACTATACTGGGTGGCCATTGCCAAACACTTACTGACACACGCTCGGAAATGGGGGTGGGCTTAGAGGATGCTTAATGACTTCACACCTGTATAACCTGGCCCCTGTGGTAGAGCAAGGCAGTATTTGGCCTGGGGATCTGAGGGACCCCGAGAACAAATGCAAGGGGGAGGAGGAGGAGGAGGAGGAGGAGGAGGAGGAGGAGGAGGAGGAGGAGGAGGAGGAGGAGGAGGAGGAGGAGGAGGAGGAGGAGGAGGAGGAGGAGAAAATGGGACAAACGTGTTTGGGTGAGGTCCAGGGAGAAGGAGACGGTGCAAGAGACCAGGCAGTGCAAGGACGGTGGAGCGGAGGATGGAGGTGACTAGTGGACAGCATGTTGAAGGTGAGATATTGATTGGTAGAGGAAGTGGTACTTGGGTGTGAGTGTGTGTATGTGTGGTAGGTAAGGTGCCTGAGAAACGAAAAGGATGGTTTATGTGAGAGTAGGAGGGTCAAATAGTAGAGGGGAGTAGAGAGTAGTAGAGAGCAGTAGGAGAGAAGGGTAAAATACTAAAATGTAGGTTAGTTATAAGAAGTAGATGTGAGACAGTATAACATTGGCGTAACAGAAAAAAAGAGAGGAGCTATAATAGAAAGTGGGAGGAATTGAAATGGGGGTGTGAGGAAGGGAGCTTTTCTGAGATTTGGTGTATTCTTTCTGCCATCCGTGATGCGTGATACACAACAGATTGATAGTAATGCCTTTTGGCCCAAGAGGTGTCACTCCAAATAATCTTCTACTATAACTGCATCATCATATACACACAAACACAACAGTGCGCATACATTATACAATAAAAATGTGTGCATATAGTATTAAAATCATGTCACAATTCATTCAGTGCTAGTCCTAAATTTTGTCAGTTAGTAAAATTCTAAAGAAAACCTACATTTGCCTATCCTAAAATTGCCTAATGACTCAAAAGACCACTCCTTCTCCAAACCGCCCATAGCATGAAATCAAGGCAAGCAATACATTTCTTAGATAATTCGTAGAAGTGTCGTGACATATTGTACACCTCCTTAGCCAAGCTTTTTATGTATACTTGGAGACATAGTTTACGAAAGTGCTGTCTGTAGATTGTGAGGGGTCAAATGCACAATTCTGTACAACAGTTCCAAACGAATAAGGAAATGCTGTCTTGTAACAAAGTTCCAACACAGTTCTTTGTGGTTCCCACTTGATAACAAAATGTTTCAACACTTCAGAATTGTTCAACAAAGGTTATTTTTTACCACTTGTAATAGTGAGAACTCAAGCAACCTTCTTCTCATAGACAAAGAATACTTCCTCAGTTCATCAGCATCAACATGAATTGTCTTTGTCAGGGTTGTTCTGTAACAACATATTTGTTTAGAAACACTTATATACTTATGTGGCAGTTTATAGAACACTTTCTTGTACAATGAAGGTTTGTCAGGATCGTTTTCTGCCACCACTTCATAGCACTGCATAGACTTCCACCTGGTTTACTTTCATGCCAGACCTACTACTTCAATTACAACGTTTTTATTCCCATTCCAGGCCTACTACTTCAAAGTTCTCTGTTCAGGTATACTCTCCTGCCCGAACTGCCTAAAGTGTTCAACTTCAAACTCTGACCGGTATACTCCCCTGCCAGATCAGTAAATTTCAAACAACCTGTGCTTCTGTGGTTAAGATCAGCTTACTAGACCTTCACAGTGTTCAACTTCACAACACCAGGGTTTAAGCAGTTCTTCAGGGAAGACAGGATTCACATTGGTGTTTTTTATTACAATACACAACCTCCAACAGAGACAATAAGACACTTACTCATGACATGCACAGCGACCGCAGCACTTAGACAGTGCTATCTGCCAATGATATCAGGTTTCAGCGCACTGCCAGAAGAGCAACTGTGGTGGTGCTGACTCATCGGGGGAGACAAAACAACGTGACAAATAGCAACTGCAAAAATGCTAGAACATATTGATGCAAAGTTACTAAACGCGAACAATGAATAGCAAAACAGAAGTCTGCAAAACAGAAAACAAAGACATGTCTTCATTTGTCTTCATTTGTAGTTCACTACAAAAAGTTTAGAATTGTAAAATCATATTTTGATAAAACAATAATAATAAAAAAAAAAAATTACACTTTTATGCCTTTCAAAACCTCTGCATGTTATGCTCCTCTCCTTCTGAATAACCTTTGCCAGAAGTCACAGCCTTCTTGCCACTGATTTCCCCACTTCATCAACCAAACACTGACCATGATATGGTCTTATTCTGATTCTTTCTTGGCTTTGGCAATGTGTGTTTCTACCGGCTAGTGTTATGCACCTTTTCTAACATGGGCAATAAGCTTACAAACCCTGGGACTTTCCTTTGCCCCCTTCTGACTTTGGCAAAGTTTGAGGGTTTTAAATTGTTTTTCTTTAGCTTTCTTTTGGCTTGGGTAATTATGGTTTGCATTACGTTCTGAAATGATTTCCCCATCATGTTGCTGGGTTTTAAATAAACGTACATGCTTAAAGTTACAGTCAGTTGATTTGTACAAAATAGTTTTCTTTGATTTCTGCAAGTTTGGTATTCAAAATTGCTTTCTTTAGTGTTTTCCCTTCTATGCTACTGTTTTCTGATGTTAATATACCTGCTCTGAGCACCCAAGCGGTCACAGAGCGATCCGGTGTCACAACGGCTTGGTGAACTCACTGGGTACAATGTACGCGTCCGTCTTCCTCGCTGCTTCTTACGGTCAGGCAATCTGCTGATTCCAGGCTGCCGCTGCCCACGCCATTTACACACAGAGCTTCCACTTCTCCAAAGGCTCTCTGGTGCTCGCCTGCCACCTAGAGACTGCCTTGTTGAGGGAAAGCTTAAAAAACATTTGCTTCATGGTACGCAGCCTCTGCAGTCAAGGTCTCTAGGGGGCAAGTTTCTTTTTCTGACTCGTCCCGCTGCAAAACCTCAGCAAATAAAGCTTTGTGACGTCAAGACCTTCTTGGGGCTGGTTACTGCTAGACTCCCTACAGTGGTCCCAGCGTCTTCTCTCTCCTCCAGTTTCTGCTTCTGCTGCAATGTGGAGAGTTCACAACTCCTCCACCTACGACTGCTACTCCGCTCCTTCCTCTTTCTCATGAACTGCACCTGAGGGGGCCTTTTAAGCCTCCCAGTCTCCCTCAAATGTGGGTCATTGCCATTAACAATCTGCACTTTGCAGTTTTGTTCCTCTGCTTCGTCCCAGTACCTTAGGGATTGTGGGACTTGAAGTCCATAATGCAAAGATCAGTTTTTCTACCTTCTATTTTGCAATAGGCCATTAGAAGTTTGGGGTTTCGGGGGAAGTTGCAAAAGGGGATTTCCCATTCCTCCTGACCTGCTCCCCCTCCCCCTCATGTGATCCTCATGCAGTACACCACCCCCAGGGTGTTGATCAGAAAGCGTCTGCCATTGCCTAGTCACATGAGAAGGGTTCCAGACCAGGTTTTCTGGGTGATCATCTCTGATTCATCACAAGATGTACACAAGAAAAGAGCACCAGTAATGCAACAGATAGAACATTTGAACAAAATAGGTTTGTGATAAGAAGTCCTAAACTCATTATATAGTGAACAAAAAAGTAAACATATGCAGTGTTTTCTCTTCCCATGAGGCAAACTGGGCCAATGTCTGTTGCCATCAAAAGCCAGGTGTGCTGAATCGTCGCTAAGGGTAGAGTACCTTACCTGTATTCTAGATAAAGTGACCGTGCGTAAGAGGGAGTGATCGTATCAAGGTAACTTTCATAACCTAGAGCATGTTAGTGGTGCCAATAGTTTGTGATGGATCTAGAGGAGCCGCAGAGAATGCAGATCTTTGCTCTCAGATGTCGATGTGTGCCTTAGAGTGTTGTTGATCAAATGGGGACTGGACCACAGGTCAACACAGCCCAGAGAAGACAGCATGGACTTAAGGTGCTTCAACCAAGGCAGGCTTTTCCCACCGTTCTGAGACGATGTCTTCTCATGATTCGTTATATTTGCTCAAATAGGGCGAGGACCAGACACGAACCAAATAGCAGACCGGGCTGAAAGCAATCTTGTCTACTATGTCTACTGTAACCAAAGATCGTAAGGGTCAGGACAAATGAAACAATGTATGAACCTTCTGGCTACACTAAACTTCTAATAACAAAATACCCAATGGGAAGCCAAAACAAATAGTCCTGCTCTTCAAAAGCCCACCCCTATACTAATGCAGCAATCAAAAGGATTTTGTAGGCGTTACTCAGTCTGGGATTTCTGGTCTACCTGCTTTCAGCTTGACTTCCACCAGGCACTTCCCAATAGACCGGATGTCGGTTTCCTCTAGACCTGCACTTCGAGATTCACAAGCAGTTCATCACTTCTCGCCTCGTATTTGGACTTTCACTACCCTTTAGCTTTGGGTTTTCCCCCAGTTCCACTGCCAGACTGGGACCGCAGGATTCACAGTAGGCCCTTCACTAGACTTTGGTTTCTCATTTCTCGCCAGGTCTTCTGGTAGAGCTTGATTTAGGATTCTCAGTAGACCCTTTTCTAGACTTTACCTTTGCATGTGCTCATGGGACATTTTTTCACCCCCTTTTCCATCTGCATCCTTATCAGGCAGCTGCAATTAATATGTTTTCATGCCATGTGGAGGTCCTAGGCTCTTAGCCATCCAGTTCCCACAAGGTCAGGAGATGTGGACCTTCTTGACCTCCTGGTCAAGCTTTTCGTCCAAGGCTCTCCTTTGTCGATAGCATCTGCTCCGTTAGTCGTGTTATCTTTCCCAGAAGTTAGAGGTTCCACCAGCTTGCAGTCATCCTGGGTACCTCTGTGATCCCGCAACCTTTTTTTTTAATCCTCCCTCATTTGAGTTTTTTTCTTCTCAGTTCCCAATGTTATTCCCTATTTTTATTTGAATCTGGGAAAGTGATTGATTATTACCTGTGTTCATGCGATCCCTCTTTGTTATATCATTATTAGTTACTTGGCAATTGGGTAAATGATTGATAGGTTGGTTAGCTCTAATGAGAATCTTTGAAGCGTTTGTTAGGCAGAAACCTGTGCAGTTCCCTTGGGGACCACTGCAAAAGATTTAAGACTACAGGTGTTTGGCAGTAAACCCACTTGGTAGAAGTCTGTACCACACAGATTCACTTGGTAGCTGTGGTTGAGCAGTCAGACTTCCCTCAAGAAGAGTTAGGCAGTATATAGAGTATACACAATAGGTACAGAGATACAGTAGCACAAGCAAACACTGACCAGAGCTTTGGTGTAAAAGTATATAGTTATTTATTTAAAGACACACTTGTAGATTGTACTAGCACAAAGAGGTAAGTAAATTCAGCACACAGTCACTATTATATATACACAACCCTAATTACTTATCAGACAAGTCTTAATGAGAAACATCACTTATTTTCAGACAGGTGAGCGCTTAACATAAGATGGCACTCTAATAAGTTATTAAAAAGGGAGGGAAAAAGGCAGAGTTATGGAAGCACACAAATTTCAATACTTTTAAAAGAACCACAGTAAGGCAGGATAGGCAGGGTTCTACTGGAGAGCAAGGAAGTCAATTTCAAGGCCCACTCTTGGAAAGAGCAAGCAGAAGGGGTCCAGGTTCACACAGTGGGGTTATGCACAAAGAGTCTTGTAGATAGTTCACACACAAAGAATGAAATTAAAGTCAGGAAAAGTTAGCTACGTTGTCCCAGGCCAGCCCAGGTTAGAAAGTCGAGGCTTTACTGTCACCCCGAACGATCTGTCGCAAGGGAAGCCAGGCGGGACACAGTACCTTAAGTGTGAAGGAAGCTCCAGCGGGGGCAGTTGTTCCTGGCAGCGGGTGCAAGTCGGTGTTTCGTCCAGAGGAAGAGGAGGTCTCGCCGTGGAGGAAAGATGAAGGTCGTTGCACTGCCAGGGAAGAAACCAGCCACGGAGTTCTTCGGTTAAAAGGTACTACCCTTCTATTCGCGGTAGTGGTAAACCGTGGTATTCCGGTTGCCGGGGTGCTTGGCACGGGCAAGGCGGCCACGAGATGCTCCAGGAAGGTGAAAAGAAGGCAAAACTGGTTATCCCCACCAGTCAAAGGAAGAAGAATCTCCGGACTGGAGATCCCCTCTGTCTTTGGGAAAAGTGGTGAGACGGTTCAGCAGGGCTCCACCGGTGGTGGTGTTGTTGCAGGTCGGCTCAGCTTCTCCCTCCTCGGATTTTTAGGTTCTGTGGCGACTTCTGATGTTCCAGTCCCCAAAGCCCTGCTTGTATGCAGCAAACCCCCATTCATTCAGCCTAGCTGTCAATCAAACATGCTAAGTGGTGAGCCGGCCGGCTCACCACTTGGGCCAATCACCACTTGGGCCAATCACACAAGAGTGCGACTTGAGTTGCCAAGGCAACTCAGTCCAGGGTGCCTAAACCCCCTCCCACACCCTCTGTGGTACCCAGATAGAGTGGCACCACTTTTGGAGGCTTCTGTGGAGAAGCCCGCCAAAAAGTGGAAAAAAGGACTCGACTTGGGTTGGAGTCACAGAAGAGAACACAAACGCCATTTTAGAATCGAGTTATGGCAAAAAATACCAACCGGTGAATTAATATTAAATAAATAAACCGGCGGTATGTTCGAGGCTATAGGAATTAAATAATTAAAGTTGGTAGCCTCGAACAATGGGAAAATCCCATAGAGAGATATTCGCGGTCGAATATAAAAAGTAGTATCCACTGCCACCAGCCAAAATTCGATCAGGGGGGACGGAGACGTGCCCCCTCGAACAACAGACCCCGGGGCAATTGAATTGCCCCGACCAGTACGTCCACAATATGATGGTTTGTACTGGTTTCTGTTCATAATTTGGGACTAGTAAAGCCAATGGTGACTTTACATGCCCTGGGAGACAGTAGTCAGTCCCAGGGTATGGAGTCTATGTTTGGGGGTCGCTACGACACCCCTGGGCTACGGCACGGAGGGCACTGTGTAACCCACATCAAAAAGACATGAGCCCCTATGGAGTAAAAGACCCCATAGCCCATAAAACAAATGGAAGGACAAAGGAACACCTCAAATCATGTCTAAGAGTGGGAGTAAAAGAGTCTCACTCTTAGCAGGAGAAAAAAAGAAACCCCAAAAAATCAAGCAAAGCTGCTGGGGGACTCACTAGGTTTGGGAAATTAGCTTTTACAGAGAATTCTCCCAACAGCGTTGAAGGAGGGGAATGCAGCAGTTGGCATCATGTTGGAACTCTCTTGAACACGCGGTTCCCAATCTTCCTGGTCTTTCTAGCCCCATCCTCTTTCCAGGACAGCCTCGGTGTAGTGTGCTTGAATCTCTGTCTACCGGCTTTCCTTCTTGATGTGTGAAGTGAATTCTGTGAACTCTGCTGGTTTGCAGTCATTATAATTGCCTCCAGCTGGGTTCCGTGCATGTTCAGGAAGCGCTGTGGGCTTGAAGGATTGCTGATACTTACTCCTTGAATCCAGAGGGCATTTTGTGAATGTCTGCAATTGTTTGACAGAGCAACCTGAGGGTTTGGTGATACTCGGCTAACATAAGTTCTCCAGCATGGGGTCTGGCATGGATTCACATGCTCATGAATATTCCCCGTCGTCAGGCTGGGAATCCTCGGTAAAGAAAAAACCAGTATCAGTTTCGTTTCTGATCTGTCTTTCGTAGTAATAACCAATCACTGGTCTCTGCATCATACTGACCACAGCCAATGACTGCCCTCTACCTAAGCACCGCCTCTGGCAGCCATCTTCAGATTTTTACCGCACGTTCATGTGTTGGGATCCTCGTGCTATTGCTCTCGAGCGTTAGTGCTATTTTTTCGCGCTTTTTCACGAAAAACTTCGATTCTTTCGGTCAAAAGAGCCTCAAGCTCCACCGATCCTACATCCGATCAACGGGGACCCGTGTCGGATTCATCTGTGCCCCTCAAGGGTGAAGATTTCGTCGAGCTACACTTCGGAGGACTCCAGAAGCTTCTCAGGCCCGGTCTCGGAGATGGCCCAGGAGAAGGGAAGCTCGACGCCCGGAAAGCTGTTCAGGGTCTGCCCTGGATGCCAGCTGCAGAACGTCTTCAAGGAGGACGAACACTCTTTCTGCCTTTACTGCCTTCATGAGGACAAGACGCACGTGGAGAAGGACTGTGCGTTTTGCGGCAACATGTCGGAACGGACCATGAAGGACCGCCATCAACGTCTCGCCAACTGGCTGGAGGGTAAGAGCCCGTCTGGCGAGAAGAAGAAGAAATCCGAGCGGTCTTCTAAGACCTTTGAGGGCGCCCCGGCGACGGGGGCCCAACATAAGGCCAAGCACCGCGAGTCCGCTGGCACCGGGAGCGCCGAACGGTCGGGCTCTACGGGCGCCAGGCAGGGCGCACCCTCCCCGGCACCATCAACCACGAGCCAACGCTCTGGGTCGGGTAAGAGGAAGGCCGAGCACCCGGCGAAGCTCCTGGAGAGGCCCCGGTCGAGCTCTAAGGCAGAGGAGGAGCGTGGCAGTGCCCCCTCCCTCAAGGATAAGGCGGTGAGCGCACCGAAGGTGGTGAAGGCCTTGATCCATCCGACCAAGCCCTCTATCGAAACGGTTGCGGCGGCCCTGGCTCAGCCTGTGGTGGCTACACCAGTGGTGGCGACCTCAGGGCCCAGAATCTCCCTGCCTCCGCGGAGGGAGTCTTCCTTTGTGCCCATCGATAGGACCCCCGTGAAACCCTCCGTGGGGAAGAAGAAGGGGGGGCAGGGCGTCGTCGTAGATTCGGCCTCAACCTCAGAAGAGGAGCTGATCGAGGTCTTAAGCCACGGCCTAGGCGTGGAAGAAGGCCTGCCCGTCGGAATGGACCCCGACGCAGGTGACGACGACGACATCGTCGAGGATACCGACGGGGCCCCTGCTCGCCCGTCGGATTCCCCTCTGCCAGCGCCGCAAGACAACTCGGCGGCCATTTTGTTGGCCATACAGTCCTTATGCTCCGAGATAAGGACGAGGCTACCGTTACCGACGGAGGAACCTCTCCCGTCGGGGGATCCAGAACCGGGACCTTCTGGTGTTCCCCCCACCAAGAGAAGAAGGATCCATCCACCACCTCCTTTTCAACCGTCGCGCCCCGTCCAGCCCTCCTCCCCGTCCAACCGAGGGGATGATACGGGGACTGACACGGCAGCGACGGGTACGGACGACGAGGCATACGACGAGGATTTTCCGTCGTCGCCTCCCACCAGGGCTTCTCCGCCCGACGAGATCGGATCTTTCCACTCCATGATCTCCAGGGCTTCCGAGCTTTTCCAACTCTGCCCTGAGGAGAAGAAAAAGGAAGGCTTCCTTTATCAGCGGCGCGAGGCCAAGAGGAAGACGGTCCTCGCAGTGCCTCTGTTGGACGACATTTGGGATGAGGGCCTTTCCCTCCTCAAGAACCCTTCCACGACGCCAGCTAGAAGAGACCGGTACGAGAAAAAGTACTGGGTCCCGGACACGGCCCCCCTATGCCTCCGGGCGCAGCCTACCCCGGACTCCGTCGTCTCCGCGGCAGCCAGGAAGAAAGCGGGGGGGGGTGCGGCCTCCACATCAACTTCCCCGCCGGACGGTGAGGGAAAGAAATTGGATGCTATGGGACGTAGAGTCATCTCGTCGGCAGCGACGACGATTAAAGCGGCCAACGCCTTGGCTATCGTGGCCCGCTACGACAGGGAGCTCTGGTACAAGATAGCTCCCCTGCTGGATTTTCTGCCGGACGACAAGAGGGCGGAGGCCCTGGAGATCCTGCAGGAAGGTGAGGTGGCGTCGGACCACGCCATCACCGTGGCGACGGACATCGCCGACACTGGGTTCCGCCAGCTGGGCAACGGCGTTTGCCTTCGACGTCGTGGATGGCTCAAAGCTACAGACTTTCGGCAGGACGTCCAGACCAGAGTCCTGGACATGCCCTTCGACGGGAACAACCTGTTTGGGAAGACAGTGGACGATTCCCTTCAGGCCATCAAGGCGGATACTGAGACGGCCAGGGCCCTTGGAGTCCTGCAGCAACGACGAACGCCCTTTCGGAGCGGCGGAGGCAAGGGCGCCTCCAAAGGTTCCGGCGGCGGTTTCGCTTCCTACCGTCAAGCGGCCCGCTCGTCGTCGCAAGAGGCCTACAGAGGACGAGGCAAGTCTAGCGGACCCCGCCGTCGTCGCCAAGGAGGTCAAGGCGGCAAGGCCGCGTCCAAGCAGGATTGAACCGGCCGTGGGGTCGGGCCCCCACCGAAGCACCCCGGTGGGAGGCCGGCTGGCGGGCTTCGTCAGCGTGTGGGAGTCCATCTCCACCGACCGTTGGGTGCTGGACGCCCTGGCCCGGGGCCACACGCTCGAGTTTCAAAGAAGGTGCCCGCGCGTCCCCCCCGTGGCCAGGAAAGAACTTCACGTCCCTCAACTTCTCCTGGAGGTAAAGGCGATGCTCAGAAAGGGCGCCATCGAACTCGTCCCAAAGAGGCTTCGGGGCTCCGGAGTCTACTCGCGATACTTCCTCGTGAAGAAGAAGACGGGAGGATGGCGCCCCATCCTAGACCTGCGACGTCTGAACAAGTTCATCAAGGCGCAGAAGTTCCGGATGGTCACCCTCCAGCACGTCCTGGGTCAGCTGGAGGAAGGAGACTTCCTATCGTCGTTGGATTTGGAGGATGCCTACTTCCACATTCCCATCCTAAAGGGGCACCGAAAATTCCTCAGATTCGTGGTCCAAGGGCGTCATTACCAGTTCAAAGCCCTTCCCTTCGGACTACGGTCGGCACCCAGGGTATTCACCAAGTGCCTCGCACCGGTGGCGGCGCAGCTGCGCCGCGAGGGGATTCACGTCTACCCCTACCTGGACGACTGGCTCATCCGCGCCAAGACGAGGGAGCTCGCCGTGGTCCACACGGCAAGGACCGTCCAACTCCTCACGGACCTGGGATTCTCCGTGAACTACGCCAAATCCCACCTGGTGCCCGCGCAAGTCGCACTGTTTCTGGGAGCGAGGCTCGACACAGTGTCCCTTCTGGCCTCCCCGTCGGAGGAGAGGACCAGGACCATCTTGGGCAAGGTGCAACGGATGTTGGTGGCCGACGCGGCCAAGGTGAGGTCCATCAAGTCCCTCCTCGGGATGATGTCTTCCTGCATCTACCTCATTCCCATGTGCAGGCTCCGGATGCGCCCGTTGCAAGAATTCCTGGATGCGCGCTGGATCCAGACGACGGGCAGCTTCGAGGAAAGGATCAAGCTCGACGAGAGTTTCCGACGAGCGATACGGTGGTGGGGCACCCGCGCGCATCTGACGGCGGGCATGGACTTCCAGACCCCAGCCCACCAGGAGACTGTGACCACGGATGCCTCCCTGGAAGGGTGGGGAGCGCACACCGAAAATCTGCACGCAAGGGGACTCTGGCTCCCGACGGAGAAGTCCCTGCATATCAACGTCCTGGAGCTCCGTGCAGTGTTTTGGGCCCTCAGGTCCTTCCTTCCGTCCCTCAAGGGCAAGGTGGTGAGGATCTTCACCGACAACACCACCACCATGTTTTACATCAGGAAACAGGGCGGAACCAGGTCCCCAGCGCTGTCCAAGGAGGCGCAGGACCTGTGGCATTGGGCCGTCGCCCAAGGGATTTTTCTGGTGCCGTTTCATCTGGCAGGGATAAAAAACACCATCGCCGACTCACTCAGCAGGGAGCTGCGCTCGTGCCACGAGTGGGAGCTACGGCAGGATCTGGTGGATCGCCTCTTCCGACGGTGGGGCACACCCCAGATCGACCTGTTCGCGACGGCGACGAACACCAAGTGCCGGAGGTTCGCCAGCAGGTTTCCCCAGACGAGGAGCATGGGCGATGCTTTCTCGTTCCCCTGGGAGGGCCTGTTCCTCTACGCGTTCCCTCCCTTGCCTCTGCTAATCCGGCTCGTCAACCAGCTCAAGAGGTCACGGTGCAGGATGATCCTCGTCGCACCTGCGTGGCCGAGGCAGATATGGTTCCCGGACCTTCTGGACTTGTCAGCGTCCCCGCCGATCAAGCTGCCGGCGGACGCGGATCTACTCTCCAGGGAAGGAGGCGCCATCCTCCACCACGACCCGAAGTCGCTGAACTTGCAGGCCTGGCTCCTGCAGCGCTAGAGTTTGGAGGATACGACATACCGGCCGATTGCAGAGAGGTTCTTGCAAAGGCCAGGGCGTCCTCGACTCTTAAATGCTACGGACACAAATGGAAGAGGTTCTCTGTCTGGTGCCACACACAGAAGATTAACCCTCTACGGATTACGGCTCCCCAAGTACTGCCGTACCTGCTGACGCTGGCCAAAGCTGGTCTGGCACACGCGTCCATCAAGATTCATCTTGCTGCGATCTCTCGATACACCAGAACCACGGGGCGGACGTCCTTGTGGTCTCATCGTCTGGTGAAAGAGTTCATGAAGGGACTGTTCAGATCGTTCCCGCCGGTGAAGGCTCCGGCCCCGGCGTGGGAGCTCAACGTGGTGCTGACCAAGCTCATGGGACCTCCGTTCGAGCCTCTGCACTCGGCCCCGTTGAAGTTTCTATCGTGGAAAACAGCTTTTCTTGTGGCCATCACCTCCGCACGACGAGTGGGAGAGATCCAGGCCCTTTCCTGC
This sequence comes from Ambystoma mexicanum, assembly GCF_040938575.1. Taxonomy (NCBI): domain Eukaryota; kingdom Metazoa; phylum Chordata; class Amphibia; order Caudata; family Ambystomatidae; genus Ambystoma; species Ambystoma mexicanum. The sequence continues at coordinate 42,321,627 of NC_090923.1, read as the reverse complement.
AAGGCCCCGTACTTGACTTTCCACGACACGAGGGTAGTGCTCAGGACGCACCCCTCCTTCATGCCCAAGGTGCCGTCGGACTTCCATCTCAACGAACCCTTGGTGTTGCCTGTGTTCTTCCCGTCGCCTTCGTCGCCGGCTGAGAGGACTTTGCACTCGCTGGATGTGGCTAGAGCGCTGAAGTTCTACGTAGACCGCACGAAGTGTTTTCGGAAGACGTCACAACTCTTTGTGAACTTTGGACCTGTCAATCGGGGGAAGGCTCTCTCGAAGGCTTCCATTTCCAGATGGCTCTCCGGCTGTATCATGTACTGTCATCGGTTGGCAAACCGACCGCTGCCTGGCCGTCCGAGAGCCCATTCCACCAGAGCGATCGCAGCTACCACGGCGTTCCTATCTGGTGTGCCCCTGCTGGACATATGCAGGGCTGCTACGTGGAGGTCGACGCACACCTTCACGAAATTCTACTGCGTCGACCGGGATTCCAGGGAGGAGTCCAGGGTCGGCCAAGCAGTGCTGCGCAACCTGTTCGCCTGAGGTGAGCCTGGTGAGGAGGTAAGATGCTTAATGTTGAGTTTATGTGATGCTTAATGTTGAGCTTTTGCCACCTCCCGTGGTTGTGCATGTGTGTACTGCTATGTATTCTTTATTCATGAGCATGTGAATCCATGCCAGACCCCATGCTGGAGAAGGAACAAGTTACTTACCTGTAACTGTTGTTCTCCAGCATGGGTCTGGCATGGATTCACATGCGAACCCTCCCGCCTACCCCTCTGCGGCTCTTCACTTGGTCATACTGCCACTTCACGTGCTTCCAAATCTGAAGATGGCTGCCAGAGGCGGTGCTTAGGTAGAGGGCAGTCATTGGCTGTGGTCAGTATGACGCAGAGACCAGTGATTGGTTATTACTACGAAAGACAGATCAGAAACGAAACTGATACTGGTTTTTTCTTTACCGAGGATTCCCAGCCTGACGACGGGGAATATTCATGAGCATGTGAATCCATGCCAGACCCATGCTGGAGAACAACAGTTACAGGTAAGTAACTTGTTCCATGCCCCACATGCATTCTGGGACCTGCAGTTTACCAAGTTCCTATCTAACCCCATATTCTTCACCACAGTGTTACTGCATCTCCTCGTGAGTCGCCAGCCTGGCTAGATCCCACTGTACCAACCCTTGGAGAGTTACTTCCTGTAGCAGCTGGGCCAGCTCTGTCCATAGTGGTATGCTGCTTCTTCGGGCAAGAATGGGGAGTTTGGTGCACTCGCCACAGTGGACAATCTTATTGAATTCTATGTGTTTGTTATGCTGTACCCTAACCACCTCCTTTCCATTCTAAGCATTGCCCTGGACTGCTAAGCCCTGTTTATCCCTATGTCGGCCAGACAGGTATGACAGTTTCTGTATTGTCAGCAACTTGAAATAGATTGCATAGATTCACCAATGATGTCACATACAGCACATTGTATTCCTCAAAACTCAAAACCCACATAAAAACAATTCCGATCACTAGTTATGGATCCCTCGACGGTTGGAACAAGACAACCACGATAAATTAAGACCTGAATAAGGTTTTGTTTGACAAAAAGAAAGAAAGAAAAAATAAGTGACTGACAAAGACAAGAAAGCTCATGTCTAAAAAAGTGTTGTGTGTTAAATTACGTATATATAACAAACTTGTCACATACTTATCTCACTGTTTGCATAATGTGCTTACATGAAGTCAGTAGTACTCATTTGAAATGAAAGTGTGTAGAATGTAAAGACACACACGTGATCTTAATTGTTTTTATGTGGTTGTTGAGTTTTGATTAATACAATGTGCTATATGTGAAGCTATGCAATCTATTTCAAGTTGCTGACAATAGAGAAACTGTCATACCTGTTTGGCTCAAACAAAGCAGATTGAGAAAGGGGTAGTTGTTCTGATCTGTTCTCTATGTATACGTTTTGTCCCTATACCAGATCAACCCCTTCCCTCCCCCCCGAAAACAAAAAAGAGGGAAACAAACCCATTTAGTATCACTAGCCCTATGTGAGCCAGGGACAACGTGCAGGAACCCCAATTGCCTCGCTGTAGATCAGTCCTCATTGCCCCCTAATCACAATAAACACTGACAGATGTCCTAACCAATCCACACCGTGCAGTTCTCCCTTCCCCGTGTGACATTACTAAAGGAATTCTAGTTCCAAGTCTGAAAGCCACAAATGGTATTGTCCTCTTTCCTCATTTTTGGGCTGCCTTTCCCCACCTTTTTCTTGTAACTTAGGATCTATTCTATCCCTTCTTGCCCACTTTCTTGCAAAGCTACTCAGCACCAGATTCTATCCTGCACAAGTATTTTGTCATTCTCATTTTATTCTGCGCTACTTGTATACATTTGGCTGCATTTTGTCATCAATGCACAGACATACAGGGATATCGTACAATCTTAAATTGAAGAAGGGTATCCTGTGTCAGTTTGAAAACCCTGCCAGCTGACCGCTGGGGATGGCAAAGTTGCTGATGTAGATGGGAATTAAAGATTTTTAGTAACCGCAATCTTGCTTATGAGCAGGAACAATGTAATGTATTTTCTGTGATCCTTTCCATTTGAGCTGTGCTTTACTCCGATACTCTCTTTACGCTTAATGCAGCAAGATCTGCCTTAGGAAATAAGTACCACGCTATAATATAACGAAGGAGCAGCGAGGCGAATATAGAAATTACTGGAAGAAAGACACTCCTCAGGGACTCATTGCTGTGGCTAATCCTCTCAAGAATTTAAGAGCCAGAGGACCAAAATAAGGAATTCACTCACAGGAGTCCATTGCTGTATCGAACAGTCGATCGGAATAGGCAAAGGATCGCAATAATGACTCTCGTCGTATGGAAGCCCGACGGTGTCAATGCAGGAAGGAGTCCAAATGAAGGGGAAGAGGAGTAAGTCCTCCGCACTCAGGGAAACATGGCTGTGTGTAACAGGGTAGGAGAGTAGTCGGGACCCTGAACCGAGTACCTTCCTGCAGTTGGACTCCCCATAATAAATGTTACCAAACGTCAATAGGGGGATGGCAGCGGTGCAGAACGACTGATCTAAAAAAACAGTAATGTTACGATCTGAGATCGGTATGAGCTTATTGCAGAAACACTTAAAATGTAAACTCCACTGCATGCTGGCATTGATGTTAGAGGAGGTTTACCCACATGATTACAATGTGTGATCCTGGGCACTTTACTCCATCTACATGTGCCTCATTTCCATGATCAGTGCTTAGAAACAGGCTGAATGTTGGATGCCAATGGCATACTGTTTTGTGTGCCAACAATGGACTCCATTCATACAGCACATTTTATTCTTCAAAAATCAACAACCACATAAAAACAATTAAGAGCACTTGTGATCGCTAGAGGGTTTCCTCAGTCTCACTGAGACGTGGTTCATGGCCAGCTCTGTCACGAGCTTTGACACTCTCCTCCCTGACGGCTACAAGATCCTCTCTGCTCCCAGGTCCAATCGTTCCAGAGGGGGTGTAGCCTTGATCTTCCCTGAGTGGATTCCTGCCTCTGTCATTCCTAACCAGGCCTACTCTTCTTTCGAATGCCTCGCCTGCAGGCTCTCTCTCTCCTAGCCATTCTCTTACTGTGGCTACTATCTATCGGACACCTAGCCAGATCTCCTCCTTCCTCTCTGAGTGGGCAGCCCTTTCCGCTTCCCTCCTGGTCTCGACCACTCAACTACTCCTTCATGGAGACTTCAACATCCACCTGGATGCTTCCTGTCCTTCGTCTGGACTATTTTGTGACCTTTGCGACCCTCTCTCTCTCTCTCTCTCTCTATTCTTCCCTCTGGCCCGACTCACTCTGCAGGACACACTCTGGATGTTGTGATCTCCTCAGACCTTCCCCTTTCTATTCCTCTCACCACTTCTCTCTCCTGGAGTGATCACTTTCTCCTTTCCTCCCAGCTCACGCTCTCTACCCCTCAGGCCAAGCCAACTCCAGCGATGCTGTCATGCGTCCGGTTTCCAGGTTCAAGAGTGGCACGAACCAACCATCCCCCCTGCAGTCTGGGTGCCTGCAAGCAAAAGCCCACACAGGCCTCCGAGACCCCAGTGGGTAAAGGGGGTTAGGGAGTCGTTGGTTGGATGGGTTCAGGTTGCGAGGATAACTGGTAAGAGGGTTAGGAGAGGGGAAGTGGGTAGGACAGGGAACATGGGAAAACACAATGAAATGCAATTACATTACATACACTAACATACATGCACTGCACACACTACACAGTGTAGAAAGGCACTTATCTCTGGGTTGAGTGCTGGCCTCCTGCCTGCGCACTCTCAGGTCTGGTTCATGGAGCAGTGTCAGTGCTGCAAAGAGAGTAGGAATTACTAAGCGTGTACACACACAGACACAGACAGGCAGACACACACACAGACAGACACACACACACACACGCACACCACCCCCCCTTTGAACATGCGCAAGGTTAATGCCCCCTTCAGTCTGCTTTCTGCCTCCGTGTTAGTTACATGCAACGTGAGAGTTTTGCCATAAGCATGCCGTTTTAACGCCGCACGTGGCTCTGCGCTGCACCTATGCCGTGGGGTGTAGGGTTTACTCAAGAATCGTGCTGTCTGTCGCACGTGACATGTTGCGACTTGCCGAGTCGCTCAATTTAGCCGCAAACGTGAAGTGCTGTGGGGCGTGGCCCCTCGTGCTGGTCCTGGTAGTGGGAACTCCGGTTGACACATCCTCTCGGGTCGTGTGTTCAAGCACAAGGCTCATGCTTTGGCTCTTGTGTGCAAGCGCGCGCATGCCTCGCCCAACGTGGTCCTGGTTAAGTAGTTCCTGGCCCAGGGGTACTTGGGTATTGTAGTTTTGCAGGTCCCTTTCCTGCAATGAGGACATAGAAGCCTTCTATAAGGTTGCAGTTTTTTGTCTTTTGTTGTTTTCTTTATTTTACATGCTTTTAAGTGTGTATAAGCCCCAATGAGGTTCTGCCAACAGAGTCCCAAGCTCCGCTCCATGACAGTACTCTTGCCCCCCCCCCCCCAGCCTCCTCCGGCCTGTATCCCACCCAATCTATAAAGTAGTAAAGCCCCTCTTTTCGCTGTTGATAATTTAAGATAGCCTGCATCTCATATTCCGGATGGCCTTGTACAATTATGGGCAGTGGCTTTTCAGTACGGATGGTAGGGTGGGCCGGTTTTAGTAATGAGACATGGAAGGTAGGATGAATCTTCATTTGAATGGGTAGGCTCAATCTCACTGCTACTGACTATAGCGGAAATGGTAAAATGATCAAGAAACCGGGGTTGTAATTTACATGGACCAGTCATTTTGATATTACGTGTGGACAACCAAACTCTGTCTCCTTGCTGTATTGGAGGGCTTTTCTGACGATTTTTGTCAGCATAGGTCTTGTAAGTTGCTTTTGCAACCTCTAGATTTTTTTCGTATGTAAGTCCAAATCTGCTGAGCATGGGAATGACGTCCCGTCAGGGTGGGCAGATCTACCTGCGGAGAATTAGCGGCCGTGGGCAACACTCTTGGATGAAAACCATAGGTACCGAAAAATGGGGTACATTTAGTGGAGGTATGTTTGGTGTTGTTGTAAGCAACTTCTGCTAACCAGATATATTGAACCCAGGATGTCTCGGCACTGGTGGTATAGCATCAGTTTCTGGATGGTAACCAGACGACAAACTCACATCCATGTCTATTAATCGACAGAAGGCCCGCCAAAAGCGAGAAGTGAATTGAGGGCCGCGATCTGGAATCACGCACGTGGGCAACCCATGCAACCTTACTATGTTCTGCAGGAACATTTCTGCCAGTTCGCCCGGCATGGGAGTTTCCTTACAAGGGATGAAATGGCTCATTTTGGTAAGGGAGTCAACTACTACCAAAATCGAAGTGAAGCCCTGAATGGGTTTTTAAGTCCACAATTAAGTCCATGGTGACTGTATGCCATGGAGTTGGTGGAGTAGGCAACGGTTATAATAACCATGCAGGTTTTTGATGGCAGGCCTTTTGTCTCCCGCAGATGTTACATTCTGATACGTATAGACGTACGTCGCGGTTCAGGGTAGGCCGCCAGTAATGGGGAGCTACGTTTTGTTGGGTCTTAGTTATCTCCGGATGACCTGCTGTAGAGGCATCATGGCACCATTGCATGACTTCCTTTTGCAATTTCACTGTGGGTAAGTACAAAGCCATGGCGTAATACGGGATGCCATTCACTAATGAATGCTGTAACCCTTTGGAACACCAATCTTGCAACTCCTGGACCGACATGGCCTTGAGTACATTCTCAAAAATGTTGGGTCTGCCCATTACTCCGATGATACGCGTAGCAGGTACTATGGTGCGAGATTCTATCGACTCCTTGGTTTCACCTTCCGGATACCGTGACAAAATATCCGCCTTTCGGTTATCGGTACTGGGCGATAAGTAATCAGGAAATCGAAATCGGCAAAAAACAATGCCCAACACAATTGGTGGGGACTCAGGGTTTTTGCCGTCTTAATAAATTGCAGGTTCCAGTGGTCTGGGATCACTGTTAAGGTATGACGAGCCCCTAAAAGGTAATGCCACCATTCTTCGAACGCAGCTTTTACCGCCAACAACTCCTGGTCAGCGATGGTGTAATTGGCCTCTGCTGGAAGGAGCTTCCGAGAATAGTAAGCCACCAGATGCGATAAGCCTGTCTGAGGGTCTCGCTGTGATAACACTGCACGAAGCGCGTAGCTGGAGGAATCCGTCTCAACAATGAACGGTAGAGCTAGGTTCGGATGTTTTAATACCGGCGCCGAAGTGAAAGCCTGTTTCAACTGTAGGAAGCCTTGTTCCGCATCCTCATTCCACTGGAATGTTTTTCCCTTTTTGAGCAATGTTGTGATGGGCGTTACCAACTCTGAGAAATTTTTAATGAAACGCCAGTAGAAATTGGTGAATCCCAAGATGGCTTGCACTGCTTTAACTGACATGGGAACCAGCCAATCTAAGACAGCTTGTACCTTTCGCTGATCCATTTGTACTCCAGCAGGTGTCAAAATATATCCTAAAAATTCCACTGGAGAACGGTGAAACTCACACTTCTCGATCTTGGCAAACAGACAATGTTCCCGTAGTTGTCGTAACACTGCACGCATGTGTTTCACATGGTCATGCAGGTTTTTCGAGTATATCGTCTTTGTATACCACTGCGAATACGTCCAGGTACCCGCATAGGACTTCGTCGAGAAAGTGTTGGAATGCCGCTGGTGCATTACACAGGCCGAAGGGCATGACCTGGTTTTCATACAAGCCGAATTTGGTCCTAAACGCCGTTTTCCATTCATCACCAGCTCATACTCGTACCAGTTGATATGCCCCTCATATGCCCAGTTTAATGTAGACCGTTGCATTGCACACTTGACCCAACAACACTGGAATGAGGGGTAATGGATATCGATTCTTAATTGTGATACGGTTGATCCCGCGGTAGTCTATACAGGTCCTCAAATCACCGGTCTTCCAGGGTATAAAAAAGAGAGGTGAAGATGCCGGTGAGTTGGAGTGTCTAACGAACCCGTTCTTTAGAATGGTGTCAATATAGTTTTTTTTAGATGTAACGTCCCGGCTTCGGTAAGCACATAAATGCGATTGCAAGGTAACACTGCACCAGGTTCAAGGTCGATACGGCAATCGAATGTTCTGTGGGGTGGCAAGGTTTCAGTAGCCTGTTTACTAAATACCTCCTGGTACTCTTGGTATTCTGGAGGTAGGGTGTTTAGATCAATACCCTCCATGGATATGCTGCACAGAGTGCCTCTGGAATGTTGTTCCAACAATAAGTCTTGTTCAGGTTTACAGTAATGTGTCAGACAATTTGTGGAGGTTAATGATACTTTGCCTTCCGACCAGATCACCTGAGGGTTATGCTTGTAAAACCACGGTAGACCTAGGATAACGCCAAACTGGGGGGCTGCTATTAAATAGAGCTGGATGTTTTCCACATGATTCTGTTGACACTGTAACGTTAAAACTTGTGTACAGTGTGTGATAGGTCCGGAACATAGCGCCGTCCCATCTACTGCTTTCCCTGATTCCGGAACTCCTTTACAACATAACGTCTTTTCGGCAGGGCCTACGGGTCGTGAGACACGCGATTGATCCAATCATGCTATAGGGCGTGGTTTACCACGTCTCTTGTCTCCACGACGTTCTGCCTGTCGATGGTCGAAGCATAAAGCCAAGTCCATCATGGCTGGGCAGTCTTCGCGTTGGGGGTCTACTTGAGCTATAAGATCTTTCACATTGTCTCTCAAGCCATGGTAAAAGAGGGACGAGGGACATCTGTTTCTCTCGGGGCCACTCCGCCTCAGCCACCAAGCGGTTGAATTGAGTGACATAGGTCACCAACTCCTTACCTCCTTGCCATAGGGTCAAGCGTTCCCGGTCTTTGCACATGGTTGCCGCCCTGCGATTGAACATCTTTCCAAATTCTGACTGGAACTCCTCCCAATCATACAATACCCCGTCATCCCTTTGTACTAGAGGGTTTGCCCAGGCCGCCGCATCCCCGGTAAGATAAGCTATGACAAAGGCTGTTCTAGCCTGGGGTACTTTGAAAGCCGCCGGTTTCGTCAAGAATTGGAGTTTGCACTGGGTCAGGAAGGTCTGATATTTCTGCGGATCCCCCGAATACCTTTCAGGCGGGGCTAGTGGCACTACGGATTCTGGGGAAACATGTACTTGGACTGGTGTGGTGATGGAACCTTCACCTGGGAGGGGAGACTTTTGTGCGGTCAAACTACGCACTTGGGTGGCCAATACCTCATAGTCTTGCCTTGTAGCAGCGAGTTCGGCCTGTAAATTTTGCAGGACTTTAGTAAGCTCATCCATAGTCTGGCTGATTCGTACCACTCAGGAACCTGTTACACTTAGGCTTGTGCTTCTGTCACGCATCCGGTTTCCAGGTTCAGGAGTGGCACAAACCAACCATCCCCCCTGCGGTCTGGGCGCCTGCAAGCGAAAGCCCACGCAGGTCTCTGAGTCCCCACTGGGGAAAGAGGGTTAGGGAGTCATTGGTTGTATGGGTTCAGGTTGCGAGGATAACCGGTAAGAGGGTTAGGAGAGGGGAAGTGGGTAGGACAGGGAACATGGGAAAACACAATGAAATGCAATTACATTACATACACTAACACACATGCACTGCACACACTACACAGTTTAGGCTAGAAAGGCACTTATCTCTGGGGTGAGTGCTGGCCTCCTGCCTGCGCACTCTCCGGTCCGGTTTATGGAGCAGTGTCAGTGCTGCAAAGAGAGTAGGAATTACTGTGTGTGTTTCCTCACACACACACACACACACACACACACACACACACACACACACTCGTAAGCAACACTTTTGAGCATGCACAAGGTTAATGCCCCCTTCAGAGTCTGGTTCCTGCCTCCATGTTAGTTACATGCAACGTGAGAGTTTTGCCATAAGCATGCGTTTTTAACGCCACACATGGCTCCGTGCTGCACCTATGCCGTGGGGTGTAGGGTTTAGTCAAGATTTGTTTAATTGTGTTGTCTGAAGCACGTGATGGGTTGCGACTTGCCGAGTCGCTCGAGCTAGCCGCGAATGCGGTGTAAGCTGCGTAGCTAATTAAGCATTCAAATCAATGCAGATCATATGCACTGCTCGGGCTGTTGTTCCGTAAACATGCCCAATTGGATTCAACCCGTTAGTGTCTATGGCGCTAAACAATGATTAGGCATGAACTTAGCTTCAGTGAGGCAGGGGGACCTGAGATTCTGGGCTGTGCCCCCTGCGCTTGCCCCTCCGCTTCTCTCTGTGGGCGTTCTGCTGTCTGCTCCTTAGCGCAGCATTTTCCCCCGTGCTGTTTGCCTCCCCCTGCGCAGCGCGACTTATCTTTTGCAGGCGAGGGGCCTGTGTTGAAGTGCTGTGGGGAGTGGCCCCTCGTGCTGATCCCGCTAGTGAGAGCTCCGGCTGACACGTCCTCTCCGATCGCTTGTTCAAGCACAAGCCCCGTACTTTGGCTCTAGTATACATGCGCACGCGTGCCTCGCCCAACGTGGGCCTGGTTAAGTAGTTCCTGGCCCAGGGGTGCTTGGGTATTGTAGTTATGCAATGAGGACATAGAAGCCTTCTATAAGGCTGCAGTTTTTTGCCTTTCAGGGTTTTCTTTATTTTACATGCTTTTAAGCGTGTGTAAGCCCCAATGAGGTTCTGCCAACAGAGTCCCAAGCTCTGCTCCATGACAACTGCCACCCACCTTCGTGGTCATCCGACCCATGAAGCCCGTGTTAGTTGAGGCTTTCGCCACCACTTTCTCATCCCCTCCTCTCCTCTCCTTTTATCTGACTCACACCCGGACACAGCCCCTTCCATGCTCCACTCTGCTATATCTGATACTCTTGATGCTCTTGCGCCTGTCATTAGGATCCGCCTGAAGCCCAAAGCCAAGTGCAACTCCTGGTACGACTCAGACCTCGTCATCCTGAAGCGCAAATGACGGGTGGCTGAGAGGAAATGGCGTGCTTCTGGGACATCCTCTGACAAACTGGCCTGCCGCCTGCTCCCAAGGCAATACCGGCTTTCTGTCCTCACCAAGAAGAGAGCTCACATCCAAGCCCGCGTCTCTGTGGCATCTAACAACTCGACTAAACTCTTTAAAATCTGCAAGGAACTGGCCAATCCTGCCGCAGACTCTACCTCTCCTGTCCCCTCCCAGGCCCTCTGCACATTGCTGGCCTCTCGTTTTATTTCTAAAACCCAGGACATCCTGTCCTCTCTCTCCTCTTCTCCCCTTCCTCCCTGTTAGGCAGAAACCTGTGCAGTTCCCTTTGGGAACACTGCATAAGTTTTGGACTACAGGTGTTAGCAGTAAACCCACTTGGTAGCAGTCTGTACCACCCAGATTTACCTGGTAGCTGTGGCTGAGCAGTCAGACTTCTCTCAAGAAGAGTTAGGCAGTATGCAAAGTATACACAATAGGCACTCAGATACAACAATACAAGCAAACACTGACCAGAGCTTTGGTATCAAAGTATATAATTATTTATTTAAAAACACACTGTTTGAAACACTCCAGCACTCTTATTGTAAAACACTCTAAACACAGTTACTATTATAATATATACAACCCTTATTCCTTATTCGGTAAGTCTTAGTTAACACCACTTATTTTCATACAGAGGTGAGCGCTTAACTATAGATGGCACTCCAATAAGTTCCTGAAGAAGGGAGGGAAAAAGACACAATATGGGAAGGTACACCACTCTAAGCTTTAGGAACACTATTAGCAAGGCAGAAGAGCAAAAGTCACGTGTGAGCCAAAGTCCATAGGCTGGGCTCACTCTTAGAGAGAGCAGAGCACAAATGCGCCCAAGATCACACAGTTACAATAGGCTTAGAAAGTCTTGCAGAGAGTTTGAAAAGAGTTTAGAGAGGCTCAGAAAAGTTTAGCCAGGGTGTCCCAGGCTAACCCAGGTTCGAAAACCGGGGGCTAAATCTACCCCGTACAGTCGGTGGCAAGGGAAGCCGGCGGGACACGGTACCTTAAGTGGGAAGGATCCTCCAGCGGTGGCAGTTGTTCCTGGCAGCAGTTGCAAGTCTCGTCGTCGTCCAAGGGAAGGGAAGAGAAGATCTCGACTTGGAGGAAAGATGAAGGTCGTTTCACTGCCAGGGAAGAAACCAGCCGCTGAGTTTTCCGGTTAAAGGTATTACCCTTTAATTTGCGGTCGTGGTAAAACGTAGTATCCCGGTTGCCGGGGTGCTTGGCACAGGCAAGGCGGCCACGAGATACGTTGGGAAGGCGAAAAGACGGTGAAACTGGTTATCCCCCACCAGTCAAAGGAAGAAGACTCTCCGGCGGGAGATCTCCTCTGTCGTTGGGAAAAGTGGTGAGACGGTCCAGCAGGGCTCCACCGGTGGTGTCGTCGTGGCAGGTCAGCTCAGCTTCTCCCTCGTCGGATTCTTAGGTCCTGTGGCGACTTCTGAAGTTCAAGTCCCCAAAGCCCTGCTTTTATGCAGAAAACCCCCATTCACTCAGTCTAGCTGTCACTCAAACATGCTAAGAGGTGAGCCGGCCGGCTCACCACTTGGGCCAATCAGGACGGAGTGTGACTTGGGTTGCCTAGCCAACTCAGTCCAGGGTGCCTAAATCCCCCTCCAGCCCTCCTAAGTACCCCAGACAGAGTGGCACCACTTTGGAGGGCTTCTGTGGAGAAACCCGCCAAAAAGTGGAACAAAGGGCTCGACTTGGGTTGGCGTCACAGAAGAGAACACAAACGCCATTTTAGAACCGAGTTTTGGCAAAAAATACCAACCGGAGAATTAATATTAATTAAATAAACCGGCGGTATGTTCGAGGCTATCGTAATTAAATAAATAAAGATACTAGCCTCGAACAATGGGAAAATCCCATAGAGAAATATTCGCGGTTGAATATAAAAAGTAGTATCCACTGCCACCAGCCAAAACTTGATCAGGGCGGACGGAGACGTGCCCCCTCGACTAACAGACGCCGGGGCAATCGAATTGCCCCAGCCAGTACGTCCACAATATGATGGTTTGTACTGGTTCTGTTCAGAATTTAAGACTAGTAAAGTCAATGGTGACTTTACAGACCCTGGGAGACAGTAGTCAGTCCCAGGGTATGGAGTCTATGCTGGGAGTTACTATGACACCCCTGTGTTACTGCACTGAGGGTGCCGTGTAACACACATCACAAAAACACATGAAGCCCTATGGAGTAAAAGACCCCATAGCCCATTAAACACATCTAGAGTCAAAGAAACACACTCAAATCATGTCCAAGAGTGAGGGTAAAAGAGTTTCACTCTTGGCAGGAGAAAAAAATAAACCCCAAAAATCCATCAAAGCTGCTGAGGGACTCACTAGGTTAGGAAATTCAGCCTAAACAGAGAATTCTCCCTAACACTCCCTCTACTCCCTGCTCCTATTCTGGCCCTTCTACTGCCACCTCTCCTCCCTCCTTCGCTTCCTTTCCCCTGTTTTCCCCAGGCGAGGTTTCTAGACAAGTCCGATCTTCCTCCAAAACCATCAAGGATCACATTGACTCTCTGACTCCTGCTCTGGCCGACTTCTGCAACCACTCCTTCGCCACTGGAGTCTTCCCTTCCCCCCTGAAGCACTCACTTGTACACCCTCTTCTTAAGAAAGCCTCTGCCGACCCATCCTGCCCGGCTAACTATCGCTCAGTCTCCATCACTCCTTTCCTGGGCAAACACTTGGAAAAGTTGGCCATCTCCCATCTTAATCTCCACACTGAATCTGTTGGTTGTCTCCATGATCATCAGTCTGGCTTCAGAGCAGCCAGAAGCACGGAAACGGTTCTCCTGAACATCCATGAAGACCTGTTCTCCAACCTTGATTCCAACACCCCCTGTGTCCTCATCTTATTCGATCTCTCCTCTGCCTTTGATACGGGCAACCATGCCATCCTGCTCAACCGTCTTTCATAACCGGAGTATCACTGGTCAGGTCCTAGCGTGACTAACTTCTTTCCTCTCTGATCGACCCTCCCAGGTTCAACTTGGGTCCTTCCTCTCCTCTATATCTCTAACTGTGGTGTTCCCCAGGGTTCTAACCTCTCTCCCAGGCTATTCAACCAATACCTGGCACTTCTTGCCCACCGCATTGCTGCGCTCTGCCCCAACTTCCAGTGCTATGCGGATGACACTCAGCTCATTTTCAGGCTAACCTCAGCCACCTCTTCTGCCTCTCTCATCTCAGACTGTCCGCCATTCAGGAGTGGTGTGCCGCCAATGATCTCTGCCTGAATGCCAGTAAGACCGAGATTCTCCTCATCGGCACACACACTCCCTCCTTAACTGTCACTTTGGCCGGCCTCTCTTGTCCCTCTTCCTGCTCCAACCAGTGAGGCTAAAAACCCATTTTCGACTCCAGACTCTCCTTCTCTCCTCACATCTCTGACATGTTATGTTATGTTATTTTGCATTTATATAGCGCCTTATATACCATTGGTATGGTCTGAAGGCGCTGGTAGGTTGAACGCCCTTGGGAACCGAAGTTCGGGTCAGTAGAGAGAGTAGGGGGGAGTCAAAAAGTGCATGTGCGCACTATGTATGTGTGCAGCTGGTGCGAAGACAAGTGGTAGCTGCTTCTTAGCTGTAGGTGTGGTGGTTGAGAGATCAGGAGTATGTGTTCGCTCTGGTCGGCTTTATCTGGAACGAGTGTGGCTGCGTTAGGCCTGAGAAGAACGCCTGGCTGTGTGGTGAGAAACCAGCAATGTTTACTTAGAGTGATGTGGAGTAAGCGGGAGATGTAGATATGAGAACAGTTATACCGAATGGTGTCATAGTATCTCTGTGTTCTAGATGAGTGGTGGTGTAAGGGAGAGAGTAAGCGTGGGGTGTGGCGTGATGTATGTTTTCAAGAGTTTCCTTCATTCCAAGGTTAAGTATCGTCCGTTGCATATAATCGCCCGTTCCTCATACTCGACCGCTCCACACATTCGTCCAGTCCGCACCCTACGTTTGGTTCGCACCCTCGTCCAGACCGCACACTTCGTCAGGTCTAGACACTTGTCGAGACTATATGCTCGTGTAGTTTATCCACTCGTCCAGTCTACATACTGGTCGAGGTAGGACACTCGTTCAGTCCATAATCAGTCGTGCGCTCCCCACACTCATGCGCTCCCCACACTCATGCGTTCCCCCCACTCATCTACTCTCAAAATCATCCGCTCTCCACTCTCATCCGCTCTCACTCTCGTTCGCTCTCCACTGTCAAACCGCTCTCCGCACACTCACCCGATCTCCACTCTCACCTGGTCTCCGCTCTCACCCGGTCTCCGCTCTCACCCGGTCTCCGCTCTCACCCGGTCTCCGCTCTCACCCGGTCTCCGCTCTCACCCGGTCTCCATACTTATCCGCTCTCCATAGTCCTCTGCTCATCACAGTCCTACGCTCTCTAGCGTTCTCCGCTTTCCACCCGATCTCCGCTCTCCACAGTCCTCCGCTCTCCACAGTCCTTAGCTCTTTTCGGTTCCTCATACTAAGCCGCTCAATACACTCAACCGTTTTCCGCACTCAACCGTACTCCGCGCTCAACCGCGCTCATCCGCTCCTCACAACTCGTCCGCTCACACACACTCATGCGCTCTCCACACTTAGGCACTATCCGCACTCCCCACACTCATCCGCTCCCCACACTCATCCGCTCCCCAGCCTCATCCGCTCCCCAGACTCATCCGCTCCCCAGACTCATCCGCTCCCCAGACTCATCCGCTCCCCAGACTCATCCGCTCCCCAGACTCATCCGCTCCCCAGGCTCATCCTCTCTTCACACTCACCCGCTCAACCACACTCACCCGCTCAACCACACTCACCACCTCTCTACACTCACCCGCTTTCCACACTCACCCGCTCACCACACTTGCCACACTCGCCCGCTCTCTACACTCACCCGCTTTCCGCTCTCATCTGCACTACGCTCTCGCTCTCATCTGCACTAGGCTCTCGCTCTCATCTGCACTACGCTCTCGCTCTCATCAGCTCTCATCCGTTCTCATCCACTCTCCTCCGTTCTCATCCACTCTCCTCCGTTCTCATCCACTCTCCTCCGTTCTCATCCACTCTCCTCCGTTCTCATCCACTCTCCTCCGTTCTCATCCACTCTCCTCCGTTCTCATCCACTCTCCTCCGTTCTCATCCACTCTCCTCCGTTCTCATCCACTCTCCTGCGTTCTCATCCACTCTCCTGCGTTCTCATCCACTCTCCTCCGTTCTCATCCACTCTCCTGCGTTCTCATCCACTCTCCTGCGTTCTCATCCACTCTCCTGCGTTCTCATCCACTCTCCTGCGTTCTCATCCACTCTCCTGCGTTCTCATCCACTCTCCTGCGTTCTCATCCACTCTCCTGCGTTCTCATCCACTCTCCTGCGTTCTCATCCACTCTCCTGCGTTCTCATCCACTCTCCTGCGTTCTCATCCACTCTCCTGCGTTCTCATCCACTCTTCTCCGTTCTCATCCACTCTCCTCCGTTCTCATCCACTCTCCTCCGTTCTCATCCACTCTCCTCCGTTCTCATCCACTCTCCTGCGTTCTCATCCACTCTCCTGCGTTCTCATCCACTCTCCTGCGTTCTCATCCACTCTCCTGCGTTCTCATCCACTCTCCTGCGTTCTCATCCACTCTCCTGCGTTCTCATCCACTCTCCTGCGTTCTCATCCACTCTCCTGCGTTCTCATCCACTCTCCTGCGTTCTCATCCACTCTCCTGCGTTCTCATCCACTCTCCTGCGTTCTCATCCACTCTCCTGCGTTCTCATCCACTCTCCTGCGTTCTCATCCACTCTCCTGCGTTCTCATCCACTCTCCTCCGTTCTCATCCACTCTCCTGCGTTCTCATCCACTCTCCTGCGTTCTCATCCACTCTCCTCCGTTCTCCACACTCAACCGCTTTCCACACTCAACCGCTCTCCAGTCACATCCACATGCTTCCGTTTAGTGTAATTGTCTGTTCTGTACGCTTCATCCATTCTAACTGTTTTATTTATGTCATTCACTGTATTCCCTTCTCATTCATTATGTCGTTTTGATCGGTTCAGATTTCCTGAGTTTCTCGATGATTTATTCGTATTTTCTGTTTCATTGTTTTGATCTACTTTACTCGTTTAAGCCTGCTTGTCTTTCTAGTTTACATTCGAGTTTATTTAGCTGTCATTCTCGCTTCAGGTAGTTTGATGGGTCGGTATTATTGTGATGATGCTGGATTGGTTTTATGGGAAGAGCCAGGTTTTCAGTAGTTTGCGGAAGGACGTTAAGTCTTCAGTTGAGCGGATGTGGGGTGGGAGTGAGTTCCACAGGGTTGGAGCCAGTGCAGAGAATGATGATCCGCCTAGCCTGACTGAGTTTGTCTTGGGAATTACTAGGAGGCCGGCTGAGCTTGATCTTAGGGTGCGAGTGGGATGATAAGGTATTAGTTTGTCTTGAAGATATTGTGGTCCAGTTTTATGCAGTGCTCGATGTGAGAGACATAAGGTTTTGAAAGCTACCCTACGGGCTACAGGAAGCCAGTGCAGTGCTTTAAGGGCTGGGGATATGTGGTCTCTTGGACTGAGCGCAAGTAGTAATTTGGCCGCTGCGTTTTGTGCTCTTTGGAGTTTATTCAGTTGGTAGGTATGGATTCCGAGGTAAAGGGGGTTTCCGTAGTCCAGTCTGGATATAACGATTGATTGGACAGCGGAGACTCTGTTGGGAAATGAGAGGTATGGAAAGACGCGCCTTAGGTTTTTAAGGTGATGGTGGCAGGACTTTGAGACATTGTTGACTTGGCGCGAGAGTGTTAGGTCGGAGTCTAGGGTGCATCCAAGGTTTTTTACTGTTTTAGAGGGTGTAGGTGAGTTGCCCATGGCGTGTGGCCAGGGTAGTGGGTGCGGAAGAAGGTCGGAGTTGCCGCAAACCATGATTTCTGTTTTGGAGGGGTTTAACGTTTAACAAGAGGTGGCTTTGGGTCATCCAGCGCTCTATGTTTACGAGGCAGGATGCCAGGTCGGGTTGGGAGCTGGGTTTTGAGTTCAGGAATTTTAGAATTAGTTGAGTGTCGTCGGCGTAGTTGTAACATAGGATGTTGTGTGAACGAATTATTGGTGGGAGGGTGATCAGGTAGAGATTGAATAGGAGGGCGGATAGACATGCTCCTTGAGGGACTCCCGTGTTGACTGGTCGGGCTTGGGAGGTAAAGCTGGAGAGTGTCGTTATTTGGTGCCTGTCTTTGAGGAATGAAGCTATCCTTTTAAGAGCGGTTCCACGAATTCCTAGCGAGTGGAGGCGGTCTAGGAGTATCGAGTGATTGATCGTGTCAAAGGCAGCGGATAGGTCAAGAAGGATTAGAGCGGCACATCCCGCGGAGTCTGCTGTCATTTTAAGGTCGTCCCAGATCGAGGTTAAGGTGGTTTCAGTTCCGTGACGTGTTCTGAAACCCGATTGGGCGGGGTCAAGGAGATTGTTGGCTTCAACAAAGGCGTTTAGTTGGGAGTAGGCGGTTCGGTCAATGAGTTTGGCGAGGAATCTGGTGTTTGAGATTGGGCGGTAGTTTTTGGGCTCGAGCGAGGGTTTTTTAATTAGAGGTTTGACGTGTACCATTTTGAATGCTTCGGGAAAAATACCGGAGGAAAGGAAGGCATTTATGATAGATCTTGCGTGTTCTCTAAGAAGTCACACTACCAGCTGCACCTCCTCAGAGGTATTCTTCCTTTCCTCTCCTTTCCCGTGAAGCTCACGATCTCCAGAGCTCTGGTTCTCTCTAGGCTGGACTATTGCAACAGCTTCTTTCTAAATCTGCCTGCTTCTACTCTCCGCCCACTGCAACTCATCCAGAACAGGATTGGGAGACTTGTCCTTGGCCCCAAGCCCAGGGATCGTATCTCTCCAGGACTGAAATCTCTGCACTGGCTCCCAGTGGCTGCGAGGATAAAGTTCAAAACCCTCTGCATTGTCCACAAGGCCTTCTGGGGTCTGGTGCCTCAATACCTTCAACTCTCTCTTCCTAAATATCTTCCTTCTCGAGCTCTACGCTCATCCGCCTCCAACTCCCTCAGGGTCAGTCGCTTCTCCAAGCAACAAGTTTGTGGTAGATCTCTTTCTTCGGCTTTCCTGCCTGAAACTTGAGGAGAATCAGCTCTGGTTCCGGAAGCACCTCAAAACCTTTCTCTTTGCTTCTGCTTTTTCTTCTCCTCTCCCCTGCTGATTTCCTGGCTGAAACTGAATCTGCACTGGTTACCTGGCCACCCTCTGTTCTCAGGCCCAGGTCCCCTCCCCTGCCAGTCGCACACCTGCACTGCCTTCCTGGCAAACCCTGCACTTGGGTCTATTTTCTGTATCCCTACAGTCCCAATACCAGCACTTGCACCTGATGTCTGCACTTACCCTTGCACCTGCCACCAGCTGGCTAAACTTTACTCCCATGTACTGCACTGTCCCTTCCCCCATCCCATGCACTTGCACGATCTGAATGATAACTGGCCTAGTAGGATCATTGTTTGTCTTCCCTCTGTTCCCCCTCTCTTGGCTCGCATTGAAACACTTGTGTATAGGCGTGTTATAAATGCCATATCATATCATTCAGCTCTGTTCCTTCAGGATGGTCTGATGACCGGATGGGTGTTGGTTGCATATGGGGAGGCATGTTAGTCGTGCCTGAGCTTGGGACATGAAGCGCTCCCTTTCAGTAGCAAGCATCCAAGTCGGATACCCAGGCGGTGGGCCAGGGAAATCCCGGACCAGGTCCTCCTTTCCAAGGGGGGTTAGGGGGACCTTAAGATTGGTGATTGTAATCCAGTTTCTCTTTGGTCAGTGTTTGACTGTGTAAATAGTAAAACTGTGATAGCAAAATACAGCTGATGTTCCCAAAACAGCAACTAGAAACCCTACATGGGTTCCAGAACATTTAAAAGGGACTGATTTTCAGTGTAGAATTGTTTCTCCACAGCACCTTGCTTCAGAATAAGTCTGTGCATTATTGCATGCACGTAAAAGCTTTGCCAACATGGACGCTCTAACTAGACAGTTATCAGCTGGCATACGAGCAAGTAGTACCCTCCAGCCCTCTGTGTCCCCCTTGTCACATATAGCACAGATCTGATGACAACGTCCCAACAGATGTGTTTGGTATTTAAAAATCTTGATGCCGCAACGCAGCTGCCTGAATTTTCATGGCCTGAACCAATTTAGCAGGTAAAAAGACCATCTGTTTCCATGAAAACTGAAACTGTGCAGAACGGTGGCGTGCATCAGTGGCAAGTAGCAGCCTGATCGGATGGGACTTTAGACAGTATAGTCAATGTAGTAATATATTTAAGTATTTTGTAGTTTTGTACAGCACCAAAGTATGACTACAAGTGGCATCTTCAAAGAACTTAGGTGTGCTAGGACAGTTTTTCTAAATTCCTACGAAGAGTTCATAAAAACCATATCTGAGGCAGACAAAAAGAGGTCTGGGATGACCTCTACCTAGAAAGAACATACGCTCCACTTTTAGTATAAGGCTGTACCAGCTGAAAATGTGGTAGCATGGACATGGCAGCCAGGCTTAATTTAGGAGGGAGAGAGGGCTGTAGCTTGGTACAAAGAAATTGCAGCATACATATGATCCAAAGAAACACTGAAGCACTATGTAATGTAAAAATAAAGGGTTTATTTAAATCCAAGTAGACCAAGATAAACCTTGGGTAAGTAAGTACTATAACCCTTTGCTTACTTCTAACTTTCGTCCAATCTCTCTTCTACCATTCCTTTCCAAGCATCTTGAATGTTCAGTTTACACTCAACTCTCTACTTTTGTATCAAATCTCTCTTTCCTCCCCCCTTCTCAATCCGGCTTCTGCCGTAAACACTCCGCCGAAACTGCCCCCAACTCTGTTCTCAACTCCCTCCTTACTGCTCGCTATTCTAAGCAATCCTCTGTCCTCGCCCTTCTGGATTTGTCAGCTGCCTTTGATACCGTCAATCATCCCATACACCCTAACACTCTGTCCTCCTTTGTTATCAAAGGCTCAGATCTCAACTGGTTCTCCAACCGTTCTTTTGCTGTCTCTTGGGGCGACCATACCTCCTCTGCTCTCCCCCTTGACATCGGCGTTCCCCAAGGCTCTGTACTTGGCCCTTTTCTTTTCTCACTTTACACCTCCCTTCTAGCCCCTATCATCTCCTTCTTCGGCATCTCTCACCATTTCTATGCTGACGACACCCAGCTCTTCCTCTCTTTCTCTTCCTTCACTCCAGACATCCACGTTCATCTCTCTTCCTGTCTTTCAGATATTAGAAATTGGATGACATCACCCTTTCTCTCCCTCAATACTGATAAAACTGAAGTCTTATTCTTTCCTTCCAACACTCTTCCCCCTCCCTCACCACCTTCATTGATTCTCTTTCCCCCCTTCTAATCTTCCCATCTCTTCCTTGCTCGCAATCTTGGCCTTCACATTGACTCCTCCCTCTCCTTTACCCACCACATTTCCCTTACCTCCCGTGCTTGTCGCTTCCACTTCTTCAATGTTCACAAAATCCGCTCCTCCCTTACCTTCCATGCCACTAAACTCTTGATCTCTCCCCTTATTTTCTCTCATCCTTTCTATCGCTTCACTCTCCTCTTTGGCCTCCCTGCTTCTCACCTGGCTTCCCGCAAATCCCCCTATCACTCCGCTATCCGTACCCTTTGTCTTCTCTCTCCTCACAATTCGATTTCCCCTTCACTTTCGTATCTTGGCTGGCTTCCCTTTCCCTCTCAACTTAAATTTAACTTCCTCTGTCTCGTCTTTAAATCTCTTCATGATCTTCCCCCCCTACCTTTCCTCTCTCCTCTCGTTCTATGCTCCCACTCGTCCCCTCAGATCTGCTGATCTCTTCCTACTTACTGTTCCTCCTTCCCCTTGTGCCCGTTCTCGTTTCCGTTCCTTTCAGCTCATTGCCCCTCTACACTGGAACACTCTACTTCTCTCTATCCGCTCCATTTCCTCTTACACCTCCTTCCGTTCTTCCTTGAAAGCTCATCTTCTGTATTCCCCTTCCTCTTAACCTTGATTCCCTCTTACTCTTCCCCAGTTCAGTTTCTCTTTACATTCTTCTGAAAACTGTTCGATATATTGCTTTTGATGGTTTGTCTCATGTTGTACAATAATGCTTCCATTTTATTCTAATGTATTCTTATTTCATGTAAAGCGCGTTGGTGTAAAGTGCTATATAAACCTAATAAATACAAAATAACATCATATAAACACAATCATAAAAACCAACTCAATACCTATGGTATGCAAACCATTCGGAGGAAGCAAGTCAAGGTGAGTCAAACCTAAGGTTATGTATTCAGGATAGTAATATTAGTAGTGTTCTTGGGGAATAAGACCAGATTTGGTATACTTTTAGAATTCAATAGGTATTTCCACCCTGATCCTGTCAGTCACGCAGTGATACTCCATTATGAAATCATATAATAAACCAACCTTCTTACAAGTATACTCTTAGCAGCATTACTTTTTAGAACTCATTCTGAGCTAGTATAACAACTTCTATACTTTCTGCAGGGGCCTTAAGCTACTCAATGACAAGTATTAACACTCAATAACTATTTTAGAATGCAGAAAGCAAATCAGGGAAAGCAAAACCCCATTACACTTTAAGAAAGACACAATGTATTTCAAGGTAAGTAATTAATCCTATAACTTTTTTGAAAATGCTCTTAGCAGTTTCAGGGAAGGCACAGCCCAGTGTTACAAGGTTAGAAGAGTAGCAGCTATTCAACATAAGTTACCATATACTTTTAAGAGGGGCCTCAAGCAACTCATAAGACAAGTCTTAACTTCTAGACGGTTTAAGTCTGTATACAGCAGATCAGGGGAAGCAACCCCCAATTACACTTTAAGAAGAACACAATGTTATTCAAGGTAGGAAAACCCTATTGGTAAGCTTTTACACTCATTCGGTTAAGTTTTGATTGATAACACTGTACCAACACGTATTGCTTTTCAGAGGGGGGGGGGCACCATTAAATATAAGTAAAGCAACTTATATACTTTCGAGAGGGGCAGAATGCAACGCAAAGGTAAGCATAAACTTAATGACACTTTGTAACTTCTTCTTTCACAGAGATAGTTACCACACTAACTTCTTTTAGCAAGTAAGTACTATTACACTTATTATACATTTCAACACAGAAGCCTTTTCTTATCCAGTCCTTCCCTTGCCTATTGCACGAGTTCTCTCAGAGGCAGAAGAGGGACCCTAGTGGTCTAGGAGCCAGCTGTAGGCAGGTTAAGATAGGTTTCAATTGTAGGAAAGTCAGAGTTCCTTAGGAGATCTTCTTTAACAAGTAAGTATTCACTTTCAGAGCTAGGGTTCAGGGACTTCTGAGAAGGCACCCTATATGTGTTCCAGCATTAGGCCTAGGTAAGTGGTATGGGCAAACTCCCAACCACACAAATCACCCACTCTCCCAGCCTCACATCATGCACACCAGACTTAAGACAAGTATTACCCAAGCTCCCATAGTTCCTTAGGAGAAAAGAAGAACTTCTGGGTGGATGCCTTCAGGATGCAGCAGCACAAGACCCGGTCCCTGGATTCTTGGTCTGAACACGAAAGAAAAGGACACTGGATGGGAACTTGCAGCAGCAGTCGTCAGAAGAGGCTTCCAGCAAAGGTTTCTTCACTGATTCTCACGGCTCTGTGGATTTGGCACCTTTTTACAGCAGCCAGATGAAGAATTAATATCGCCGGTAAGATTCTCTTCACTCTCTCGGTCCTGCACTCTGGTGAGGGAACTTCAGGGATTCGTACTGTGTCTCTGCAGGTCCAGGAGGAGTTCACCAAAGTTTCCGCTGGATTTGGACTTCGGAAGACCAGACTTCGGAAGACCATGCACTGCACTCAGACTCGAGGTCCCAGGGTATTGGCGTTCCTGCCTAGGTTGCCTGGGGAAGAGCTCAGAAACAACAAGGATACTTAAAAATGGCAAAAAGGAAGGAACCCACCATTCTAGTACAATGAGGGCTCTTCTGTGCATTACCGAGGCTGAGTTAACAGCCTGCGAGTAATAAGACTAAAAGGTCATAAAGGTAAAACCACTGCCACCAGCCATTCAAGTACACTTGCAATTGTAACAACAATTTTACCAGGTAAGTAAGAAAGTGGATACATTGTATCCCACCAGCACTCCACATAAGGTGGGGTGTGTTGTCTCACTTGTACAAAATGTAAAGGGATGAAAAAAAAACTTTACTACTTTGGAACAGTAGTTCACCCAAGTACATGAAAGATAAATTTACAGGGGGGGGCCCATAGGAGCAACCAGCCTAAGCCCAAAAGTTTTACGAAACTATAACTTCAACCATACACTATGGATCGATATGAAAAGGTCACCCATAAAAAGAGTATCATGCTAGGTGAGAGGGGAAAAAGATTTTCACTTACCTAGGGACAAGGAGAAGTAATTGCCAAGTCCAAGCAAAAAGATCTGGAGTTGACACAGGTCAGGAAGATTTATCACTAATATGAAAATCTTATCTAGCAGTGTGCTGGGATAAAGGCTACATGGGCCAGACGTTAAGCCATATCCTCTGCATTTTCAAGTTGCTGGAACAAGGTGCAGCTCCTTTTCTATCTATTGACTGGACGGTGCCTCTGAATAGTCTTTAGTGTCAGTGCAGATCTTTTTTTTTTTATTATTTTTTTATTATTGATTTGGCTTAATAATTCAACCTTTCAAACAGTGTAGTTTACATCATCAACAAAAGTGTCATACATTTTAGATCTGAATAAAATTAGTTTGATACAAAAGAAAGGGTAAAATTGAATATATACAAATGTGTAGTTTTACAAAATCTTGCATTCTTAGCTTGATTGCTCAGGGATCACATGATTAACAAATTGAACTAACGCAATTTGAACAGAGGAATTCGTGCTGGTCAATAAGAAATTCCAAATTTTTTCAATAGGATAGTCTATATAAAAATTACATTTTGCATGAAAAAATGTGTGCCTCACATATTTCAGAGCCGGGCACTCAACCACTAAGTGGCATAAAGTCTCGATTGTTTGGCAGTTAAGGCAGTGTTAAACACAAATTTAGCCGAATGCGCTTCAACTGGGTTCTCACCTAACTTGAAGGACATTTAATTAAATATGACTCTGGACAACGCATTTTTTTGTGCGAATGCTTTACCAAGTCGCAATCTACATATTTTAGGCATTGTTGGCGCGTGTTTATCCAGTCATAGTGGTGCAGTTTTAATTTTGCCTTAGTTGGATTCATCAACAATAATTCTATTGAGATGTCAGCCTTAACTAGTATGTCTAGTACACACTCAGACCATTTCCCCGGAAATTTCAAATTGGAGGTTATCAAATGATTAGCCAACACACCCAAAATATTGTGAGAGGGCGCACCAATTAAGCATTTCCGATAAAATTAGCAAAATTACCATAATACTTGACAATATACAGAGATTAGTCCCAGTTCATAACGAATCATTGGGATTGGGGTTGATTGCGGCAATCTCAACACACCCTTCCAAAATTGAGATTCAAGACGATCCCAAAAAAGTTCTTGGCTTTGGTGCTACAGTCTCTGCTCCATAGATTAGAATGGGAGTTACTTTTTGCTGGAAAAAGGCAATTACATGAGTTAGTGTGAACTTGCCGTATTTAAACAGTAAGATTTTGGCTTGCGATGTTAACGAGCGATTTTTTGCATCAAGTGTTACACGATATATATCATCGTTCAATACTTCTGAAAATGGGAGACCCAGGTACTTGTAATGTTGCACTACGAGTAACTCTTGATTATGCAAAGACCAGGTAAATCTACAAGTTTTTTTGATTGCTGTTTTGTGACACACAACAATTTGAGTTTTTTCGAGGTTAATAATTAAATTGTTCTCAAGAACATACTGCTGTAATTTGTTTAGAAGGTTTTGAAGGCCATAAGGTGAACATGAGAATAATACCAAGTCATCGACGTAGAGCAGCCATGTAACTTTCTGATTACCTAGCTTGGATGAATCGGAGATTGTGTTCTCAAATTTCCAACCAATGTCTAACAGAAAAAAATTGAATAGTGTAGCCGCAAGGATACAGCCTTGCTTTAAGCCTCGCTCAGTTGGGATAATAGCTGTAAGGAGCCCCTCTAAAGATAATCTCACCTGCAAGGAGGTGTGGGAATGCAAGAGTTTTATTAATGTGAGAATTGAAGAGGGACACCCATGTTGATGGAGTTTTTGCAATAGTAGATGCCGATCAATTGAATCAAATGCAATACTGAAGTCAACAAAAGCAACATAGAGATTGCGATTTTCATTAACCTATTTTTGTTTGATCAGATTAAGTGCGAGCATGTTTGGAGCATTGCCAATTCCTTTAATAAACCCAGACTGGAATGGGTCCCTTTTGAGTTCCCGCTGCGTCCATTTGTTAAACTCTCGCAAAATGATCCGACAAAACAATTTGCCTGGAGCATCTAGTATAGCAATCGGACGGTAACTTTGAGGCCGCTGACAATCGCCTTTCTTAAACAGTGGTATAATTATAGAATGTCTCCAGGTAGCAGGAATAGTTTGAGTAACAATAATATTTTGAAAGATCTGAAATAAGGCCTTTGCCCATAGATTCGGATTACTCTTGAATGTTTTATTCGAAAGCCCATCTAGTCCTGGAGCCATGGATTCACTCAGTGTTGAAATAATGTGCAGTATGTCACCTTTAGTGAAATTAAGGTGGAATGGCATAATTTCACCAAAGTGAGGCCCCACAAGGGATGCTATAGGTCTCGCATAAATTCTGGTGAAATGTTCAATCCAACTTTTTTCAGATACATTATGCGACTGTATCAAAGTTTGAGGGTTGGATGAAACTAAATTTAGTGTGGTCCACATCTGAGCTGTATTTTCATTGCGAGTCATAGATAACATGTTCTCTCCATCTTTTTGATAGAGGGTTGCTCGATAAGAGCGCATCCAGTTTCGATATTTTGTTTTAATACGAGTCAAGGCTGGAGTTCTATATTTGAGAGAAAGAAGATTCGCTTTTCACTTTTGTGCACGATACTCAGTTTTTCTTTTTTACCAATATATCAAATACGTGATTTCTCAAACGTTTGGATGAGAGCTGCTTAGTCACGAGTGAGTAAATGCTGCCACTAGTGAACTAGTGTAACGTTGTATTGTTGCGTCATACCACTTAATTCGATTTAGCTGAGAGTTTGCACTAAGCACTTCAGAGTAAGTAGCTGCATGCTTTAATGGTGTTGGCAAAGAAGTTGTCCAGTGACTAGTTAAAAGCAGGTGATCACTGTCACTTCGAAGCAAGACCTTAAAAGTTACTCCACTCATGAACAATTTTGAGTCGACATATATGTAATCAATAGTAGCTCTTCGCACACCACTTTGCCACGTGTGACTTGGTGGAACATCTCCTTCACAAGCTCCATTTAACATACACAAGCCCCATGAAAACAGCAAGTCTTCCCATTGGATTAGTCAAGAATTTTCTGATGGGACTCGTACAGAGAAAAGCTGCACATTGAGGTCTCCAGCAATTATAGTATGTGCAATTTCTGGAGACATCACAATAAAGTCCAACATACAAATCATTTCCTTAAAAAAGAGTTCATCAGTAATGCTGAGATGGTTCCAATAAATATTAATTAAAGCATACGACATTGAGCAAACAGAAATTATGGTTAGTTGCATAAATGCATTTGGAGAATGGGTTGACATAAATTCAGTGGTAGGACTAATTTTGATGGCAGTTAAAAGACCAGACATCGGGCGACCTTTTTCGCCCTGTACTGCAGGAGTAAAGTGTATAGTATGTCTTTGCCAAATTGGGGAGTTGGTAAGCATGGTTTCCTGCAACATGATTATGTCAAATTGATTAAGGTCTGTACTATAGTTGTTAAACAAATGGGAATGACCACAGGAGTTCCAGGAGTATTGACTTGGTTGGTAATTGTTGGCTTAGTTAACTATTTGATACACAGTTGCATTTACAATTACATTGAGATGCACACTCTCCATTTCCCGAGTTAACCACTGCAACAACCTCCTGTGAAAGGTCCCTGGGTGGTTCATTAGTCAATGACGAGCCGGGGATAATTAGCAGACCATATAATATTGCGAACTAAACAAGATCGCAACTTCATGCAACTGATTGTTAGAATGTTTTTTTCAATGAATTCTACTTGTTCAATATCGGCTGAACTCACGTCCTCTAGCTCATCTATATCAGAAAACATCTCAAGAATACTTTTCCTGTTTAAGAGGAATTGTGGATGAGGAGCTGGACGACATCCAATGATCAGTGAATTCAAGTTGTTATCCCTTGCCAGAGGTTTTTCTCAGGGGCAGGTACTTGCTGGGGATCAGCTATTGGTTGCACTATAATCTTCGGTTGAGTTTTTGGTAATAGTGCTCGCACCATTTCGGCTATTTCTAGCCCATGACTCTCCAATGGATCGTTCTCAGTTTTATTTTTCTGAATTGGATTGCCACCTCTTCTAACTTCCT
This sequence comes from Ambystoma mexicanum, assembly GCF_040938575.1. NCBI lineage: Eukaryota > Metazoa > Chordata > Amphibia > Caudata > Ambystomatidae > Ambystoma > Ambystoma mexicanum. Next base: position 42,293,593 of record NC_090923.1, on the reverse strand, counting down.
CACCAGAGTGAATTGCTTTAAGGACATTAACGCCAACCTTATAGCAATCATTCAGTGGTGGTGGATTGTGATCCTTAGGGATAGTTTCAGAGGTCACATGTGGTACAGGGACTATTTGCTTGGCTCCCAATATGGGAACTTGCACAAAATTAGCCATGTAGGCTTCAACCGCCCTTTTGATTTCTGCTTGTCTAGAGGCTTGCTCATTAGGGTCAGTTAAATTGGTTGACTCACTGGAAGAGACAATAGCGGTCGTAGGGGGAATCACCGGTTCAATAGGTATCGAAGAGTGATGACTCTCAATGGCTTCCACTAGGCCATCTAAAAGCGAGTGAGGTAAAGGGTTAGACAGCGATTTTACATTTCCTCCTCTCGGTCTCCGCTTTTGGTTCAAAAGTACATATTTTTTTGTAATGGCAACAGACGTCTTGTTGTTTTTTTGACTTGGGGTGGTAAGTGCATTAATAAACTGTTTTGCAGTTTGAAACATCCCCTTTTCTAGTCTTTGTTTTTGGATTTCTTTTTTTCCGGAGCTACAATTATTTTTTGATTTGGTTTACCTAGATCTTGATTTATAGGTTTTGCAGCGGGCGTTCCGCTCTTGGTAGGTTTAGCAGAAATTGTATACATTGGCTTACTGCTTGGCTCTACACAACGTGGCGAAGGGTTCAATTCTCCATTCACAGAAGCCATTGGGTCAAAAATAATTTTTGGGAAAAAGGGCACTGCAAAAGAAACATCATGAACTTCCAAATTGGAGAGAGACCCTTCTCGGTGTTGACTAGCATTAAAAGGAGATGAAGCCTTGTCATAGTGCTTGATTCTAATGGGGGAAGTGGATTTAGATTCAACCGAGTGAAAGTCTTTTAGATTAGGCAATCGGACAGCGGCTTGCCATGCCATAATCGAAGCAATCTGTACACTTTGTGTGTTTAGCTTTTCATTGAGTGATTCAAACAATTTCACTTGTGTGTTCATAGTTGTTTTCATAGCTTCTAGTGCTAGGCCCACAATTCTGTTACCCATCTGAGGGGACTGCGAGTCTCTAGGAGTTATTTCCCTAATTTGAGATTCTCTGTTTAGTGTGTGCCTTGGGGTGGGGTCAAGAAATGATGAGGAGGAGTTAGACCCCTCAATGCTAACATTAGAAAACATTTTTGGGGAGAATGATAGTTTTTCTGAAATGGTTTGTGCCGAGTAGCTAGTATGCATGGAGTCTAAATCAATTACCACTATATCTGTTTGATCATTGTTAGGGTTTTTATGTTCAAGAGTCTGACCACTTATTGGTATTGTAATTATATCATTTGAAATTATATTATTTGAAGTGGCCAAATACAGCATTTCACACTCAGGCGATTGTGAAGACAGATCAGTTAACACTACTGTATTTGGGCAAGCAGCTCCTTCATCAACATGACATTTTCCCACCTGATTAACAGGGCACAACAGGTTCATACCTCTTGTTGACTGGCCCAAGTAACAGTTGCGAGTGTCCGCTGTAGTTGAGTCCTTTAGTGGTTTCGCTGGAGGCGGACACGAGGCCAACTGTTTTGGAGTGGAACAATTGCGAGAAAAAAAGCTTTTTAAAGATTTAGTCCGTTCCTTCGATTGTAAGGGGTTGAATTCATCTGTTGCAGATTTTACTGGCATTCCAGTCCGTAGTGAATAAAGTGGCTGAGTCATTTTTCAACCAAAGTAACAGCTAACAACTCAGTAGTTACGAAATAGCTGGGTGAGTAAACACAGCAACAATAGTAATCAAGACAATGAGTTCTACGGCGAGCCCCGAGCGGCGCCGCGGCAAAGCGGGACTCACCGGGACTCCTTCGGTGCGCGCGCGCACACCCACTAAAAGTGGCAGGGTGCCTAAACAAAGAAAAGGAATATTGATGAGATGAATGCTCGTCTTAGTTTAAACGTCTTAGTTTAAACGAGCAGGTAGTTATTTCAATGTGCCTTCACCTTATGGGAGGTGCAGTCCAAAATCACAGCGTAATCCAGCAGGCAGTAGGCTCCAACAGGCGATACTGTGCGGCAAAGCGGGACTCACTGGGACTCCTCCATAAGCACACTGCATTTCAGGATTCAGGCTACCTTCTTCAGGTACAATTTAACAGTCAGCCAAGAAGACACACAAACATCCGCCATTGCGGCAACCAAAAGCCGCAAGATCTTATCACTTGCTAGTTCATTCAGATGGATGGCAGATTTTTTATGCATAATGTTGATTTTGGTTTGAGTGTGTGGACTTCAAGCTGTAGTTTGAATGGGTCAAAGGCGTCCGTGTGTTTTAAGCCGATGCATGAGCTTCTTTCCATGCTTTCTTCTGGTCAGAAACCAGAATTCTGCTGATCCACAGTATAGAGCTTCTAATGAAAATCTATAGATGTGCAGAGTAAGGAGATAGAATGTGTGCATTGGTATAGATTATAAACCTGCTATAATTAACCAATTGATTTAAGTTGTGCATACTCAGATGAAGCTGATGGACTCGTCACTGTTTTCCCGGCAGTGTCCTCCCATGTGGCCAGGGGACGGCTATATGAGGGAGGATCACATGGGGGAGACAACCTCTGGGGAGATGTCATGACTTCATTGGATGAGGTATAATATCCCCCCTAGCCCCATGAGGAAGACCCTTGGGCACCCAAAACCTTAATGGCCTATTGCCATCCAACGGTCCCGCCCCCACCTTTTCCCCCATAGAGGAAGTCAAGAACCTTTTTCCTTACACTGGCAGGCTGCCACCCCCACTGACCCCCCCCCCCCCCCTTTGGCTCAAACACCCACAACCTCGCACATAACATCTTTTGTCTCTAATGTGTCTTTATATGACATCCATAACAAAAACCATCAGAGACAGATGCTCGAAGTTTAACATGCATACTAGTTGATTTTCCAAACCAGCAACGAGCGGGACATTAAAGCCGGCAACCACACTGTCAAGTTGAGCAGTGCAGGAGGAGACATTGCTGCCCACAGTCAGCCTCAGGAAAGCGAAGCACGCTGACAGAGCTGGTGCAACAGAGCAAACCGCTGGGAGAAGAGCAGAAGTACAGCGTGCAAGCAAGAGGGCCACGGAGACGCTGGGAGTCACAGAGGAGCTCCTGGAGGTCGGCCGCTCGACGCGACGGCATTCTCCAGCCCTGGCCGAGCAGGAGAAGTTGGTATGCGACTGCAGCGCTGCACCGGATGCAGGGAGAACATCTGCACACTCCGAACTGGAAAGCAGGTAAAGGAATCACACTGCAAAGGCGCAAACGGCATCAGAGACGCTGGAAGGAAACAGTGAGTCTGCCCAAAGCAAGTGTTTGAATGCTACAGTACTGTTGACGTAGAAAATGAACGAAGGTTGTTTAAATCCAGTCAAGGAAAAGTATCAATTCAGCACACAATAAGAAGAATGTTTGAATGCAGACAAGGCAAATTCAAAGGCCAAGTTTGTTTGAATGCAGACAAGACAGAGTATGAAGGCAAACCCGCAAGCAAGTATTGGTGCATGAGATGCCAATGTGGGGAGAAGATTAAATAAAGAGTACTATAGACGAATATTCCAAGCATCTCACGGTATATACTGATGTGGTATAATCAAGGAACTGTAATAACTAAAGAGTTTTGAAACTCATAAAGAGGTCCTGGCAGGGGAGTAGACCAGGCAGATAAAATTGGATGAAGATTCCTGGCAGTCGAGTATACTAGGCAGCTGAGGTTTTGTGAAGATACCTGGCAGGGGAATATTCTAAGTGGTCTACAAAGTATTCGAAGTACTACAGAAAGACTGTTACAGAATGTATTTTTTTTTAAACAAGAATGTTATGCATCCAATGAAGGAACTATTTGGTAAAGAGACATTTTTCCAGTTGATCTAAGAATCCAGGCTTATGGGAACAACCTTTGGATCCAAAGATCTTTACCTTGGAGAACATGTTTGTTGGAGTCATCCTTTATGCTTTGGTTTTGAACACTTTTTGCTAACATCAAGACAGTGCGAGGGTCAGCATAGGATGTTTTTGGACACAAGGATGCTTTCTTTAATGACCGACATTCTGACACAGACTGACTCTTAGTTTTAGTTTCCAAGTAGACCCAGAGTCTCTCTTTAGACTAGGGCTAGAAAGGTATTATCCCAACCCCTTTTTGTTTAATAAAATGTCTGATTTTGAGGGAATGACAACTTTGTGTTAGGCTCTCATTTCTGACCCCTCAGAACACCCTATTATATCCGTTCAAGATACAATATCTGTACCAGTATTGGCTGGGAATTGTTTAATTGGATGGGTATCAACATTTCCTATGAATGTGCATTGTCCGACTCAGAGTAGCAAGGAAGCCTAAACCAACCATGAGGGTTAGGGGCTGTGGGCGGAGCTCAGGAGAGGTTCTGTCCCAGCCCATGAGAACATTTTGCCTTTGTATAGCACACTTCCTGAGAAAGTCACACAGTTAACGATCAGTTTTTTAGGGTAATGCATCCAACAGGCTTTCTATGTTTTTCGGCAAGAATATTAAACTTGTAGGGTTTGAAATTAAGGGGTAGCTGGGAGCTATTTAGATCCTGCTTTTAGCATATAGTAGAGACTGGTTGGCTTCAAACCAACAGCTATTGGGAGCTACTTTTGGCTCTTAGGGCTAACTGGTGCCTTCCAAATGTGAATATTTGAGAATAGGGGTCATACTATGAATACCGTTCTTACCATCTATCAAGCAAACATAAGATCCCTTATGTTATACCATGTGGAAGTATGAGGCCACAAATTCACCAGAGAACTAAAACCTCTTGTTGGGAAATCATTGAAAAGACTCTTGAGGCTTCCTCGGAGTATGCCCTGTGAGTATATAATGCTTGAGTGTGTGCTGCACAGTATTGGCATTGCGGTCTCGATAAAACCTATATTGCTAACTAGGAAAATAAATAAAATGGAACCGTCCGCTCTTGTTCACTTGATTTACAAGACATATAGTGACCGAAAATCGCCCATGCGTAACTGCCGTTTGGAATGGGAAACAAAGACCAAGGTTTATTGGACCGACCCATTGTGTGGCAGCTGGGGATTGACATTTTCTAAGTATAAATATAGGGTGAAGAAAGTGTTCAAAACCACCAACAGCGAAGAGCTGTTTGTTGGTCTGGCCACAAAGAAAAACAGTAATAAATTCATGGGCTATCTTGATGAAAGGATGAACAAACTTAAATACCTCAGGGCCTATCCAAACGCAGCCACAGTTAGGAAATATATGTTAATTACATTTAACTGTATGCCGACATTTGAAATCATTGGTGCACACATTGGCATTGTCAAGTGAGCAGCAGTTCTATAGATTATGCAGGGAATTGGTCATTGAAACCATGAGTCATTTGTTTGTTGATTAAGAAATGATTGTGTAAGATTTTGTAAACAGGAGCTCTGGAAATGTTTTATGGATGGGAACAATCTTATGTATTATGGTGTTAACTATTGTGATTATTTAATGGAAATATTTTATGAACTTGGTGTATGAATTGGATGGGTCTTTTTATTTTTTTAGGAAGTTTAAGGATGTAATTTATAAGGGAAATCTCTTATGATGGTGACAGCCATTGTTTGAATACATGTGCAATAAATGGATAAACTAAAGAATGTTAATAAAGAATTACAATGCATCTAGTACACATTTAAACACTAATTCATACAAAATTGACACAAAGTTAAAGGAGCATCTCTGGCAGCTCCTGGTTCCCCTGCGGTAGCTCCTCCCTACAGGCTGATGCCCGACACCCAGGAGCTGGTTTTAGCTCCTGCCTACAGGCTGATGCCCGACACCCAGGAGCTGGTTTTAGCTCCTCCCTACAAGGTGATGCCCGACACCCAGGAGCTGGTTTTAGCTCCTCCCTACAGGCTGATGCCCGACACCCAGGAGCTGGTTTTAGCTCCTACTCATTGAATCTCAATTTCGAACCCTGAACTTGTGATATTTTTTGTCAAGAAGTAAAGCTTTGCACTTGCTAGTATATTACACCATTCAATTTACAGATCATGTATCTTTAAAAAGTAGATTTTAAGGCAATCAAAGAATTACTAGCCTGTAGCCGCCAACGCATGTTTTGACCCACACAGGTATTTTCACGGCCAATACTGTTGGTTGTTCTCCGTTTTCTTGAACTATACCAGTTTGCAGTTAGACAGAACATCCATTTAATGCGATTGGGCTGTTTATCTTGTATATAATCAATCTATATAAACAATGAGCTTCCTTCCATGTTAATGAGAACATAAAGGCAAAGAATGCAGATCTGTCTATTCACAAAGGGATATTCTGTTGCAAATGACTTTTGCCCGATGTGGCTCTTTCAAAGTCGTGTATTACTGGTATAGTTTCTGAGGAAATATCTAAGCATATATAAGGGGGTAGGTAACCTGGCCATGTTCTGACCTCTGCTAGTGATCCGCATTTTATCCTTGACTATTGCACGTTTAATATACTTGCCAAAAATATAAAGACTTAGTGTGACATACTCACAGGAAAGTTGTGCATGTACACAACATTTCTGGTGATTGAAGGCAGTCACCACCCACCACCTGTGTGTACGTAGCAAAGTCAGTATCGTAATTAATTATAGCACCTGGTCCAGTTAGAGGCATTGTCGTGCGTGCTCTTATCAATGCAAAGAAGTCAGCGCCTGCCACAAACTGGCTGCAATATTTACCTATTGTTTTATTTATTCTATTTATTTATTACGGTTGATCCTATGTACTGCACTGTCCCTACACCTTGCCCCCCTACACTTTCCCTTCCCCACCTCCCCTGCTCTTGCGCAATCCCAATGTAACCTGACCTAGTAAGATCATTGTCTCTGTCTTGCCTTTGTTCCCCCTCCCTTGCCTCGCCTTGAAACACTCCTGTTTAGGCGTTTTATAAATGCCCCATCATATCATATCATCATATATAGCAACAGTGCATAGAAGCATTTTGCAAAGCATTTTCATAATGTCTTTGCCCACAATATATGCTAGTGTTCTGCCTGTTGTGTTGGGTCTGGATATGTCCTTTCACTATGAGATTCAATAAAAAGAAAGGGAAAAAGGCCTAACTTTCCCTATGCTATAAGGCATCCCTACCTAACCAAACTATCTAAGGTGCTAGTCAGTCGTCAGTGAATGTCTTAACGGACTCTGTCCACTGTCCAAACTAAGCTTAACAAACCCTTCCACTATACGAACAACGAAAGACAGGAGAATGACTCCCTTCTCCTGTGGTCTATTAGCTTGTTGAATTCTTCTATTCCAATAGTTAATTTTGAAGGGATTGTGTCCTCCGACGTATTCCACATCTGTGACACTAATCACCACAGCTGTGCTGCGTTGGAAACATTTTCGGCTTCCTGCGTCGATACGCTCCCTCGAGGACCTTCTCCGACGGATGTCATATCTAGGATGCACGACGCCCGTAGCCCCAGTTCCGTTTTTTCCGCGAACGTGTACCCTTTCGGAATCTCGGCGCACCTCGGTTCTTCTGTTGAATCGGTTCTTCTAACTTGGCATTGTGAATAATGTCTTCGTCTTCTTCTACCCCGCGGTCTGGCTTCAAGAAGTGTTGGGACTGGGATTCCAAGATGTACCTGATGGACCCGCACGACGTCTGCCTTTGGTGCCCTGGCGAGAGCCACGCCACCGATGACTGCGATGAATGCCAGTCCTTGACGTCGAAGGCCTTGCAGGAGCGGAAGAAGTTATTGTCTGTAGGTAGGGTTTCCAAGCCCCGTAAATCGAAATCCACTGGGCTTTCGACTGACGATTCGAGGGCGGACTCTCTGCGTCGGCGTAAGTTCAAGGCGTCTCGTTCTCGGAGTGAGTCCCACCATTCCTCTGCCTCTTCTAGGCATTCTCGGAAGCACTGTCACCGGTCGCCTTCCCCGTCCTCGTCCGAGGACTCCGCCAGACGGCGGGTGGCTTGTCCCAACAAGCATTCATCACGGGCGGAATAGGACGCATTTCCCAAGGAGATGATGGCGATTTCTGAATCGCAGGGCACTGTTCCATCTGTGACTTCGAGAGAAGCCGTCAAGGAACGCGCTAGGGCCACCGCTCGCACGCCTTCGGGCTCTGGCGGTCGGCGTGATCATCGGGAGCCGTCGAGGTCCCGATCGGACAAGGTTGATCCCCATAGCCGTGCCAGGTACAGGTCCCGATCCTAGACGCCCTTGAGACCGTTGGAGCCTGTGAGGACTTCTAAGAAGGCATCGACGCCATCAGCGCCATGTCCGTCGAGGGACTCTCTCGAGGCTCCGCTCCGAGGAAGCCGGCGGCGCCGAGGCCATTGAATGACATGCTCGGGGCTCCGGTCTTGAAGCCGTTGTCAAAGTCGTCGACGCCTTTTGAGGTGGCTTTACTGGAGGTGCCCCAGAGGGCCGTGGAAACTCCGACGAAGGCCCTGAGTAAATCAGTGAGGCCTGTGTTTGAGCCTTTTTCTGTACCTTCATCCAGGGTTTTATTCCAGCCTTTGGATTACATCTCAGAGGTGGAAGAAGGGTCAGATGAGGAGGGGCTTGTACCTCCTGAGATTCCTGATGACCTGTTATCTGGTCGTAGCCAGATGGAAGACCTGTGTAAATCCTTGCATGACGCCAGTGGTCTGGACACCTCCCCGGAGGTTGAGTATGGCAGGCCAGAGCCTGGTACACACGCTTAGTCTTCGTACAGGCGTCTCATGTCAAGGGTGACGGAGTACTTGGGGTGGTCTGCTCCCCCTGTGGATTTTCTGCAGGATGACCTGACAGATATATTGGACCAGGGTCCACCCACTAACCCGGTGCTGCCATTTCATATGGCCTTACAGAGAAGGGTGGCGGCAGCTTGGACTGCTCCGGAGAGTCTCCCGGCAGTGAATAAGTTGCTACCGAAGAAATACCGTCCAGCCAGTGGCGACCCCAGCTACTTGTCTACGCACCCAACTCCGGAGAGTTTGGTGGTGCAGGCGGCTATGGCCCCAGCTAAGCAGGCTGCATACCCTACCATCCCTCCGGATAGGGACGACAAGCGCTTTGACGGTTGGGAGAAGAAAGTATTTTCTTCTGGGGGTATGGCTTTAAAGGCAGCCAACTCCGTTTGTGCCTTGGCAAGATTCAATCACACTCTGTGGAATTGTGTATCTTTGGCGGCTGAACATATTCCCGATAGGGAGGAACGGGATGGTTTTCTTGCCCTCGTGCAGGATGGCAAGGATGCCATGCCGGTCCATGGTGGCAAGCACCGTGATGCGCAGGTTTGCGTGGTTGCAGAAGTCGGGATTTGCTCCTGATGTACAGTCCCGGCTTCTCAACATGCCCTTTGATGGTGACCTTCTTTTTGGCAGCAAGGCTTTCGAGAGCCTTGAGAGGTTGCAGACCTCCAAAGCTGCAGCGAAGTCGTTGTGTGCTGCAGTGCGTCAAACTGCGCCTTTTCGTCCTAGCGGACAGCAATGGAGGGGAGGTTCCTTTCGATACTACTCTTCCTTTGGTAGATCGAGGGGAGCTGCCAGTCAGAGGGGCCAACGTATGAGTACCAGAGGTGGAAAGCAAGGTACTCAAGATGCCAAAGCAGCTTGGGCAGTTGCCTCTTTGCCCTCAGGCACTGCTGTAGCCGCTTCCGCTCAGTCATGAGGCCATGTCCCATGGTTCGCCGGTTGGGGGAAGGCTGGCAGAGCATCTTGTAGAATGGCGTGCCATTACTTCAGATGTGTGGGTTCTGGAGATCGTAGCCCACGGATACTGTCTTCCTTTCCGGCAGAGGCCTCACGACAATCCACCGGGAAAGCTCTCTTTGAAGAGTCCGGATCCGCTCCTTGCGCAGGAAATCGTATCCCTGCTAGAGAAAGGCACCATAGAACTGGTGTAGAATCTGATAAAGGGGGCTCCATTTTGGCTACCCTGGCCGGAGGTCACGATCGTGACGGACGCATGCCTCACGGGATGGGGAGCTCATGCCAACGAGTTGACAGTCAGCGGTTGTTGATCTCCGTCGGAGTCCAGACTCCATATCAATCTGTTGGAGCTGAGGGCCGTCAGGTTAGCCCTGAAGGCTTTTCTGCCATCTGTGTGGGGGAAGAGTGTCGAAATTATGACTGACAGTACAGTGGCCATGCACTACTTCAAAAAACAGGGGGGGCGGCAGGGTCTCTCCCACTGTGCAGAGAGGCGATGCAGCTCTGGTTCTGGGCCATCCAGCAGGAAATTTCGATCTCAGCAGTTCATCTGGCCGGAGATGAAAACGCAGTGGCGGACCTCTGAGCAGAATCAAAAAATAGGGCTCCTGGTGTGGAACCTATTCTACCCAGGAGGGTTCACTAGGAAAACAAAAGATACAAATGAATAGGTCCAAGGATGCTAGGCTCAGAACAACACCTCCACATGTATTATCAAACTCTGCATTGCTAAGGAAGGAATCACTCTTCAATAGTATGTTGTAGAGATAAATCTCTTTTTTTTATATTAAAGTTGTGTGCAAAAAGACATAAATCCAACATTTAGAGAATTTAAGACATCAAAATGTTTTGCTAAAACAGAACAATCAGACAAGAAAATATACTTACAACACACAGTGCCAAAAAAAAATTTTTTTGGGACAATCTCCAAATTGTGTGTGTGTAACAAACCCGACTCCTATTAGGATTTGCCAAGAAATTCACATATTGCAGTGTACATATTCAAGTCAACATTTGTGGAAAACACATAGAACAATGGTAGGTACACAAAATTATTTTTCTTGCGTAAACAGCATTAATGTGCTGTAGTTTTGGGGGGAGTAGTGCGTCTACACCAGGTGTTTCAGCCGTTTCTAGGTGGGCTAGGTGTCCCTCATCTTTAACACGGCCTTCATCAGGACGGAGTTCTGTGTAGATTGACGTCTGTGCTATGGGTTAATAGATTTCATAGGCGCTAAATTTGAGATCTGCTAGCCGCATGGGCTGGTCTCTGTATGGTCCTCTCGCTGGAGGTCGAAAAATGCTGATCCAGGGTGGTATCAGTGGGAAACAGACACGGCTTGCACAGCTGTGAGGGTTGCAGCATGGGCAGCCTGTCTGCCAAAAAAGTACGTGCTGGAGCTCCTCAGGCTGCTGTGTCACAGTTGAGACTGCAGGGGCCTCAATGCAAAGCGTTGTTGACCTCTGAGCAGGCAGAGCGCGGTCTGTCACGAGTAGGAGCTGGCTCAGGAAGTTCTTTTGGAGATCTTCACCCTTTGGGGGAACCCACAAGTGGATCTCTTCGCAACCAGTGTCAACCGGAAGTGCGAAAGATTCTGCTCGCGGGAATTTCCTCCAAGAGGAGCCTTAGGGGACGCGTTCGTAGTGGAGTGGTCCTTCCCACTGCTGTACGCGTTTCCTCCAGTCCCCGTCATTCCGCAAGTGTTGCGGAGGTTACGGAGGTTCAGTTCCTGAATGATCCTCATTGCTCCGGCATGGGCCACAAGAGCGTGGTACCCGGACCTTCTCGACATGTCCATCTGCCCTCCACGCCGTCTTCCCTACCGAGATGGTCTGCTCTCACGGGAGGGGGGTCGGGTTCTCCAGCCAGAGGTCAAGTCTCTCTGCCTTCATGCTTGGCATCTGAAAGGCTGAGGTATATGGATTGGGACCTCCCTGAAAATGTGATGGAGGTGTTGCTTTCGGCCAGAAGGCCCGCAACAAAATCCCTGTACCGTTGCCGTTGGAGAAAGTTCTGCGACTGCTGCAGGGTACAGAATGTGGATCCTTCTCAGTGTTCAATTCCTGTGGTTCTGTCTTTTTTGCTTTCATTAGCCCACAAGGGCCTGCAAGTGGGTTACCTGGCGGCGCTGTCTATATTTAAGAGCTCATCTGACGAGTGTTCTTATTTTAAGTTTTCTCAGTTTCAAAAAGGGCTAACTAATGTCTTTCCACCGTCGCCTTTCCAGGTGCCGGAATGGGATTTGAACTTAGTTCTAAAGTTCCTAATGGGAGCTCCGTTTGAGCCCTTACATTCTTGTCCATTGAGACTGTTGTCCTTTAAGACTGTATTTTTAGTTGCGGTTACTTCCGCTATTAGAGTGAGTGAGTTGCAGGCACTCTCTCCGCCAAGCCACCTTTCACAGTGTTCCATAAGGACAGGATTGTCCCTGGGGTTCTTCCTTCTTTTCTTCCGAAGGTTGTGTCGGAATTTCATTTGAGCCAGAAGGTTATTCTTCCGGCGTCTATCCTCCTCCGCATCCTGGTAAGTAAGAGGAGAGGCTCCATAGATTGGATCCGAGGAGAGCTTTGAGCTTCTATCTCTCACGGATGTCCCGGGTCAGAGTGGACGATCAGCTATTCGTAGGATACGCTGCAAGGCGTTTAGGTCAAGCTGTTACCATGCAGACCTTGTCCAGATGGATCATTTTGACAATCTCTGAATGTTTCCGCTTGGCGGGTAAGGACCCTCCGGTAGGCTTACTGGCCCATTCTACTAGGGGGTGTGGCTGCCTCTGCTGCTCTGCAGAGGGGTGTTCCCATTCGTAATATTTGTGAAGCAGCCACATGGGCCTCAGTCCATACTTTTGTCAAACACTACTCCCTGGATTCTATCCATAGGCAAGATTTGGCCTTTGGTAAGGCGGTCCTCTATTCTGCAATTTGATTGGGCATTCTAATATTCTAAGTTCTTTTCCCACCGCCATACGTTAGTACTGCTTTGAGAGTCTGTCATAGATGTGGAATACGTCGGAGGAACATCCCATCGAAAGAACGTTACCAGGTAAGAAAGTTCTTTTTCGCTGTTTTTCTATTTCTCTTTTTCTTTCTCCTTGTTTCTCTTTCTCGTTCTTTTTCTTTCTTTCTCTTTCTTTTTCCCTTTCTCTTTTTCTCCTCCTCCTTTCTCCTTCTGCGTCTTTCTTACTCTCTTCCTCTTTCTTTCTCTCTTTCTCTTGCTCTTTCTCTCTCTCTCTCTCTCTCTCTCTCTCTCTCTCTCTCTCTCTCTCTCTCTCTCTCTCTCTCTCTCTCCCTCTTTCTCTCTCTCTTTCACCCTCTTTTTCGCTCTCTTTCCCCCCCAGGACATTTGATCATAAGACGCACACGTCCAGCTCTCTCTGCAGCGGGTAGCAGCCCTGTTTTGTAACTCGCTGGCTTTTCTCTTAGTCAGTCTTTTGCCTCTGAATGTGTGACATATGCTTGGGATTTCCCTGGCGTTCATCCGGGTTTTCCTCTTTCCCGCTCGCTTTTTTCTCTCTTCCTCCATATATCATCCTCCTCATCCCAGTTGAATGGGATATTTCGTATAAAGAGACATTTACAGTTTCTTGGTGACATCAGATACTGGTTTCTTCTTCATACATGTTTCCACAGTAAATGTTCTCAAAGTTATTGAGATGGCTTTTAGGGAGTTTCTCCTCAGAACGGGAGTCCTTGTCCCCAAAGGGGGCAGTTGCTCTCGGTGAAGCCTTGCGTGTCTCTAATCCTTGGGCTGGTATTGCCGTGCAGGCTCACTGCACTAGCCTCACAGGGGAGGGAGAGGCGCTCCCCCTTGGGGAGAAGGGAGAATTTGTAACACAGCGTAATATATACAAATTAATTCATGCTTGCTGCACCAATATATGCCAGCATTCCTTTTTATGAATATACTTATTCTAGCTTTGAATATAATGCCAGCACTGCAACTATAACAAAACATACTCGTACTGCGCCAGAATGCGCCTGTAGCCCCATGTGAGAACACGCCTGCTGGCTGTACCAATTTACGACATTTTGGTCATTTAAGAACACTCCTTTTGGTTTTTTACCATAATGCCAGTAACACATGTCATGCTACCTTATAAAAACATGGCCATGCTGGCTGCAACAATGTTACCCCACATTTAAAGTCATGTTGGCTTTGCCCATGCTGCCAGGACATATTGGATGCTACAATAAGAAAATGTGCATACTGTGTGATTCAGTGTACCTTTGCACACCCCCGTACGAATAGTCATCATTTAAACCTTTTCCCATAATGCCATTATAGTTTATGAAACATGCCTTGCTGCTGTGTACCACCAGTCCACCTATCACCCCCCTTCCCCCCAAAGCAATTGATCCCCGGCTCTTCCCTTTACGATCCCCCCACCCCCACCCCAGCCTCTCACTCGGATTATTCATCATCACATCTCTCTCTCTCCCTCCTTGTCTCCCTCCCATTTACCACATACACTGGCTTAGACCAGAACCAAAATGTGGAGTGGCTCAAACCTGCTTAGGGCTATATGTCCGATAAGGGAGGGAGCCATACACCAAGAAGGCGAGCAAACGGCTTGTCCAGGACCAAGACATTCCCATTCAGACAACCTGGATAACATAACACAGCCTGAAAATTACACTAGGCAAGGACGAACAAATAAAGCAAGATGTGAGGGAAGTTCCTGTTGGTACGAGTGCGTCAAACCTGTGTCCCAGTAGCCTAGGAAGGTGATCCACAGCCAGAGAGTATGTCTATACCAAGAGAGGATGAGGAAATACTTGCTGGTAAGAGTTAGCCAGGGTGCTATTTTCCTGCGACTGTGAGTTTGCTCCAAAAAGCCAATGGTGAACTAGCCCAATGACGATCATTTTAACGAAAGAAACCTTGAAGGAAACATGGTCTTTAAGTATGGTTGTACATCTATTCTTTATTGTTAGCCATTTTGTCTGCATTAATAATGGTTTCTGTTTGTGGGGACTGATTCCCAGAGATGGGCAGGTGTCCGTCGGAACCCAATCATCCATAGAAGTCCCTACTATATCCTTGAATTATCCACCCTGATACTTTTTAGTTTGGTTCAGCCTTTTTCGATGTAGTTTAACCACTAGACCCTGATGGCGTTCTCTTAACCCAACCGGTGCATGGATCACAAATGGTGTTGAACCATACTTGTTGCATGTGTTTGGTCGATCCCTTGTCACAGCATTGATTACATGAGTCAGTCTGTGATTTGGTGATGGCCTCCAGTGCATTACTGCAACTTGGTGTAGCTGGCTGTCGTCCGCATTCATACGACACCTGATCTGATGGTCTTCTGATAAGCGAGTTGTGCTGGAGGAGTGTGATCGATCTTATAAGAGAGGAAAGAGGGTGACACCTTCCTGTGATCAGTGTTGAGTCAAATGCTTAATCACACACATTTCAGCACTGTCTATACCAAGCCCATACACTCTTTGCATTGTAGCACCAGCACACAGGTATGGCCTCAGTCCAAACTGAAAGGAGCTGGTCAGAGTTGTCCAGTTGGAGGAATGTGAAAGCCATTTCATCTGATCATGTGATGTACGCCAGCTAATGACATGCCTGAAAATGGCTCCCGGGCACTGGAGCTAATTTACAATTTTCTGATCACGTTGATCTGGTCAAGAACCAAGAAACATTCCACTCAATATTTTCGTATTATCCATGAATAAGTGTCCAGAATCTGGTTCCCTATTGGTTGAGGACAATCTATGGAATTAACGCCATACTACTATGCAAGACAAGACCAAAGAGTACCTGCTAATAATGATGCCCACTTTGCCAGTACGTGCAGACTCTGTGGACCGCTTTGCTGTGCTTTTTGTCCCCTGAGTTTGTCTCGTTCTACACCAGAGCTCCAAGCTGTGCACTTCTTGCAGCTGCTTGCTCACTGGTAAAGGCCCTCTGAATAAATCATTCTGTGTTTTGATGTACTAATGAGTAGCTCCAGACATCACTAATTTATGATTGAACACCGTACAGAGCCCCAGAGGTCTTCACTTCTCAAATTGATGAGAGCAAAGAACCTCTTCCCACTAGAGGGAATTTAATTTTGAACACCTGGCATCGCCTTGAAGCTGCACTAATGAAAATCTCTGGCAGTAAGGGGGTTTTGTCTTTCACAGCATGACAGCTGCCTGCCTTAAGCAGATGAAACTTTCTCTGTGTAATGTTGGCTTATTCTAAATGGGATTAGAAAGGATGCATTATACCCCTGCCCCCGCCTCCAAACGATTCTTTACTTTCCAATTGTGGAAATCACACTGCATAATTCTCAAGAAACACACAAACCACACACACACCCTTTTTAATTGAAAGCTTTGGTGAGAACATCACTGCCTCTTTTACTCATGAGGAGAGGGCCACCACAAATGGTGGGGCAGGCCCCCCAATACATGGGGCAGTAGGATTTGGGCACCCTGGGGGCAGATTGGCACACTAATGTGGCCATCTGCGCCAAGCGAACTTGGGTAAACAAAAAATAAAAATACAAAATCAAAGGCTGCATTTTAGGGGGGGCTGAGGGGCACCCTAAATTGGCAGCGAATGATGTACTGTAATGGGGGGTGGCCCTCACCCCCCCCTCACCCCAAATGGAGGGCCACACCTCATGCAACCCTGCCTGGGGCCAGATAGGGGGGGCACCTCATGCATCCCTCCCTAGGGTCAGATGCCCCTTCCTAGGAGCAGATATCTTCCCCCAGGGAGGGTTGCATGAGGTGGGGCCCTCCATTTGGGGGAGGGGGGTTGAGGGCCACCCCCCGTTGCAGTACAGCATTCGCTGCCAATTTAGGGTGCCCCTCAGCCCCCCTAAAAAGCAGCCTATGATTTTGTATTTTTTTTGTTTACCCAACTTTGCTTGGTGCAGATGGCCACAATAGTGTGCCAATCTGCCCCCAGGGTGCCCAAACCCTACTGTCCCATGCATTGGGGGGCCTGTCCCACCATTTTCGGGGGCCCGTCCCACCATTTTTGGGGGCCCGTCCCACCATTTTTGGGGGCCCTCTCCCCCCCCCCACCCCAAATGGAGGTGGGATGTACCTCGCGCAGCTGTTTGTAGGAGACCCAGGGAGGCCTGCATGAGGTGCCCCTGCCACCCATTTGGGGTGAACGGGGAGAGGGCCCCCAGAAATGGTGGGACAGGCCCCCCAGTGGGTAGGGCAGTAAGGTTTGGGCACCCCGGGGCCAGATTGGCACACCAATGTGCCGCTCTGCACCAAGGCAAGTTTCGTAAACAAAGAGAAAATGGAAAATGGTGGAACGCTTTTTAGGGGGGCTGTGGGGCACTCCAAAGGGTCTGGGAAGTTTCTAATGGGACCCCCTCACCCCCAGTCGCAATGGAGTGGGTGCCATGTCATGCAGCCCTCCCTGGGACCAGATATCTGCTCCTAGGAACGGACACCTGAGCCCAGGGAGGAGTGCAGGAGAGCCCCCCCCATTATCTGCCCCTGGGGAGGGCTACATGAGATGGGCCGCCCCTCCAATTTGCCCATGTGTAGGTTCCCACGGGTGTCCTCTTTTAGAAAATGTGTGGGGTTCCCTGTTTTCCTTGCTGGCTTTGACACCCTAGGCCCAAATCTGTAGGTTGCCCACATGAACAAAATGGGCAGTGGCGAAAGGCTTGGGGTGACCAGTAGGTTACCCTTTTCCTTTTGCGCCCCCGGTAGGGGCACCCACACATGTGAGGTACTGTTTTCATCGGGACACTGTGGGAACGCGAGAAGGTAGGCCATGTGTTGTTGGCGGTGTGTTTCGGTGAGTGGCCAGAGGGAAATGTCTGAGAATTGTCTTCATTTCCAGCCAATTTCAGAGACATTTCCCTGTGTCCACTCACCGAAACACGTCGCCAACAACAGATGTCATACCTTCTCGCGTTCCCACAGGTG
The DNA here is from genome assembly GCF_040938575.1 of Ambystoma mexicanum. NCBI lineage: Eukaryota > Metazoa > Chordata > Amphibia > Caudata > Ambystomatidae > Ambystoma > Ambystoma mexicanum. The sequence continues at coordinate 42,276,028 of NC_090923.1, read as the reverse complement.
TCCCGACGAAAAAGGTACCTCACATGTGTGGGTGCACCTACCAGGGGCGGAAAAGGGTAACCCGCTGGTAACCCCAAGCCTTTCGCCACAGCACAATTTGTTCATGTGGGCAACCTACAGATTTGGGCCTAGGGTGTCGAAGCCAGCAAGGAAAACGGGGAACCCCATGCATTTCCCAAAAGAGGACACCCGTGGGAATGCGCAGAGGTCTGACTTGCGCGAAGCTGCCCAGAATTTATTACCCAGAACCCCAGACATCCATTTAAAGAGCAATCTAGACTGGTAAGGTTGTCCGCGAGTCACAATATGAATCCAAGTTTTAGTTCAAAAAAGCATAGACGAAAATGGCAATTGGGACTTCAAATCTATGGGTAGTTCATATCTGCTTTCCTTCGACCTGGAGAGATGCTCCCCTTTGTGCTGTAAGGTACCAAGAGTAAGACTCGGACACAGTGGCATTTTGAGTGTGGGTTACAGACCTATATTTGGAATAAAAGAAAACTGGTCGGCGAAATCCTTTGTCCCTAATTCTAAGACGGGTTTCCCTGCTTCAACAAAACAAAGGAACGTCTGTGTTAGGATGTTAAATCATAAAGCATCCCCCGACCTGTGCCCACAATCCCTAAACTGACCCTTGCATGCTAAACATAATATGTGTACATGCTGGTTTCTGTAAACAAACTTCGAATGCATTGTGTCCCCCAGCGTATTCCTAATCTTTGACATGTCTCTACAGCTCTGGAATTTTTTTTATCCGGCAGAGAGTGATGTAATCGAATGTTATAAGTAGCACGCACGGTGCCCGTTGCCTCAGTTCCATTTTTTCTGCAAACGTGTTTGCTTCATGAAACTCGGTGCGCCTCGTGCTTACTAGTGTTTGATGTTGCAGTTCGTTATGTCTTCGTCTTCCACTCCGACGACACCTCGGCCTGGATTTAAGAAATGCCGGGACTGAGGCTCCAAGATGTCAATCACGGATCCACATCGAGTCTGACACGGATATGTGCTCCAAGTGCCAGTCGATGACTGGAAAGGCCTTGCGGGAACGAAAGGGGAAGTTCAAGGTTGGCCAAGGTGTCCAAGCCCCATAAATCACGACCTGCTGGGCCTTCGATTGATGAGTCAAGAGGCGAATCTCATTAGAGGAAGAAGGCTAAGCGTTCAAGGGAGTGGTTCCCGCCACTCGTCCTTGTGGAAGCGCTAGAGGAGAAGGTACCGCCGGCCGCCTTCCTCGTCGTCTTCTTCAGGCAGCACCCCTGAGAGGGTGAGTTGCCTGTCCCAAAAAATCACTTCCAGATGAGTGGGAAGCTTTCTGCATGGAAATGCTTACGGTTTTTGCAAAGCAGGGCAAGGCCCCGTCTGTGCCTTCTGTTGAAGCCGGTAGAGAACGATCTCGGCTGGACACTTGCGCGCCTTTGAGCCCAGGTAAACAGCACAATCCTCATCGGGAGCCTTTGAGGGCCCATTTGGACAAGGTTTCTAAGGATCGTTCGAGACATGAAGCGATGTCACGGTCTTCGTCTCCATCAAAACCATCTAAACTCTCGATGCCCTTGAAGCCAGTGAAGCCTTCGACACCATCAGCGCCACGCCAGTCGATGGTGCCGGTCACCCGGGTCAGACGCTTGATGCCTTTGGCGCCGATGCCATTGGCGCCGTCGGTGATGGTTTTGACGGCGCAGCCCCTGGTGTCGGTGGAACCTCCAAAAAAGGTGGTATCTAAGTCGATGACTTTGAAGCCTCTGACTGCTATACCTGAGAAAAGGTGTACTCCTCTGCCTAAGAAAGCCTTTTGTAAGTCCCTCGCCTCCATTTTTGAAGAGGAACATTCTGATGTTGATGATACTCCTTTTGGTCTCCAGTTTGGGACCCCTAATGTGCCAGACTGCCTCATCTCGGAGGAAAGTTGGATGCAGGATCTTTGTGATACCTTGCATAATGCAAGTGGTATAGACACTTCTCCAGAGCTGGAGTTCGGCAAACCCGACCCACGGGAGCATGCTGACTCCTCTTACAGACGGCTAATGTAGAGAGTTGTGGAGTATTTAGGCTGGTCTAGACCTCCTGCTCAGTATGATCAGGATGATCTCACAGACATTTTGGATCAGGGTCCCCCTACGGATCCAATATTGCCTTTTCATGTTGCTCTGCAGAACAGGGTGGCCAGAAATTGGGAAACCCCGGAGACTAATCCGGTGGTGAACAAGTCTCTGACAAGGAAATACTGCCCCTCCAGTAGAGACCCCGGGTATGGAGGCAGGCTGTCTCAGCATCTAGAGGATTGGTGAGTTATTACTTCAGGTGCTTGGGCTCTGGAAACAATAGCCCACGGGTACTGCCGTCCTTTTCTACAGAAGCCTTACACCAATCCACTGGGAGTACACTCTTTGAGGACAAATTCAAGATGGTCACTCTTTCTCAGATCCTTCAGGTCCTCCAACTTCAGGATTGGTTGGTGTCATTGGAACTTCAGGATGCTTATTTTCATGTGCTGATCGATCTCCAGCACAGGAAATACGTAAGGTTCGCCATTGGTGGCTCGCACTATCAGTTTCGAGTCCTGCCATTCGGATGGACCTCCGCCCGAGGGTATTCACCAAACTGATGGTGGTTGTGGCAGTGCATCTCGTGAGAGGGGGGGGATCCACGTCTACCCATATCTGGACGATTGGTAGATCAGGGCGCGCTCTACCGAACAGGCCTTGGCTCATCTCAGCGTTACCTCCCTTTGCAGACTGGGCTTCTCCCCCAATTTCAAGAAGTCCCATATGACACCTTCCCAATGGCTCCAGTACATTGTGGCTGTTTTGGACACATCCTTGGGGAAGTGCTTGCCCACCAGGGTGAGGGCTCACGACATTCTCCAGATGGTAATCAAATTTCGAGGGAGAGAGAGAGAGAAAACAAAGTGGGAATACGTTCTGCGACTGGTGCAGGGAAAAGAATGTTAATCTTTTCAATGTTCAACTCCAGATGTTCCATCCTTTTTGCTTTCTTTAGCACACAAGGGTCTTCAGGTGGGAACCATTAAAGGTTACCTAGCAGCGCTTTCAATCTTTAAGCGCTCATCTGAAGAATGCTCTTATTTTAAGATTCCACTGGTTACTCAGTTTCTAACGGGGCTCACAAATGTGTTCCCACCATCACTGTTTCCGGTTTGGGACCTTACCTTGGTCTTAAAGTTTATGATGGGTGCTCCATTTGAACCATTGCACTCATGTCCGTTAAGGTTGTTGACCAAGACTTTCAGACTAAAGGTGGCTATTACATCTGCATGTAGAGTGAACAAATTGCAGGCCCTTTCTTCTAAGTCACCCTTTACTGTATTCCACAAGGACAAGGTTGTGTTAAGAGTCAGACCTTCCTTCCTACCTAAGTGTCATGATTCCTGCCCCTCATGTCCCCAGCCCTCCAAGATGTCGGGCTGGAGCCAGGCCACGATCACCTACATGGCCCTCAAGGGTCTCTCCATCCCTCCAAAGACCCACTTGGAGTCAGACTTGGCGCTTGTGGCACCAGACTCACTTACTCCCATAGGATAACATTGGGAATTGGACTTGTAGTGCATTGATGGGGACAAGATGGATGCCCCCACATATTTCGGTTCCCAGAACTGCATGTGCGGTCTAGTCCTGGGTGTGGTTCAGCCCAGAGACACCTGGGATACCCAGAGACTATTTAAGCCACACGCAGGCTGAGAAACATGCTTTGCGTTTTCTGCACCTGCAGCGTGACACTCACCGTGTTCGGATCGGTCCCCAGTAGGCCTGCATCTTTCTTCTGCGCTCAGCTCCTCCAAGAACAATAACACGGTTAGCAACAGCCTTACCTTGTGGTGCTTCTGCCCATCATTCATCGCTCCTTCTGTTCTGCGGGCATCTTCGGCGGCGTCATTCCCATCCCGGAACGCCGCTTCCTAAGGAAAAGGGAAAAGAACAGAAAAAAGGCATTAGTAAGCATTCTGCAAATCTTGGCTTAATTTTTTAAATACTGTACGAGCTTCAAACGCTTACCTGAATCCCAGCCTAGGGCTCCTTCCTTTTCAAAATGGCGCCCGTATTTTCACCTTAATTGTACCACACCTACTGTATGTCACCAACACGAGACACATCCATCCCTTTTGTTTCACACCCACAGGGATGAGAGCAGACCCAAATAGGAAAGGGTCACTGGATAACCCTACTCTGCAATTCTAAAACCAAGATGCACTACAGCAACCGCACATGAGGGTAAAGGGATGGCCTAGCACTCCAGACTAGATACTACCCAAGACTTGGGATCAGTTTTTCGGTATGTAAAGCCACAGCCGATATATCGGAGGTTCCATTCATATAATATGGCGCCATATACATAGTGACTCTTATTGAGAGGGGGATTCTCATTTTTGATTTGTTTGCATATTTTTACAGGGTCTTCAAATTACGACACCCTGATGCAGGCGGATGAACTTAAAAGTTGAATCACTGTCGAAACGTGAAGAGCTTGGTCGGGAACCAAGCCCCACGTAGGCAAAGAATTCTTTTACTAAAAAAGACCCAGATATGTGGCTACATTAAAGCCCAGGGACAATTTCTTGAACCCATATAAACTCCTGTCCCTTTTTCCAAACAGAGTAATCACCAGGGAAAGACACAGGGAGGATTTCTAATAACACCCATCACAGGGTGTCAGATAAGAGAACTGGATTTAAGTTTTCTTCTTTTAAAACTCACCTGTAATGTTAAACTTTGCAATTTGAAATATGTTTGTCATGTTGTATTTTATTATGAATCATGAAGACATTTGGTTTTTTTCTTTTTGATTTTGATATGTTTATTTTGGAATGTAATCCAAGTATTAATGTTGAGTTTAAACTGTCTTTGTATAAACACACTTTATTAATATGAATTAAAGAGAACATATTAGTAAAATTATGTTTGCCCTCTCCAACCAGCTCAATTATCATAAGACGTTCAAAAAGTATTGTATTTGATGATTGATTTAATTTAGAGATCACCCGGAAAGCAATTATCAAGTGATTACTCTGGAATAATTTTCAGATTAGACTGCTTTGATACTGGGTGGGAAACTTCTATATTTTCATATGTGGTTCAGCCCAGAGACACATGGGATACCCAGAGACTATTTAAGCCACACCCAGGCTGAGAAACATGCTTTGCGTTTTCTGCACCTGCAGCGTGACACTCGCCGTGTTCGGATCGGTCTCCAGTAGGCCTGCCTCTTTCTTCTGCGCTCAGCTCCTGCAAGAACAAGAACACCGTTGGGAACAGCCTTACCTTGCAGCGCTTCTGCCCATTATTCATTGCTCATTCTGTTCTGCGGGCATCTTCGGCGGGGTCATTCCCATCCCGGCATGCCGCTTCCTAAGCAAAAGGGAAAAGAACAGAAAAACGGCAATAATAAGCATTCTGCAAATCTTCGCTTATTTTTAAATACTGTACGAGCTTCAAACTCTTACCTGAATCCCAGCTGCTCTGGGGGAACTCTGCCTCCGGAACTTCTCATCCATCTGCAAGAGGGAAAAGACACTCCAGGTTAGTGTGGAAACATCTAGAGACGCCACATACCGCACTTACCCACTGCATTTGTTCTTCATAACGGCATCCACGCTGAAAACGTGCGCACCTAAAAGACACAGAAAAAGAACTCAGTTCAATGCAAATACGAAAGGGGTGCATCGCGCTCTCACTCACCTTCAGCGCTACTCATCTCAGCAGCACGCCGCCATCCCCGGATGCCGGCCATCATCTAAGGAAGGAAAGGAACGAAGTTAGAGAACTGTTCAAAAGACTCATTATACTTACCTGTCGGACTCTTGCCAATGAAGTAACTAGGCAGCAACGAGCCCGCATCAATCAACGCGCCCCTGCGCTGAAAGCAGGACGGAGAGCACACTATCCAAAAAAACAAGGTGAGCTGTGGATCAAAGGGAAGGGTTGGACCCCGGGGAAGAAGGGGTTCAAGCACACAGAGACAATAGGGAGTTAATCTCTACCAATCCTGTGTTTCAGGCCCAGTCTCCACTCGAATAGCCTCCAGGGAAGGGTTCGAGGTCATAAGAGGTCAGAACAGGCTGAGTGACGTCCCCGTGGATACCAGGTGATCGTTATACTAAGGTAATTTCAGACTTTCACTTAAGTCAGAAACTTGTGCTACCTGCCTTCTATCCTCCTCCACATCCTAGTAAGGATGAGGAAAGGCTTCAAAGGCGGACCCTAGGGCAGCATTAAGCTTATGTATTTCCAGCATGTCAAAGGTGAATGCGGACGACCAGCTGTCTGTGGGGTATGCAGGGCACATGATAGGCCAGGCTTTTTCTAAACAGATCTTACCTAGGTGGATCATCCTCACTATTTCGGAATGCTATAGATTGGCGGGCAAGCACCCTGATGAGGGCTTGCGCTCTCATTCCACAAGAGGCATGGCTACGTAGACAGCCCTACAAAGTGGTGTCCCTATCAAGAACATCTGTGAGGCTGCAACGTGGTCTTCGATACACACGTTTACTAAGCATTATTCCCTGGATACTTCCCATGCTCAGGATGAGGCATTTGGTAAGGCATTGCTTTACTCTGCCCTTTAATTTCTACGGTACAAAAATTCTTCACCCTCCTCCAGACAAGAATACTGCTTTGGGAGTCTGTCAAAGATGAGGAATACGTTAAAGGACACAATCCATTCAGAGAATAAGTTACTTACCCCTGGTAGCATTCTTTCGACTGGATGTTCCTCCAACCTATTACTCATCGCCCTCCCAACCTACCCCTCTGTAGAATTTCCCATGCTATTACAGCTTACATTCCAACAAGGCTGCGTATGGCCAGGCCCGTTTTGTGGCCACATCTGCTACACAAGGAGGGGGGAAAAAGCAGAACTGAGGCAAACGGCGCTGTGCGTGATACTTATGACGTTCCCCTTAACAGAGGCTTTAGAGGGACATCAACTCGACGCAAGACGCACTCTGCCGAAAAATTTCCGAAACAGCAGAGCTGTGTACACAACATGTCAAAAATGAGTAATACGTTGGAGGAACATCCAGTCGAAAGAACATTACAAGGGGTAAGTAACTTGTTCACTTGTAACTTTCTTAAAGTTACCAACATAAAGTTCTAAGGTGTAGCAAAACAAACGACTAAAGTTCCACTAGGAAAGCCCTTCCCTTAGATTTCCTCTAGTGGTCCAAATGTCAGTTTGTTAAAGTTCTTCCCTTGAGTTTCCTTTAAAGTAGACAATTCACTTGAAAGTACATAATTCTCTTGAATACACTTAGTTTTCGTGAATAGTTTGTCCAAGGGGGAATGCTTTTCCCTTGAACCACATACAACTCTCCTGTTACTGTTTTCATAACTTCACAGATGAGTATTGACCCCTGGACTTTCTCAGCAGTAGTTTCCCTTTCCACGGTGTACTCTCCTGCCAGGGTACTGCAACTTTATAACTTCACTTTAGAAAGGGGGATGGGTCCTTCCTTTTCCAATGTTCGACAATTTCAGATTGGGATTTCAATCTGCTGTTTCTCTTACTCTCTAACCCCTGGGTTACTCGCCTGCAAGGGTGCTACAACTTTCTTACTTGGGTGTGGGTCCCAGATTCACACATTGCCTGGTTCACTATCCTGCCAGGGCTTTTCCACCTTTTTATTCACTCTGTTGTATCCAGAAAACAATACTTTTCATATTTTGGGTCACAAACCCTTTCTTAACAATGTCCATTTTACGTCTCTTTTCTTGGCTCTTAATAATGTTTGTATCAGTTTCACTGCCCTTCCTTGGACTCGTAACAATGTTTGTATTGGTATCAACTGTTTCACTTCCTTCTCTTGGTTTCATGCACTTCGTATAGTATGCAGCATTAGCCCTGAAGTGCCCCGGTAACCTGTTCAATCTCCCTGGACTTAATGGTATTCTCTGGCTGCTTCAGTGTGTTCTTTGCTTTTCAACCACAGCTTCGCTTTCGACCCGTTTGCTAACTGTGAGTTCTGCAAGCTGCTTTGCTTCCCCCCTTCCCTCCATCGGCGTGCAGCAGCTCCAGTTGCCGTTGACGTAGACGCCGCAAACTTCTCCCGGTTTTGCTTTTCTGCATACCGTGTGTCTCCTTTGCATGGCATTCCACAGTCCGCCCCTACCCGCCCTTCCGAACAGTGTCAGAACAAGTTAGCTGCACTGTCTGCCAGTCTTGCTGCTTCTCTCTCCCTTGCTGTTCACTTGTGTCCATTTTAAATGTCAGAGTCGTATTTTGCATGCTCAAATGACTAGAACGCAGCGTTGATTAACTGTGCCTGGTCACCCACATCCCTCCACCCCTCTTCCTCATCTAGGTACTTGAAAAGGGGGGTGGAGCAAACTGTGGTGTTGGTTCTAAGAACGTGGGAATTCACCGTCCACACTACAATAAGCCATAATTGAGTGTTGCAAAGGTTACTAAGGCTGTGTAAGGAAGGCATGGCATCAACAGTAAGACAGACAGTTCAAGTGTGTTTACTGAACTTCAAAAAGGGTTTGATGAACTCCTATCTAAACCTAAATATACAGATGAGAGCAAGCTACAACCATCAAATAATAATAACACAGTCCTGGTGGTGTCTTGTCAAAATAAAAGGGCCTGTACTAAAAAACTTATTGTCAATCCTTACCTCTAAATACAAGTAGGGTGGGAAATAATGTTATGAAAAATAAATAAGTGTTCAAAATGATATGTCAGATTTTCAGGCCTTTGGCCTCCCTACCCCATGTTTTCAGCACGTGATAAGGCGGTTCACTCGAGCATAGCACAATCTCTGGCTTCTTTAGTGCGCGCTTATAGTTCATGCATCAGGACCTTTGGAGCATAAGTCTCCTTGCTTCTCAAAGTCTCTTCACTCAAAGTGCCCGATGCAACCAAACAAACGAGTTATTTTCCCTTCTAGGTTTTCACAAGTATTCATATCAGGTGAGTCACTATCTACCCTGGATCTCCCTCAGCCGGGCTCAGACCCTTTTAGCATAAAGTTCTGCACAGGCTTCCCTATACCAGACTCGAGCCTGTCTTTCACCTTTCACTTCATCGCACAATATTCGTAGGTTCTTCTTTTTCGGTTGACTCACAGTTCACCCCGGATTCCCCATCTGTGGGTCTCCGATCCCTTCAATACAATTGGTCTCCCTCCGCTGGGCTCGGACCAATGTCAGTTTTACATCAAGTATCGTAGACTTTAGAATGTGCACAGGGTTTGGCTTGACCCGTTGGCGGACCACTTTTTCATAATTCTCTTTATTTTAACGTTTGCACCCTTTTGGTTGGATACCTAACGTAGACTTTCGAATGAGCACCCAGTCTCCCCAACTCACCAGCTTTGCTGACTTCACTGGTGCCGCTTTGTTGTAGGAGCCTATGTACAGTTCCATGGCGGCAAATGCTTCTCTTTGCCTTGACTATTGACGCGGGAGAGACCCGGGTACTTTCGACACACAATGCAGGATTCTTTAGCTTTAATTCCAGGTCTTACGTTTCCTATTCTCAAAAGCTCATGAAAGATGCAGTCTTGGTGAAAAGGTCAAGGGTACTTCCCTCCTTGCAGTCTTCTTTGGTCTTGCCATCTGCCGCCTTGTATTACACTGCCATCTTGGAACTCCTGCTTCTTTGTTTGGTTTGCCTTGCTCAGAGTGTACTTTCGTGCTCCGCCTTTTATCCATGTGAGGCAGTGTGATGGAAGTCAGGTGTGTGTGTAATGATCAGTAATTGCCAGACCCTGCCTGACCATTGTAGTGGGACATGTCAGGTATATGGCTCGGGTGTTAGTCTGTTTTCTCTCACAGTGAGCTGTTCATGAGAAAGTGTTTGTGTCGGAAAACGGGGTCGGGGGGTGAGTCCTTACGTATCCTACTTGGTGGAATGTGGTAAAGGTGTTACAGGGAAGGGCTACCACGTCTCGCCATCCGGTGTCCCCCTTCTACTCCCTGAAAAGCACCCACCCAGGTGATCCTCGCGCACTGGTCCACCCCCAGGAACTGGATCCAAAAACGATGGCCGTGTCCTGGCCACCTTGATGACAGATCCCCGGGGACTAGCGGGTGAGACACCTTTGGGTTTCTCACATACCCTTCCCCGATGCGATGTAGCCACATCTGTTTCACAATGGAGCCGAGAAAGGAAATCCACGTTCTCTTGATCATTACCTTTTCAGTGCTCCACAGTGAAATAGTAGGGTTGCAGGTCTAAGAACCATCGCATGACTCGAGGGTTCGAATATTTCCGTTGGCTAATCCAAACTAGTGAAGAATGATCGGTGACGGGTGTGAACTTGCTTCCTAGGAGATAGTATATAAGACGGATAATGGCCCACTTGATTGCAAGGACCTCAAATTCCAGCACAGTCTCAATTTTTTTCATGTGGAAATAGTTTGCGACTAGTAAATAAGATGGGATGTTCCAATCCGTCGCACATTTGGGTCAAGACTGCTCCTAGCCCTGTAAAGGAGGCGTCTGTCTGTAACGCAAATTCTTTCGAGAAATCTACTGCCTTTAGGATTGGGTTCTGGCACAAGGTTTGTTTTAGGATGTTATAACACACATCGTCCTCGTCAATCCAATAAACTTTCTGGGGTTCAGCATTCTTTAATTTGTCTGTCAGTTTAGCTGCCCTGTCCGAGAAGTTAGTGATCAACCTATGGTAATAACCAATTAATCCTAAGAATGCTCTAAGGTCTCTCTTGGTTTTAGGCTGTCACGTTCAATGGACTAAGGACATACGTGCAGCCCCACATCGTGCTGCCATGGGAACACTATCCCGAAATGCTTCTCCTATTATCCCTGGGAGACAAGGCACCAGGCTATTTGGGGTATGGTGAACATTGGGCCCAACATTGTTCTAGACAACTCAACATGGAGGGCACTGGGCCACAGGCTCATTTTTGTTCTGTCTGAACATGCAGGCTAGTGTTTGGGTGTGGCTGGAGCAGCCCGGGCGTGGCTGGCTATATAAGCCATGCCCCGACTCAAAAACGTGCTTTGTGCTGTTCTGCCTTCCAGCAGCGTAACGCTCACCGTTGCTCGCAACCTGCCGCTCATCATCGCCAGCATCTGCAACAAGGAAAGAAAGCATCAGCATAGACACAACCCTCACAGCTACCCTATGCCCCAAGTAATTTATCTGAAGGTCTTCTGCTTACGCCCGCTGAAGAAATAAAGGAACCATTCCTGCCGTCGTCCTGTGCAGTTCGCTCGCTGCTCCCGCTTATACTCCGACACCTGGAAAAGAAAAGGACAAGTCAGCGCTCAAGAAGTAAGACAATAATATTGCGGTAGCAAGCGGCTGCACGCAGATACTTACCAATCAGCTGAGACAAGATCACCGCGCAGGACCCTCACACAGAAGTCTCTTCAGCGCTGGCGCCTCCCGGAATAGCGCTGATTCCTGCAACACAAGAAAGGACATTAGACATGTAATAAAGGTACTTTTAACAACGAACATACACATCCATACCCTGGTGTGAAATCGAACATCCAGGTGAAAGACTGAGTGCTTGGACAATAAATAGAACACGAAAAAGCAGAAAGGCAAGCCCGACTAAGAGGTCGCGCCGCAGCAGGCCTGGGCCAGACTCAACAGTCAAAACTACCATACGAACCAGTGAGAGTAACTACGTTCCAACGCAGGAGTACAGAGACCTCGCCCCAGCTGAAAGCGAGCAGGACGGAGAGCTTGCCTACAACAGTAATAAAGTAATAAGGTGAGCAACGAAACATATTGAGCCTGAAACCAAGGAACATAGAAAGGGGAGGGGTAGAAGGGAAAGGCTAATCACTCTTGGCAGCCCTAACTTATCGTGGCTTTAACATCACAGGAGCTGACCATTACCCCCTCTGGAAGACGAGAGATACCAGAACTGCCAGCTATCAGAAGCAGAATTCTGAGCAGCAGACGCCCGACCTCGGTGTTCGACGCCCCCGCGGAGACAAGGTGAGCATAACAGAATGCGAAGCCCCTTTCGAACCTCTGCCTGGGCGTCATGGAGACTTCGGACACCGATCAACTAGCCAAGTTATTAGGGGAATAACGAACCGAGGTCCACGCCGCCCGGCAGGAAACCAATGCCCTAAGGGAAAGAGTTATACGTGAGCAAAGACCGCACTGATGAACAGGCTGGATAACTGTTGCATACACAAGCCGGTCAGGACCCACTTCCTGGAAACGCCCAGTCGACCACTACCTCACAGACCACCCCGGTAAAGGTAGTCCAGTTCTGCTGCCTTCGCCGAGCGGTTTCTGGGGGATCCTAATAAATACGCCATTTTTATGAACCAGTGCCATTTGCACTTCCTTTGCAGACCCATAGCCCTCCTGAATGACGAGTCTACGGTTGCATTTGTGCTGTCATATCTAGGCGGCAGTGCCGCGGACTGGTCGATACCTATAGTTAACCGGGATGATCCCTTGCTGCGGGATTACAGAGGAATTCAAAAGGAACGTGAGAAGCTGTTGGTTCGGCATACCCGGGGTCAGGCCTTGGACAACGAACTACTGTCGCTTCGGCAGGGCAGTCAAGACCTGCTGACATACATTGCCACTTTCTACCGGCTAGTGGCCAAGACTGGCTGGCCGGAAGAGAAGAGGACCACACTATTCTATCGAGGCCTACGTGGAGAGCTAAAAGACGTCTTGGCTCAGGCAGTGAACCCACCGGACGGGTGCGCAGAGTTCAAGCTGGCAGTCCAGCTAGACCACACATTGCAAGACCGGAAAACTGATTGAGCCTGTTCGGAGGGGCGTACGGTTTATGCCATCTCTACCACCTGAAATCCATCCTGAACCTATGCAAATTGGGGGAGTGAGGGGCCCGCTTACAAAGACAGAGAGAGAGAAAAGAAGACAGCAGCAGTTGTCCCTATACTGCGGCAAATCCGGCCATTTCCTCCGAGAATGTCCTGTAAAACCCACCCACCCCCCGGAAAACAGTAGGGACCCTACTGTTCTCTTCCCCAGGAGTTTAACACCATTTAACAGTTCCTCAAAGCAAGGATCTCGTGTTCCTTTCCCCAAGATTTTAACACAGTTCATTCCCAGTGGGCCACTCAGTTTGGTGCAGTTGTTGGACCACACGGCCCACCCATTACAGGTCACGCAACTGATAACCCTGTGCACTTTGTTGTACCTCTGGATTCTTTAGGCTTTGGCCATCACAGGTCTCTTCCTCTATCAACCTGTAGTCCTGTGGATGCTTGTATCTTGAATCCACATGAAATTGCTTTTTTTTATTTGAATTGTGCATTTGGTTAAAATAAAAGAAATAAACCTTAAGCAAAGTATTAAAATTAATAACAACATAACAATTATCAGTCAGTTATCACTAATTAATACATTTCTCATTAATCAATCCAGCAATTATCAATATAAAATATACATGTCTAAATAAAATGTCTTCCAATTAAGTTTAAAATCCCTTTCCTGATATAACAATTAAGAACCTAGGAGTTTCACAGCCTCCTTCCATACATAAAAAACCTGCTCCAATGATTACCAACGAGGAGGCGCACCATACAAGTTACTCCAGAATTGATCTTTTTGCACATTTCTAAGCTCAGTGACAAGCAGGGCATACACCTTACAATATTGAAAGGACACTGTCAATATGTGCCAATTTGTTTCTGCTTACGGATGGCACAATCTGCACTTTTGATCCTCATAAGGTACACCTTTGTAGCTTCCCGTATATTCATAGGTAGGCAAGGTATTTAGACGGAGAAAGGTAATGAATTCCCTAAATCTTCCATGACCTGGCTAAAGCAGATATGAACAAGAGCCATCTATAGGGAAACCCTGTTGTGTATACTCCAGATACCGTCTTTTGTTGTTCAGCTTTTGGATAGTATCTATTCTATCCCATACCCAGGTCGGTCGTCGTCTTACGTTGTTCCATGTAATTCATCAGTTATCTCCTCCTGGACCAGTTATACATCTCTTGATTTAATACCCTTTATTTAATATACAATCTAATCACCATAATGTGAGTTGGTTGGGCCCCCAAGTATACGTAATGATCAACCAATTTGTACTTAGTGTCATGGAGTTTCCATATAGAATGTCCTTGATTTTTGGTTCTATTCTCAAACACAATAATGTTTGTTTTCAAATAATTGATAAGAATTGATAAGCTAGTTGTTTTCCTTTTGCATACATGGCCAATTCATCAATAGAATGCTGTAGGCCAATAGATGTTTGGTCCAAAAGGATTGTATTATCAGTGTACATTAGCCAGGGGGTACGATCTCTTCCAATACGAGGATGGAAATGCTCACTTCGGCCAAGCAAGAATTGCAGTAGGATGTATATATATTGTATAGTAAAGGTGCAAGAACACATCCTTATTTTGATCCATCATTGGCACTAATTTGTCGAGTTTATTCACCATCTTGGTATAGGCATAGAGATACCATTGTGTCACTATATAACCCCTTGATAAAGTACAGTAGTATGGCGTCAAGGTCCCATTTCTCTAGTTTACTCAAAGGTTTGGCACGTGGTATTGTGTCGAAAGTATTTGCTTGCAGTGCTTTCTCTCTGCCAATACATATTGCAATACGCAGTTGTTATGCATTGTACCAAGAGCCTTCCGGAAACCTGTTTGTTTTCTGTGGCGATGGCCTGTAACTACCACCCATTTACTACGTTTTTTTAGAAGTAATGTTGCTAAAATCTTGGCGCTACTATCAAGCATCGCAAGAAGTCTATAATTAGACGGTTTATTTTCTCCACATTTCTCATAAACGGGAATCAAAATAGATTTAGTACACCTTCTTCTTGGCAGTCTCTTGGTTTGGCCACAACGCATCTCATAAAGTTCACTCTGTGAGGGTTTTATTATTCTCACCCTCTTGTTTTCACTTCATTCAGAAATACTTTATTTTATTTATTTCATTAGGATTTATATAGCGCTTAAATCCAAAGTGCTTTACATGAGGACAAAAGAATACATAAAAAGCATAAGCAACAAAGAAACATGCATCAGAAAATAGAACTTCGAACTATTTACATGAACAGTAAGTTATCACATGACTGGAACGGGACCGAGGTGGGGGAGGTAGTGAAAATGTAGGAATCGGTGTAAAATGGATTCATCATTGGCTTTGCTTTCACTTCATTCAGAAATGTTCCTAATTGTTCATCACTTGCTTTCTGTATTAAAAATATACTGAATACATCCTTTATTTAGTTCTGTATTCAATAATGCTTTTTGCATCCTTCAAAAGTACTTCATTGACTTTGTAAACACATTCTTCGTAACTACCAACTAATTTGGTATTCAGTAAGGCTCTTTGCATCTTTTAAAAGTACTTAATTTGCTTCATAACTTGCTTGTTACTCCCAGTCATCTCATTTGACCTCACATAGTTTGGGTAATAAGAGTCAGTTTGTTCAGTATTCAAATAACTCTGTTTCCCAGCCCTAGAGTATCCCCGGTATGAGTGTTTCCCTTTTCTGCACTCCCTGGGAAAGCGTTGGCTCCTCCTCTGGGCTTCTCGCTTCAGTTCTCCACATATACCCTGAAGCTCTGCTTTTCGACTGCTCAGCATGCATCCCAACTGTTTGAACACCACCCCATCCGTGCCCCCTTGTGACTGTCTTTTTTTAATATAATGGTTTTGTAGCTTGGTGTTCCGTCTAACTGTGGAATTCCCAGCCAGCCCCCACTCTTCCACAGCGGGTGCTGCTGGAAACCACTCTTACTTTCGTAGCGGCCGTCAGCACCTTGGAGCCTTTGGAGCCCCACAGCCTCTGCCGTGGGCACCATGAAGGAGGGATGGCAGCAGTCTAGGCTCTCTCACAGCCAGACGGAGCTTGGCGTCTCCTCAGTGCTCCTGCTTAACCCAGCTTTCCTCCAGCTGGTTCCTCTCCAGCCCCCTCCTGGTCCAAACGTTGCGTCCTTGGCCAGCTCCTTCTCCCTATGCCATCTCAGCTTCCCATTTCTATACACTTGTGGCCTGTTAACAGGCTGCAGGTCTAAGTCCTCTTCATTATTTGCCTGACCCTGGTGAAACTTATTAGTGAGACATGCCTGTTTGTTGTAATTGAACTCCTCCACAGCCCTCCTCCTCATCCCAGTACTAAAGGGGTGTGAAGGTAGAGAAGTGTGCATAACTCCTAGTTGTTTTCTCCTCTTCCCAGTCGTAAGAAAAAAGGATTGTGGGGCATTTTGGTCAGAATAAAGAGTGAGGGACTGACAGTAGCTTTAAAGGAAGGGGGTACATTATTTATTTATTTATTAAATTTATATAGCGCGCAGGCAGCCCAGGGGCATTGTGGCACTGTTACTTGCAGGAAGACGTAGTTACAATGTGAGCAGGTTGTGCCTTGGGTTACAGTAAGGCAGTGACCTGTGATCAGATATATCACATAATACATCATACAATACAATTATGAGGGCTAGGCCATGTAATTGTTAGATGAACAGGGTCGTTTTCAGGGTTTTCCGAAAGGCGGTCAGTGAGGGTTCAGAGCGCAGGGAGCTAGGGAGGGTGTTCCAGTGTACGGCAGCGAGGTAAGGGAAACTGGAGCCCCCTGCTCTGGTCTTTTTTACCCTGGGTACTGAGAGCATGCTGGCATAGGGTGATCTAGTGGGTCTTGTGGAGGAGACCAGGTGGATCCTCTGCGAAAGGTACATTGGGGCGGCAAGATGGACACATTTGTGGGTGATGCTTAGAGCCTTGAATAGGATCCTCTCCTTTATGGGGAGCCAGTGGGAAGCTTTTCTGGCAGCGGTGATGTGCTCTCTCTTGGCAATGCCTTGTGCAGCGCGTAGGGCACTGTTCTGTATTACTTGGAGCTTCTCAAGATTTTTGTTGGAGGTCCCAAGGAAAAGAATATTGCAGTAATCAAGTCGCGAGCCGGTTATGGCCCTGGCTATGTTAGTGCAGGTGTCTTTTGACAGATAAGGTCTGATTGCGTTAAGGAGTTTTGCATGGTAAGCGGCAGAGGAGGCAATGGCGTTTACTTGTCTGGTCATGGATAGATTGGAGTCTAAGTAGACGCCTAGTGTTTTTACCGTGTCAAGTACTGGGATCGTGATTGAGTCAATGGTGAAATGGCTGAACTGAGCATCAAGTTTCTTGATGGTGTCAGGGGAGCCTACGAGTAGGAGCTCAGTTTTGTCGGAGTTAAGGCAGAGGCCATTGATAGCCATCCACATTTGAATTGTGTTGTAGATGTTGTTGAGGGTAGCAGAGTCCGTGTCATAGTTGCCTGTCAGAGTGAGAAGGATCTGTGTGTCGTCGGCGTAGTTGGTGTAAGAGATGCCCATGGCGTCAAGGATGAGGAAGAGGGGGCGGGTGAAGATGTTGTAGAGGGTGGGGGAGAGGCAGGAGCCTTGGGGGGCACCCCACATAGCATGATAGAGGGTGATGCAGTGGCTAGGTCGGAGAAGACCTGCATGGTCCTGCCTTGGAGGAAGGAGGCGATCCATGTAATGGCTTCTTGAGAGAAGTTGGCTGTGGAGGAGAGGTGGTCGCAGAGGATGTCGTGGTCTACAAGATCAAAGGCTGCCGACAGATCCAGGAGAAGGAGCAAGGCAGGTTTGCCTTGGTCCCTTGCGTCGTCCATTTGGTTTTTTAGGTCGAGTAGGGCGGTCTCTGTCCCATGCCTAGGGCGAAAGCCGGATTGTCTCAGTCCAAGGAGGTTCTGTTCTTCGAGGAAGTGCTGGACCTGCAGGTAGGCTGCTTTGTCTAGAATCTAGACATTGGATTCACTGGCTAGGGAAAGGGGGATATACCATGTCTCACCAACGCGCACCCTCTCACCACTTCCCAAGTTTCCTCCACCCAGGTGATCCTCTCTTGCATATCCACTCTCAGGGTCGGGATCCAAGAACGATGGCCTTTCCCTGGACACCTGAGAGGAGTATTCAGGGGAGTAGAAGTGAGGATGCCCTCAGATTCCTCACATTCCTCAATGCGTGACTTCTTTGGACAGCACTGACGTCGCCTGGTTTTAGTTTTTGAATAGTTTGTCTCTGCATTTTGTCAGATTTGTTTGGGCATAAACACGTTACCATTTTCTGTGAATACTGAAATGTCTACCCATCATCAGTAACGCCTTCTCATACGTTAACTGGGACAATTCTGGTAAGGGTTGATGCATTTATTTATACCTGCACTATGGATTCTTGAATGACCTACACAGCGCTCTTTTTAATCCAATGTTAGTGATGGTTTGTTAGTCTTGTTTACATACATAATTCAGATTCCCCAATAATTACTTTGGACTGTGCTGTTGATTACGCACACCGGCTGCACGGGTGCTTCAAACGTATCCTGGTAAGAAAAGTATACCAATTCAGTTTATCTATTTGTTAGCCAGTTGACAATTGTCTTAGCACTAACTATACCGGGACACTACTTAATGTTTTATTTACACTGGAACAAGTGTTTTACGCCAGGCGGTTTTCCACGGTCACCCCCAATTTTTAATAACTAGCGTGGATTTTCATCATTATGAGTATTTAATTGTATGTTCCACTGTTCTTCTCTCCCTCTTTATCCATTGTTGCCTTACCTTGTAAATCCTTGATCAGATTATTCAGCATGTTTCTCTGAGTGGATTGTGGTTATTATAACAACCTATTCTGCATAGTTGATATCAGAGGGATTGCTGTCCTCTTTCTTGGACTCTCATTTCGGGTGATTTGTAATTTTGACATTGATGTTTGATTCTACGTTTCTAATAGCCTTGAAAAAGACCTGCATTCAGGTCGAAAAATGTGTCGGCTGTTCTTATGACTTCTAATTACGATCCAGTTTGGATGATGTATTAAATCATATTCACATATGAGTGCTCCATGCGCGTTGTCATCTTGGGTAATTAGTTACTTCATAGACTTCAGCATAGACTGATTGCAAATGGATTTACTTGACAACACCCATCATATCATGGCAGCACTGTACCTCACCTTCACCAGGTCCGAGCATATGGTGGCAGCACTGTCCCTGAGCTGTAATTGGGCTTGTGAGACTGAGCATGTTAAGAAATAATGGCAGAACTATTGATTTTGCCATTTATATAATATAATCCTTAGTCTTTCGTGTTTCTAAAATGGCAACTTTGGTGAGAAATGACTGGTGATTCCTTGCAAACAATGTGGTTAAAATGAGTAACAATTGATTACAGGATGAAATATTTCAAATTGTAAGCTATTAACCAGGCATAACATTTACTTGTCCCCTGTCAGCATTGCCAGATCTCCACGTGCCCACAGGATGCCATTTTTCCTATCCCAAGAATTAGTTGTCACTCGCCAGTGGCTTGTAGCGACTCCAGATTTTGAGGAAGATCTAGGAGTATTCTTTATAGGGTGTCTTAGAAGAGGACATTTGCTGCTTTGAAATCTTGAGCACTGATTTCTTTTTCATTTTTTATTCTAGTTGTGTTTTCTGATGAAGAGAAACAACAGCTGAGAAACTTCAAGAACAAATCTTTTTTGTTGGATAAAAAGTCTCGCTGTCAGGCGTTCCTCTCATTGATCGACATCCTTCTGGCGTATTGCTATGATGTCCGCATCGCCGAAGGAGAGAAGAACGTAAGTGGATAATGCCCTGTGGGGCACTCACAAAACACATTCCATAGAAGATGCAATTTCATCCTTAGTTTATGAGGGGTGCAATATAAGCCCATGGGCTCTGGGGTGCTTCTATAGCACAAACCAATAGCCTCTGCTTGGTACAAGGTGACGGAAAGTGTCGTGGTATAAGAATCTGGGTTCCTCATACGGTAAATCTATTTTTCCCTTGTAGTTTATGGAGAGCATTCCCTCTGTTTGAATAACTACCCCAAGTGTTCATCTATTTGCTCTCTCAGGCAAGGAAGAGAAATTGGGCATTAGAGAAAGGCCTAAGGGACCTAGCAGTCTGATCTCACAAAACAAGGTACTCTGCCCAGGTTGTATTCTAAATAGAAAGGTGTCGGGATGTGTGGAATTATAAAGTGTCTGTGTCCTTTCACCATGGGGGATATTGTTCTCTCCCAGGTTCGCTAGCCTTGACATAACTTTGGGATGTCGTCTTCACAGTAATGGTGGGCCAGGTTTGCTATTTGCAAGCCAGCCAGGAGGGTAGTTCCTATCCCACCTCTTCCTGATCCTGGATTTTAGTGCCCCAGCCCTTGGCTACAAGTTAGATTTCCCTTCCCACTACTAAGGGATGTGGTTCCCTTTTCTCTCCTCTCCGCTATCAAAGGATTTTCTAACCTTCTCGCAATAGGGAATGTGGTTCTCTTTGCCCTCTCACTAAGAGATATGGTCCCCTGCACACTGGCAAACAGGGAAGCCCTCTTAAGGAATGCGAAGGCTCTAACTCCTTGGCATTCCTATCCCCGTGTCAGTTCTCCCTGTAGTCAAAGGTCTCGCAGGACCCACCTTTCATCCTATCTCAGGCTCTCCAACACAATCAGGCCTCAATAAGTCTGTGCCGGTCCAGTAACAATGGTGTTGATAAGCCTACCAGCACCTTTTGTTACTGGACCAGCACAATACGACTCTGCGAGCGGGTGCCGTCCCGCCCGCCAGGGTCTGACCTGGTGGGCAGAACGGCACCCTCCCGCCCGCCAGGGTGTGACCTGGTGGGCAGAACGGCACCCTCCCGCAGAGTTACACAGAATCACCAGTACCATTGCAATTGGTGCTGGTGCTTCCGTGGTCCCCATTCCCATGGAGTCCTCTGGGACTCCATGGGAATGGGGACTTAGAAAATTACTGGTCCCTGACTTCCATGCCACCGGGGTTGTAATACCCCGGTGTTACCGGAAAGTCAGGCACCAGTAATTCTTTTCGTGTCTGGCGGCAAGCCGCCGGTATCACCGGCAGGCTTACCGCCAGTCTCGAAATGAGGCCCAATGACTGCTACCCGGACCACTGCCTCTTGCTTCTCCTTTAGGTTTTTCTTCTGCCGCTCATTCATGTCTGCCTCTGTGACCCTCCCCTTCTCTCACTAGTTTGAGTTTGTATTTAATGCCCCTATCGATTAGCTGCTCTCCTCCCATCACATCTGAATGGCAGACACTTAGTTTCATTATCTGAGATTAGCAAATTGGTTAATGGCTGTAACTGGTTGTATTGCACCGCCCGCAGCTCTCATCTGCTAACGGTCTGATAGCCATCTTAATGTCAGTCAGAATGTCCATCTTCCAACTGAATCTGCCCTGGACTGCAGTGATCTTCTGAATTGGCTATCTGGCCAATTCATCTGTATTAACAGGGCTCAGCACAAGCTGACTTTTCTAGTAACAGACTCTAATTCCTGCTTTGAGGGGGACAGAGTTGGTGTCTGCCTATAAGGGACACAAAGTTGAATCCTGCATTGAAAAGACGGGCACAGTGTTAAGGATGTTTATCATTATTATGCTTCATCCCCTCTCCTAGTGAGACCCCCAGCACTTTTTGCTGGACTTCTGGACCTTTTTTCTTTAACTCCTAAATGAGTGGAGCCTTTTTCCCCTCATTCATTCTTTTAGGCACTGTCTTTTGGAACTCTATTCACTATGGAGTCAGTCTGCACCATAGCTCTTAAAGGCATCTGTGCTTTACTACTGAAGCTCGCTGCTCCTTATGGGCAGTGTTGCTGGGGACCGTCAGGGTCCTCCTTTAAGTTTCTTTTTTAATATCCCCAAGTAATTAGGTCCATGGGCATGTGGCGCAAAATAAGAAATAAAATAAACAAACAATGGTTCTTAGGGATAGAGAGATAATTAGGATCTCTCACAAAACTTTATAGACTGGGAGATTGGCACACACCATCTTCAGTAGAGTGCCAAAGGGGTACCTAGTATCCCCCTTCTCTGCTCCTGTGACTTTTTAGTCACATCGACCATCACCTAGTTATGGCTGGTGGCAGTGGACATGTCCTACCAACTATTGTCTTTTTTGGTATCGCAGGCTATGTTCATAGCCTGGGTGGTGCACAATAAAGGCACCCTAGTACCAACTTGGGACCCTCCTTCTTTTTTCACCATTACTAGCTTGGTTGTTCTTTGTCAGCCCTTCATCTACCATTCTGGGAGGGGAAGGCCTGTGTGTGTGTTTTGCCTTTGGCGGGAACCCTTGGGTATCTCCGACTAGGCTCCAGTGTCTGGGCAGGCAGGAGGTAGGGGAGTAATTTTGTCTGCCGGAGGGCCTGAATAGGTCCGCTCCCACAGGAGTTCTGGCTGACCTGATTGGACAGCCAACCGCCCCTTTCTGTAAAATGCTGGCAGGGATTGCAGACAAGTGTGTGGTGGAACTATATAAAAGGTGAGGCTTCTGGAGTGAAAAGCAAGTCGACCACTGGAAGCTGAAGTAACCAAAGAAGACGATGACCAGAGACACCTGCAGACCCTTTGCAACACCGTGAAGCGACCACTGCTGTCCTCACCCAGTTTTCTGTGTTTTTTTTGGTTGTTGGGAACAGCCAGTCCCAAGACGAACTTTGAAAAAAGCCTTCTCCCGAGGTCCTATGAGATTCCAGAGCTGCAGAACCCCAATACCAGGAGACCTGCTGCCCCTTTCGAGTGCATTGTCGTGGAATGGCTGAATCCATCCAAATCTTTGCTGAACCCGTAAGGACACTCTAGAGATCCGATCCAACTCACCCACACCACCTCATCAGAGTGTGGGACGGCAGAAAGCGAAGATTGACTGGGCGATCTGTGTCCTTTGTTGGTGCTGCAGAAAAGGCACCAAAACCGCAGCGTGAACCAAGATGTTGCTGAATGTTTTGCTACAAGTTCGCCCTCAAGACTGCTGCTAAGAGATCCTGTCCATTGTCCTGCCTTCAGTCATTAGACCAAGGAATCCAGAGGTTGGGTCCAGAGCTGCAACTTCGCGGCTCAACAAACGGTACTATGGGGGGAAAAAGGTATTGCTTACCTGATACCAAGAAGCTGCGCCAGAGCGTTGGAGTGCACGTAGAGGTGTCCAGGGCAACCCCCTCTTTACCCGAGACTCATGCTGCTGCTTGTGTCCCTTCCTCCAGTCAGTTTTAAGGTCTCCTTTGTTTGTTGCTAACTTGTTGGTTCGATAAAACTAGAGACTGGAAGAAATCCACAGGAACTCTTCATAATTCGCTGCTTGTGAAGACTTGTGAAGGGTTGCGCTTTGGGTCTTAAAGGACTTACTATTCGAAGAAACCCTCTCTAGAACCTTGAACCAAGCTCATGTTACACTAACTAACCGTTTACCTCCCTTTGAGTGACTTTACTATATGTGTTTGCAGAGTAAATGCTTTACCGTATAAACCGTTGAAAACCGCATGAGTGCGCAATAACCAATAATACAGTAACATTGTCTTTTCCCTTTCTAACGTTGCTACAAATATGACTGCGAACAAACACAAAAGTGAAAGTGCACTTTGAAGTGTATTGTCAAGTATTCCTAAGTGTTCTAGTATAAACTTCTAAAGTATTTAAAGTGATTCTGGTGTAAATATAATAAATATTTACTTTTATATAACTAGCTTCTTTGCTGTGCCTGTCTAACTAGATGCGTTGTACTTACCTAAAGCTCACATCTTCCTCTTAATATAAGCCTGGCTGCCACTCTACCAAGGTCCTGAGATAGTACAGACTGATACTAAGAGTTGGGGGATCTACAAATCACTGGGATAGCTTACTTAAGTCTAACTGCCAGTAGAAATTTAGGAAAACTCCCCTAACACAGTAGGGGCACAGTAAATTCACAGTATTTGTGTCTGCATAGAAAAGGCATCAAGTTGGTGCCTTCGTAGAAAAGACACTATGCTGGTTGTTGCCAGCACGGGAGGTTTGGCAACTGCACAGGAAAGGCAAAGGGTTACTGCCTGCATTGGAAAGGCGCAGGGTGTCGCCATATAAACGGCACAGGGGTTGGTGTCTGCATAGGAAAGGTATGAGGTTTACAAGCTGCTAGAAGAGGCGCTGGCTTCTGAATGGATAGGGAACAGAGTTTCTGTTGGATTAGAAGAGACACGTTTGGTACATGCTAAATTGGGCACTGAATTTAGCACTGAGTTGGTGTCTGGCTAGTAGGGAAACAACGTTGAAGCATTACTTGCAGGGTCAGTCTTTTTGCCTTCCTAGAAGGGGGACAGCGGTAATGATTCGCTGAGAATAGCCTATAATTGGCAAACAGTGGCACACAATTGGTAATTGTCTAGAAGGAGCCCGCTCATTGCGTATGAATCACAATGAAGTCACAGGAGGGAGGTTGCAAAAAGCTTGCCGAGGGACCTGGAACAAATAATGATGCCCTGTGATGCACCCATGGATGGTCTTCCATGCCTGCAGGCCTCGCCATTAGTGATAATGCGACGCCTGCGGTTTGGTGGCTGCTACTGGCTGTGGTTGTTGCAGTAGGCAGCGCACTGGGCTCCATTTCTCTGCATTCTCTGTTTTAGTCTGGAAGCCTGCCAGCCTGCCAGCGTTTAGCTGGGGCGGGGCGTCTGCGGCAAGGCTTGGCTCGGATGAACACGACAGATTGGGGGGCTGTTGTGGGCTAGGGTTTGGTCATTAGGAGTTATCTACAGGTGTCTATGCTGGTGGCCGGTGCGTGCAGGCTACTCCCCTTTGGGATGGTTGGCTGGAGACAGAAGCACTGGCCCTGCATTGTTGATGGACATCATTGGGTGAATTGTGGACAACCAATAATAAACTCCTCCAGGTAGATCCTACCACTGGAATTCCTGTAACGAACACCCATGAACCAATTTTGGCATGCCCCACCCTGCATTACGAGGGAACGTAGTAAGAAGGCTTTGGACGGACGTAATCGGCAGGAGAAGGAAGGAGAGGTTAGAGGGCGAGCGTGGCAAGAGCAGGCAAAGGAAAGTAGCCACTAGCCGAAAGTACAGAGGAAAACATGAGGTAAGTCAGAAGGAAAAGGAAGACCGCCCATGTGGGAAGGATGACTGAAGCAGCAGGAGCAGTTCCTCAATAGAGGATTCACCTGGGCTGGAGGGGAAGCTAGCAACTGAGTAAAGAATTAATTAATCTTTTATAACACGCTAAATATTGGAGACCAGTCTCTAAGTGCGAGACCGGGATTTTAACCTATGTTGCTCTGCTTTGCCTTGCTTTCAAGACAAACCCGTTGCCCCTGAATTATTCACCTTGCCCCTGTGATATTCCACCCTAAGGGGAACGGGTGGGGAAGACCAGAAGAATGGAGGGCGAGTGAAGAACAGTGGCAGTGAGGGGTAGCCCAGGCAAAAGGGAGAGTCTGCCAGCAAGCAGGAGGCAGTGGAAATGAGGAAGTGAAGGAGAGTAAACGGAGAGGAAGCAAGCAAAAACTCCCAAAGAGGAGGGAGCGAGATTCTTGTGGAAGACGCGATAGAAAGGACAAAAGAAAGGAGATGGATAAAGAGAAAGGAACTATGGCAGAATCTGAAAGAGACGGAAAAATAGGGGGTTAGGAGAAAACGGAGATAAAGCCAAAACACATGGATAACTAAGATCATTAAAGTAGTAGTAGCGGACAAGAGCACAGATGAGAACCGAGACAAAAGAATAGTGAAGATGATTGAGGAAGAACAGATTGGGAGAATGTTATGCATACACGACGAGGGTGGGGGCGGGTCTAGGGTGGGACACACTTCATGCGTTGCAGGTACGGTATAGGGTATCAGTGGTCGGGAGACAGTGTGATGCGCAGTGGCACCTTATTCCAGAGACGGGTGTAAGGGATCAAGAGTAAGACTCGTATACAGTGCCATTTTTGGTTTTGGTTAAAGACATTTATTAAATCCTACCTATTCTAACTCTAGAAGGGGTTTCCCATGCCTCAACAAAACTAAGGAACGTCTATGTCAGAATGTCCAAAACAAAAAGTTCTCCCTCCTGTGTCTAAAATTTTATGCTGACTCTCGCACACTAAACTTAATATACCATAAAGTGGTGGATGTCTTTCAGCTTGAACTCCTGCAGCTTCTTTCCAAAGTTCCAAACATAAAGTTCTGAAGAGTAAAAGAAAACAACTAATGTTCCATCAGAAAAGGTGGCTGTCCCTTCCCCTAGATTTCTCTGGCTTTTCAATGTCACATTAATATACTCCACAATCTGAAGAGGGACAACACTTCCCTTGCGTTTTCCCCAGTTTACACAGTTTATCAAACTCGGAAAGAGTATGACGCTTCCCTTCAAGGTTTCCACAATTCTCAGGCTCAAGGAGCGTGCCTCTGCCTCAGAGCTCTCTTAACTTTTCACAGTTCAGTTTCACAAGCTCAAGGAGTATGATGACTCTCTCCCCGAGCTTTCTTAGCTTTTCCACAGTTCACATATTTCCCAATTTCCACAGTGCCAGGGGCGGGGGAGACTCACTTCCCCCTAGTTTCCAGACATTTGGGGTACTGTTTCCCTTTTTTTCAAGTTCAACAATCTTGTTTGGGTGCATTTCCCAGACTCGCTGTGTGCCCGGTTTAGTCTCCTGCCAGGGCTTTCTTATTTCTTTTCACTCCGTCTTTGAGTGCAAGCCATGGACTCGGCTTCTCATCAGCAATCACCTTCTTATTTATATAGTTCCAAGATCCTTTATACTTTTTAGGTATTGGGTCAGCGACACCCTTTTCAGTACTCTATCTCTTTGCTCACTTTCCCCAGTATCCCAACACCCTTGTTAGGGCTTACCAGTTTTTTAAACTGGACACAGCATCTGCCATGAGGCGCCCCGGCATCCCAACTCCTCTCTCTGGGCTTATTGGTCTCCGTTGGCAGCTTCGGCGTCTCACTGTTCTCACTGCTGCTTTCTTTCTTGTCGGTTGGGGGAGCGTGCCATCGTCTCTCCGGATCCCACCTTGCCTCCTTACTTGCTTGACAGCTCCTGCTGCCCGTAGCACAAGTGCAGCAAACCTTCCACTGCTCGACTTCCCTGGACGGCACTTCCACCAGCTTCTCTGCTCCACACTGCAACCTGCTCTCCTCCAGTGTCGTGACCGACGTCGGGAGGAGTGAGACCCCCCTTCTCTCCAGGTATGGTGCATTTAAACATTTTGGCAACTGTTCATCTTTTCCAACAACTAAAATACGGCATCTGCTTTCGCTTCTAGTGATCTTCGTTACTCCAGTTCCCTTCCCCATCTCACTGTTATTAGGTAACAGTGAATGTTTGGTTATTAGTCCTCACTGGAGGTTCTGCTCCTACTCTACAATATGCCATACAGGAATTGGGGCTCGGGGGCAGGTGAGTGTTACCAGAGGTCATATATCTATTTTGACCTACCAAGTCTGCGTTGCCTCCCCGGGGGTTGTCTTCCCTCATGTGGTGCATCCACAGATAGCCACCCCCATGGTTAGATTGAGGTAGCTTATGCCCTTCCCTGGCCACATGAGGGAATATTTCCCCTTGTGAAGTAGTGACAACCTTGTTAAATTTGTGTCACAGGGTACTCTGATGAAGTCCCCTGCCTGGCCGTTGTTAGGAAAGATTTCGTAATTGTAGGTAATTTTCCTTCCATGTGGCAATCCCTAAACTTTTTGCTGTTGTTTTTCACCTTGTTCTTGACTTTGCCAGAGAAGTGCCGCCTTCTGCCGCACTCCTCTGGGCTTTCGCTCTTTTTCTTACGGGGAAACTGACATGCCCTTAAGACAGTCAGTACCGGGGAACGCTGTTTCCCGTAGTTTCTTTTATCATGTTGCGGCTTTCCTACAACATGACACAAGAGGGCACTGTAAGCTAAGTTACAGCTCTCTTGGGTCTCTAGCCTTCTACAGGCCCTAGATACTCGTTTAGGATTGTATCTGATCGGTGCAAGTAATTCAGGGACGGGAATGGTGGCAGCGATCGTTTTCTTGTGTTTTGAGCTCCTTTTGGCGTTCTAAGCGCGTTTCTCGCGCTTAACCCAAAATGGTGGCCTGGCTCCCAAAATGGCCAGACCACGAGGCTCCTTTGTCCTGTCCGCTGACCGTCTTGCTCCCTTCACCTTCCCCAGGTCGAGCCGACCCGGGGCCTTCCTTATTTGGGCATGTACTTTCCCGCGAAACACAGATGCTTTCGCGGGCTTCTACATGTCTTGTGTGTGCCTCCAGGATGTGGGCTGGGATGTCTGGTCCCAATACACATCCTGGGTGCCAGAGAGTCTAGGGTGGTGTGAATGCCTGGGACCACCGTGGTCCGTGATTGGTCCACGTATGGTGTGAGTGTTGATGAGCGGATCTCCCATTGGGTCCCCTCCGTTTTGGCGCGAAGGGAACCGTGGATAAGAGGGGGCTGGAAACACCACTACCATGTCGATCTCCTGAGTTCTCACGAACTAAGGAATACAGGAGCCAAGTATCCTGCAACCAAGAGGCTGGACCGAGGAATCGCTGGTGACCCGCTGAAGGACTTCTCCTCTGCACTGCTGTCGCCTTGTGAAACCCTTTTCACCTTTGATCGAACCAGAAGGCCTGTACTGGTACTTCGACCCTTGGAATAGCGGGAACAGCTATTCTCGGCATCTTCACCATCTCCTGCCAGTAAGCCTTCGGAAGTGTCTCTGGGCCGTCCAGTTGACTGACCAGCTTACACGGGAGTCTTGCTCTGTAACCGCCGCCAGGTTGTGTAGTATTTCGAGTCCTTGTCACTCTCACACGCTTCGTACACTTGGCGTTCCCAAGTCTGAAGTGAGTAGTGTACATTTGGCTCAGATACACACGGCCGTTCCGTTGCCCTGCTGTGGTAACAAACTGTGCGGGTTTCTTCGATTGGGACGTCTTTTTACTCAACACGACGACGAGGCGTTCCCTGCTCTTCTGAACCTGCCAGCTGCTGAAACTGACGCAGAGAAGCCTGGGTCTGCTTGCATCGGGGACCGGTGAGTAGCATAGCTAGGATCTGGTCGCCCTCCTGCAGGAGCCCATTGCTTTTCCCCGCTGCATAAAACAGCACCCTTTTCCGTACTCGCGCTCTGCTTCTGCCCACTGTGGAGGCTGCGCTTGAGTCGCGGAACTTATTGTTCTTCTTTTGTGCACTAAACTGAACTGCCTGATTTCCCTCGAAGAGCTTCTCCTTTTGCCCGTTGGCACCAGCGCGTGCAGGTACTTTTGAGCACAAGGCTCCACTCTTCGCAGGGCTCGGACTTCCATCTAGTTAGGTGCCTCTGAAGGCGAACTGGGTCTAAGCATTATTTCGCACTGCCTGTCTTCCTTCCCTTTTAGGTGGACTACCCATTTCGTGCCTCTAATGCTTGAGACTGTCGTATTTGTATATATATTGTGTTGATATGGTATGTGTTGGTTTACTATCGTTATATTGTGATTTTCTCGCTACGGTCATTGTTTTAAAGGCCTTGAAATAAATGTATATATTTTTAATATAACAACTGTTTGGAGTAGTTTGTAAGTGATCTTGCTTTGTGCGCTCATTGCGGGCTTTCAGTCGCCCTCACTCCTCTTGAGACCTAGTCATGACCGCCGCGATCGCTACCTTGATTGGTCTGGCTCGTCCAGAGGTTACCCTGTTCCAAGTAATTAGGTTGGCCTTCTGAACTTCTGCGCCACCAGGACAGAGATCAGAAATCCGTCTTAACAGCCGTATGTCTCGAGGCAACTCTGGGGGCTTGTACCCACTGCCTGACACATGATTTAGGACATGAGGCGGTATGGGGAGAAACGCCTGGCCCCCTCTGTAACATTGTGATCCAGAGATGTTGCCGGAAATTGCTTTCCTGCCTGGTTTGAGTGCAAAAGTAGTGATCCCACAGACCAATGGACCACACTCAGTCTGTGTTGCATGGTGTGGTGAATGCTATGGATCCTTCACTAAATCACTGCCTAAAGTTTCCTCCCAGGTGGCCCGGGAAAGGCAGACGCTTCCTGATCCTGACCTTGGGGGTGCTGATCTGCAGGAGACTCACCTGGGAGGAGAAAATGTGCTCAGGGAGCTGAGAGGAATCAATGGGGTGAGACCAGGTATTTACCTTCCTCTAAGAAAGAGATGTTACAAATTCCAAAACACTGAATCGCTCGTTGCCACAATAATATAACTGTTCTACTTTTTAAACACCTAAATGTGGGTGAAATTAGCCAAAGCTTCTGTGGTATAAAATTGAATAATACCCATTCTAAAACCGCTAGCGATAAATGCTTGCCTAACTCAAAAGGTAGTAATAGAAAGAAGTCTGTCCATAAGAATCACCAAAAGCTTAGAACACATTATTCCTCTTTCCCAACAAGACTGAATACTGAATTGCATGAAATTTATTTAAAGAATGTTGTAGAAACTAGAAGGCAGATCAGTGAATTAGATAGCTAACTTGGTTGCTACGGCATTCAAGTCCCATAATTCCCTCAGTACTGTGACGATGAGGAGGGATGCAGAAGAACACAGCTGTGGGAGTGATTCTCCTGTCGGTGTGACTGACCTACGCCTGAAGAGGACTGGGAGACATAAAAAGCACCCTCAGATTCAGGCATTAGAGGAGAAGAGAGAGGAAGCTGAGCAGCGGAAGAAACAGCAGCAGTGCAGGCCTAGATTGTAGCTGAGAGGGTAGTTGGTGGTGAGAGGAGACACCGGACCCACAGAAATGACTGAAGCCATGGCGGGTTCTGAGAGAGTATTGGCCTTTGACTCTTCCTGTTGTAGAGTTCGCGCAGTGGGAAGCATGAAGAGGAGACGCTTGCCCAAAAGAATTTAGTTGTGCAGAGTTTGCACAGGAGGAAGCAGCACTAGCGAGTGAAGTGTTCCCTCTTTGGAGATTCCAGGTGGTCGGGTTGCACCTGGCCCGCTTCGGAGCAAAGGATACTCCAGTCTCCAGTGGCATGAGCGGAGGAGGACCAGAGGAAGCGATCTACCCGGTGGCAAGGTGCCACAAGTAACAAAGTCCTATGAACACCAAGCGGAGCATAATGGAGCAACTTAACCGGAGAGACCACAGCTTATAATAGACTCTGGGGCACTCCGACACTGTCCGCGTGTTCACAGCAGGCTGCTTCACTCGTGAGTGAGTGAAAGCAACAATAGCAGTAATGTTCATTACCGAACTGTACGAGACCAGCAAAAGTTCAAACGAGGTGACTGTATAAATAAGTGCATACGAGTGTGGAAAGCCCAAGACTCCCAGGGGAAAGCTATGCACAGTTTGAAAATGCTGATGAGCAATACCCAAGCCAAGAGTAACACAAAAGGAAAGGGTAGGAAAAGGTCTGATGTGTGTGCTCTGCACGTCCCAAAACTAGAGATTAGGAGTTGAGCCGCGCTGCAAAGGTCAAACACTGGGTATGCCTACTAATGCCCAGTAATGTGAAATATGTTTATGGGTAATGACCCACAAATCGCACTCCTCCTTAAATTGATACAAGTTTGCAGTGATTGAATATACAAATGTATATTTATACATGAACGTTCAAAGTCAATAAAGTATGCAGTGTTTATTAGCACACTGTCAGCCAACACGTGTTTCGACATAAAAGTCGTACTCAAGGCTGACAAAACCAATACAAAGATGGTTACAATCCAAAATGATAAAGTAATATCAATAAAGAAACAATGAAAAGAACATAACAACACACGTTAATGTCACAAGTTATCACTTGTTCAAATTGAAAGCATATGGGGTTCACATACCCAGTTTATGGAGAAGCACGTACATATGTTGCAGGAAGGAAAAAGAGAAGACAGAGGGACATTACGTTACTTATTTGGTATATAAATTGTGTGATATGGTATGTTAGTATTGCTAATTAGCGTGTATGCCATGCATTGCTCATGCGCGGACAGCACCTCAAAGTGACACCAATATAATGTGCCCCAAATAAGTGTGCATTTCAGATGAATGGGTTAACTTGCTGATGAGTCAAAAATGATGTCTGCTGAAATAGCTGTTAAGGGTCTAGGAATTGGAATGAGGTGCTGACTCGGTGCCCTCGATGCATACAGTATGGTAAGAATGACAAATTAAATTGTCGTGCTCAGAGCAGACTTACAGAAACATTGCTAAATAAATTAAATCTCCCCTATCATCTTGAGTCTATGTATTGTGGATCCAGACACAGTATTTATTCGGAATGGATTCCTATGAGTGTGAGTCCTGTGGCAGAGGACAATCTCTGTTGTTATCTATGGATACATGAAGAAGTGCGAGGAAGAATCCAATGTGTGTGTGTGTGTGTGTGTGTGACTGGTTATTGCACTCATGATGCAATATAACCACATGCGTGCCTGCGCACCGTCCAGGGATGTCACTTTCTTCTGGCTCTTGAGTTAAGTAGTCAATCAGGGTCCATTTGTCTTGTATTCCCGTTGGGTAAATATTAGTTAAAGGTTTCCTATCATCTCATTACGTGAATCTAAATAATGAGCGCTTACCCGTATATCAGGGTTATATCCCTATCTCCCTACTGGCATAGACGTTAGAGGCGCGACCTCTATACGCAGCGTGTTATATAGTAACTGGGGGGGGGGCCTGTGTGGTTCCCTATTAGACATTATTGCGCAGGCGCGTGGGCCTGACTACTAATCTAATGCACAAGCTCTGTTTTACACAAGTGTTGTTGGTAAGTGCATGCGCGTTGCGTTGCTCGACTACTAACACAAGCTGATATAATGTGTAGTTATGCGCATGCGCGCTTCGAGTTTCGGCTGTAGACGCTGCTCTAACTTGGTCTTAATAGTGAGCACTGCCCTAGAGAATGTTTGTAATGAAGGGATGTGTGTTAATAATTAGTAAGATATCTGGATTTAATGAATACACCACTAATTGGTTTACCAATGACAACTGCCAAGTTAATGACTTGACTCATTTTAAAATAAAACTTCCTTTTAAATGGTGTCATTGAGTGTGCCATCCGAACACTGCGATGCGTGACATACCTTCCATGCTAGTCAAAGCAATAATTGTTGATTAACATTAGTGAGCCGATGCTAGTTCGACGAGCAGTCATCAGCAGTTAATCAAGGTCTTGGAAATTATTTCTGTGTTCAGTCATGATTGTAAATTGATCTATGATCTTTGTAAATTGAAGCACTAAATCGAAAACTTATTAACTGGGGAGTAATGGACACACTATTTTCTTCATTGTGCAAATAAATCATAAAATTGCATACCTAATATACCTGCTTTTAAAATTTGACAGGAGAGTTGTGCCCATATGTTCTCTTCGTTATAAATAAAGTACATAAAAATACATGCATCTCATTATCAGTGTTGAGACCTGCTTGTTTACAGCGAAAAAGACAAATACATTTGGCTTCCATTTGCCTCAGTTTGAGGGTGATGTCACCCCCTCTTTTCTTCAGTCCCACAAAGCAAGTACCTTCCTTGTTGTCTGTTTGATGCTTAGTTTGCCAATGGATGGCAAGGGGCAGTCTCGGATCCTGGCTACCCAGACTTGCCAAATGCACACGAATCCTGAATCGTAGTTGTCGGATTTGTTTGTTTATTTTATTCGTATTTATATAGCCCACAACAGTCCGAGGAGGACATCGTGGCACTTGTTACAGTACAAAGCTTAGTTACATAGTCATTAGCAATATATATATACAGGGTACAAAATAGTTATATAGTCATTGGTAAATATGTACAGGTTACAATAGAGATATACTTTTGTATTATATTACAATCAAGGATGCCAGGGCAAGGCTAGTTGAGGAAAGTGGCCTTGAGGTTGTTGCGGAAGACAGAGATGGAAGTTTCAGCTCTAAGGGTGGCCGGGAGAGAGTTCCAAAGTTTTGGTGCAATGTAGGAGAAGCCTAGACCTCCAGCTGTAGCTCTCTCTATGTGTGGTAAGTGTATCTGGTTGGTGTACTGGGCTCTGGTGGGGCGAGTGGATGTGGTCCTGGATAATGCTTCAGATAGGTATGTTGGGGCGGTTTTATATATACATCTGTGTGTGATGGTGAGGATTTTCAGAGTGATACGGTCTTTGACCTGGAGCCAACGTGCTTCACGTCTGGCGTGAGATATGTGATCTCTTCTAGGGATGCTCAGCGCGGCTCTGAGTGCATTTTGTGTGGTTTGCCGTCTTTGAATGTTCTTGGCGGAGGTGCCAGCTAGGAGGGCGTTACAGTAGTCGAGTTTGGCGCCTATAGTTGCTGTAGCTATGGCCAGGCGGTTGGGGGTGGATAGGTATGGTTTAATGGCATTGATGAGTTTGGTGCTGAGTGCAGATGCAGATGCAGAGGCTATGGCACTGACTTGTTTGTTCATCGATAGATTTGCATCAGTGTGAACACCTACAGTCTTGACGTTGGATGATACAGGGATGGTAGTGTTGTCTATATTGAAGTTGGCGTATTGGGGGCTTAGTTTTGTTATTGTGTGTGTTAGGCCAAGGATGAGGATTTCAGTCTTCTCCCCATTAAGACACAGGCCATTGATTGCCATCCAAGCTTGGATAGTGGCATAGATGTTGTGAAGGGTCATGGTGTCTTGGTGATAGAGTCCAGATAGGGGAATAAGTACTTGGGTATCGCGTGCATAGTTGGTATATGCTATACCCATAGAGTCCAGTAGGTCAAAGAGGGGTTTTGTATAAAGAGGTTATTGAGGGTGGGGGCTGTACAAGATCCTTGGGGGACACCGCAGTTGATGGTGGTAAGGTCTGCGTTTGCTGTATCCGAGTAGACCTTCATGGCTCTACCTTCAAGGAAGGATGTGATCCAGGATGCTGCTTGTTTAGAGAAATGAGCTGCATGGGTGAGGTGACTGGTAAGTGTCTGGTGGTCTACCAAATAAAATGCAGCTGATAGATCGAGTAGAAGGAGCAGTGCAGGTTTGCCTTTGTCCATGATCTGTGAGATTTGATTTTTTAGGTCCAATAAGGCGGATTCTGTCCCCTGCCCAACACGGAATCCGGATTGTCTTTTGCCTAGTATGGAGTTAGCTTCTATGTATGATTGTATCTGGTTGTGAGCTGCTTTGTCTAGGATTTTTAAGAGGAACGGGACTGTCGTTATCGGTCTGTAGTTGTTGGGATTTGTTGGGTCAAGCGTGGCTTTTTTTAGGAGTGGCCGTACCCAGGCTTCCTTGAGATTGTCTGGGATGGTTCCTGTTTGGAAGGATGTGTTAATGAAGGTATGTGTTAATGAAGGTAGTTATTAACACATACCTAGGTCATTCGCGCATTCCTTGATGAGTTTGGGCGGGCAGATGTCTGCTTTGCAGAGCGATTGTTTGAGGTTTTTGATGAGATTGAGGACCTCCAGTTCAGTGACGTCTCTGAAAGTGAATTGAGCGTGATTGAAATTACTGCACTTGTCTTGAGAAGGGCGGTTGTTTTTTTGATTAGGGAGGGCTTTGCAATGGTTTTAGATTTTGTTCTGGAGGAGTTTTATTTTGTTGAGCATGGCGGACTGAATGCTAGCGCACCAGGCTTTGTCTTTAGTTATCTCGTTAGTGCTAGCTGGGCGAGTGACTAGTTCGTTAAAGATTGCAAATAATTCTTTAGCTTGGGAGTTGGCCTTTGAGATCCTGTCATTGAAGGAGTTGGATTTGGCTGCTAAAATGGCTTTTTTATATTGGAGGGCTATTTGTTTGAATGGCTCTTATTTATGTCACTGGGATCCGTTTGCCAGTTTTTTTGCGCCTGACGCGGAGTTCATCCCAGAACCATGAGTTGCAGTGGAATGATTTTTTTTCTTTCTTATTTTCAAGAGGGGCTATAGAGTTCATGGCATTGGTGAGAGTCTCGTTAAAGATGGCTGATAATATGTTTGGGTCCTGAGAGAAAGGTAGTGCTAGGCAGGGATGTTTGAGGTGCGGACGCAGGTTGTCTGCATTGAGTTTTTTTTAACTTCTTGTTGTGGCAGGTGGTGCGTAGGTCAGATTTTTAGGTTTGGGGTTGGTGGGGATAAGGAATTCGATGCATGTGTGGTCCGTCCAAGGGAGGGGGGTATTAGCAGTAATGTGGGATGCACAGTTGTGGTCCATGACCCAGTCAAGGGTGCGACCTTTGGAATGAGTGGAGGTGAGGACTCCTTGAACAAATCCTAAATCTGCGAGTTCTTTCGCTAGGGTTGTGGCAGATTTATCTTTAGGATCATTATATCCTAGGTTAAGGTCTCCTAATAGGAGGATTTTGGAGGACTTTTTGATGTTATTGCTGAGCCGGTGGGAGAGGTGCTCTTGGAAGTCTGCTGGGAGTCCGGGAGGTCTGTATAGGATGTATATATTGATTAGATTGTTGGGGGAGAGCAAGAGCTTGGCTGATAGGATATCAGCTTTTCCACCCCAAGTGGTAGGGTCTGCTAGTCTGATGGACAGAGAGTCTTTGTGGATAAGGGCGACTCCCCCTCCAATCTTGTCGCATCTATCTTGCCTAAGGATGGAGTAGCCTGTGGGTAGGGCTAGTGTGATGGCTGGGCAGGAGGCATCATGGAGCCAGGTTTCGGTGATGCATAGTAGGTCCAGATTGAGTGTGGATAGGAGGCCATTTATCTCTAGGGCATGTGCAGGTAGGGATCGGACGTTCAGTAGTGCACATTTGAGAGGTGGGTGTAGCATGCCTTTGATGTTTTTATCTTGTGTGGTATTGGGGGGCTTAGTGCGATCTAGAGTAGAGGCAGGTTGGGGAGGAGAGGGGAGAGGGGGAAGAGGGGTAGTGTATTTGCTTAACTTAGAGTGGGGTAATGGTGCAGTGCGGGAGCCTAGTCTGGTGTTTCTGGTTGTGATAGGTGTGGGTGAGCCGGGTAAATAGCTAGGACGTGATCGTATCCTGAGATTGCAGAGTCTGGTAGCTAGGCTAGGTGGCAGAGATTGTATAATTTTAGTGTCTGGTGCTACCGCAAGTGGATATGGTGCCGGGCGCTGAGTGTGGCGAGCTGGGTATCTATGGGGCGGTGTAGAGGTAATTATAGTGAGGGCTATAAAGAGTCCTATTAGGCTGGTTGAGTGGAGTGAGGCAGGGAGAGTGCGGGATGGTGAGTCTGTGTTATGATAGTGAGGTGAACTCTTGGGTGGCATGGTAGGTGAGGGTCGCTGAGAGTGTGTGTGCAGCCGGTGAGTGGCAAAGGCAGGTAGCAGTTGATCAGAACTTCAACAGGATATAGTGCCTAGAGTCGATTTTCTATGTGGTGGCATGCAGAGGCTGAAAGGTTGTGGGACACAGTGGGCAGCAATTCAACAAATCACAACGCCTAGATTTGATTTTCTAGGTGGAGGCAAAATCGGTAATGTCACAATGGGCAGCAGTTCAACAAAATCACGCCTAGATCCAAATTTCTAGGTGGAGGCAAAATCAGTAATGTCACAATGGGCAGCAATTCCACAAATAACAACGCCTAGATTCAAATTTCTAGGGGGGGACGAAAATCAGTAAGGTCACAATGGGATAAGTTTAGCAAATGTCATTTTGGCACGGTACAATATCATGGCCAGAGTAGGCAAATAAAGTAGTTGCAGTATATAAAACAATAGGGTTACAATGAGCAAGTATCAAAGTCGTCACAGATGATTAGATCAGTATGCTCACAGTGTGCGGAGTTCAGCGAAGTCACTGTAGGCTGGGGACAACAGTATGGGCATAGAGGGTTAATAGTAATATAGACCTAGTGTGGTAGATTCAGTATATTCGGTAAGGCAGCAAATCGGAGTGGCATGGCAGTGCATTTAAAAACATTCCATGGAACAGGGATGCACACAGGTAGACCGTACATCAAGTATCATAGCAGTGCCAAATCAGTAGAGTGCAGGGTGGCAGGTGATAATGGTTATGCACAATCGCTCGGAGCCCTGCGGGGGGAGCAACAATATGAGCGTGTTCGCCGAGACCTCGCAATTGGATAGATGTACATGTAAGCGATGTACTGATAGGAGGGCCGTATTTATGGTGAGCACGTTTTCAGTGGCGACATGTGGCTGAGGGCAGCGGTTAATACAGTTGCTATGGCAGAGGGATATATAGGGGCAGTGGGAGTTCAGGCGTAACATGGAGAGTTTGCAAATTGACAAGGGGGGTCCTGGGAGTCCCTCTGCCAGACATTAGTCCTGGTTATGAGGGACTTACCCAGAGTCTTTAGCTCACTATCTTTCACAGAGAAGAAATATCCCAAACATATCAGTCTTTGTCCTGCCATGGGGCAGTCCAGCACCGAAATGCTAGGCAATTCTCCTCTGAACAAGAGTACCAACAGAAACCCCAGACACGTGTCTCGGTCTGGTTGGACCTCATCAGTAGGGTGGATCTGTGCCTCTCTAAGAACAGTGAGCAAGGGGTCCACGTCTGGATTCCCCTAGTAACTTAGGGTGAGACCCAAAGTTACTTAATTATGCAAATTGACAAGGGGGGTCCTGGGAGTCCCTCTGCCAGACATTAGTCCTGGTTATGAGGGACTTACCCAGAGTCTTTAGCTCACTATCTTTCACAGAGAAGAAATATCCCAAACATATCAGTCTTTGTCCTGCCATGGGGCAGTCCAGCACCGAAATGCTAGGCAATTCTCCTCTGAACAAGAGTACCAACAGAAACCCCAGACACGTGTCTCGGTCTGGTTGGACCTCATCAGTAGGGTGGATCTGTGCCTCTCTAAGAACAGTGAGCAAGGGGTCCACGTCTGGATTCCCCTAGTAACTTAGGGTGAGACCCAAAGGTAACATGGAGAGTTTAGCAGTTGAGGCACCGAGATGCACGCCGACTAGTAGACTAGGAGCATGATATTAACGGTTTGTATACAGAAAAAATAATGAATGAAGGGCGGGCGCGCAAAAAGCTTCTTTGTGGATGATTTGCAGTCGGTTAGGTTCGTGCAGGTTGCTTACCAGGGTGATGGGCACTGGAAGGTGAGGATACGAGCGGCTGAGATGGATGCCGGGGGTCAGCTCTGGACAGGCTCGGGACAGGAAATGTCCCTTGTTGTGTGTGCCTTAGTGAGTGTGCCGGCGCTCGCCTGCCGGCACCGGATTGGTCCTCAAGAGGGGCCCGCTGGCCAATGGTGGCACGGCAGTCCCTGGTAGAGGAAGATCAATGCTGGGCTGTAGTAAAGACGCTGCAGTCGGCCATCTTTGGCTCTGTCGAGCCATGTGTGTTGTAATGGTGGCTTAACACACAGGTGGTAATTCCAATCAAATTGCAATGCTTGGCAAGACAAGGGTCGATTGCGGCAAAACGGCAGCAAATGTAGGCAATAAAGGTGCGGTTTCTGCGGATGTAGGTCGGAGTAACAGCTGCTCTGGTAGAAGGTAGTAAATCAGCCCAATGGCCTACCTTTTTGTTTAGATGATGCCCCAGGCTCACCTGTGGGAGTGGGGGCACTGCTCCTGCAGTGGAGAGGGCTCCAGCTCCTCCGGTCGAATGCAGGCAGTGAAGAAGAGGCTTGGGATAGTGGACCCAATATAGGTCTTTGCACAAACGCATTTCAATGCATATACAACATGCGTGGTTCTACAATTAATGTGATCCCGAATCTGTATGTTGTGTCCATTAATTTCCATTAATTGGGTGGCGTTAGTGTCTGCATATTTACACATTGAACAGGTTCCACATTTATGGAAACCTGTAATGGGTGATAGCCATGTTCTCCTTTCACTGTGTGGTACATTTTTGATCTGTAAAAATGAGGGACTGATTTTGTCCCGAATAGTCTCTGATCCAGTAAATAAAATTCTTGGTTTATCTGCCAAAAAAGCTCTAATGTCCTTATCAAGTAATAGAGCGTTCAAGTATCTGAGCGGTAGACATTTGGAATCCTTTGAGAATTGTGTAATAACATCAACAGTATGCTGAGGCGTAGATTCACGCTTACTAGACTGCAGGGCAATGGCTTGGTCCATTGTCCGATCTCTGCTAAAACTCGTTTTGATACTCTCCTTGGAAGAGCCTCTTTGATTAAACCTGGTTGATAAGAGTTCATCTTTATTACAGTTCCTGCGGGCCCTATGAAATTCTCCCCCTGGGATGTTGTGAATGGTCGATGACCGCTGATAGAATAAAGAGTAGAGTTAGACTCGGATGGTTTGCAAAAGGCCTTGGTATTGATAACATCATCCTCTATAAAGATCGTGAGATCAAGAAAGTCAACATTTTCACAACTGTTTTGTGCTGTAAATTTGATGCCAAATGTATTATTGTTGATATATACAAGAAACTGTAGTAGTTCATGAGTAGATCCTGACCAAATCATAAAGACATCGTCTATGAATCTCCTCCAAAGCACAATTTGAGACTTGTATTGGATATTGTTCAAAATATGACTTTCTTCCATCTGTGCCATGAATAAATTCACCAAAGTTGGGGTATACTTAACCCCCATCGCCTCACCTTTCACCTGAGCAGAATATTGTTCATTAAACAAGAACACATTATTTTCAAGTGTGAATTTGAGAAACATTTTAAGCATAGTGACGTGTGTTCTATATGAGGCTGATTCATTCCGATACGTATAATCTAGGCACGCAACTGCTAGATTGTGGTCTGTTTGTGTATAGAGCAGAGACCTCCAATGTTACCAGCAAATAATGTGATTGCCATTTGTGCGTTTGTGCGAGTATTTGCAGCACGTGTCTCGTATCCCTAATGTATGAAAGGCATCCGTGTTACAAATTGTTTTAGTATATTGTCAAGATATTTAGATAAACCTTCGGTGGCCCAGCCAATCCCACTCATAATGGGCCTAACATCAGGTAAATGTTCAAAGGACTTGTGGATTTTGGGCAAAAAATATATGGTGGGCATGGTGGGCTCAGTGATACTCAAAAACTTCTTTTCATCATCCGTTAAATATCCCAATAAGTGCCATTCATTAATCACTGTCAACATGTTCTTAACTATTTCTTTAGTTGGATTTGCCTTTAGACGTTGAAAGCAATTGGGAGTGTCTAAATGTTGATTAGTCATCTGTAGATAGTCATTGGTGTTAAGTATCACTATATTGCCCCCTTTGTCAGCTTCTTTTATGGTAATTGTTTGGTCCTTTGCTAGTCTGTTCAAAGATACTCTTTCTCATTGAGTAAAATTAGAGACTGTGTTTCTAGTCTGAAGCTGATGTCTGTCCATATGTAAGTGGATATCTTTTGTTACAGCTTGATGAAAAGTTTCAATAACATTATCTGTTGTTAAATTGAGGGTAAATCTGGATTTGGGTTTGAGTTCATGGAGTTTCAACATTCTTTCTTGAACTCCTAAATCTTTACAGATGAGTGAATTATCAAGTGTGGTTTCCGAGCTAAGTGATAACAAAATACGCGTGTCTTCAATGTGTTGCATGGTGTGCAAACTCAAAGGATTCTGAGGTGGTGCGGGAATGTAAATTTGTACGTGTTACAAAATATTTCTTTAATTTTAACTTCCTTACGAACTTAAATAGATCTATCTGAAATTGAACAAAGTCTGTCGCCGATGTTGGTGCATAGGAAAGCTCCTTGTTGAGGACTGAAATCTCAGTGGGCTTGAGTACTCTATATGATAGATTGACGACTAAATTTGGAAAAGTTACCTCCCCAGTTGTTTGCGTGATATAGACCTGGTTAATATTCCTCTTGGTCTTTTTTCTTCTTCTGTGCTTCCTTCCTCCACTCCTGCTCCTGATATGGTGGTGGTTGTTGAAGTATTTGATAATGGGTCGATCCGAAATCTGACTTACTTGAGTGATTAAAAAGGAAGTTTTATTTTAAAATTAGTCAAGTCATTATCCTGGCAGTTGTCATTGGTAAACCAATTAGTGGTGTATTAATTAAATCTGGACATCTTACTAATTATTAACACATCCCTTCATTACAAACATTCTCTAGGTCAGTGCTCACTATCAAGATCAAGTCAGAGCACCATCTACAGCCGGAAAATGAAGCGCACATGCGCATAACTATAACACTTGGTTTCATCAAGGTCGCGCATTAGATCAGCTTGCGTTAGTCGAGCAACGTCTCTATAAGTTTGCACTGAGCACGACAATTTAATTTGTCATTCTTACCATACTGTATGCATCGAGGGCACCGAGTCAGCACCTCATTCCAATTCCTAGACCCTTAACAGCTATTTCAGCAGACATCATTTTTGACTCATCAGCAAGTTAACCCATTCATCTGAAATGCACACTTATTTGGGGCACATTATATTGGTGTCACTTTGAGGTGCTGTCTGCGCATGAGCAATGCATGGCATACACGCTAATTAGCAATACTAACATACCATATCACACATTTTATATACCGAATAAGTAACGTAATATCCTTCTGTCTTCTCTTGTTTTTACCCCGCAACATATGTAAATGCTTCTCCATAAACTTGGTATGTGAACCCCATATGCTTTCAATTTGAACAAATGATACCTTGTGACATTAATGTGTGAGGTTATGTTCTTTTTATTGTTTGTTTATTGATATTACTTTATCACTTTGGATTGTAACCATCTTTGTATTGTTTTGTCAGCCTTGAGAACGACTTTTATGTCAAAACTCGTATCGGCTGACATACTGTGCTAATAAACACTGCATACTTTGACTTTGAACGTTTATGTATAAATATACATTTATATAATCAATCACTGCAAACTTGTATCAATTTAAGGAGGAGCGCGATTTGTCGGTCATTACCCATACGAAAAACCAAGCCAAGAGTATATTACCAACCAGCAATACCAGTATCACAAACCGTACTCGAGGCAAAAGGGAGGATTGAGCGGCTTAATGATTGTGAGACTTACTGCTTATGTGCTATGACATACAGATCTTCAGGTGATGGAGACCGACATTGCCAAAGCCAAGTTAGAGGAATATTGAGACTACCTGTTGGTCATTACTTGATTGTTGGTAGAGGGGAAAGAAAGGTGGTAAAGATTTTACTTACCTAGAGGGAGAGGAGCATAATTACACAGAAGTCTTAAAGAGCACTAATGTGGTT
Source organism: Ambystoma mexicanum (assembly GCF_040938575.1). NCBI lineage: Eukaryota > Metazoa > Chordata > Amphibia > Caudata > Ambystomatidae > Ambystoma > Ambystoma mexicanum. Next base: position 42,233,319 of record NC_090923.1, on the reverse strand, counting down.
CCTTGTTTTCTCCGTACCTGGTCTAATGTTTAATGTTAAAAAATATTTTTTTTAAATTTAAAGTTGTTGTTTTCTAAATTTGGAAATTACCACTAAAGCACTTTCTCTTCTTGTTGTTGAAGTAGTAGACTGGCAGCAGAGTATAACCATAGGGCAAGAAGTTGTTGCCTTAAAGAGCCTGGCAAAGAAAGGAGCCAGATAGAAGTTGATGGAAGTGCTGAACTGTGGTTCGAACAACAATTCATGCTGACTCATAATATTTGAAGAAAAAGTGTTGAAGTGTATTGATGAAAAACTACATTTGTAGTAAACCATCCTGACAAAGACATTTGGTATTTCTTCAAAGGTGAACCCCGTTTTTACCCTGGTAAAAGTTGGAACAGTGTATTTCTCTTTGAAACCAGAAGCTGTAGGAGTCATCCTAACAAAGACACTTGTTGATTCCACAAAGATTAAACCTGTTCTTACTCCAGGAAGAGTGGGAATAGTTTATTTTGGTTACATGTGATTTTACCAAAGTAAAAATTCAGTGGTTAGTTTTTTACCGAGGTAAAAATTACAGAAGAAATATATTTATTTTTTTTATCTTTTTTCTTGGTGGTGGTCCCCTCAAACCCCTATTTTACTACCCTTTAAAACCCATCCATTTTAACCTCTTACCCTACTAATATATATATATATATATATATATATATATATATATATATATATATATATATATATGATGTTTGTGAATCTGCTTAGATAACATGCATAGTCCGACATCTAGTGGAAGCTGCAGAGTATTAGTTTGTTTTTTGAAACTCGAAAAGAGACGTCGAACAGGGCGTGCCAGTAATACTATCCCTAGTGTGACGTTCCCTGTACCCATGATCCCTCACACGTGTAGGACCCTCGTATTGTTTTTTTTCCGCCATGCTAGTCGGATGCATATTGCGGAATTCCTTCGGCGCTAAGCCGTTTTTAACTTTTATTAAGGTTAATAATCCCCCCCCCCCCTACACCGACGCCGGTGAAGATCAGAGAAATCAACCGTCAAGGACTGCCTCGATTCACTCTGGGCCTTGGAAAGCCTCTGGCCTATACAGTAGGGAGAGTGGGGGGTGGTCATATAGGTTCTCTATTTCCCCTCTTTTTTTCATATACATATTGTACCATATGGAGAGTACTCCATTCAAGTTCTGCCCTAACTGTAATAGGAAGTTTCCCTGGGTGGATAAGCACCTTACCTGTAATCTGTGTCTCCCACGAGACAACCCTGAGGCTACCTGTCAGGCTTGCCAGCTCTTCAAGCCGAAGACCCTTAAGAACCGCTCAACTAAGTGCTGGGCCCACTACGCCAGGCAACTAGAGGCCATGGACGTGGAGGGGACATTCAGCGATGGATGGCAGCAACGTCGCTGAATCGGACGGCGATGGCAAAGGCGTGACTTCGGACACATGCGCGCAGGGCCCCGACCCCGAAAGACTGGCCATTGTGGGGACAACACCCGGCGGCAAAAGCGATACACATTCTACCACCACTAAGCACATCAGCCCCGGCCGTGACTCGACTCGACTTCGGGTCCCTTCCCATGCATCCCCAGTAGGGGGGGGACGCATTTCCACCTTCACCCACGCACGGGAAGGGATCATTTCGGACAGATGGGTGCTATCCACAGTGTCCGGAGGATACTGCATAGAGTTGCTAGGGCGCCCACACCACCATCCTCAGCGACAAAGAGTACTCTCACTGGAACATCAGAGGATCCTCCTGGAAGAGATCGCTGTTCTGCTGGCAAAGGACGCATAGAAGTCATCCTGGTCAACCAGCTAAACAGGGGTATTTATTCAATTTACATGCCAAAAAAAGATCTGACAATGCGCCCAGTATTAGATTTGCGCCCTGCAAACAAGTATGTCAAGGCACAAAAATTCTGCATGCCTACACTACAAGAGGTAATCCCCCTACTAAAAAAGTTGGATTACATGGCAACATTGGATATGAAAGATTCCTATTTTTATATTTCAATGTACAGAAGATTCTTGCGTTTCAAGGTAGACAATCAGCACTACCAATTCAAGGTACTGCCCTTCGGAATAGCCGCGGCTCCAAGGTACTGGCGGTGGTGGCGGTGCACCTACGCAGGGAGGCAATCCCAGTGTACCCTTAACTGGACGACTGGCTCATTACAGGGAGTCGTCCCTAATTTGCTGACTAAACATCCAAAGAAAAATCAACCTCCTCTTCCAATTGGGCTTCTCAATCAAAAAGTCAAGCCTGGTGCCAAGCACCTCGAAACAGTTCCTAGGAGCTGTCCTAAATACCCAAGAAGGGTTGACCTTTCCATCAGAGGAAAGAAATTGAAATTTGATGCTGCAAATTCCTCAATACCAGGCCGGTCGCCAAATAAGGGTGCGCAAAGCTATGCGTTTGCAAGGCATGATGGCATCTTGCATTTACCTGGGTACGCAGGCGCGCCTGCGACCCATGCAGGAATGGTTGGTGAAACAGTGGTCTCAGGCAAGTGGTCAGTGGGACGATCTAGTGGTCGTTTCACCAACCCTAGTACAGAGTCTTCGCTGTTGGACAAGAGAGAATCTCACGAAGGGGAAACCCTTCCACGATCCACAGATACAGGCCGTTGTCACAACAGACAACTCCCTGGCAGGGTGGGGAGCTCACTATCTTCACCACACAGCTCAGGGTCTCTGGTCTCACACGGTGGCTCAGAACCACATCAATCTGCTAGAACTTCTGGCAGTCTTCAGAGCGCTTCGGGCATTCAAACCCCTCCTATCCAACCATTCAGTGCAGATCCTAACAGACAGCATGACTGCAATGTTTTACTTCAACAAACAGGGGGGCATTCATTCTCAAAATCTGTCCAAGCTTGCCCAGAAAATTTGGAAAAGGGCACTCAAATGAAAGATTTACCTGTCATACCAACATGTTCCGGGGGAACTCAACTCGATAGCAGACGCTCTGAGCAGAGATCCCCTCCCGGAGGAACTTTAGTAGCGACTACATGAAGAGGTCGTACGAGACCGGGGGGCGTGGCTTGGACGCCATGTGAAAGGACGTGCCTGAACGGGAGCTCCCGCTGATCCGAACATTATCCGGCTGAATCCGCGCAACGGCCGCTACGATGTGGCATAGACGGTGATGACTGTAAATGCGAAGCTCGGCTGCACATGTGGATGCATTCTCATACGGGATTGTGCAGCGCTTGTGTACTCAGGAACCGCGTGAAGTTTTTGGGCCGGAGCTTCGCCGGCAGACAAAATGGCTGCCGTCACTTGATGTTGGGACAAAGGATCGGGGACCGGATCCTGGAGGCGATTCCCTCAGTTCACGTTCAGCGCGATCCAGCGAAAGCAAGCTTGACTGGAGATAGCCGAAACTGTGTGGCGACGGGGGGACATAGTGCCCCCAGGCCTGGGGCCTAAGCGAGATCGAAGGGACGCTCCTGATCGAAGATATGACGAGCAAGCTCCTGAGGGCGAAGAATAAACAGCCCACGCTCGACGAATTTGCCAAGACATCGCCTGGCACCGAGGGGACCAGGAGCAAAGAGAAGGCCCAGCCCAAGGAGATGGCCGCAGGAGGAACGAATCAGGAGGTCCTGGCAGCGATCGCAGATCTGAAGGCGACATGGGAGACCAAACTCCAACTTGCGGTGGCCGAACTGAAAACTGCGATGGAACTTCAGGTCGGGGCGGTACAGGAGGACGTGAACCTCCTGAGGCAAGATGTGCGAACCCTGGCCGAGCGCACAGAGACCCTGGAGAAGGAGATGGGCCCGACTGTGGCGGAATGCACCGCGCACAAACGAGAGATCCATGCCCTGGTGCAGAGGGTAGGCAACCTGGAAAGCAGGGCTGAAGAGGCAGAAGGTCGGGCCCGCAGAAACAACATCCGGATTGTGGGCCTACCGGAGGGAGCTGAGGGCCAGAATCCCACAGATTTTATTGAGACTTTGCTGCTGCAGGAGATCACCGGAGGTGCCCTAACGCAGGGATTTGCAGTGGAGAGGGCACATAGGGCCCTGATCAGAAGGCCACCGCCGGGTAATCCGCCCAGGCCCGTGATCGCCAAGATCCTCAACTACAAAGACCGGGAGAAGATTCTGGAACATTTTCGTAAAGGGGGCACCATACGGCGAGGGGAGGCAACCATCACTGCTTACCCCGACTACACTCTATAAGTGCAGCGCAGTCGGATGAACTTTGGGGCGGTCAAAAGGCGCCTGCGGACGGCCGGTTTCAAGTATATGTTACTCTACCCAGCCAAACTTAAGGTCTTCTTCAAGGCTAAGACGCTGTTTTTTGACACCCCTGAGGAGGCCATGGAATGGCTCGATGCGCAGAACTGCCCTCAGGAGCCTGATGAGCAGATGGCGGACGGAGCAGGGAGAGTTAAGTGAAACAGTGGGCCCGGCGGACTTTGAACATTTGGACTGGAATATAGTCTTTGCCACTTTGTGATGGGGACGTACTTTTTAACTGTTTCGAACATGGTCCGCGAGCGCGGATATAAATGTGTAGGGGGCATCCGAGGGCCGTTTTATTCGTACCCCAGTGTGTGGTTAGGTTAGTCACTGTGTGGGGTGTGACACCCTGTCGGGTTCTCTACGGGGGCTTCCGTGGAGAACCGAACACGGGGATGCCTGAGATCCAGGGATGGAGCTGGGCAGTTGGTTGGGTTAGGGGGGCGGGGGGTGTTAGTTGTTATGTGAGCCTGGGGAAGAAACTGAGAAGGGATGTAGTCGGGACTGGGGGGAGGCGATCAGACCAGAGGGGGAAGTGGGAGCTACGGATAAATCATGGGAGAGCTTAAGGTATTGACATGGAATGTTAGAGGGTTGAATAGCTACCTGAAGCGTAATAAGGTCATGTTGTATTTGAAGAGGCAGAGGATAGACGTGGCCTTGCTACAGGAGACGCATTTGACACGGGATAAACTTGAAATGGTGCGGAGAAAATGGAGGGGGACAGTGGTTGGATCCACATTCTCTGCGTATGCCAGGGGTGTGCTGGTTTGGGTTGCACCACATGTCCCGTTCAAGCTCTTGGGGGAGGTTGTGGAGTCGGACGGGCGGCTGGCCATGGTTCGGGGGATTGTGGAAGGTAGAGTTGTCTGTATCATAAACACTTATGCGCCCAACCAGGACACAGCGACTTACTTCAAGACACTGTGCGCGAGACTCGGTGAAGGGATGGGGAGCACAGTAATCTGGGGTGGAGACTTTAATTGTGTGCTTAACCCCAGGGAGGACAGGTCGGATGACAAAATGGTTAGGCCCAGCCCAGCGGCCAAGGTGTTGCAGTCGCTGCTAGCGGATCTAGGCCTGGTAGACGTGTGGAGAGCGAGACACCCGGGTGGGAGGCAGTATTCGCACTATTCGGCTCAGCACCAACTGCACACGAGGCTCGACTACTTTTTTGCCACCCCAGACATTCTTACGGAGTGTGAACAGATTGACTACAGGGCGAGGGTCCTCTCGGACCACTCGCCCCTAATCATGCATTGGCGGCTGCGCCCCCCACGTGCACGGATTCCAACATGGCGCCTTCGGGCGGAAGCGCTACGGGATCCGGTATTCAAGGAGGACATGAGGGAGGAGATAGTCGCGTATTTTGAGTCGAACACAGGGAGTGTCAAATCGGCTGGTACTTTGTGGGAGGCTTTTAAGGTGGTGATGAGGGGAGTTGCTATCGCGAAGTCCAAGGGATTAATGGGCGGAATCCTGACCGACCTGCGAGAGGCCGAGATCGAGCTGGAAAAAGAATTGGAGAAGGGTGGGACCGATATGGAAGTAGTTACTGAGCTGCAGCAGCGGTGCTCTGGGCATTGGGACAGACTTTGTAACCTGAATTATACGAAGTACATTGAGAGGTTGCATGCGGGTGGGGACAAGACAGGCAGGCTCCTCGCTTGGCTATATAAGAGCGAAACCCCTAGGGCTCCGATCCGATCGGTCATCACCGAAGGGGGTGCGGAGATCGACACGCAAGAAGGGGTAAATGGGCCATTCGCAGAATACTACCAAACATTGTATGAAGATCGGGAAGGGGGGAGCCGAGAGGAGATAGATGAAGTACTCGGGGATATAGGCCTGCCCAGAATCAGCGATGAAGAGCGAGAGGAGATGGATGCTCCGATCACTCTGGAAGAGCTCAGAGAAATAGTGCGACAGCTGCCCACTTGCAAGACCCCGGGGGCGGACGGGTTCCCCAGCGAGTTTTATAAGGCGTATGGGGAGGAGGTACTCCCACCCATGCTGGACATGTTTAATGAGGCGTTTGAGCTGGGACAGCTACCAGAATCACTCAGGGAAGCGGTCATAGTGCCACTCCCCAAGCACAATACACCGGGACACGGTTGCGGCTCCTATCGACCCTTGTCAATGCTGAACCAGGACAGCAAGATCCTAACAGCTGTCTTGGCGGCTAGAATGAGGAGAGTGATAGGCAAGCTGATTCACCCTGACCAGACGGGCTATGTCCCGGACAGGAACATTACCCACAACCATAGACGCCTACACAGAGTGGTCGAATGGGGATGTAACAAAGACGGCGAAATGGCGATAGTGGCGCTGGATGCGGTCAAGGCGTTCGACTCTGTTCGTTGGCCGTGGCTGTTGGCGGCACTGGATCACTTCGGAATGGGGCCAGGGTACAGGAGGTGGGCTGAATTATTATATAGCGCGCCTCTAGCCAGAGTTCGTACGGGGGCAGTAGTGTCGGATAGGTGGCAGTTAGGTAGAGGCACCAGGCAGGGATGTCCTTGGTCCCCAATGTTGTACATCCTGGCCCTTGAGCCCTTGGCAATTTACCTCCGGCAACAGTATGACCCGGTGGGCATAGAGGTGGGGGGGGGAGAGCCATCTGATATCCCTGTATGCCGACGATATGCTGTTGTACCTCCAATACCCTGAAGAGAACTTGCAATATGTCTTGGAGGTGATGGAGAGGTTTGCTTGGCTTTCTGGTATAGCGGTCAACCCTCGGAAATCCACCCTGTTCCCGCTGGGCGGCTATGTGGGGATACCGGCTGAGAGGTTGCCAGTATTGCGAATCCCATGGGCGACGAGCACCTTTCGGTACCTTGGCATAGACGTATATCACACGACCGGGGAGGAACATAGGCACAATACTGAATTGGCAGTGGGGAGGATCGAGAAGTGCATGAGGTTTTGGGAGAAACTACCCTTAGCGATGATGGGCCGGGGTGCTATGCTTAAGATGGTCGTGCTACCTAGGCTGCTGCATTATTTCAATAACATTCCATACATGATACCCAAGGGGTTTTTTGCTAGACTACATAGGGTATGTAGAGATTTCTTATGGCAGGGCACGCGTAACAGGGTCGCATTGTGGAAATTGCAGAAGGCTTATGAGAAAGGCGGCGTGAGGCTGCCGAACTTTGAGGCCTACTACGTGGCAGCGCAGCTGCAGTACGTGGCCAAGTGGCTTTCGGACGACGAAACCCCGGAACATAGACTGTTGGGAAAGGACTGCTCCCCCTTCTACCTGCGAGAGATTATTTGGGTATCCAGCACATGGATGAGGGGGCGTCCTAAGATGCTAGCGTTGGGCAGGAACATGTGGCGAAGAGCCTGCCGGATGATGGGGGATCCCCTGCCGTGCATGCCGCAGCTGCCGCTAGTGGCCTTGGCAGGGGAAGACGGACAGCTTAGGGCCATCCTGCGAACATACTGGGAGTCAGTGGGGCTGGTCACTTTGGGGGACATTTGGCGGGATGGGGCCTTGGCGGAGTTCGCAGATCTAGAGGCGGGGGCGGGGCTGCATGCGGGGCAATACATGACGTTCCACAGAGTGGTCAGGGAGGTCCGGAGCACTTGGCCCGAGACCGTATTGGCTGACGAGCCGGATGCGACGCTGGAGATTATGTATGACGCATCCGAGGGCGGGCATGAGGTCTCCAGGCTGTACGAGATGCTGATGGCAAAGGTTGGGAAGGATTTGGGGTACCTGAGGTTGGAATGGGAAACAGAGATGGGGGCCCCGATGGCGGATGGGCAGTGGGAGCGCGCCCTGGGGTACCACAAAAAAGTATCGAGGAATGCCAGGTTTAAACAGATACAACTATATATCACGCATAGGGCATACATGACCCCCCTGAGAATTTCCAGATTTCGAGACGCTGGGCGCCAGGCGTGTCCCAAGTGTAACACAGAGAATGCTGATATGATTCACATGTTCTGGGCCTGCCCTGTGATTGCAACCTACTGGAGTGAAGTGGCGCAGAAGCTGGCAGGGAGGGGCATGGTACTTAAGATAGATTCGGCCTGGGCCTGTTTGCTTGGAGGGTACCCCAGGGCGCGCAAGCTTCGGCACGTGGAGAAGCTTAAAGATTTGGCTTATACACTTGCCAAACGCAGAATAGCCATGGGATGGAAGAATTGTCAGAGGCCACGGGTGGAGGTATGGTGGCGTGACCTCCAGAAATGGGCTGCCGCCGAGACGACAGCATGGTGGGAGGCCAGCAGGGCGGGAGGGGAGGAAGAGGTGAGCTCCCTCACGGCATGGAAGGTGCTATTGGCTGAACTGTTTAGTACGGGGTCGACCTCGGCTGGATCTGAGAGCGACGGAACCCCACCACACGGAACGGACAATGATGGTGGACACCCTGCAGGCTCATAGGGGGGAGGGAAGGGGATTGTTAAGTTAATTCTGTCCTGTTTTTTCTTTCTTTTCTTTTTCATATCTGTTGTTTGGCCTTTGTTGTGGCTTGATGTGTTCTATTTATGTTTTGTTGCACTGTGTGGTCGTTATAAAATAAAATACATTTAAAAAAAAAGAGGTCGTACGAGACCTCTTCTCTCAGTGGGGTTTCCCCACTATAGACCTATTCGCCACAAGCGAAAACAGGCAATGCACAAACTTTGCATCCAGGTTCCCCAGCCAGGCTCCAAGGGGAACGCCCTATGGATGACTTGGTCAGGGATATTTGCCTACGCTTTTCCACCAACCCCTCTGTTGAGGAAAGTGGTGAACAAGATCCACAGGAAACCGATGACGCTCATCCTGGTTGCTCCTATGTGGGCGAGACAACCATGGTATCCACACCTGCTCACACTGGCGGTGTGCGACCCCATCAAACTACAACCTATTCTCCTAGCACAAGGGGCTAACAGTGCATCCTCAGCCCAACTCAATCAACTTGGCAGCATGGCTCCTGAAGTCCTATAGTTCGGACATCTCAATTTACCGCAGAGATGTATGGATATCTTGAAAGAGTCAAGAAAACCGAACACGAGGCACTGTTACTATGATTAATGGAAACGATTCATAATTTGGTGCCAGAATAAGCAAATCAGCCCCGTTGATTGTAATCCTTCTAATGTTCTAACCTATATGCTCCACTTACTGGATGCAGGGTTAGTGTTTAACTTGCTAAAGTTACACCTGGCAGCTTTGTCAGCCTACACCACTTCCCATAACAAGGTCTCATGGTGGAAGGTACCAGTCGTCAAATCATTTATGGAAGTTGTAAAGAGACTTCACCCTCCAATTTCTAACCCATCGCCAGGTTGGGCCCTTAATTTGGTACTTGCTAAGCTCATGGGACCGCCCTTTGAGCCCATGCACAAGTCTAGTCTCAAACACCTGACTTATAAAACTGCCTTCTTAGTAGCCATCACTTCCATAAGAAAGGTCAGTGAAATCCAAGCTCTGTCAGTGTAGGATGCTTTCTTTATTATACAGAAGGACAAACTGGTTTTACGCACTCAACCTAGGTTCTCACCTAAGTTCATTTCCAAATTCCATGTTAACCAGTCTATTGAGCTACCGGCTTTCGTCCAGGAACCCAAAAGCTCTGCTGAGGTAAAACTCCACACACTAGATGTGAGGAGGGCGGTCCTCTACTACGTAGATAAGATCAGACCGCTAAGAAAAACAGATCAACTGTTCATCTCCATAGCGCCAGGCAGAGAAGGAGATCGCATCTCTCAAAATGCCATCTCTAGGTGGATAGTCGGATGTATCCAACTGTGCTATTCCCTTTCAGATAAAGCACTGCCTTTTATGCCAAGGGGCCACTCTGGCTTTCATTGCAAATGTCCCCTTAGACAGTATTTGCAAAGCAGTTACATGGAGCTCTGTTCACGCCTTTGCTCAGCACTACTGCATTGACACTCATTCCAAGACAGATACACAAGTGGGACAAGCGGTTCTAAGAAACTTGTTCGCTCATGACCCTTCTCACATCCCACCTCCTTCTTCTAACACTGCTCGCTAATCTATGCACAGCATGTGATCTAAGCAGATTCACAAACATCAGAATGGATACATTACTCACCGTAATCGTGTTTCTGATGCTTGTATCTGCTTAGATTCACATGCGCCCGCCCTTCCTCCCCTCTGTGAGAAGGCGCATGGATGCTTGTAGTCTTATCTATCTTATCTGCTTGGATACTCTGTACTCGCGCTACTCCTCATGCTACCTCATTTCAGGAAAAATACAATCTTAGGGTCCTACATGCCTGAGGGATCATGGGTACTGGGGACGTCACACTAGTGATAGTATTACTGGGACGCCCTGTCCGACGTCCCTTTTCGAGTTTCGAAAAACTAACTGTAATTCTCTGCATCTTCCACTAGATGTCTTATGCACAGCATGTGAATATAAGCAGATACAAGCATCAGAAATACGATTACGGTGAGTAATGTATCCTATATATATATATATATATATATATAATTATTATTATTATTTTTTAAATATATTTTCTGTATTTTTTTTCATTTTCTTTACTTCGGTAAAACTTACCACTCTGAATTATTTTTGATAAAATGACTGGATATTTTTATTTCTTCACAAAGATATGTTTTGTTCCTACCAAGGTGAAACCTGTTTTTACTTTAGGAAGAATTGGAACAGTTTATTTCTTTTTGGAACCAGAAGATGTAATAACTATTGTGAAGGTATGATGATTGAGACCCAGACAACGAGATAGAAGTTCAACATATACACTGTTATTAACTAATAATGAGGGTTGGGAAAATACCTAACTTGCCCTAAGCAAAGGTGGGATTTCCCAACCTAAATGAAACTAATGATAGTCTGTGTCAGGAAGTCCAAAGCAAATGTCTTGTCTGTGTCCAGACCCTATACTTGCCCTGACATCTAACTGAATACAATGTGTAGGGATGTCAGCAGCACACAAGTGTTCTAATTAATAGTTCACAGCTTCTTACAGCTCTTAGGTGGAATAGGATTTCCCCTTCACCATGATTCATAATAGTTCACTTTACCACAAAGGGGTTCCCTTCCCCTGGCTTTCAAGTCTTCCAATGTTTCAAAACAGTGCAGTTCCTTGGGATATTTCACCAGCTCTTCGAGTTTGGTTACTTGTCTCCAATTTAAAGTTCATCTCATCAATCTCAGTTCACATAGGCCTCCTTGATTGTATCACTCTCAGTTCACATAGGCTTCCTTTATTTAATCACAGTGTGGCTTTTCCTTTGGTGGCTGTATTCGGCCTAGGCGCAGTTGTTGGACCACAGGGTCCACCCATTATATAAGTCATGCAATGGACAGACCTTACTTGGTTCTGTTTCATAGGTTTCTTGCCACTGTTTCACCTTCACAATGAGGCTCTACTCTTTGTCCTTTGCAGCTTTATTCTCAGAGTTCATTAACATTTACTTGTTCAGCAGCTTTCACTTGCAAAACCAACATACACCTTCCCAGTACACTCTTCTGCTAGGAAACATTTTCTCTTGCCTAATGGCTTTGCTGCTATTTTAGTTATCTTGCTTAATTATTCTTGACTCTTGGCAATGTGAGATCATTGAACTCTTAACATTGTAAGCTTATTTGACTCTTAGTAATGCAGGCTTATTTGACCGTTGATTTCCATTCACTTTTTCCTTATATTTAAGTCAGAGATTGTAAAACAAATGTCTCTGGCATCAAAACTGCCCATCCATCGTGTCCGGGGCTCCCTTTTCACCCAGGCGGACTCACTGACTTTCTTAGTCAGATTTCCCCTTTCAGTGGCTTTCTGGAGACTCGTCTCCATTCACGGTATGCTTGCGCTGGTTCCCTCTGGCTTTCGGCATCCTCCACGGCTTCCTTGAGAGAGTTTGGGAGCCTCCAACGCTCCCGGTACCTTTGCTTTGTACCGCACTGTTTTCTCTGCTCTGCCTCCCACTCCCAACAAGCCCCTCTCAAATGTTGCACCGGATCGTGCTCCGTAAACCTTCCAGCTTCTCGGGAAGATGCCTGCTCTTCGCCACAGCTTCTGCCCTGGAACTCTCCTTTGCGCTTGCTGTGCTTCCCTGATACCTCTCAGCTGAGCCTGTTTTAAAGTTCTCGGCTCCATGATATTGAGCCCAACAACCAGGCCGCTCATGTTTCTTTGTGCAGACTTTCCTCTGTTTCAATGGTGACCTCCTCGTCTCAGTACCTAAGCGGTGGGCATTGGGAGTAGGTTGTCTAGTAAAATAGGGAAGATTTGATAATACCCTACGTAGACCTGAGGAATATCGGGCTAATTCAAAAAGGGAAATGGGGGGATACCATGTCTCACCCAAGGGTGCTTCATCCCCACTCTCCAAATCTCCTTCACCCAGGTGATCAACCCTCGAATTTCCACCCCCAGGGTCAGGATCCAAAAGCGACGGCCTTTCCCTGACCACTGGGGGAGGATATCTTTGGGAAAGACGTGAGAATGCTCGCAGATTCATCACATACCCTTCCCCTATGTGAGTTGGATGAGGATGTTTCACAGGGGAATCGAGAAAGGAAGTCAATATTTCCTTCATCTGAACCTTTTTGGTGTTCTGCAGTGAAACAATATGGTTGCAGATCCAAAATCTACTGCATAACTCGTGGGGTTGATTCCTTTTGTTGGCTAATCCATACCAAGGTTGAATGATCTGCATTGAGTGTAAATATCCGCCCTAACAGGTAGTACATTAGATGGATAATTGCCCATTTTATGGCGAGTGCTTCCAGCTGAATGACAGTCATATATCTCTCCTGGGAATCCTTTCCTTCGTATGTAGAGTATTGGGTGTTCCAGGCCGTCGTGATCCTGGGAGAATACGGATCCTTGTCCCATTAGAGAAGCATCCAACTGAAGGATGAACTCTCTTGAAAAATCAGCTACTTTTAGGATTGGCGCACTGACAATGGATTTCTTTCAAGGTAATATGACAATTTTGATCTTCACTCCATTTGATTTTCTGGGGTTTTCAATTTATCAGTGAGTATCAGTTTTACTTGAACAGTTAGGGATGAACCGTCTGTAATAGCCAATTACTCCTAGAAAGGCCCTTAGATCTTTTTTTGGTCTTGGTGTAGGTGTATCTAGGACTGCCCTAACCTTTTCCTGTTGTGGTTGTACCGTACCATTCCCAATGACAAATCCCAAGTATTTTACTGCAGATTGAGCTAGTTTGCATTTTTTCAGATTTGCTGTTAATCCCACAGTTCTTAAGACTCTCATGATGGTATAGAGGTGGGTATATATGATCTTCTCAGTTCTTACTGTGAATCATGATATGATATCTATATAGATCCTGCAGAAATCCATCAACTTTTGGAATATTGCGGGGCCCCCATGCAATCCAAATTGGAGGACTTTAAATTGGAATGAACCAAGGGGTGTGGCCAAGGCAGTTTTTTCTTTATTCGGACCATGCAAGGGGACCTGCCAATTGCCGTTTGTAAGGTCTATGGTAGAAATAGACATGTTGCCCAGTCATCAATGAGATCGTATAATATTGAATGTAGCCTTAGGGTGCGCTGTCACCTTGGTTTTCCATGCATTAGATTGAAAGGAAAAAGAACATGCGCTTGTCTTGACGATTTTATTTATATCGATGATAGCATCACGGTCAATTTATAGTGAATAATTGAATTTTCTTCATTCAAAAAAGCTTTACAGTAAGTGTATTTGAACTTGAATTCATTCAAGAAATAGATGAGATGGATTGAAAAAATGTCATTTAAGTTCCTTTTGCTCGATTCAACCTTATTGAAGGATATTGGTAAGAATTCATTAGTTGTGAGCTCCCCGACATGTGTTTCCCCGTTAATTTGGTCTAACGGTTCCTTGGAGGGGCAAGAAATAATGATTTTTTTCCTCTGTCTTCACATTGTTAATACAAAATAAACTATTTGTCCTAAAACAAACCAAGACAAAACAAGATTATAGTCCCTGTTTCAATGTGCTAGTCAATATTATTAGAAGTCCAATTGGGAAAACATGTTTACTTATAAATAGGTTGCTGTTTGTAAGGGATGTCTGAAGGTTGTTGCTCCAATTTTGTGATATGTAGATTAAACTTTAAGGTCATGGATGACCAATTACCTTGTATAGAGGACATTTAGAAAGGCTTTTAGTAGATCGTAAGCATGAAATGATATCGTCAATATGGGGTATCGCGTAGGCATCAAAGGCAGTGTTACGCTCACCTGGTATCCACGGGGACGCCACTCAGCCCTGGTTGTTTGCCGGAACCTTCTCCCGATTTCCGCATTGTTTCTTCGGAGGAGGTCTAACCTGAGGACACAGGAGGGCTGGGGTCAAAACTGCCCCACTCAGGTAAGTATCCCCCCACCACACCCTTTTGGCTACAACTCCTTAGGCCCTCTCCTCACCTTGTTTGCTGTATTAGGCGTGCTCTCCGTCCTGCCTTCTTAGCAGGGGTGCGTAGTCTTCAGTGGACGTGGACGACCGAGTTACTTCACTGGCGCGTGCCCGTTCAAGTGTCTTTAAGGTAGGTCTTATTGCAGCAGTTTTTCTATAGCGCTGATTGTTCTTGCCTGCCTTTCTTTTGTGATTAACAATGTCCTTTCTTCCTCCCTAGGTGTGTGGGAGATTTGGCGTGGTTTACTGGTTGGTTTGAGCACCGCCAGTAATTATGGCGCGGGATGTGCACTATAATGCGGTAAGTAATGCGCTGCGCTGCTTTTATCTTGCCTTGCTAACCTGTGTTTCCTCTCTTGCTTACAGGTCGCGTCCTTTCCCAGCGGGTGAGGAACTCCGGAGCGATTCCGGCCGTAAGGTGAAAAGCCAGGCAAGCTTCCTATAATGTTCAGGGCTTAAGCGATGGCGGAATATGTCTTTTCTAATGTTGTCTTTCTCCTTTTCAGGTCGCTTCGTTCCGGTAGGTGTGCGTAGCCCAGAAGAAGCTGTTCACTGGAGAGCAGATGACAGGATGGAGATTGCAGTTAAGATTCGATTAAAGATGTTCCTTTTGTCTCCTTTGCAGGCTCGTTGCTCTGAGGCTCGCGGGTATCACAGGACACGGTGAGCGTCCCGTTGCAGTCTGCAAAGTAACGCGAAGCGTGCTCTGGTGCTTGGGTGTGGGTTAAATAGCCTCCCAACAAAGTAGTCCGGGTAAAGTAGTCCCAGGCCACCACACCCAAAACACTATACCGCATAGCTTAGTTCTTAGGAACCAAGCTATGCGAGTGCCTCCATGTTAACTGCAGGCTTAATGAAAAGTAGTCCCCCTTCAAACATGTTCTCCATATGAATATGAGCCTGGCGCCAGAGGCGCCAGGACTGACTCCAAGAGAGTCTTGGGAGTGGATGCAAGGCCTCCAAGGCCTTGATGGAGTTCCAAACCCTGTCCTTAACTGGCAAGTGGGCTTTCCAGTGGGGGTCTGGAGTAAGGGGCGTGACAGCACCGATTTCCACCCCCCCACCCCCTAGGCCCCTCTCACGGTGGTTCTTCTATTCGGTCCAGGCTTGGTTGGAAAGTTCTGATGAAATTTCTTGATTAGACGTGGTGCATGTATATTCTCGCTGGGTTCCCAGGATCTATCTTGAGGTTCATACTCTTGCCAATCGACTAGATAGTATAATTTGGAACTAGTGTATTCAGAATCCAGGATTTCCTTGACTTCGAATTCTGGTTCTCCGTCAACAATTATGGGTTTTGGTTGTGTAGTAACCAGTGTACCGGGTTGTACTGGTTTCAGGAGTGATGCTTGGAACACCGGGTGGATTTGCATATTGGGTGGTAATGCTAGTTTGATGGCTACTGGGTTGATGATTGCTTTGATCGAGTAGGGTCCCAAATATTGAGGACGAAAGGTCTGGGTTCCTTTAAGGGGTACGTACTTTGCTTCTAACCAAACCTTCTCCACAACTTGATAGTCAGGGGCCTTTCTTCAGTGTTGGTCAGCAAATTTCTTTTGTCTGTCCTTGGCTTGAGTTAGATGTTCTGTCGCCTTTTTAAAGGCTTTAGAGATGATTGCATGAAGAGTCTTACTGCTGGCATTTCCAAGCTGGCTGGAAGGTCTAGTTCGGAAGTACGCGGCTGTCTGCCGTAAAGGATGTAAAAAGGTGTTTGTCCCGTGCTAGAATGCAATTAATTGTTATAAGCATACTCTGCTATCCACAGTAAGTCCCTCCAATTTCTTTCCACTTGATGCAGCATGCACCGTAAGTATTGCTCAAGGGTTTGGTTGGTTCTCTGTTGGGCCATCCGTTTGGGGGTGGTGACTGGTGGATAATCGGATGTCGATTTGCGCCATTGAACAACATTTTCTCCAGAAGTTGGACACGAACTGGCTGCCTTGATCCCAGACCAGATGGGAAGCCATGTAATTTAACGATACTTTCCAGGAACACTTTTGCTAAACTGGATGCATCTGGGAGGCGCTTGAGAAGGAATGAAGTGTGCCATCTTTGAGAACAGGTCAACAACTACCAGAATGGTGGTGTACCCTTGACGGGGAGGCAGATCTGTAATGAATGTCGAGGGAAAGGGTGTGCCATGAGGCAGGAGAAATGTCCAAAGGTTGAAGGAGACCAGCTGGTTTCTGCTTTTGCGATTTCTTTTGCGCACAAACACCGCAGGACTGAACATACTAAATGATGTCTTTACGCCGAGTAGTTCCGTTTCACCTTGGCTAGGGTTTTGGCAATTCCAGGGTGACCTTCCATCAGTGAATCATGGTAATCCGACATAATTTGTTGTTGTAGTTCCCCTTTGGGCACATATAGATGGTCCCTAAAATAGGGCAATTGGTTCTTGATAGTATATTGTTCTCCCCGAGTATGCCATGCAAGCAATGTGTCGGAATTCAGTGCCCATTGGATTTCGTTTTGGAGTTCGGTTTGTGTCAAAGCTGTCATGATACCGAAGAGTTTGTCTTCAGGAATGATGGGTACTGGATCTAGAGTTGTATACACCTCTTCGTCAATGCCCATGCGGGACAAGGCATCAGCCTTCCCATTCCGGACCCCTGTTCGAAATGTGATTACATAACCTTACTCGGCGAAGAAAAGGGCCCACCGCAGTTGACGCGAGGACTGGGGCTTTGCTGTTTTCAGATATTGCAGGTTTCGATGATCCGTGATTACTGTAACGGTGTGCCTGGCTCCTAAGAGATAGTGTCGCCATGCCTTAAAAGCAGATTTAATGGCCAAGAGTTCCTTGTCGGTGATAGCATAGTTGATTTCCGGAGGTGGAAACTTTCGCGTCCAGAAGGCCAAGGGGTGTAACTGACTGGTTTCGGGGTCTCTCTGTGAGAGGACAGCCCCCATAGCCATGCTGGACGCATCAGTTTCCACGATGTAAGGGAGGTCTGGACGAGGGTGTCCTAGAATCGGAGCAGAAGTGAATCTTTGTTTGAGTTCTTGAAAGGCTCTTTCGGCTTCTTCGGTCCAAATTAACTTCTTATTGTTGTTTCGCAATAGTACTGTGATCGGGTGTACAATCTGAGAGAAGTCTGGGATGAATCGGCGGTAGAAGTTCGCAAAGCCCAGCATGCTTTGGATCCCTTTCAGTGAAGTTTGTGACGGCCACTTGAGAATGGCGTCTGCTTTGTGTACGTCTATTCTGATGCCTTTCGGAGTGAGAATGAAACCAAGGAATTCTACTTTGGTGATGTGAGAAAAGCATTTTTTGAGTTTTGAATATAATCGATGTTGGCGGAGCTTGGTGAGAACAGAGCGAACGTGCTTAACATGGTCTTGCTTTGAGGCCAAGTACACTAAGATGTCATCTATGTAAACCAAGGCGCAAACATCGATTAATTCTCTCAGGAGATCGTTCATGAAGTATTGGAATTCCTCGGGAGCGTTGCATAGCCCAAAGGGCACTATTTGGTATTCATACAAGCCATATTTAATACGGAAGGCGGTTTTCCATTCATCTCCTTTTTTAACTTGGACCAGGTGGTACGCTCCTCGAAGATCCAATTTGGCATAAATCTGGGCATATTTGACTTGGTCTAACATTTCAGGAATAAACGGCAAGGGGTAGCGATTCTTCACCGTAATCTGGTTTAATGCGCGGTAGTCGATGCAGGTCCTCAAGCCCCCTTCTTTCTTTGATACGAAGAACAAAGGACTGGCTGCCGGGGACTTAGACGGGCGGATAAATCCGTTTGCCAGATACTGGTCTAGATAGGATTTCAAATGGAGGTTTTCCAGTTCTGTGAGTGCATAAATTCTCCCGCAAGGAATTTGTGCACCTGGAATGAGGTCAATCTGGCAGTCATAAGGCCTGTGCGGCGGTAGTGTGTTAGCTTGTTCTTTTTGGAACACATCCTGGAAACCTTGGTATTCACTTGGTAGGGTATTAGTTACTCCAAGCGCTGATGCTACCGTTCTGGGAATCGCAGGGGTACAGAGGTCAGGTTTCTGCTCTTGGTAATAGCAGGCAGGAGCGCAATCATTGGGGAAGGTCAGTTTCCGAGCACGCCAGTCTATCAGGGGATTGTGAGCAACTAACCATGCCATCCCTAATATTAGCCGGAACTAAGGTGCCTTGATGAGATCAAAAGAAATGGATTCCCGGTGTCCATCCTAGCACAGTAATGTTACCCCGGCTATACATTGCGTTACTGGTCCGGAAGCGATTTCTGTCCCATACACGGTGGTCACCTTGTCCATGGTCGGCTTTGAACATAAAGGAAGCCCCATCTCTGCTGCCAGTTCTTGATCAATATAATTCCCAACTGCTCCACTGTCTATGTATGCCTCAATGGCGTGCATCCAAGACGGTAGTTGGTGGTTAAGATCACTGGTATTGCAAAGTGCGAGGTCGGTGGCTGTTTCTTCTAACTCGACAAACTGACCCCTATGTTTGCCGACCTGGGTCGTTTTCCGACTCCTCGACCTCGTCCTTTTCTGTGGCTCCAACTGTTCTCCTTGGAGGTTTCACTGGGCAATCCTTAAGGAAGTGTCCTGGTTTTCCGCAGTACAAGCATAGTTGCTGTTGCCTTCTTTTGTTTCGTTCTGCTTTTGTTAACGGAGGTCGTATTCCTCCGATTTGCATGGGTTCTACAGTGTTTTCAGGCACACGTGATGCATTTCCCCTGGGTCAAACATACACTGCCCAAGTGTCTGACATAGACCGATCTGCTTTTCGATCCTGCAATCGGTGATCTAGTTGCACAACCAAGTTAATGAATTCGGTACATTCTCTGGGTGGGTCAACCACCTGGGCTAGAACTTCCTTCAATTCGCCTCGTAGGCCTCGGTGGAATAACATGGTTCTTTTGTTCTCCGGCCACCTAGCTTCAGCAACCAATCTATTGAAGGTGGAAATGTACGTTAATAATTCTTGATTCCCCTGTCAGAGTGACAAGAGTTCGTTGTCTACTGCTTGTTCTTGGGTATGACTAGCAAAAAGCTTCTCCTTTTCCCTCTGGAACCCCCCCAAAGTCATGTAACAATGGATCATCATGGCTTACCAGTGGCACAGACTAGTCCGCTGCGCTACGGCTCAGGTATGACAAAACAAAAGCTACCCGTGCTTGGTTGTTGGGGAATGCACCAGGCCTACAAAGAAAGTGAAGACGACACTGATTCATGAGTGCAGCCTACTTCCTTGGGTCGCCTGAGAACCATACCGCTGATGCTAGGGGAACTGTTCCGGGTAGCGTAATTTGTACTGGGGCGGATGGTAATGTGGGTACTTGTGCCGATGGGTTGTTTCCGGCAAAGAAGTCTGTCCTGCTTGTGACTGTAGGAACTGCCTACCGATCTCTTCAGTGCGATCCTTGGTTACTACTAAATCCCTCCGGAGAGCATTGGTCTCTTGTCTGGCAGAATGAACTTTGGTGCGTAATTGTCCTAATAATTGAGCCAGTTGGTCGATTTCTGATGTCTCCATGGCGCCCAGGTGGATTAATTATTGTAGGCTTCGCGTTCTGTTACGCTCACCTGGTATCCACGGGGACGCCACTCAGCCCTGGTTGGTTGATGGAACCTTCTCCTGATTTCCGGATGGTGTCTTCAGAGGAGGTCTAGCCTGAGGACACAGGAGGGGCGGGTTCAAAACTGGCCGACTCAGGTATGTATACCCCACCACACCCTTTTGGCTTCAGCCCCTTAGGCCCGCTCCTCATCTTGTTGATGTATTAGGCGTGCTCTCCGTCCTTCCTGCTTAGCAGGGGTGCGTAGACTTCAGTGGACATGGGCAACCAAGTTACTTCACTGGCACGTGCCCGTTCAAGTTCCTTTAAGGTAGGCCTTATTGCAGCAGTTTTTGTATAGCGCTGATTGTCCTTGCCTGCATTTCCTTTGTGATTAACAATATCCTTTCTTTCTCCCTAGGTGTGTGGGAGATTTGGCGTGGTGTACTGGTTGGTTTGAGCACCGCCGGTAATAATGGCGCGAGATGTGCGCTGTAATGCGGTAAGTAATGTAATGTGCTGTGCTGTGCTGCTTTTGTCTTGCCTTGCTAACCTGTGTTTCATCTCTTCCTTACAGGTGCGGTCCTTTTCCAGCGGGTGAGGAACTCCGGAGCAATGCTGGCCGTAAGGTGAAAAGCCGGGTGAGCTTCCTATAATGTTCGGGGCTTAAGCGATGCCTGAATATGTCTTTTGCTAATGTTGTCTTTCTCCTTTTCCTTTTCAGGTCGCTTCGTTTCGGTAGGTGTGCATAGCCCAGAAGAAGATGTTCACTGGAGAGCGGATGACAGGATGGAATTTGCAGGTAAGATTTGATTAAAGATGTTACTTTTGTCTCCTTTGCAGGCTCATTGCTCTGAGGCTCGCGGGTATCACAGGACACGGTGAGCGTCACGTTGCAGTCTGCAAAGTAACGCGAAGCCTGCTCTGTTGCTTGGGTGTGGTTTAAATAGCCTCCCAACAAAGTAGTCCAGGTAAAGTAGTCCCAGGCCACCACACCCAAAACACTTTACCGCATAGCTTAGATCTTAGGAGCCAAGCTATGCGAATGCCTCCATGTTAACTGCAGGCTTAATGAAAAGTAGTCCCCCTTCAAACATGTTCTCCATAATGAATATGAGCCTGGCGCCAGAGGCGCCAGGACTGACTCCAAGAGAGTCTTGGGAGTGGATGCAAAGCCTCCAATGCCTTGATAGTCCCGAACCTTGACCTTACCTGGCAAGTGGGGGTCTGGGGTAAGGGTCGTGACAGGCCGATATTGCATTGACTTTTCTAAAGTCAATCCAAAATCTCCATGTCCCATTGGGTTAGCTACTAATATGATGGGGAAGACCAGGGACTACTAGATGGTTCAATAATATTAGCCTCAAGCATCTGCCTGACTTCCAGGATGGTGGTTGCTTTCCTCACCTCAGGTAATTTATAAGGTTTTAGGTGTACCACTTTACCTACAGGAGTACGGTTGTGATGATAAAATCCTTTCACTCTCCCTGGCTCCTCTCTGAATACATCAGTACATTGGAGGAGTAGGTCATAGAGATCTTTTTTCTGGTTGTTACTAAGTTCAGAACGGATCAGTACCTTTCTGTCAGAGTCATCAGGTAATAAACGGCTTAGAATGTTGGTATTAGACTCTGCAGGGTTTTCTTTCCACTCCTTCAATAGGCTGATATGGTATACCTGTGTTTTCACTCGGAGGTCAGGTTGGGAGAATTTGTAGTTACATGGGCCTGTCTGTTCTAGTACCATGTAAGGTCCATGTCATTTGGAAATTAAGGTATTCTCTGAGGTTGGCACCAACACCTTTTGTCTTACCGAGAAAGATCTTAAGGTGCCTTTCTATTATGATGTTTTCTGCTGTTCTTGTGCCTTGGCCATATGAGTTTGGACTAAAGATCTTACCACAATCATGTGCCCTTTAAGACAGTGGGCGGTTTTGGAAAGTCGAATTGGAGACTGCTCTCTTTCTTCCCAGGTCGCAACATGTCAAGGATATCCGTCCGTTAAGTCAAACCTGGAGAATCCTGTAGATGCTGGAGGGGTGAGGGGGGGTGGGGGTTCTTTCTAATAGCAAATAAAGCCCAAGGTATCATCTGGTCCCAATGTCTTCCATCTTGTTTCATTAGCGTTCGTAGTATTGGATCTTATTAAACCTTTCTATAAGGCCATCTGTTTGGGGAGGGTATACTGAAGTTCTTAAGAGGGTTTTGTGTAGTAGTTATTTCATTTCCTCCATGAGTTTGCTCATGAAAGTAGAACACTGATCAGTTAAGATTTCCTTGTGAAACCCTACTCTTGAAAATAAGGGGAGTAAGTGTTTCAGGATCTGCTATGTGTTATTAGCTCTAGGGGTAAAGCCTTCTGGATATCGTGTGGCATAGTCTACTATGACCAGAATATACTAATTCCCTAATTTTGTTGTGTCTAGGGGACCTACAATATCCATGCCAATTCTAGAAAATGGAACTTTGATAATTGGGAGTGGTTTTAAAGGTGGTGGCATATGGGTGCTAGTCTTTTGGCAGATCTCACTCCGTGAATCCTGGCCCGTAGAAACTGTTTAGGATTTGTCCCGTGGTTTTGTCTGCCCCAAATAACCTCCCCTCAAATGGGAGCGGGCTATTTCAAGGACAATTTGTGTGACATTTTGGCACTACCAACTGTGTTCTAACAATGGCGTCTACTCTGTACAGCAACCCATGACTTAAAAAGAAAAAGGGACCCCCTTTCTTCCGGCCCTCGCGTTCTGGTAGAATTTGCAAGGAGGCTTCAGCTAACAGTGGATTGTTCCTTTGGGCAAAGGCTAGGTTGGGATGATTTTCACGTTCTTGGTCTATAAGCCTTTTGGTTCAGGTTTGTGCGCGGTATCGGAGGTCTCATTGACCTCCCCCGAAGCCTCGGGTACCTTGTTCTGCCACCTTTTTCCCGGCATCTTCTTTTACCCTAGGGCATACTGCTCTTTCGAGTATCCCCTGTACAATTGTATCTCCTTGACAAATTGGAAAGGGATATTTCCCATGATTTTGTAGCAACACATTTATGTCCCCCCTGAAGTCTGGGTCTGTAACCCTGGCTAACACATCTATTCCGAATGTCCATGCTAACCCAGACTTCGGAGCCAACATGATGTATGTCCGTGAGGTGGAATTAAGATCAGATCAGTAGGTACTAGTCTTCATTCACCTGAGGGAATTAATGATTTCTTCCCTTCTGCTACAAATATCAAACCCAATGAAAACTTCTGTGGCTAAGGAGGGGTCTGATGCTCTCCGATTTTATCCTTTTTTAAAAAAAAACTTTTCTTTATTGGCAAGGAACAGCAGCAGGCACAAAACACAGTACATCGGCAATTAGCATTTCACATTTAGAATAAGCAATGCATGAGTTGTGAAGGGGCATACTGGCAAAGGGGCGAATTAAGTCAAGCGGGGCTGCTCAAGATCCAGGTTATGTTTCCGCCTGTTCCGCCGGCGGGGGTGAGGATAGAAGTTCTAAGTCAACTTTATTGTTCAAATAGCTACAAAAATCTGTCCACACATTTTTGGGGCGGGAATTCGTAGGTAGGGAGTTGATGTAATCCTCCTCACACATTTGCGTCCAAGTGAGGGCCGTTAACCACATCTTAAGCGGGGGCATGGCGCTTCCAGCACTGTAAAATGCATCTTTTAGCCACCATGGCCCCGATATTTAAAAACTTGGCTACTTTCTTTGCCACAGGCCCCTCCCAGAGCCCAAACAGCACAGCGAGGGGATCAGGACCAATCTGGAACCCTACCATTTCTGAAAGAGTTTCCAACAAAGCCTCCCAGAACGGGGCCAATGCCCTACAGGACCAGATCATGTGGGTGCGGTCGGCTTCTTTGGATCTGCACCTCGGGCACACATGGGGCTGGTTGTGTGCAAATTTCCCCACCCTATGGGGGGGTGTTATATAGACGATTAAGGAGCTTATATTGCATGCATCTAAATCTGGAGTTGAGGGAGACCTTGCGTATGTGTAAGCACATTTTGACCCACATGGCATCAGTAATCGCCAATCCCAGTTTGTTGCTCCATGTGTCCCGCAGTTTGTAAGGTGGATCTGCCGATATTGCCATCAGCATTTTGTATAGGGCGGATGTTATGCCCTTACCTCCGGCGTAGTTAGCTATATAGAAGATCTCGGGAGATTCAGGGGGTTCGTCTGGGTATGAGGGCCACATAGCCCGAACTGCCGCTCTTAATCTAAAATATTGTAGTAGCTCCAGAGCTGATCTAGAGTGTCCCGGTCGCCATGTCTTCGGGGTGATGAAGTTCCCTTCTGGGAATAGGTCAGAGAGCGCCCGATACCCTCAGTCTAGCCAGTGTCCGATGTCAGGCCGAGGCCTGGAAATAGCCAAATGGGTAACCACTTGTAGTACGGGTGGCGTTCAGGGTGGGATTGCAGAATTAATCTCCATGCCATGATCGTGGTGGCTACAGGGTCAGCCGGGGCATCAGTTTGGTATGAGTGATAGAGGATCAGGGTCATAATATTCACCTCCTTACTTGCGAGGATCTCCAGTTTTACATGGGGGGAGGGTCTAGATGTTTATACCAGTGTGTAGCATGCTGGGCTTGTGCGGCGATCCAATATCGAGTGAGGTCCGGGGTGTTGAAGCCCCCCTTCTCATAGGGTAGAGCCATGTGTTGCCACTTCTTGCGAACAGCGCCGGAGTGCCACAGGAATTGGGCGCACACAGAATGCAGGTTTGTGAAATATTGCTTCCCGGGCCAGATCGGGACATTGGCAAATATGTATAGGAGCTTTGGGACTATTATCATTTTGATTAGAGACCGCCTGTCCGATAGGGTAGCGGGAGGTTGCGCCACCTTGACATCTTGGACTCTGCATGTTGCGCGGTGGCGATATAGTGGTCTGCCAGTAGGGAGGATCTTGATAGGGATACCTGGACCCCAAGATATTTGATGCCTCGTGGGGACCAACAAAGTGGGAATTTGCATGTCGGTTGAGGGGTTGTAACAGTAAGGGGGAATATTTCGAACTTGGTGTAGTTTATGGTAAAGCCCGAGAATGTGCCAATTTTTGTTATATCGGGGATGATGGGGTCTAGATGGATGGAAGGGTCCCTGATGTATAGAAGTACATCATCCGCGTATAGCGATATTATTTCGGGTGTGTCACGCAGTCGTATTCCCTTGCAGGTATGTTTGTCCCTCACCCTGTCCGCCATGGGCTGAATGGCTAACGCAAATAATATAGGGGAGAATGGGCATCCCTGGCGCGTTCCTCTGTGAAGCGTGAAGGGGGCCGGCGTAAGGGAGTTAACTAGAACGCTGGCCACAGGGTTTGTATACAACAGTTTGATGTAGGATAGCATGTGTGGACAGATTCCCATTTTTTGCAGTACCGCCCACATATATTGCCAGGAGACCATATGAAATGCGTTTTGGGTATCCAGTGTGACCGCGACTGCGTTAGCCTTAGGGTCGATTCTGGACATGATGTTAAACAACCGGCGGATTTTGAGGGCAGTGGAGCGGGCAGGGACGAAGCCGCTTTGGTCTGGGTGGACCAGGTGTGGCATTATGGGGAGGAATCTGTTTGCGATTACCTTGGCAAATATTTTGGTGTCTGTATTTATGAGTGATAGGGGTCTATAGGAGCCACATTCATCCGGGGGTTTGCCCGATTTAGGGAGCACAGTTATAATGGCTTCGCGCAGGGACTGGGGCAGGGTGGCTAGGCGGAGCGATTCAGTCCAAACTTCATGTAGGCGCGGGGTCAATAGGGCGACATGTTCCTGATAAAATTCAGAGGTGAGGCCGTCCGGGTCGGGTGCCTTGCCTTTTGGTAGGGCTGAAATGACCTCAGCTATCTGCTCGGGAGTGATGGGGGGCGTCCAGCTTCTCTGTAGTGGAACGAGAGATGTAGGTCATGGGGATTTGGTCAAGTAGGAGAGTCATGTGTTGTGGGTTGGGCTTGCGCTGTGAACCATAAAGGGCTGCGTAGAATTCCGCGAAGGTCTCCAGGATGTGCCGGTCAGACCAGTGCTGGACACATCCCTCGTCCCTGATGCTGTCGATTCCGGTTCTACCCCCCTCGATTCGGGCCAGCCTGGCCAGGGTTTGGCCCAGTCTTTCCCCCTCGCCATATTTGGGCGTAATATTGTTCCGCCCTGAGGGCATGCGACTCGAAAGATTCCAATTCTGACCTTATCTGTGCCAGTTTGGTTGGGGAGGGGACGGAGGTGTATTCCCGCTCAAGTTCCTTGAGTTTAGTCTCGGAGCATTATATCTTTCAGGACCCCAGCTTCCCTAGAGATGCACATCCCTCTGATAAAAACCTTGAATGCCTCCCACCGAGTCCCATCAGGTGTGTCGTGGCGCTTGTTGCTGTCAAAAAAGGTATTGTCTGCAAGGATGTCAGCTTTGAAAACTATGTCATGTAGTGCCTCTGATTTGAAATGCCAGGTGGAGTGGTGAGGAAGGGCGGGTCCCAGTGTGATCACCAGCGTCACTGGGGAGTGGTCCGAGAGCATGCGTGCTAGTATCTGTGTGTCCAAAGTTTTACGCATTAGCCCGGCTGATATGAAGAATAGGTCAATTCTAGAATGGCTATCGTGTACCGAGGAGTAAAATCTGTAATCTTTTTTATTTTTTATTGTGATATAGCTGAATAAATCAACTTTTCAAAAAGACAAAACAAATATTTCATTTTTCAGTTACACTCAATATAACAAGAATGATGAAATGATGAAAGAAAATCAGTAATTGATTAAAAGAAGTCAAAACAACGCATTTCAGTTCCTAGGTACATATAAAACAGCTTTGGGCATTTACAAATAATGTTCATAAATATTATTACAGCTTAATTTCACATGGCAAGATTAGATCAAGAAAGTGTGCAAAAGCTTTTATCACAGAAAATTTCATGGTAGAAAATAAAATGCTCCAGATCTGATTTTCATCTAATTCCTCATGAGAAATTATCAGGTGGGTGAAAAATGTAGCTCGTTGTTCAGTTAAGTTAACACAAGATATTATGAAATGCTGCAGAGTCTCCTTTTCAGTATGAATCTCACAGAAACGGCAGTAGTTCATGTTCGCTGGAATAATATTGCGCCTGGCAAGTACGTCCCTTTTTAGCCATAGATTTAGTCTGAAACGTAGGAATTTATTCCGCATGATCCCAGAAGGACATTTCAATAGGTAACCTGCAACATGTCCCAGCTTTTTATTGCCAAAGTTATTAGTATCAAAATCTTTGTATTTTAAGCAAGATTTATAATTTTCTATCCAGCCCCAACGATAGAACTTTGTCTTGGCACGGACGGGATTTTCAATTAAAACCAATATTGATATATCGGCCTCAGCCAAGGTATTCAGCACCCGATTTCGCCATCGAAGTGGAAAAACGTGATTTGATGAGGCCAAATAATGGGCGACCGTACTCAAGATGTTGTTATTTTCCAGACCCAAAAGACATTTGCGGAAAAAAGAACACATCCGCCACTTTACCCTACAGGCCAGTGAATTCAGGCCTAGCTCAAATCGTAGGATTGGCAAGGGTGTACAGTTCGGGAGATGTAGCACCCTTTTCCAGAAGCAAACCACCAGTTTATTCCATATTCTATCATTTGTGTATAGTTTTGATTCAGCACCATAAAGCAGTATGGGAATTACCTGTTGTTCATAGAACAGAAAGAGATGTTTTAAGGTGAATTTTCCATACTTATAGTGTAGAATTCTAGCCTGTGATATCAGATGCGAGAGTTTAGACTGTAAGTTAGTCAAATACATGTTGTCAATAACTGTATTCTGTATCATAAGCCCCAAGTATTTATATTCTGAAACTGTTTTCACAGGTGCATTTCGGATTGACCAGATACAGTTATTGGATTTGTGTTTGCCTCGATTTTTACAGACCACAATTTGCGATTTGTCCAAGTTGAAAATAAGATGATTCTCTTCAACATAACTGGAGATGGCAGAAAGCAGATTCTGGAGACCCTTTGGAGTTTGTGATATTAAGACCAGGTCGTCAGCATACAGCAGCCAAGCTATGTGCTGACTTCCCAGTTCAGGGGCATCTGAGACAACTTGGAGAAATGAGTTGCCCATATCAAGAATGAATAAATTAAACAATATGGAGGCTAAAATGCAGCCTTGTTTGAGGCCCACATGAGTACTGAAGGATGATGACATGAGACCTTCCAAGGATAATCTCACACACATAGTAGTCTCCATATGCAATTGAATCACTAGTGTTAATAACGATACTGGGCAACCGAGCAGTTTTAGCTTTTGAAATAATAGGTCTCGGTTTATTGAATCAAATGCAGTCCGGAAGTCAATAAATGCAAAATACAAAGATTGTTTCCGGAATGCATACTGAGCTTTAAGAATTTTAATGATGATGATATTTGGAAGGGTACCAAGCCCACTAACAAATCCAGATTGGAAAGGATCCCTCTTAAGGTGATTTTTGGTCCACTGATTCGAATCCCTTAAAATTAGACGGCAAAAGATCTTACCAGGCACATCTAACAAGGAAATGGGTCTATAGCTGGCGGGATTGGCCCGATCACCTTTCTTATAAATTGGAATGGTGATGGATTGTTTCCAAGACATCGGAATTTTTTGGGATGAAAAAATGTTCATGAACATAAGATGTAATATATCCGCCCATATATCCGGAAATTGCTTCATTTGCATATTTGATAAACCATCCGGACCAGGTGCCCTCGAGCGACTGGCTTTATTGATGAAATATAAAATGTCAACTTTATCAAACCTAAGATGGAAATTGGGTTGTGGCTCGGGCTTGGGTATTCTGGAATCCTCGGGGGGAGCAGCATATAAGTTAGAGTAGTACTGGACCCACATCACTTCACTCACGTCATTGGTTTGGACTGGAACCTGATGACCTGCAGTCGCTTGGTTGATGATTTTCCATGATTCTGCAGAGTTTTTATTAGCCAGTAATTGTAACATAGTGCTACCATCTCTTTGATATAATCTAGCCTGCATCCCTCTTAACCAGTTCCTATATTTGGTTTTAATATGAATCAAAGCGGTCGCTCGCTTGTCGCAAGGGAGCTTAAGGGCCTCCTTTTTTCAGCCCCGTAGCTTCTTAGGAGCTGGTTTGGAGGCCATCTATTCGTCCACTGCTTGTCTGATTTCTCTACGGCGATCAGATAAACTCTGAGCTTCCAGTGCTGACGTGGACTTTAAAGTATGTGCTTCATCAATTTGGTTTTTGCTAGTGTCTTTGGCCACATCAGCAGCTGCACTTATTAAGGCATTCAAAGGGCTATACAAATATACATAGGCGTTCAGTTCAGAAGAAATCTTGGCTTTCTTTGCCTGGGTTTGCAGGAGATATTTTTTTGCAATGGCCTTAGATGCAAGTTTGGTGGTTGTTAAAGGCATCGAAAGATTTTTAACAAATGATTTAATTTGAGATGTACGTTTGGCCACTGATCTGATATTTTTTGTTTTCTTAGTTAAAACACCTTTATTAATCCCCGATTTCACGGTCAAAAATCAAATACATTTGTTCTTGAGCCATCAAAAAGAGCAGAAATTGTGTTTTTTCTGTGGCTCAACCGCAAGTTCATTTGTAGTGTTTGCCAAATCAATGATAGGTTTCAATATCAAAGGAATGCTCTGATAGTGCTGCAAGGGGGTGTCAAGCTGCGTATGAGTTTGGGAGCTTACTGACTTTTTCAGAATAGGCACCATGATTGAACCACTTAGAGTCTCAAGTTTATTTGTAATTGATAGATGCCCCGATAGATTCTGATTGAGTTGATGAGAATGAACATTAGCCTTATTGGCTAAAGCTTCAAATAGTTTAGCCAAAGAAAGAATAGCTGTGTTCATTGAGGTCAAAGCAATTCCAGTTAGGGCATGTTGACTTTCAACCGGCTCAGTTACAGAGGAATGATTAACCCCAATTTTTCATGGAGTAGGAGCAATGAATGATAATTTCTCCATTGAATTAGCATCGCTAATATTTGTAAATAATATCGGGGATTTAGATAAGTTTTCAGGCAAGGTGAGTAGAAAAACATGATACATTTGTGTCTAAATCAATTACAGCCATATCACCTGTGATAGATATTTTAGACATTTTAGAATAAGAGATGTCATTATCCGACGATACCGACAAAACAGGTAATTTGACAGATGAAGCAACAGAACCAGTTAACACATTTTTTAACAATATACTATCTGTTAAAGAGACATTTTCTTTTGCAAAGGTTACCGTTGGAGCAACTGTTGTCACATGCATTGTTTGACCACCAGGTGTTTCCACGTCCAAAATGTCATTTCAAAGGGATGGTGTCCTCCGACGTATTCCTCATCTTAGATATCTCCTTCCAGCTCTGCTGGCCTCTGAAAATTTTTTCTCTCTAGAGGGCGCTGCACGTCGACGTCCTCCGAGTCGATGTCCCTCGACAGCCGCCGTGTCGACGTCATCCTGCCTATAAAGGCCGCGCGCAGCGTCCGTTGCTCAGTTCCGTTTTTCCGCGCTTACTCGGTGCCTCGGAATACCGTTGCTCAGTTCTTGTCAGATTAATCCTATTTACCTCGAGTCATTCGATCCGTACTCGATGGCTTCCTCGTCGGAACCGACAACTCCTCGATCCGGCTTCAAAAAATGCCAAGATTGTGGGAAAACGATGTCGCTGACTGACCCTCACAGAGTTTGTCTGTGGTGTTTGGGAGCTGAACACCATTGTTCGGAATGCGAGGACTGTATGTCCATGACAGCTAAGGCCCTGAAGGAGCGTAGGGGGAAGCCGGAGAAAGGTAAGACTTTTAAAGCTTCTTCTTCGTCGACGAAGTCGAGACACTCGTCTCCTCGTCACCATTCGCGCTCCAGGTCTCGGAGTGTGTCTCATCATTCCTCGAGATCGAAGCACTCGAAGAGGAGACGTCGAAGATCCCCTTCTCCGTCTTCCTCTTCCTCTGTTTCGCCAAAAAGAATCCTTTGCCCCATGAAACATAGTTCCCGGGCTGAATGGGAGGAATTCTGCAAAAATATGATGAGCGTCTTCGAGAAAGCGGCCTCGACCCCCTCGAAGACTGCCGAGAGCGATGCTCTGGTCGAAAGACCCGAAGGTCAAAAACGCCGCGAGTCGCAGTACCCGGCGAAGGAAACCTCTCGAGCGCGTCTCGAACCCTCGAGTAGGACTATGACCTCCAAACCTTCCTCGAAGGTTCCGTCGACGCCGTCGACGAGGGTTCCGTCGAGGTCGATGTCTTCGACGCCGTTGTCGAAGGGACCTTCGACACACAGGTCTGTCGACTCGACGCCAGCTTCGACACCGGCGTCGACGCCAAGAAAAGTCACGGTTACGACACACCCAGTGACTATCCCCAGGTCCTCGACGTCGATGGCTTCGAGATTGTCGAGTAGAATTCCAATTCTGTCAAGGTCTTCGAGGCCTCCGCCTTTGTTTTCGACGCCACGCTCGAAGCCTTCGACGTCGGCGTCGACGACATCGACGTTTTCAAGGCCGATAATGACAAGTTCGGCTCCCTCTGCCTTGGAAATGGGATTTACTCCCTTTATGAGTTCAGAACAATTGAGAACTATGTCCTCAATTTTGGAAGAGGGTGAATTGTCTGAACAGGAAGACACATTTGAGTTGCATGGACCTGCAACCCCAATTAGAGAGGAAATTTCCTCTGAAGAACGCAGGTTAAAGGATCTTCATGATTCCTTACAATGAGGCAAGTGGGTTAGACACTTCCCCTGAGGTGGAGTTTGCTAGGCCAGACCCGGGGGAGCATGCTGAAACCCCTATAGAGCCTTAATGGCCAGGATCACAGAGTTCATGGGGTGGTCTGCACCTTCAGAATCTTTCCAACAAGATGACCTCACGGATATTCTTGACAAAGGCCCACAGGAGGATCCTGTGGTGCCTTTTCATAAAGCTCTTCAGAGGAAGATCATGACAAACTGGGAAACCCCAGATGTAGTACAAGCAGTAAATAAAAAACTGTCTACAAAGTACAGGGTATCTTCTACAGACCCGGAGTTTTTGTCTAAACACCCATCCCCAGAAAGTCTGGTGGTACAGGCAGCATCCTCTACCGATGTCAAGACGGCTTATCCTACCGTCCCACAGGACAGGGACGATAAAAAATATGATGCTATGGCAAAGAAAGTCTTTTCAGCATGTAGCATGGCGTTAAAATCTGTTAATGCTACTTGCACCCTTGCTAGGTTCAGCCATACACTTTGGGAGTGTGCTTCTACAGCGGCTGACTGCATCCCGGAGGGAGAAGAAAGGGATGCGTTCCTGAATATTATACAGGACGGTAAAGACGCTATGTGCGAATCCCTCCAGACGGGCATTGATTCGGCTGACAGTATCAGCAGAGCAATGGCGGCAAGTACATCAACCAGGAGATTCGCTTGGTTGAGAAAGTCTGGTTTTGCCCCAGATGTGCAAGCCAGGCTCTTGAACATGCCATTCGATGGCTCTTCTTTGTTCGGGAAAAAGGCGGATGACAGTTTAGAGAAACTGCAAACTTCAAAAGCAGCAGCAAAATCCCTAGGAGCTGCAATCCGTCAGACTCCTTTTCGTCCCACAGGAACCTCTGCGAGGGGCAAGTCCTTTCGCTTCTACTCCGCATTCGGAAGAGGTAGAGGACGACCGGCTCAAAGGGGACAAAGAAGAACTAGAAGAACCGAGGTGGACGGGGTAGATATTCAAAAGCCGCAGCAACAGCAGGTGCCTCTTTACCATCGGCATCTGCATCAGCCGGCCCAAAACCACTCTGAGGACTCCCCTCACAGGACACCTGTAGGAGGCAGGTTGACTCAACATCTGGCGGTATGGCAGGCTATCACGTCAGATGCTTGGGCATTGGAAACAGTTGCCCAAGGTTACTGCCTGCCTTTCCTACGTATACCTCAGTCATCCACCGGGGATCAGCTCTCAGAAAGCTCCAGATCTGCTCCTCTTGCAGGAAATTTTGGACCTGCTAGAGAAAGGTTCCATAGAACCGGTACCTGTAGCGGAGAGGAACAAGGGCTGGTACTCCCCTTACTTTCTCATTCCAAAGAAAGACGGAGGACTGAGACCCATCCTGGACTTGCGAGAATTGAACAAATTCCTCAGAAAAGACAAATTCAAGATGGTCACTCTTTCTCAGATCCTCCAGGCCCTTCAGTTCCAGGACTGGTTGGTATCTCTGGACCTTCAGGACGCTTATTTCCATGTGCCTATCCATCTCAAACACAGGAAATACCTGAGGTTCGCAATTGGCAACTCTCACTATCAATTTCGAGTGCTGCCATTTGGGCTGACCTCTGCCCCGAGGGTCTTCACCAAGTTAATGTCGGTAGTGGCTGCAAGTCTAAGGAGGGAAGGGATTCACGTCTACCCCTACCTGGACGATTGGTTGATCAGGGCTGTGTCTTCGGAACAAGCTCAGATCCAGCTAAATCATGTGTGCCACTTCCTTCACAGACTGGGCTTCTCCCTCAATTTAAAGAAGTCACAAATGATACCATCGCAGAGACTCCAGTTCATAGGAGCGATCCTGGACACTTCCCTGGGAAAAGCCTCGCCACCAGAGGTGAGGGCTCAAGATATTCTACAGATGGTTACCAAGTTCCAAAATGCCCAACGTATCCCAGCCTTCGACTCTTTGAGGTTGCTAGGCCTCATGGTATCCTGCATTTTCCTAGTGCCAGAGGCTTGCCTGAGAATGAGATCCCTCCAGTGGGCACTGAGGACTCAGTGGTCACAATTCTCAGGGAGAATGACAGATCTTCTTCAGGTTCCCGGCAGGGTGGTTCGAGACCTTCAGTGGTGGGCCTGTCAGGAGAACATTCTGAAAGGAGAACAGTTTTGGCAACCCTGGCCGGAGATAACAGTAGTCACGGATGCCTCACTCACGGGGTGGGGAGCCCACGCCAACGACTTGACCATCAGCGGTCGTTGGTCTCCATCGGAGTCCAGACTACATATCAACCTGTTAGAGCTTAGAGCCATCAGACTTGCGCTGAAGGCGTTCCTGCCAGCTGTACAAGGGAAGAACGTCCTGATAATGACGGACAACACGGTTGCCATGCATTACCTCAACAAAAGAGGAGGCGTAGGATCACTACCCCTGTGCAGAGAGGCGATGCAGCTCTGGTTTTGGGCAATCCAAGAAGGAATCTCTCCATCGGCAGTTCACCTAGCCGGAGAGAAGAACTTGACAGCGGACGCTCTGATCAGGCAGAACAGTCTCCCATGAGTGGGAGCTAGCTCAGGAAGTCCTTCAAGAGATCTTCGCCCTTTGGGGAACCCCTCAGGTAGATCTGTTCGCCACCAGCCTAAACAGGAAATGCGACCTGTTCTGCTCAAGGGAATTTCCCCCGAGAGGAGCTCTGGGAGACGCGTTCATAGTGGACTGGGAGTTTCCGCTTCTGTACGCGTTCCCACCGGTCCCTGTCATTCCTCAAATGATCAGGAGGTTGAGAAGATTCCGGCGAACCATGATCCTAATTGCCCCGGTTTGGGCCAGGAGAACGTGGTACCCGGACCTTCTAGACTTGTCCATCTGCCCTCCAATTCGACTTCCACTCAGAGAGAACCTACTCTCACAGAAGGGAGGTCAGGTTCTCCATCCAGACATCAAAACCCTCAACCTTCACGCTTGGCTTCTGAAAGGCTGCGGTACAAGGATTGGGACCTCCCTGATGATGTTATGGAGGTGTTGCTTTCGGCAAGGAGGCCAGCAACAAAGTCTTTATACCGCTGCCGTTGGAACAAATATTGCAGCTGGTGTAGAGAACAGAATATCGACCCTTTTTCATGTGGTACACCAATGGTTTTGTCCTTCCTACTATATTTGGCAAATTCAGGCCTTCAAGTTGGCACCATTAAGGGCTATCTCGCAGCGCTATCCATCTTTAAGCGTACTGCGGAAGAACCATCCTATTTCAAATTACCCTTGGTAATACAGTTTCTAAAGGGGTTAACCAATGTTTATCCCCCAAGACCATTCCAAGTTCCCCTATGGGATTTAAACTTAGTACTAACTTTCCTGATGGGCGCACCTTTCGAACCTCTCCATTCTTGTTCGTTAAGATTCCTTACCCTTAAAAATGTTTTATTAATAGCACTTACATCTGCTAGAAGGGTGAGCGAATTACAAGCTCTTTCTTGTAAACCCCCTCACACAATATTTCACAAAGACAAAGTTGTCCTGCAAGTGAAGCCTAATTTCCTCCCAAAGGTGGTTTCTGAATTCCATATCACTCAGAAGATTACCCTACCATCTTTCTATCCTCCTCCTCACCCGGGGAAAGAGGAAGAGAGGTTACACAGGCTAGACCCTAGGAGGGCTTTAAGTTTTTACATCAGTAGACTAGCCAGGATAAGACAGGCAGACCAGCTGTTTGTAGGTTACGCAGGTCACAAGCTGGGGTTACCAATAACTAAGCAGACCATTTCCAGATGGATCATTCTAGCCATTCTGGAATGTTATAAAGTGGCAGGGAAAGAGCCCCCTCAAAACCTTAGGGCTCATTCGACCAGAGGTATTGCAGCTTCATCGGCCCTCAAAAGAGGCGTGCCGGTTAAAGACATCTGTGCGGCCGCTACATGGTCGTCTGTCCATACCTTTACACGTTTTTACAATTTGGATTCCTCCTCCAGTCAAGAGACTAGGTTTGGAAGGGCTGTACTGCATTCTATTCATCAATAGAAGACAGCGTGAAGTCAGTACTCCCTCCTCCGATAGTAGAATACTGCTATGGGAGCCTATCTAAGATGAGGAATACGTCGGAGGACACAATCCCTTCGAAGAACAAGTTACTTCTTACCTTGTAACGTTCTTTCGACGGGATGTTCCTCCGACGTATTCCTCATCGACCCTCCCATCCATCCCCGCAGTTCTACTTCCCTTGTTGTTGCAGCTTACGCTCCTTCCGGGTGATTAGTTTAGTCCAGAAAGTATTATTGTGGGCTACAAAACGGAACTGAGCAACGGACGCTGCGCGCGGCCTTTATAGGCAGGAAGACGTCGACGTCGATACGGCGGCTGTCGAGGGACATCGACTCGGAGGACGTCGACGCGCAGCGCCCTCTAGAGAGAAAAAATTTTCCGAGGCCAGCAGAGGTGGAAGGAGATATCTAAGATGAGGAATACGTCGGAGGAACATCCCGTCGAAAGAACGTTACAAAGTAAGAAGTAACTTGTTCTTTTGCCAGAATGTCCATGTGGAACCCCATTTTGAAGACAACTAAATGGGGCGACTGACTTTTCCAAACATCGAGTTGACCGAATCAATGTATTTTCTTGATCCAAATCAATAGGGTCCAAATGACTTGTGTCACGACAGAAAGGTCGAATATCCATACCTAATAAAATTTCGGCTTTTGATCTTAATTTAGGTTTTGTTACACCCATACGAGGTGTGGAACTTAGACGAGATCTTTTTGTTGAGCAAAGTGGTGAATTATGTAACGAGCCTTCACCATTAGTGCAATGCATTGCAGTCATTACGGGCATGCCCAATTTCAAAGTAGTGATGCCTCGTTTCATTATGGAATTGAGGTAAAACAAATCACAAAACCCTATGAAAGGAAAAAAATTTAAACCAGAAACTGACAAGTAAACAAGCAACACCTAACCACTATCCGAGACAAACGCAGCAAAGCGGGACTTACAGGGGTGTTAACGGGTGCTCGCGCGAGTGTGTTTAAATAGCCACGCCCAGTAAGTATGGAAAGGAACGCCTGCTGGGGCTTGAAGTCCCGTCCTTATTGCAGAAAGCAGTTTCAAATCCATAAAATGTATAATCAATGGTGAGTGGGTGGTGTGTTCTCCAGGCGTTGCACAAGCCATGCGTGGCCATGTGTGTATGGAGTCGGTGGGCGGCTCGGGACATAGCTCTGTTAGCAGTGCCCGATCTGTCTAGCTCGTTAACTAAGATCAGGTTCATGTCCCCCCATATGATTGGGACCCCAATATATCTCATGAGTAGGGTGGTTACTTTGTCGAAGAATTCAGGGGCATCTGTATTTGGAGCATGTGTGTTCACCAGTAGACACTCTGTGTTGGCTAACAGGCAGTGTAGAACTACGTATCTACCCCCCGGGTCTAAGTAGCTTGTGCGCAAGGAGAACTCCCCTGACTTGTGGATCATGGTCAGGACTCCCCTGGACTGGGAGAAGTACCTGGTGTAAAACCTGTTGGCGCCCCATGTCGGTGCCAGGGAAGATGAAAGGTGGCCAAGGGCATGCGTTTCTTGTAGGAGAAGTATTTTAATCCCATGCCTCTGGGCGTATGCGGTTATCCTACGGGCTTTTGTGAAGTTGCTTAGCTGCCAGACGTTCCACGTCATTAGTCTAACAGCCATGATACAGTTTTATGGAACGTCCCAGCAGCGCGTGTCATTGATTATCGGCCATGTTTTAGCTGCCGATGCACTGTTGTACCCCTTCGCACCTTTAGCCACCGTTTTCCTGCCACTTTTAACGTAAGATCCCCCAACTTTGCCCCCCACCGCCCTACACTGCCCATCCCAACCCAGCAGTGTAATAGCACCCACCCAAGAAACGCACGCAGGCGTGCCATACCCAACAAGCCATCGGCTGCCCTTTTGCCCAACTGGGGCGCAACCAATAATAACCTGCCAGAATTACCATTGCAAGTGCAGCGGGGGTCGCCCCTGCCGTGTACCCAACTTAGCTAGAAGATTGGTGCAAATGCACCATAGAGCATACTGCGTTGCAAGGAAACCATTATGATCAATTGTGACTGGCAAAGGGGTGATGTGATATGAAGGCCGTGTGAGTTGTAGTAGGGGCCACAAGGGGAGCGTGGAGGTGATGTCTAGTTATGTCACAGTATAATGTGGCACAGCTAGTTTAACTGGATGCCGGCTTATCGAGAAGGGAGATTTGCCGATGTGCGTGGTCACACCCGAGGTAGCCGGCAACCATCTCCTCAGTCGTTGTCCATTGGTTCGTCAACCGGGTTGGAGAGCAGGATCTGTGATTTGATAAATTTCACTGCTTCATCCGGGACCGTGAAGAAGTATAGTTTGTTGCGATGGGTGAATTTCAGTCGTGCTGGGAAGAGCATTGTGTATTCAATTTTCATTTCCCTAAGCATCTTCTTCACGCTGTTGAACTGCCTGCGCTCCATTTGGACGCCAACGGAGAAGTCCGGGAAAACTCGGATGATTTGGTACTCCAGTCTCAGTTCTCCTTTCTCACGAGCCAGGCGTAGTATGTTGTCCTTGTCCCTGTAGCTGAGGACGTTAGAATGGATTGGTCTGTGGAAGTCGCCTGGGGCAGGGGGGCCAGCGCCCAGTGAGCGCGCTTGATCGTGAAGAACGGTGAAAGCTGGGGGTTATCCAGGAAGTCTCTGAGGAGGTTTTCAACAGCCAGTTTCAATTTACCTATAAGGGCAGACTCCAGAACCCCCACAATCCAGATGTTGTTTCTTCGGGATCTAGACTCTAAATCATCGCATTTTGCCTTAACTTGTTTCAAATCCCGCACCAGATCAGACTGTGTTCTGTAGGGAATGCACCTCGTCCTCGTTGACCTCAATTCTAGTCTCTGCCTCGGTTAGTCTAGACCCGTGTTGGTCTAGTTTGGTTCTCATGAAGGCCACGTTTGCGTTGATGTTGCCGAGCTTCTCATGGAATGAGGCAAAATTCTTTGCCATGGTCTCCATCATTGTTGTCAAGTCGGGCTGGGGAGGGTCAGGCAATGGATCAGAGTCATCATGACTCGAAGCGGAGCCTCCCTGCTCATGCCTGGGAACCGTCTTGGCATACTTGTCCATTGCTCCCACCTTGTTGGCACCGCGTGATCTGTTTGACATATTGCGGGAGAACAGTGGAGTAGGTCGGGGCCAACCACGGTGGGCCGTGTAGTCGGAGAGATCTGGATCTTCTGGGGACACCTGTGTCCAAGCGGCAGAGGGGGAGGGCTCACCGTCTCACTGAGGGACAGATCAAAGGTGCAGGGGCTTAGCGTTAGGCAGTTTTCAGAGTTGCATTGCCATTAGGATGCCAGTTGTGTTGTCACGGGTGGATCGCCGCACCAGGTATCCTGAGCAGGCACCAAGGCCCAGGCAAGGAACAGGCCAGTCGGGGCGCAGTGTAGGGTGAGATGTGCCACGGCACAATGGGGTTGCCTGTTGCGGAGGCTCGGGAGGTCCACCGGCTGTCTGTCTCAATGGTGGGAGTCAATATAGAACAGGACGGCAAATTAGAGAGGGGAGAAGGATGCCGTGATGGAGGACCCCCCAGATGCTCGAGCGGCTTGCGAGGTGAAGGAGGCAGTCAGTCCCCGGGGCCCAGGTGGTGTAGCCAGAGAAGATGGAGGGTACACCACTGCACACCCTGAATTAAGGTAGCGTGTGCGGTGCCTTAGGTGCAGATCATGGTCCAGAGATAGTGGCCAGCTCGCGCCTCCAATGTGGCAGGTGTATCCCAGAGTGTGGAGGCCGTGAGGGGAGGACATTGCTGATGAGCTCCCCTGATGTATGCTGGCGCTCAGGCACAAAGCGGTACCCTCAGCCAGGAGGGTCCTTGGGAAGTAGGGGCGGCATAGGGTCGCCGGTACAGCAGCAGAGATCAGCCTGGCCTTCCAATGCAGGGTATTTGGGGCCAGTTGGAGCGGAGGCAAGGCAGGCCAGGAGCGCTGAAAGGGGGGTTGCGGGGTGTACTGCAAATGGCCCCCCAGCAGGTCTGGTGCAGGATCCTGCGTCTTGATGGGCGCCTCCAGCCGTCTCCGGATCACGCCTCAAGCCACGGGGAGGAGGGGTCCAGGCGTGCAGCCAATGGAGCGGGCCACAGACGAGGGCAGTTGGCCTCACGGCTCATGATGCCTCCACCCGTCGGTCCGGGCGGCACTGCGTGGCAAGCCTCAGGGCAGAGGGCCGTGTTTATATCCGGAGGCCGTGACTCCAGCGGCCGCTGCGGCGGGTTATGGAGGGCGCACAGCTGGTAGTCTAGGAGGGGCTGCTCAGCACAGCAGCAGAGCTCCGGCGTTCCGCTCTCCAGACGGCCGGATCCTCACTGCAGGAGCCGTAATTTCGGCAGCAGACAGGGGCCAGGTACGCGACGCCAGTACACGGACCAGCGGAGCACCAGCAGAGTGAGGCCGCCGGCGGGGAAACAGGAAAGCAGTCCCAATATGGCCGTGGTGCGCCGATTTACTTTGAAGACGGGTCTATTCGTAGCTCTGGATCCCGTCCGCATAAATCGATGGTTCCAGTCACTGGATTCTGTGAAGAACCGCTGATGATGGCGGATACGTAGCGGTTGGGCACGGAGCTCGAGACTAGGCAGCCATCTTTCGGGCTGCTCAACAGCGCCCCCCTGGATTTATCTTCTCAAACTTTAGATTTCCCTAACTTGTATCAGTTGAGCCGCATCCCACCTCAAGCATCATTTGTGAATGAAGGCATCATGAATGAGAGACAGACAACGAGATAGAAGTTCAACGTATAAACTTTTATTAACTACAAATGAGGGTTTGGAACATACCCAGCTTGCCCTAAGCTAAGGTCGAATTTCCCTACCCAAATGAAACTAATGATAGTCTGTGCCAGGAAATCCCAAGCAAATGTCTGTGTCCAAACCATATACGTGCCTTCACATGTAACTGAATACAATGTGTAGGGATGTCAGCATGAAATTATATGTGTTCTAAATAATAGTTCAGAGCTTCTTCCAGCTCTTAAGTGGAAAAGGGTTTTCTGTTCCCCATGATTCTAAATAGTTAACTTTACTACATGTGCCTACATCTGGCTTTCAATTCCTCCAATGTTTCAAAACAGCACAGTTCCTTGGGACATTTAAGGTTCCACCATAACACAGTTCCTTGGGATATTTGCCCAGCTCTTCAAGTGTGGTCACCAATTTAAAGTTCATCTCATCAATCTCAGTTCACATAGGCCTCCTTGATTGTATCACTTTCAGTTCACGTAGGCTTCCTTTATTTAATCAGTGTGGGTTTTCCTTAGGTGGGTGTGTTCGGTCTAGCGCAGTTGTCGGACAACATGATCTACTCATTACAGGTCACGGAACCGACACACTTTACTTAGTTCTGTTTCATAGGTTACTTGCCACAGTTTCAGCTTCACAATGCGGTTTGACGCAGTGTCCTTTCAACTACCTTTTGAAGCTTTATTCTTTCATTAACA
Organism: Ambystoma mexicanum; assembly: GCF_040938575.1. NCBI lineage: Eukaryota > Metazoa > Chordata > Amphibia > Caudata > Ambystomatidae > Ambystoma > Ambystoma mexicanum. Next base: position 42,192,026 of record NC_090923.1, on the reverse strand, counting down.
TTCACTTGTTCAGCAGCTTTCACTTGCACAACCAACATATGTGTGCTGTAGTACCTTCAAGCATCTCTTGTGCTAGATGGAATTACCAATAAAGATCACAAACCAAATAACCGGCCAGACTCAAGGAATATGGCAAAACGTTACTTTATAGACCTGGCAAACATCGGACTGATTCATGTACACTCAAACACAAACTTGATTACACAGAGGCTTTATACCCCATTATGCATCATCTATGACATCATCCTACATGGCAAATATTAAAACCATTCGAGGGGAGGGATAGGTTAGGGGAGAATATCTACTTATAGAACATATAAGGATTAGTGCTTCATTGGCTACCCTTTATCTGTAGGACATGTCTTAAACTACCTCTAAATGCAAACAGTACTGATTATATTGGACAAAATAGCAGCAAATTGATCTATGCAACATTGTATATTAGTTGTCCACTAGACCCACTGATTGGTTGATATTCCCACCCAACATTGGACTTCCAGCTCGTTACAGCACGTGTGCGAAATGAAACATAGGTGCTTTCGAATTACGTCAGACTACTCCCTGCATTTTCACTTAATCCACCCCACCTCATCGGTTCGGCCATAAGCCAGTCTTCCGTCTGTAGTTGACTGTGTATCCTGCTCACTGTTTAGCATCATTTGAGGGAGTGTGAGCACACCACTATCTTCGTCTATGACTTAATGAATAGCCCTTTCTTTCGACTTCGGAATCGCGTGTTAGAAGACTACAAAATTGGCCATTTCGACCTTCTATTTACTGCTATTTGATTAAATTATGCTGGATGTTGTTGCTCCTCTAGAGACTTGCTCATTCCATCTCATATAAACTTTACATATTTTTAATTGTCCAATACTTGGCTCTTGCAAATGTTTTCTTCTTTAATCTAAGAGAAATGTGCCCTTCGTTCGTAGCTTCTCCTGGTTAAGTCCCCTTGTGCCTTGGAATTATTCCTTAAATAAGCATCCTTGATCCTAGGCCAAGGTAGCTTGGCTGAATCTGACATGAGCTGATCGTCCATTTGCCTATCAATGTAGTCCTTACCAGCAAGCTTGTATGTGTCTTCTTTACTTTGCGTTACTGCGTATTTGCAGTTATTGGCTAGTAAGTTACTTCATCTTTTTGGTGTTCATGATTACTTTCTCTTTTAGGTACATGTTTCTCTTAGTGCTCCAGTTACATCATCACTTCCTAGTTATTTCATATTGTTTCAGTATGGCTTCATATATCTTCTTTATGACATTACTCTGCCCTCGTCAGATTTTACTTAACGTTGCATAATGTCCATTGGTGCATGCTGATATCCCTCCACGCTACATCCTTCAGCTTGCTCAGTGCGAGGGTACATTCTATATGGCTGTATGAGTGCATAGCGTCTCATATACTCGATGCAGTATTGGGATAATACGTGGGGTTCCATTCATAGCTCTTCTCCTGCTGTTCCAATATGACGGTGGTGAGGGATGGGAACTAGTGAAAGAGCATCCACCTGCTCCTCTACATTTCCCTCTCTGGTCGAATTTTCAACCTCATTCTCTTCTTCAATCTCCTTTATTCTCTCTTCATACTGTTTTTTCTTTGGAATCCGTATGTTTGTCACCCCCCTCAGGTGACCTGCACTTTTTATATGTTCATCCACACTCCAGGTCATGTGGCAGGACGCTCTAGATACTTTGGATAGTTGAACTTTGTTCCTGGAGGTGCAAGGTGACTTTTCTTTGTTATTAAGAGTGCTTGCATCATCTTTAATAATTGGCTATTTATAACATGCTTAATACCAAAGAGGTTTCTAAGTGGGGACCTGGTTGTCTTTCTTCCAAGCTCAATGAGCATGTTGCCACAGAGAGATGCTACCCTTGCATTTGTTCACAGTTTCAGCATCTATGTCAATCATCATCCTCATTTCATTAGCTCTCTTGGTTTTCTTCTGACATTGGCCCTCATTACGACCCAGGCGGTAAGTTACCGCCTGGGTCGTACCCTTACCACCATGGCGTAAACTATGTTTACGCCATGGTGGTTGGTGGATTTACCGCCCCATTCCAAGGTGAGTGGGGCGGTAAATCCCCATTTCCCATTTTACCCTTCCCCATTCCCATTTTCGCCCCATAGGGCATAATGGGAATGGGGAAAGGCGATAATTACGGCACCGTAAATTACGGTGCCGTAATTATCGCCAAGGTCCCTTTGCGGCATGGATTTTAACGGCTGCAAAAAAGCAGCCGTTGAAAGCCATCCCGCAAAGGGAACCTTGTAATCAGGCGTTAAGGGTCGGCGCCGTTTACGGCGCCGTAAACCCCTTAACGCCCGAGTCAGAATGAGGGCCATTGTGCCAAGATTATTCTTACAAGACAAAATCCTAGCAACACAAACGCTAGTATTGCTCCAAGTAGCTTCAAGGCATTTGCCAACCAGGTTGGAATACACAAAAATGACGTGAACCAATCGTCATCCTCAATGTTGTCTACTTCGTCCACCATCTTCGTGTGCTGGGTTGACAACATCGTTATTACTTCTGTCAAGGTCCCATTTTCTTCATTATGGGCATGTTTGAATGTACAGCAAGAAGACCGACTTTGGCACTCATGCCTCCTTCCATTACTGTGATTAAGTTCAGGACATACCTGTTCTGGGGGGCCATGAACCTGATTGCCCTCAGTTCTTATCTGATTGCATTAAATCTTTTTATTGTCGTATTGATCGTCTGCAGTAGCTCCCATCTAGTGATTTGTAACCACTTGGCGTTCACTGAAGTCTGCATTCCTGGCAGAAATATAGATGTAAATATCGCTGCTGTTCTGCTGAAAAACCTGTGCTCATCTGAAATATCACTATAGGCTTCTACTGATTTTGCTGATCAATAATTCTCCCTCTTTTGCCCATTTCGATTAAGTGCTCTTTTCTTCCTCAGGTGTGGATTCATCTTTGGAAAGTCTATAATCTGGTGGTCACGTTGTGGTAATACTAAGGCTGGTATGCTTATCAGTACCAATGAACAGACTCCTCCCCATTCTGGTGGCCATTTTATGTATGCTCTTGATCCACAGGCCCAATAATGATAGATCAGGCCTGTTGTTCCTTCCTTCATGCCTGGTACATCAGAAAATTAGCCACACCTGAGATCTACTCCAACTTTTATTGTGCCATTATTTCTGAAGCAGAAGGATGCATTCTTCAGGGGTAGTATCTGCTATTGACCCCCCTCATTGTCAACCCATGTTAACACTCTTCTAATCTTAGGCCATTGGTATTTGCATTCCCTCTCTGCGTTGACCACAACCAATAGTGCCATTGCACGCACCCAATCCTTCAGCCCAACATTCAGGAGTTAACATCGTTCCTTTAATTTGTAGCTGTCCTCTTTCCCTTAATTCTCGTATTTCCTCCTCATTCTTGACTTTGCATTGCAGCATCTTATTTACTTCAACTTTTATTCATGCTCCATTTATTCCAGACTGTTCATATCTTATTATCGATGGATTGTTTCATGCTTTTATCTTGCTTTCATGCCTTGCACATAATTGTCTTCCCTCTGGGATTTCCTTTTATCCCTCCACTCTATGGATGATGCTCTGCCTTGGAGGAACTATCCTCTGATTAGGCAAAGTAATCTTCTTTTCCTCCTCTTTTCTTTTTATGTAGTCCTGTGACCTCTGTTTTTTTTTCGTGTTCTTGTCGCGCACTGATGCTTGCGAGTTTCGGCGCGTTATAAATATATAAATAAATAAAAAATAAAGTGCTAGGTGCCTCTGGCAGTGTGCCTTTTTCACTGATACTTTGTTGCTATGAATATTTTAGATGTTCCCAAAGCTTAAGGTATAAGGGAACACACATAGCAGCTTTCATCTGACGTTCTCCTCCCTACCTTTTTCATGTGCTGATACCATAGGTTATTTTTTTTAAATGAGCTGAATTATCGAGGTATGTTATATATTTTCATGATCCTCACCCAACTTCTCTTTTAAATCGAAATAGACTCCTGGTTATATTGAAAAAAATGCTGTCTCTACCTTTAGTGAGAACAATAATAGATATCTCATTGTCATTCATCATGTCAACATTATCAATTATGACATTTCTAAATGCCATAATTATGAGAAAAACACAAATCATAATACCAAACGATATCAACATCATATTCTGTGAAAACCTATTGACTTTCTTGATGAACATGCAATTCTTATATTTTGAAAGCTCCCCATTTTGTTTTCACTTTAATATGTAACTCTATTTTTCAAGCAGCACACTTTTATATTAGAAACTGCAAAATAGTTGTGATTATCTTTCTAAAAATAATATGATTGTTCTTGGAATTTCTGAAAAATGTAGTGATGGTTACATGACGTCGTAATAGGGCTGGATAAGACTGTAATTTGTAGGAAAAAATAGCATACAAGAGTGTGTGCATTGCCACATTAACAGGAGCATACATGATGAACAATGATTCTTTTCTTCACATTGTTCTTTTGGGCATGTATAAAACGTTTCAGGATAACCGCAAGTCTATTTACTGCTTTATCAAATTTGGGAAATATTGATCCTTAGTCTAAAATACTTGTGGGCTTTTCATTTTCCTTATACTTGGTCCTGGTCCTACAGTGAGTCAGCATGCGTGGAAATTGTTCAGTTGCTTCACTGTGGATCATTGCAGGAGGGGTCGATGCCTCTCCTTTATACAGTTTGATGTTGTGTAGGTGCAGCCACACTCTCTGCCCTTTCAATTTGACAGCTATGGGGCTACCTTCTTCCGCTTCATGTAGACCCTCAAAGCAAGGCGTACTCCAGGCTCATGCAAATTTACATACTAGCACCTGGTACCCTGGATACAGACTTGGGGGCTTAAGCAAATCTTCTGTTTTAATGGGTTGATTGTCTTTGTCGCTTCTCTTTCAGTCGTCATTGTTAGATAAACATGCTTTTCATCACCAAATGCCTTTGCTACACTATGGGTGTCAGTTCTTAGTCTGGTTGGAGGAGCAAGGGGGGGCTCTCATACATCGTCCATTCACTAACTCATGAGTAGTTAGATGGTGATCTGATCTGTTCTGATTTCTCAATTAGGATAGGAGTAGGAAATCTAGCCATCCCTTTTTTTAAGGTCAACTTTAATAGTCTGTTTAATCTCTCACAGACGCAATTGGCTTGTGGGTGATAAGCGGAAGAAAATGTATGCTTAATGCCTAATAAGAGTTATTTGCTCAAATACTTTGTTTACAAAATGTGGTTTATTGTAGGAACGCAAAACCTTGCACACACCCCATCTTGGGAACACCTTGCACACCAGGAATTTGGCGGTACACGCAGCTTCAGAGTGGGAAACCCCATGACCAGCATATATCTGTAGCTGTTGCATGTCTGCAGCATATCCACATAATCTGTCTGTAGATGCTGAAATTAGCCATCCGGTCTGGAAACTGCTCCTCTTACTGTCCGCAACGTTTGCCCTGCAGTACATTTCTTGCACACAATGCAATTTACAATGAACTGTGCCACAGGTTACAACACATTTGGGGGAAAACATTTGTCAGCAATGGTAGCAGCAAGACATTCTCTCGGTTTGTATGCCCTGCATAGTGAAGCCGCTCCAATGCTACCCTCAACTATGCTAGAGGCATAACTGGTTTTCTAGGGCTATCCTGTCTCCAGATTGCCTCAGTGGGGGATAAAGAACACCCCTGCTTTCTCCATAGATCCTGCTCTTCTTGTGATGTTTGACCTTGTATTTCAATTAACTGGACAATTGTCTGCATGTTAAAGCCCTCCTTTTCCAACCTGCATCATCCTGTCATCTGTTTAACACTTTTATTTCAAAATCAGACCTGGGTGGATAATAGTTGGCTATCTAAGAGGAACAAGAATACAGATCCAAGACGATATCAATTGCAATTCCAAATTTGTGATCTCCACCATAATGTGTATGTGAAAGAATCTGTATAGGCAGTACCATTCGAGAATTAAGAACTAGAATTAGAAAACACTTTACTACCATTGGGAGCCAGGATCCCAAACTTCCACTGACACAGCATTGGCAAACCACACATCAATTATAAAATAAAAAGATCTGATCTTTATCGGTCTAATGAAAATCTCCTTGAGGAAAAGGGGAGGAGATATGTAGAATGCGGGCTACGGAATTTGGACCGAACACGGATCATGAGATGAGTTCATTCTTATGACAGATATTCTGTACGAGTTCAATATGGTACATGTACTGTGGAGGGCATACAAGAATTAACATATGTAAAAAGTAAAAATCTGTGAACACGAACTCGCATGGTATATAGCACTCAAGTAATATAGTTTTGCAAAATTCACAAGTGAAACATAACCTTTCTCAGTGTGGGTTTGAATATGTACCTATCAAGTTTTTAATTTTCTTTTTGGTACAACTATGAAACGTAAATCATTGAGCACTAGCATACATGTGTAGGTTCTTAAAACAGCAGTTATCGAAATAAAGGAAGAATTAGAAATAGATTGAAACGTAAGGCAAATCGGTTTTGCCATGGCTACACAATGGTTCCCAATATGCAAATGTATTTTCCGATCCCAAAATATGGCCGCCACAACGGCGACGTCACCAAATGTTTACTAGCATGAAAGATACCCAAATGGTGTCTGTGAGACTTTCTGGAAAACTAAGGAGGTAAGCAAAGATGGGGCCTCTTGCTATAAAGTAATTTGAAGGGGGAAATGTTGCTGCATTGTAGACTTGAAAGTGATTACAATCTAAATATATTAAGTTAATACACACATTCACCCAGTAATGGGTAGATCTCTATGAAATTTTCTTGCAAGACTTAGGTGTGTAACCCGTATATAAAAGTTGGAGGAATCCTCAGAAGCAATGGATATTAGGATTAGAGAAAAACTGTGGGTGAGTCACTAGACCTCAATAACCATTAATAACACTCACCATATAATGCATGAAAGTCACTGAATGAGGATAAGTAATCGCCATCAGATTTAATTGTTGTAGCACTTTAAGAAATGTTAAGCAAAGCTATATTTATAGGAGCATCTAGCAGTTTAGAACCACTGTTGAAGGCAAATTTGTTAATTGGCACTTTCACGTTATTTGATGGGACATCTTTAAACTAAAAAATAGACCAACCCCAACTTTCTGTCTGGTTGTACAATGGGGTTACACATGCGCAATTAATGTATTTGATACAGTATGCGATTTATGGCCGAAACACGTGTCAACACAGACAGGCACACAGATGAAACTTCAGATGGTCCCTGAGCCCCTTATTAAAAAGGAATATTGATTCAAACCGAGCGTTGGAAATCTTATTTTGCATTGCCTGGTGCAACATAAGAGTACATTACCTCAGAATGGGTGGAAAATAGGCTGCCTTTTTGGCTTCTAAATCTGCATCTTCCTTTCCGGAGAGATTACATCTTTTCTTTCAGAATTCACTGGCCATTTTACGACTTCTAGAGTCAATGGGAATGCTAATGCTTCAATAAGCCTATCCAATAGGGCTACATGTTGCACCGGAGTGCTGGCTACATGGAGGAATTCCCTCCTTTTCCAGCATGACGACCTGCGTGTACAGTTGACGTCACATAGGCAGAGTCAGAGTACACCATCACTTCCTTATCTTCAAATCCCTTCAGCGCTTCGATGAGCCCACTAATTCTGCAGCCTCTTCTGAGTAATTGGAGGAGAAGCTCACTTGTCAAAACCTGAAATTCACCCTCTCGGTTCAGCTTTGCTACTGCTGATCTAATATGCTTTTTGCCAGTTTTCTTGTTAATTCCTGAGGAACACCTCAATAAAAACAACTTCCTCTCTCCCAAGAGCATTTTCTCTAACTTGGGGACCATCATTATAGCATTCAATATACGTTGTGCAATCGTGTACATAATCATCCCCTCCTACTGGTTCCGCTATGAACATTGCTGGGTTTACCTTTGTACATCTGGCAATTTTAATTGCAGTGTTTGAAATAATGACTGCGTACCCCTGACATTCTCTGTATAGTTAATGTACTTTTGGGCTTCTCTAAAATTGCAAATAATGCATGCTCCACAAACAATGTTACTGTACACCCCTTTGTTATACTTGAAGCTTTAATTGGATGCAAAATCACACTATAATAAACTAATGGTTTATGCCCATGTCCTAATGTCATCTGTGTGAAAACTGCTGTCATTACTTCTCCATTTGAATGGGAAAATAGGACATTTCTTCATGATAAACTGGAATTCCTAATACATGGGCTGTACTGATCGCCTTTTTCAATTCTGAAAATCCTTCAATCCTTATCTGACCATGTTATTGTAATCTTACCGACCTGTGCTTCTTTAAGTCCTTTTAAATATTATCAAATATATGAACTGTATTCGAAAACCCAGGCCCTACAATAATTACATGGGTCTATGACACAAATATTCTATCTCATCTTTTAATCCCCTACTCCTGTTCATTTCTTCTCATTTCCCTCCATTCATCTTCCATCTCACCTTCCTTGCCAGCTGCGTTGTTTATTTGGGCTTCTTCCTCCTCTCTTCTCTTTTAGTCTCTTTTCTTGCCTCATATCTTCTTCATTCTTCCCTTTACTTGCATTCTTTGTCCCTCTTTTTTATATGCTCTCTTCTTCTTTCTTTTCCCGCTTTTCTTTCTCGAACCCCATCAATTCCCTTATTGTTTAGCTTGATTAATATTTGTCCTCTCAATCATTCATTCTGCACTAGTGCTATTCCCTTAGCTTTATCCTTTATTTCCTTTTGCTTCTTTCTCTATCTCCATCTGTCTTTCTTGCCTGTCCTTTCTCTCATTAAGCTGTTTACTTTGATTGTGTTTCGATGTATTTTTACATTCTCTTGTGTTTCTCTCCTCGGTATTATCCTCACTGTTCTAAACGGGGGCTCATACGTTGGATTAACATATCACACCGCTGCTTTCAATTCCTTTAAAGGATAAAATCCCTTCTCTGTATCTACGCTCTTCTTTTGAGGAGGGGAAATGGCAGCCGAAGGCTTTGCGCCCTCGCCTTTTATGCTAATTAAGCATCCACTCCTTCTTGGCTGGATTCTCTTTCTCACTGTGGTCGATTTTCCATAACTCTAAAACAGCCAACCTTTTCTGTAACTTTTTCCCCTAAACTTGACATAAACGTATGTCGTGATATTCTGCAACGCTGTTTTTGACAGAGAACCCTCTTGAGGCCATGACATGAGTGTCTTATTCATCGTGCCTTTGGCCCTTTCTGAATGATATTGCCTTATTTTAGATGTGTATCTTGGCATGGTCTGGCATAAATGTAACGGGAGTGTTCCCCATGATGAGTCGATCTTGACTGTCGATACTTACCTTACTTTTTATTCAATTCTTTATTTTTTCAAATATACCACGCTGATCAATTTGAGCAGGCTCCATTAATCGCTGCTTTATTTACTCAAAACCAAAATATTTTAATAGTCTTTAAAAAATCTATGTAACTATGTTCTTTTCGTCCCTTCATTTAGATTTTGTATCAAGTTCTTTATCTTGTTCTTTTATTGATATTTTAAGAGTCTCTTCTTTATTAATTCCCTTTGATTTTGACCTTCCTGATTGGTAGATTTTTTTACCAAGAGATTGACATCAATCACCTTACTTTTTTAGTATCGTTTTATATTCATTAGTCTAAACACACAAAGAAAACACTTTATATTGACATATTATAACCCCATTCAGATAGGCACTTTTTCAGCTTTTTCTTCTGTGTGCGCCTTCCTGTACTATCTTTAGTAAATGTATCTCATCTCTTTTTTACCCCATTTTGGATTTTGATATACAAGCTACTTATTGGCTAAGCGCCAGGAATCCTTAACGCCCCTATTCAGAGTCTTTTTAGTGCGTACCCTTCGGCCCCTTTTGTAACCAGGAATCGAGGTATCTACTTCTTCTCTTTATAAGCCCCAGAAAATCTGGTTACTTCTATGAAATATATTTATAATACAATCCTCCCGCTATTTTTGTCATTCTCGATGTTCTACTTACGTCCGTGACTTAGCTCGAGTCCCTCGGCATTGACTCTCCCCCAACTGACCAGTTCACCTTGCGTCTAAGTGCCCCGGCAGAGCCAAGCAGGAATTTTGTCAAAGGGGCACCCGCCAACCGAATCTTCTTATGTGTGTATATTGCATGTCGCTCTCGGCAGGAAACACTGCAATTTTCTGCCTGTTGGCGGTAGAAGCCAAAAGTCCATAGGTCTGGATCTGGGCCTAGGTGGATTGGACCCATAACAATCCGCACTGCTACCAAATGTACTCTAGCACCTTGAAGCTTTTCTTGTGCTAGATGGAATTACCAATAAAGATCACAAACCAAATAACCGGACAGACTCAAGGAAAATGGCAACACGCTACTTTATTCTTATTTAATGATGCTGGGAGACCTAGAAAACATTGACTGAGGCATGCACACTCAAACACAAACTGGATTACACAGAGGCTGTATACCCCATTGGGCGTCATCTATGATGTTATCCTACGAGGCAAACCTATAATAAAACCTATTGAGGTGAGCTGAGTGATAAATTAGGGAAACATATCTACTTACAGAACATATAAGGATTAGTGCTTCATTGGCTACCCCTTATCTGTAGAACACACATTCAACTACCTCTAAATACAGTACTGATTATATCTGACAAAATAGCAGCGGATTGGTCTATGCAACATTATAAATTATGTATTCCACTAGACCCACTGATTTGTTGGCATTCCCACCCAACCTTGGACTTCCAGCTTGTTAAAGTATGTGTGTGAAATGAAACCTAGGTGCTTTGAATCACGTCTGACTACTGCCTGCATTTCCAATTAATCCGTCACCCCTCATTGTTTCGGCCATAAACCAAAGTCTTCTGTTTGTAGTTGGCCTTGTAGCCGGCTCACTGTTCTGGAACATTTAAGCGTGTGTGTTACGCTCATCTGGTTCCCACAGGGGTTGCGAGCGGAACTGGACAGCCACGGTCTCCACCAACGTGATGTGTAGTGCAGAGATGACTGACTGGACTGGCCCACCTAGCTTCGTCTGCTTGACCCGTAGAAGTAGTCTCCTAAAGGCAGAGAAAGGGAATTAGCCACCCATGGATTTGAGTAATAGCCCCTCACTGCGTCCCCATTTATCACCTCTGATATTCCCATTCACAAAGCTCACCTTATAGTTTTGAATGATGAGCTCTCCATCCTGCGAGGAACGCAGGGGCGCGTTGATGGCCAGTTACTTCACTGGCTTGAGGATATTGGAAGAGTTCTAGACAAATCTTGGCTCCAAACCTCCTGGCGAAGGACCGTAAGTATATAGTTCTTAAGAGTTCAAAAATGTCTGAATAATCACTCTTGTCCAATTCCATTGTTTATCTTGCAGCTTAGACCCAAAAGATCGTCTTGTGGCAGCTAAAAGCGTTCAGGTAAGAGTCTGTGTTATCCCACACTGTCTGTTAAATGATGCCAAGGTTTAACTCGCTGCTTTCTCTTTTCTTACAGGTGCGGCGTAAGAAGATTTGGCGTGCTGGTGAATAATACCTCCGGCGGTAAAATCAGGTAAGTATCTGGTGGCAAAGAGATTGTCCTTGTTTGTTCCCTCGGCTCACCTTGTTGTTTTCTTGTCCCCCTTAGGTGCTGGAATGCGGCAACATATTGATGAAGACAGCGCCGGATCGTAGAGATGCTGCGAGGAACGGTGAGTATGGCGCGGCGCTGCTGCTGGCGATGCAACGCGTTTAAAATAAAGTCTGTTTCTGGTTCAAAGGTGCGATGAATCCGGAATCAGGTAAGAAACCCAATAATGTTCTTGTTCTAACCTTTCTTCTTCTTTCCCTTCTTTCTAGGCGCTCTGGACTCGAGGCGGGCGTGGCAAGATGCTGACTGCAGGCACGGTGAGCATTACGCTGCCGGATGCAGAATAACGCGAAGCGTGTGCTGCTCTTCGGGCGTGGTTTAAATAGCCTCCAAAGTAGTCCCAGGTAAGTATTCCTCCACAACCGAGTAACAAAATAGTCCCTAAGGTAAAGTAGTCCCTTCCAAGCCTCACATGAGCTTGGATCTCTTGCAGCATCGTCTGCATCAGGTAAGTTTTAACATATGAGCCTGGCGCCTATGGCGCCAGGACTGATGCCCCATATGAGCCTGGCGCCATAGACGCCAGGACTGTACCCATATAGCCCCTAACAGGGGTTGCTGGGCTTTCTCTGCGTAACATGATGCCTGCTTCCGGGGTTGATGGACTTGGTCTGGATGCCCGGGGGTAGGCATCATGACAGCACTTAACCCCTCCCTCCCCCCCTGCCCAATGCCCCTCCAAAAGTCGTTCTTCCCCTTGGTCTTGGTTTGTCCGGGAAATTCCAGTGGTATCGTCTCACCAACCGAGGTGCATGAACGTGGTCACTAGGTTCCCATGACCTTTCTTGTGGTCCGTAACCTTTCCAGTCGATTAAATAAAAAAGTCTTGACTAAACCATTTTGGAGTCCAGGATACTTTTAACTTCAAATTCAGGTTCCCCGTCTATAAGGATGGGGTCAGGTGGCTTGGTTAGTCTTGTTCCAGGTTGTACTGGCTTCAGAAGTGACACATAGAAGACGGGGTGAATTCGCATACTAGCAGGTAATTCCAATTTGACGGCCACCGGGTTGATAATGGCCTTAATAGAGTAAGGTCCCAAATATCTAGGGTTAAAGGTCCGCATTCCCTTTAGAGATATGTGTTTTGTGGCCAACCAAACCTGATCCTCAATCTGGTATTGTGGAGCATCACTTCTATGCTGATAAGCATTTTTCTTGTATTTTTCTTTCGCTTGTTTCAAATGTTCAGTTGCTTCCTTAAAGGCTTGTGTAATAGTAGCGTGCAGATGGTTCACTGCAGGCATTTTTGAGTGTTGACTCAAGTTCTGAGGTTCGAGGATGGTGCCCGTATATGGTATAAAAGGGGCTTTGTCCAGTTCCAGAATGTACAGAGTTATTGTATGCGTATTCGGAAATCCATAGAATGTCCTTCCAATTACCTTCAGTCTGGTGTAACATACAACGCAGGTACTGTTCAAGGGTCTGGTTGGTCCTCTCTGTCTGACCATCGGTCTGGGGGTGGTGACTGGTTGATAACCTCACGTCGATTAGCGCCAATTGACAACATTTCTTCCAAAAATGTGAAATGAATTGACTACCTCGGTCAGAGACCAATACGGAAGGATATCCGTGTATTCGAACAATGTTTTCGAGGAACTCCTTGGCCAGAATTGAATCAGAAGGTAATCCCTTTAAAGGAATAAAGTGGGCCATCTTGGAAAAAAGATCCACAATAACTAGAATGGTGTTAAATCCATTACATGGAGGTAGATCTGTAATAAAGTCTAACGATAAGGTGTGCCATGGTGTAGGCGGAATATCCAAAGGTTGTAAAAGGCCAGCAGGTTTTTTCTTCTGGCTTTTGTTTTGGGTGCAAATGCCACAAGACATTACAAATAACTTTGTCTTTTCGCCGGGTGGGCCAACAGAATTGTCTCTTAATTTTAGCTTCAGTCTTTGCGATACCTGGGTGCCCTTCCATCATGGTGTCATGATAATTGGAGATGACTAGTTCTTGTAGTTCCTTGTGTGGCAGAAATAGTCGCCCTTGATAATAAGGTAGGTCATTGATGACTGAGTAGTCCGGCCCTTTCTTTAACCAGTCCTGCAGGGCTGTTGGATCGAAGAGTTGTTGGATCTTTACCTGAATATCCTCTAGTGTCTGTAGAGTAGTTATGCCAAGCATTCTTTGTTCTGAAATTATAGGTACCGGTTCTGGGTTCACATATGCTTCTCCCATCCCTATTCGGGATAAGGCGTCTGCCTTGCCATTTTTACAGCCTGGTCGATAAGTGATCACGAAATCGAACTTGGCAAAGAACAATGCCCTTCAAAGTTGGCGTGACGATTGGGCCTTAGCTGTTTTTAAATACTGCAAGTTCCAGTGATCGGCGATTATAGTAATGGTATGCCTGGCACCGAGGAGATAGTGCCGCCAAGCCTTGAAGGCGGATTTGATGGCTAATAATTCTTTATCGGTAACCGCATAGTTTAACTCGGGTGCCGAGAACTTTCTGGACCAAAATGCTACTGGGTGAAGTTGACCAGTTTCAGTATCCTTCTGGGACAGGACAGCTCCCGTGGCTAAACTGGATGCATCAGTTTCAACTATGTATGGAAGTTCAGGGCGTGGATGCTTTAATACAGGTGCAGACGTGAATTTCGCTTTCAACTCTTGGAAGGTATTTTCAGCTTCTTCGGTCCACAAGAAGCATTTGTTTTTTCGCAAGAGTGCTGTGATAGGGTGTACAACATGTGAGAAATCCGGAATGAATCTGCAGTAGAAATTAGCAAATCCGAGCATGCTTTGTACTCCTTTAACTGAACTGGGTGATGGCCACTTGAGACAGGATGCCTGCTTCCGGGGTTGATGGACTTGGTCTGGATACCCGGGGGTAGGCATCATGACAGCGTGGGCCCACAACTATCTTTGTCTATGGCTTAATGAATAGCCCTTGTTTTTGACTTCTGAATCATGTGTTAGAAGATCACAAAAGTGTCCATTTCAACCTTCTATTTACTGCTATTTGATTCAATTATGCTGGATGTCGTTGCTCCTCTAGATCTCTAGAGACTTGCTCACTCCATCTCATATAAACTTTATACTCTTTTAATTGCCCAATAAGGCTTTGCAAATGTTTTCTTCTTCTTTAATCTAAGAGAAATGTGCCCTTCGTGCGTAACTTATCCAGGTTAACTCCTCTTGTGCCTTGCAATTATTCCTTAAAATAGCATCCTTAATCCTAGGCCAACAGAACGTCCTCGTTCTACACAAAGGGCTTTGCAGGATCTGTCTGTCTCTGAGGTAGCTTGGCTGAATTTGACACCAGCTGACCGTCCCTTTTTCCTATCTTGGCCGTCCTTACCATGTTATATATACCTCTTATAGCAAGCTTCTATACTTCTTCTCTACCTTGCGTTACTGTGTATTTATAGTTATTGAGCAGGTTACTTCATCCTCTTTGTATTCATGATTACTTTATCTTTTAGGTACATGTTTCTCTTAATGCTTCAGTTACATCGTAACTTTTTAGTTATTTCATATCGTTTCAGTATAGCTTCAAATATCATTTTTATGACATTACTCTGACCTCGTCAGATTTGACTTGATTCCGTAATGTCCATTGGTGCATGCTGATATCCTTCCACGATACATCCTACAGCTTGTTCAGTGCAAGGGTACATTCAATATGGCTGTATGGGTGCATAGCGTCTCATACACTCGATGCCGTACAAGGACAATCCATGGCGGTCCTATTTATAGCTCTTCTCCGGCTGTTCCAATATGACTGTGGGCATGGGATGGGTACTAGTGGGAAAGTATTCCCCTCCTCCTCTACATACGCTTTCCAGTACACTCTCCTGCTAGGAAACGTATTGTCTTACATACTGGCTTTGCTGTTATTTTAGTTCTCTGGCTTAATTATTCTTAATGCTTGATCATTGAACTCTTAACAATGTTAGCTTGCTAAACTCTTAGTAATGCTGGCTTATTTGACTCTTGATTTCCATTCACTTTCTCCTTCTCTTCAATTCAGATATTCAAAAGCAAGAGGTCTCTGGCTTCAAAATCACCCATCCACCGTATCCGGGGGCCCCTTTTCACACAGGCGGACTCACTGGCTTTCTTATGGTCGGATTTTCCACTTTCGGCGGCTATCTGTAGACTTGACTCTGTCCACGGTCTGATTGCGCTGGTTGTCTCTGTGTCCGCCATCCTCCACACCTTCCTTTCTTCCTCACTGCTTACTGCCGAACTCCGGTCGGTGGCAGTGAACTGTCCTTCACCGGTGAACGTTCAGCAGCCTCTCCAACGCTCCTGCTACCTTGACTCTGTACTGCACTACTTTCTCTGCTCTGCCAGAGACTGCCAACAAGCTCCTCTTGCTCGATGCACCGGATGGCGCTTCATAAACCTCCCAGCGTCTCAGGAAGGTGCCTGCTCGCCATCACAGCTTCTGCCCTGAATCCTTCACGCTTGTCGTGCTACCCCTGATACCTCTCTGCTGAGCCTGTTTTAAAGTTCCCAGTTCCATGGTAATGAGCCCAACAACTAGGTCGCTCATGTTTCTTCTTCCAGTCTTTCCTCTGTTTCAATGGTGGCCTCCTCTTCTCAATACCTATGTGGTGTGTGTTGGGAGTAGGTTGTCTAAGAAAATAGGGATGGGCTAGATAATACCCTACAAAGACCTGTGCAATATTAGACTTCTTGTAAAAGGGAAATAGGGAGGATACTGTGTCTCACCCAAGGGTGCCTCATCCCCACTATGCAAGTCTCCTCCACCTAGTTGATCCTCCCTCGCATATCCACCGGCAGGGTTTGGATATGAAAGCAAAAGCTTTTCTCTGGTCACCTGGGCAGAGGATATGTTGGGAAAAGGAAGTGAGGATACCCTCAGATTCCTCTCACCATCTTGACACAAACACTTGCTGTTTCCAAAAGACTGAAACCTGTTCTTACTCTAGGATGAGTGGGAATAGTTTATTTATTTCTGAAGCCAGAACATTGTTACAATTTTCCTGACAATCACAAGTATTGTTTATTGCTTGGAGAACTTCTTATTCCAGAACTTTTGATTCCCTTAGACACTTTAATGAAGCAACTGAACTTTGTGTGAGTGAGTATCAACCTTTAAGAACTATATTGAAGCTTTGTGTTAAACCAGATTTACTTGTTTCCTTTTGAACTGTTGAGAGCAACCGTTGTTCCGATCTGCACAAGGGAAACTCGCCAACATTATAAGAAGAGACATTGATCCTATTGTGAAATAGATCATATGTTATACATTGCTATTGAATTGCTATATATTTCCTTTTTGCTTAATTTGTAGTACAAATTTGAGGGTCGGATATCCTTTTGTTAAGCATGTTTCCTTTAGTTTATTTTATGCAGGGAAATCCTCTTCAGGGTGGTGATAATGAGGCGTTTATCCGAACTGGTTTATCCAAACTGGTTATTTAATCAAATGCCAGAAGTTGAACACTTTTTACAAATTTGTCCTCACATTTCTCACCCGTCATATATGGTGTCAGTTGTGGGATCGGAATCAGTTGATACAAACTGGGATTCCACTGTATATATCGCAGCTGAGTCAGAAGAGGATTGGTATAGTCATACTCCTTCCCTTCTTAAAACGCATGCTTCCCCTAATGTCCCCAGTTCTGCGGCCTCCCTTGCTTGGGAGGAGTTGAATTCTAATTCTTTTTCCATCAAGGGAACCGGGTGAATAAGAAAGATTCCCTGTAATCAGTGGCCCCTTAATATGAATATGGCACTACATTTTGTTAAACTCTCAGGGCAAACTATTACCCGAAAGAGAAAGTCAGTAGAAGGAAATATATATATCACCTATTTTCCCCCCACAACTATGTGATCTCAGGAAAAGAGAAACTTCTAATATCTCTTATGTTGAAGAAAGGCAGTCATGTGTATGTATCTACTTATATTATGCTGGAACAAGGTCAAGATATATCCTTTGATTTCTAGTGGTAAGGAATTAAAAATCATGTTGTTAAATCTTTCCACCAACCCTTAGGAGATACTAAGGGGAGACCGAGTTGGGAGGTTAATTTATGATGTTGCCTGGGAATCTTGGGATCAGGAAACGAGGCCCTTAAAATCTTCTTCCAGATTGAAATTAAGTACTACTGATTCTGAAATCAATGATATGAAACAAACCTCAGTCACACAGGAAAAAAGAAGACAATATATTATATATACTGCTTTGAAAAAGAAGTTAATTGTCCATCTTTTGAACCCCTTAATCAAGGAAGATTAGTTACCTCATGGAGTTCAGAATCTGATAAGGATATTAATATTAAGCATAAGGGTCTGCAGTCTAGTGGTTTCCAGCGTGAGTATAAACCTACATTTGGTGTTATCCAGTCCTAAAAATGTTTCATCTACTGGCTATTTATAATGTGTTGCCCTCACCTATAAAATTATCTCAGAGAACCCAGGCTGATTTTATTTAAATTAATTCTTCCAAGATATTTACAGATTTGGGGTTTTTTGAAAGTCATGATCCCTAGAATTCACATTGTACATGGTGTGGGGGAGCTTTGAACATCCCGTATATATAGAACCACTTGACAATTCTTTTCTGTTTGGAAGGATGAGTGGAGTCAGAAAAAAATCTGCGATTTCTAGTTAAAGTAGGGCACCTGCACATTCTTCCCAGACTACTTATGAAGAAAAGACTGTAACAATACTTTGTACTGGTGAAAAGAATAATGATCAGATTCCTGTAGTCTGATAAGGGAAAACTGTTGGAGCTCAGCTGGATACAGGAATTAAAGGATGTGCAATAAAAGCAAACTTTCTTCCCAAACATTCGAAGAATATAGGACAGAAGACTATCGGTTGTGTCAATGGACAGAGAGAGGGACACCCTGTAACAAAGATTGAAATTTTCATCCAATGATCCTAGGTAGCGAAGTTCCATACTTTGATGAATGAATTTCTAGAGTACTCCGGATGAAAGTAAAATCTTAACCATCCATCTAAAAGAGCCTATCCCTCTTATTGTCCCCAAAACTCTTGGACTCCAGAAGAGTAGGTTTCGATTACCCAGTATGGGACTGGAACGCATGTGAATCCACTGTGATTACGGGAGAGGCTAAAGGTGGAAAGGAGGAAGAGAAACCAGGACCGGGAGGTCTGGTGTCTAGGGGAAGGGTATGTGATTCCTTTGGATCCCTCACTGAATCCCTGCCTAACGTCTTGTCCCAGGTGGCCAGGGAAAGGCAGACTTTTTCCCATGCTGACTTTGGGGGTGGAGCTCTGCAGGAGAAACACCTGGGAGGAGAAAGGTCTCTGGGAGGTGTGAGGAATCAATGGGATGAGGCACAGTATTTACCTTCCTCTAAGGTAGAGCTGTTACAAAGGCCAAAATACCTAATCGGTTGTTGCCGCTTGTTACCCACCTAAATTTGGGTGAAATTAGTGAAAGCTCCTGTGTTATAATGGTGAATAACACCCATTCTAAATCCTGTACCGCAAAATTCTTTCCGAACTCAAAGGGGGCAATGGAAAGAAGTCTGACCATAAGAATCACCAAAAGCTTATAACACATTATTTCTCTTTATCAACAAGACTGAATACTGAATTGCATGAAATTCCTTTAAAGAATGTTATAGAAACTAGCAGGCAAATCAGTAAATTACAAAGAGATAGAAAACCTAACTTTGTTGCTAGGGACTTCAAGTCCCATAATTCCCTCAGTCTTTTGAAGAGGAAGAGAAATGCAGAAAACACCACTGTGAGGGTGATATCCTAATTGGTGTGAATGACCTACACCTGAAGGGGACTGAGAGGCTTAAAAAGCCCCCTCAGGTGCAGGCATTAGAGAAGGAGAGAGCGGAAGCTGAGCAGTGGAAGAAGCAGCAGCGCCGGCAAAGATTGCAGCTGAGAGGGAAATCAGTTGTCATACCTCACCCCGCCTCGTGGTCTCAGTGGCGTAAATGGAAAAGAATGCATATCAGAAATGTGCTCACCCTTATCAAAATGGCTCAAATAGTGCTTAACCTACTTCTGCAGTCTTGCCGTTTTCAATATGACCGCCAACCAAGGCGTGATTATTCAGTTCACTTTCCCGGATATAATCAAGCGGCAGCCCGCAGCCTGGTGCATTGCTTCTTTCTTGAATCCACGCCCCTTTAAGTATCCCTGCGTGTTCTCTGCTGTAGTTCCCTTGTTTCTGGGATCCTCTGCTTCCCATCCTGCCTTCTCTTGATGCCCGCATTCTCTTGTCCCTTTCATACCTATTCCCCCTTCCATATCTCTGGATCGCTTGCTTTAATTTGGCTTCACCCTACTTGTTCCTCATTCCTGCCCACGAAGCGCAACACGTTGCTCAGTTTCTCCAGCATGGGGTCTGGCATGGATTCACATGCTCATGAATATTCCCCGTCGTCAGGCCAGAAAAAATCAGTATCAGTTTCGTTTCTGATCTGTCTTTCTTAGTAGTAACCAATCACTGGTCTCTGGGTCATACTGCCCCCAGCCAATGACTGCCCTCTCCATAAACCCTGCTTCCGGCAGCCATCCTCAGATTTTTACTGCACGTTCAAGTTTCGGGAGTCCTCGTGCTGTAGCTCTCGAGCTTTTGCTGCGTTTTCGCGCTTTTTCAGGAGAATTTTCTCATTTTTCGATTAAATAGAGCCTCAAGCTCCACCGTTTCTGCATCCGATCAACAGGGATCCGTTTCGGAGTTTTCTATGGCTCTCAAGGGTGAAGATTTCGTCGAGTTACGCTTTGGGAGGATTCCAGAAGTTCCGAGGCCTACCCCAGACATGGCCCAAGAGAAAGGAAGCTCGACGCCTGGGAAGCTGTTCAGGACCTGCCCTGGATGCCAGCTTCAGAATGTTTTCAAGGAGGACGAGCATTTGTTATGCCTCTACTGTCTCCATGAGGACAAGACGCACAAGGAGAAGGACTGTGCGTTTTGTGGGAACATGTCGGAGCGGACCATGAAGGATCGCCACCTCCGTCTCGCCGACTGGCTGGAAGGGAAGAGCCCGTCAGGCGAGAAGAAGAAAAAGAAGTCCGAGCGGTCTTCTAAGTCCTGTGAGGGTGCCCCGGCGACGGGGGCCCAACAAAAGGCTAAGCACTGCGAGTCCGCGGGCACCGGGAGCGCCGAACGGTCGGGCTCCTTGGCTGCCAGGAAGGGCGCATCCTCCCCGGCGCCATCAACCACGAGCCAACGCTCTGGCTCGGGTAAGAGGAAGTCCGAGAACCCGGCAAAGCTTCTGGAGAGGCCCCAGTCGATCTCGAAGATTCCGGCAGAGGGGGAGCGAGGCTCGGACCCTCCCCCCAAGGTGAAGGCCCCAGGTGTCCAGAAGGTGACGATGGCCTTAATTCACCCTGCCAAGACCTTGATTGAGGATGTTGCCGCGGCCCTGGCTCAGCCTGTGGAGGCTACACCAGTGGAGGCGCCCTCAGGACCCAGAGTCTCCCTGCCACCACGGAGGGAGTCGTCTTTCAGGCCCATTCAGAAGACCCCCACGAAGTCCTCGTTGGAAAAGGTGGGGGAGGGGCTGGTGGCCATCGTGGATACGGACACGACCTCTGAAGAAGAGCTCATCGAAG
Organism: Ambystoma mexicanum; assembly: GCF_040938575.1. Lineage (NCBI taxonomy): Eukaryota > Metazoa > Chordata > Amphibia > Caudata > Ambystomatidae > Ambystoma > Ambystoma mexicanum. Next base: position 42,170,860 of record NC_090923.1, on the reverse strand, counting down.
TCGTGGAAGAGGCCCAGCCCATCGGGAGGGATCCCGACGAGGGCGAAGACGAGAGCGAAGGTGTCGCCGACAAGGCTCCTCAAGAGCCCTCGCGCCCGTCGTTTCCGGGGCCGCAGGACACCTCGGTGGCCATTTTGTCAGCGATTCAGTCCTTATGCTCGCAGATGAGGACAAGGTTGCCCCTTCCCCCGACGGAGGTACCTGAGCCAGACCTGACGGGGGAACCGGAGCCAGGACCTTCGGAGAGTCCACTGCATAAGAGGAGGAGGACGCATCCTATGCCACCTCTCCCACCTCTGCGACCTGCTCTGCCTTCCCCCCGGTCTACTACCCACGGGGATGATACAGGCACGGACAAGGCTACGACAGGTACAGATGACGACGGGACGTGTCCTGCGTCGCCCCCTGCTCCGGCGTCCCCGTCTGACGAAATTGGATCCTTTCATGCCATGATTTCCAGGGCATCCGAGCTTTTCCAGCTCTGCCCAGAAGAAAAGAAGAAAGAAGGGTTCCTTTACCAACGGCGCGAGGCTAAAAGGAAGACGGTCCTTGCCGTACTGCTTCTTGATGACATCTGGGATGAGGGGCTCGCCCTCCTCAAGAACCCTGCCACGGCGCCGGCAACGAGGGACCGGTACGAGAAGAAGTACCGGGTCCCCGACGCTGCCCCCTTGTGCCTTCGGGCACAACCTACCCCGGATTCGGTCGTCTCTGTGGCGGCAAGAAAGCTGGGGGGGCATCGGCCTCGACATCAACTTCCCCGCCGGACGCGAGGGCAGGAAGTTGGACACGATAGGACGACGGATCTTCTCCAGCATGGGGTCTGGCATGGATTCACATGCTCATGAATATTCCCCGTCGTCAGGCTGGGAATCCTCGGTAAAGAAAAAATCAGCATCTGTTTCGTTTCTGATCTGTCTTTCGTAGTAGTAACCAATCACTGATCTCTGCGTCATACTGACCACAGCCAATGACTGCCCTCTACCTAAGCCCCGCCTCTGGCAGCCATCTTCAGATTTTTACCGCACGTTCAAGTGTTGGGATCCTCGTGCTATTGCTCTCGAGCGTTAGTGCTTTTTTCGCGTTTTTTCTTAGAAAAATTTCTCTTTTTCGGTCAAACGAGCCTCAAGCTCCACCGTTTCTTTATCCGATCAACGGGGACCCGTGTCGGATTCTTCTATGCCCCTCAAGGGTGAAGATTTTGTCGAGCACGCTTTTGGAGGATTCCAGAAGTTTCTCAGGCCCTCCTCGAGCATGGCCCAGGAGAAGGGAAGCTCGACGCCCGGAAAGCTGTTCAGGGTCTGCCCTGGATGCCAGCTTCAGAATGTCTTTAAGGAGGACGAACACTCCCTTTGCCTCTACTGCCTACATGAGGACAAGACGCACGTGGAGAAGGACTGTGCGTTTTGCGGCAATATGTCGGAGCGGACCAGCCAACTGGCTGGAAGGAAAGAGCCTGTCAGGCGAGAAGAAGAAGAAGAAGTCTGAGCGGTCTTCTAAGACCTTTGAGGGCGCCCCGGCGACGGGGGTCCAACAGAAGGCCAAGCACCGCGAGTCCGCTGGCACCGGGAGCGCCGAACGGTCGGGCTCTACGGGCGCCAGGCAGGGCGCATCCTCTCCGGCGCCATCAACCACGAGCCAACGCTCTGGCTCGGGTAAGAGGAAGGCTGAGCACCCAGCGAAACTCCTGGAGAGACCCCGGTCGTGCCCTAAGGCCCCACCGGAGGGGGAGCGAGGTGGTGACCCTCCCCCCAAGGTGAAGGCGGTGAGCGCACCTAGGTTGGTGAAAGCCTTGATCCATCCGGCCAAGGCCTCTATCGAGACAGTCGCGGCGGCCCTGGCTCAGCCTGTGGAGGCTACACCAGTGGTGGCGACCTCGGGGCCCAGAATCTCCCTGCCACCGCAGAGGGAGTCCTCTTTCATGCCCATCGCCAGGACCCCCGTGAAACCTCCGACGGAGAAGAAAAAGGGGGGGCAGGAGGTCATCATGGACTCGGCCTCAACCTCTGAGGAGGAGCTGATCAAAGTCTTAGGCCACGGCTCTGGCGTGGAAGAAGGCCATCCTGTCGGGAGGGACCCCGACGTGGAAGACGACAAGGGCGTCGAGGGTGCCGACGGGGCTCCTGATCGCCCGTCGGAACTCCCTCAACCAGTGCCGCAAGACAACTCGGCGGCCATTTTTTTGGCTATACAGTCCTTATGCTCGGAAATAAGGATGAGACTGCCGTTACCACCAACGGAGGAACCGCTCCCGACGGGGGACCCGGAGCCAGGCCCTTCTGGGAGCCCTCCTCCTAAGAGAAGAAGGATTCATCCTCCACCTCCTTTTCAGCCATCGCGCCCTGCTCAGCCCTCCTCCCCGTCCACGACACGTGGGGATGATACGGGGACTGACACGGCCGCGACGGGTACAGACGACGAGGTTTACGACGAGGATCTCCCGTCGTCACCTCCCACCCGGGCTTCCCCGCCCGACGAGATTGGATCGTTTCACTCCATGATCGCCAGGGCATCCGAGCTTTTCCAGCTCTGCCCGGACGAGAACAAGAAGGAAGGTTTCATTTATCAACGGCGCGAGACCAAGAGGAAGACAGTCCTCGCTGTACCTCTACTAGACGATATTTGGGATGAGGGCCTCGCCCTCCTCAAGAACCCATCCACGACGCCGGCTAGAAGGGATCGGTACGAGAAGAAGTATCGGGTCCCGGACGCGGCCCCCTTGTGCCTTCGGGCACAGCCGACCCCGGACTCGGTCGTCTCCGCGGCGGCCAGGAAGAAAGCGGGGGGGGCGCGGCCTCTACGTCAACGTCCCCGCCGGACGGCGAGGGAAAGAAATTAGACACGATGGGACGCAGGGTCATCTAATCGGCAGCGACGACGATTAAGGCGGCCAACGCCTTGGCTATCGTAGCCCGCTACGACAGGGAGTTGTGGTACAAACTGGCCCCCCTGCTGGACTTCCTACTAGACGACAAGAGGGCGGAAGCCCTAGAGATCTTGCAGGAGGGAGAGGTGGCGTTGGACCACGCCATTACGATTGCGACGGACATCGCTGACACTGGATTTCGCCAGTTGGGCAACGGCGTGTGCCTTAGGCGGCGTGGAGGGCTCAAGGCTACTGACTTCCGTCAGGACGTGCAGACCAGAGTCTTGGACATGCCATTCGTCGGGAACAACCTGTTTGGGAAAACAGTGGACGATTCCCATCAAGGCGGACACGGAGACGGCCCGGGCTCTTGGGGTTCTCCAGCAACGGCGGCCGCCCTTTTCAGAGCAGCGGAGGCAAACAGGGTGCCTCCAAAGGTTCCAGCGGCGGATTTTCCACCTACCGTCAAGCGGCCCGTTCGTCGTCACAGGAAGCTTACAGGGGACGAGGCAAGTCAGGCGGACCCCGCTGTCGTCGCCAAGGAGGACAAGGCGGCAAAGCCTCGTCGAAGCAGGACTGAACCGGCCGTGGGTCGGGCCCCCACCGAAGCACCCCGGTGGGAGGCCGGCTGGCGAGCTTCATCAGCGCGTGGGAGTCCATCTCCACCGACCGTTGGGTGCTGGACGCCCTGGCTCAGGGTCACTCACTCGAGTTTCTAAAGAGGTGCCTGCGCGTCCCCCCTGTGGCCAGGAAGGAACATCACGTCCCTCAACTTCTCTTGGAGGTAAGGGCGATGCTCAGGAAGGCCGCCATCGAGCTCGTCCCAAAGAGGCTTCGGGGCTCCGGAGTTTACTCAAGATACTTCCTCGTGAAGAAGAAGACGGGAGGATGGCGTCCCATTCTGGACCTACGACGACTGAACAAATTCAACAAGGCACAGAAGTTCAGGATGGTCACCCTCCAACACGTCCTGGGTCAACTGGAGAAGGGCGATTTCCTGTCGTCGTTGGATTTGGAGGATGCCTACTTCCATATCCCCATCCTAAAGGGACACCGAAAGTTTCTCAGATTCGTGGTCTAAGGGCGTCACTACCAGTTCAGAGCCCTTCCCTTCGGATTGAGGTCGGCACCCAGGGTGTTCACCAAGTGCCTCGCTCCTGTGGCGGCGCGGCTGCGCCTAGAGGGGATCCACGTCTACCCCTACCTGGACAACTGGTTCATCCGGGCAAAGACGAAGGAGCTTGCCGTGGAGCATACGGCAAGGACCGTCCAACTACTCACGGACCTGGAATTCTCCATAAACTACGCCAAGTCCCACCTGGTGCCCGCGCAAGACGCGCTGTTTCTGGGAGCGAAGCTCGACACAGTGTCGCTTCTGGCCTCTCCGTCGGAGGAAAGGACGAGGGCCATCTTGGGCAAGGTGCAGCGGATGCTGGTTGCGGACGCGCCCAGGGTGAGGTCCATCAAGTCCCTCCTCGGAATGATGTCTTCTTGCATTTATCTCATCTGCCTGTGCAGGCTCCGGATGCGCCCGTTGCAGGAGTTCCTGGACGCACGCTGGATCCAGACGGGCAGCTTCGAGGAGAGGATCACACTCGACGAGAGTTTCCGACGAGCGATCCGGTGGTGGGGCACCCGTGCGCATCTGACGGCGGGCATGGACTTCCAGACCCCCGGCCACCAGGAGACAGTGACCACTGATGCCTCCCTGGAAGGGTGGGGAGCGCACACCGAAAATCTGCATGCGAGAGGCCTTTGGCTTCCGACGGAGAAGTCCCTCCATATCAACGTCCTATAGCTCCGTGCAGTGTTTTGGGCCCTCAGGTCCTTTCTTCCGTCTCTCAAGGGCAAGGTGGTGAGGATCTTCACCGACAACACCACCACCATGTTCTACATCAGGAAGCAGGGCGGTACCAGATCCCCAGCCATGTCCAAGGAGGCGCAGGATCTGTGACATTGGGCCGTCGCCCAAGGGATGTTTCTGGTGCCGTTTCACCTGGCAGGAATAAAAAACACCATCCCCGACTCGCTCAGCAGAGAGCTGCGCTCGTGCCACGAGTGGGAACTACGGCAGGATCTAGTGGACCGCCTCTTCCGACGTTGGGGCACACCCCAGATCGATCTGTTCGCGACGGCGACAAACTCCAAGCAGCAGGTTTCCCCAGCCGAGGAGCATGGGCGATGCTTTCTCGTTCCCCTGGGAGGGCCTGTTTCTATACGCGTTCCCCCCATTGCCGCTGCTGATCAGGCTCATCAACCAGCTCAAGAGGTCACGGTGCAGGATGATCCTCGTCGCACCTGCGTGGCCGAGGCAGATATGGTTCCCGGACCTTCTGGACTTGTCAGCGTCCCCATCAATCAAACTGCCAGTGGACGCGGATCTTCTCTCCAGGAAAGGAGGCGCCATCCTCCATCACGACCCGAAGTCACTGAACTTGCAGGCCTGGCTCCTGCAGCATTAGAGTTTGGAGGATACGACATACCGGCCGACTGCAGAGAGGTTCTTGCAAAGGCCAGGGCGTCCTCAACTCTTAAATGCTACGGACACAAATGGAAGAGGTTCTCTGTCTGGTGCCACGCACAGAAGATTAACCCTCTACGGATTACGGCTCCCCAGGTACTGCCGTACCTGCTGACGCTGGCCAAGGCTGGACTGGCGCACGCGTCCATCAAGATTCATCTTGCTGCGATCTCCCGATACACCAGAACCACGGGGCGGACGTCTTTGTGGTCTCATCGTCTGGTGAAAGAGTTCATGAAGGGACTGTTCAGATCGTTCCCGCCGGTGAAGGCTCCGGCCCCGGCGTGGGAGCTCAACGTGGTGCTGACCACGCTCATGGGACCTCCGTTCGAGCCTCTGCACTCGGCTCCGTTGAAGTTCTTGTCGTGGAAAACAGCGTTTCTTGTGGCCATCACCTCCGCACGACGGGAGATCCAGGCCCTTTCCTGCAAGGCCCCGTACTTGACTTTTCACGACACGAGGGTAGTGCTCAGGACGCACCCCTCCTTCATGCCCAAGGTGCCGTCGGACTTCCACCTCAACGAACCCTTGGTGTTGCCTGTTTTCTTCCCATCGCCTTCGTCGCCGGCTGAAAGGACTTTGCACTCGCTGGATGTGGCTAGAGCGCTGAAGTTCTACGTGGACCGCACAAAGTGTTTTCGGAAGACGTCACAACTTTTTGTGAACTTTGGACCTGTCAATCAGGGGAAGGCTCTCTCGAAGGCTTCCATTTCCAGATGGCTCTCCGGCTGTATTATGTACTGTCATCGGTTGGCAAACCGACCGCTGCCTGGCCGTCCGAGAGCCCATTCCACCAGAGCGATCGCAGCTACCACGGCATTCCGATCCGGTGTGCCCTTGCTGGACATCTGCAGGGCTGCTACGTTGAGGTCGATGCACACCTTCACGAAATTCTACTGCGTCGATCGGGATTCCAGGGAGGAGTCCAGGGTCGGCCAAGCAGAGCTGCGCAACCTGTTCGCCTAAGGTGAGCCTGGTGAGGAGGTAAGAGTTGCTTAATGTTGAGTTTGATGTAATGCTTAATGTTGAGCCTTTGCCACCTCCCGTGGTTGTGCATGTGTGTACTGCTATGTATTCTCTTATTCATGAGCATGTGAATCCATGCCAGACCCCATGCTGGAAAAGGAACAAGTTACTTACCTGTAACTGTTGTTCTCCAGCATGGGTCTGGCATGGATTCACATGCGAACCCTCCCGCCTACCCCTCTGCGGCTCTTCACTTGGTCATACTGCCACTTTATGTGCTACCAAATCTGAGGATGGCTGCCGGAGGCGGGGCTTAGGGAGAGGGCAGTCATTGGCTGGGGGCAGTATGACCGAGAGACCAGTGATTGGTTACTACTAAGAAAGACAGATCAGAAACGAAACTGATACTGATTTTTTTTTCTATACCGAGGATTCCCGGCCTGACGACGGGGAATATTCATGAGAATGTGAATCCATGCCAGACCCATGCTGGAGAACAACAGTTACAGGTAAGTTACTTGTTCCTTCTTAAACTTCCAAAAAAGCGCAACGTCTGCCTCATTGTCAGTCTGCTGCCAGCGCGGAACGGCCCGGAGCCTTACCAGTGATTTCCACTACTCTTTTCTTTCTCCGAGTCTAGGCCTCTCACTCTCCCTATTGCAGAGTTCGCGCAGCGGGAAGCAGCAGTAGCAAGGGAGTTCCCTCTTTGGAGGTTCCAGGTGGCAGAGTTGCAGCTGGCCCGCTTCGGAGCTAAGGATGCTGTAATCTCCAGTGGTGTGAGCGCAGGAGGACTAGAAGCAGCTGTCTACCCAGCCGAGAAGCACCACAAGTAACGAAGTCTTGCAAACACTGAGCCGATCATAATGGAGCAACTTACCCGGAGAGTCCACAGCTTATAGCTCCGGTGCGCTCCAACGCTGTTGAGTGTTCACGGCAGGCTGCTACTCTCGCAAGTGAATTAAAGCAACAGTAGCAGTTATTTTGAATACCGAACTGTACAAGACCAGCAAAAGTGGTACTTATTAAAACACGGTGACTGCATAAATAAGTGCATGAGATTGTGGAAAGCCCAAGAACCTTAGTGGAAAGCTATAAACAGTTTGAAAGCTGACAAGCAGTGCCCAAGCCAAGAGTATATTACCAACCACCAATACTAGTATCACAAACAGTACTTAAGGCAAGAGGGGAGGATTGAGCGGCTTAAAGATTGTGAGACTTACTGCTTATGATACCGTTTTATTTATATAGCGCCTATACACAATATGTTTCAAAGCGCTTCACGACAAGGGAGGGAACAAGGGAAAATACAAAACTTTCTTAAAGGCCATGAAAAATAAGAAGGCGACATTTCGATAGTGCAACAGATAGGAGACACATGGGAACAGACAGGCGACTACCGTACTAGGCCCGACGACATTTCTGGTAGATCCGGAGAATTACACGAGGTGAGGGAGAGGAATAAAACAAGCGACTATCTTACTAGGCCTGACGACATTTCAGATAGTGATGGAGGGGGATGGGTCGGAATAACAAGTAGAAAGGGTGAGGAGACAAACATTTGTTACTATCATACTAGGTCTGGACAATTGTGATAGAGTAAGTGCATAGAAAAAGTAAGGGAGGGGGAAAGGCGAGGAGAAGAGAACAGAGCATAAAAACAGTGAAAAAGAGCAGAAAAGCAGAGGGGAGGGCGAAGACAGTTGCAGAGGTCAGTAAAACACGTAATGTTGCAAGAAAACAGAAAATGTAGGCAAGGATTCACGGTGACGATGGGCACAGCATGATTCAGTGCCATCCTAAGTGTGAGATCCAGGGGAGGTCCAGCATGAGAGTTGAGGGGGTGAAGCACCAAGAGTCAATGTGTCCAAAGTAAAATCCAAGCGTTGGCAAAAATCATTGATGGTGAACCTTTTGTGAATCAAGACAACTACTGCAATGAATGGGAGTGGGACCATAGGGAAGAGGGGGGCACATAGTGACATCACAGGGGAGCTGTGGGGTAGGGGGTACAGCAAAAACATCACGGGTGACCGGAGGAGGGTGGGGGCACACAGCAACATCTCAGGGGACCGGGGGGGTGGGATACAGCAAATACATCATCGGGGACCTGTGGGGAGGGGTGGGGGGCACATAGCTACATCACAGGGGACCAGAGGGGAGTGTTAAGACATACAGATTGTCAGTTGATGGAGACGTATATTGCCTAAGCCAAGTTAGAGGAAAATTGAGACTACCTGTTGGTCATTAATTGATAGTTGGTACATAGGGGAACGAAAGGTGGCAAGCGGGCTGCCCTTCTGCAGAAAGTTATCCATAGGGAGAGCAGCATAATTGCCCAGAAGTCTTAAAGAGCACTAATGTGGTTCCTTGTTTTCCCCGTCCCTCGTCTAAAGTTTGGTGTTAACAAATTACCACTGAAGCACTTTTCTGTTCTTGTTCTTGAATAAGTAAGGCAAGAAGGTATTTCCTTAAAGAGCCTGGAAAAGGATGGAGCCAGATAATGGTTGATGGAAGTGCTGAACTGTGGTTAGAACAACAATTAATGTTGACTCATAAAATTTGAAGAATTGTTAAAGGTTATTGGAGAAAAACTACAGTTTTCATTTGAAACCAAGATTGTAGTAAACCATCCTGACGAAGATATTGTTGTTCCTACCAAGGTTATTATTATTGTGAGTATTATTATTATAATTGTTCTTTTATAGCGCGCTTAATACCAGCGAGTGATTTGTAAGCGTGGGATCAGGATTCAAACCTGTGTTGCACTGCGTTGTCTTGCTTCCCTGAAACCTGTTTTTACTTTAGGAGGAATTGGAACAGTTTATTTCTTTTTGGAACCAGAAGTTGTAAAAACCTTCTTGACAAAAACCCATGTTTTGTCCACAAGACTGAAAACTGTTCTTACTCTAGGAAGAGATTAAATAGTTTATTTCTTTCTGAAACCAGAACATTGTAACAATTATCCTGACAAACACAAGTATTGTTGCTTGCTTGGAGAAGACAAAACATAAGACAGTATTTATTCCAGGAGGAGTGGGAATTTAAGATTCCTCGAGACACTTTAATGAAGCAACTGAACTTTGTTTGATTATCAAACTTTAAGAACTGTATTGGAACTTTGTTAAACCGGATTTTCTTGTTTCCTTTGAACTGTTGAGAGCAACCCTTGTTCCAATCTGTGGAAGGGAATCTCACCCAGGTTTAAAGAGACATTGATCCTATTGGGAGAACGATCATATGTTATACATTGCTATTGAAGTGAATTGCCATATATGTCCTTTTTGCTTTACTTGTTGTACAAGTGTGAGGGACAGATATCCTTCTGTTAGTGTGTCCTTTATCTTATTTTAGGCAGGACAATCCTTGTCGGGGTAGGGGTAGTGAGGCTTTTATCCAATCAGTTTATTTAATAATATGGCTACATTTGAAAACTGTTAACAAAGTTGTCCGCCTCACGTGTCTGACCTGACACAATGGGTAGTTGCTGGGGAATTGTGAGAATAAGGGAAACCTTACCTGCTGGCAGGAGAAACCAGCTGAAATGACAGGTGTGGTAAGAACAAGAAGAGAGTGACCAGCGAGGCTTCCTGCGTGTGCACACGTGTCCCTGAACAGAATGCAAAATAGCAGACCAGCCGCTTTCTTTTTTGATAACATGAAGTGACCACACGTTTGGAATTCTCCCAATACTACTTGGGCCGTAATAATGATAGTCGGCATAACCAAGAAATGTGATGGGTGGAAGGTCTGGGAAACCTACGCCGCCTTTCTTTAGCCCACTGTTGCCATTGCAGAGGGGGGCCAGCCATATGCCTTTTTGTTCTAGTACTTCAAGTCCAGAACGAACTACTGAGCCACGTCCCTTCTATATGGAAACACAAGCAACCACGAGCATGTTTTGGCTTTATTTAACCTCCTCAGCGAGTTGCAGCGAGAAAAATTCCCACAAGTGGTCTTTGTGTCCCTCTTGCACGTAGGGAAACAAATGTAAGCACTTAATGACAGTCAAATGCAAATCCTTATTGCAGGCTCAATCTGGGTGCAGGGTTTAGCCACTTTTGTAAGAGAGTAGTTTCAGGGTGCTGGTATGTGTTTGAAGTAGCAGAGTGACAAGGAGTGGAGAGAGCGGAAGGAGCTGGAGGTGCAGGAGGGGTGGAGGTGCAGAGACAGCTGAAGGTAGAAGGTATTGGAGGAGGTCAAGGTGCAGATAGAAATATACGTACAGGAGAGCAAAGGTAGAGTGCTATGCAAGTTGGAGCCAAGAGTAGAATAGAGTTTGAAGTACGGTAGCATCAAGGAGGAGGGGAGAGCGCAAAACATGTTGGAGAAGTAGAACATGAAGGATGACTGGGAAGCACAGAAGAGGTTGGGCAAATGAGTTGTAGGAAGTGAAGTGTTAGAAGGAGGGCAATAAGAGTGGGAGAAACATAGTAGGAACACCGAAGGAGAGGAAGGAAAGGAAATGCGAAGGAAGGCAGCTTCTTACTTGGAGGAGTGGAGGCACTGGATGCAAGACAGGTAGACGTTGAGGGAAGGTCCTTTTTAGGTGTAAATGGAACAGTCAGATAGTGACACAATGACAATTTACTTAGTGCCTGGGAGAAATTGGTGGAGGAACTAGCCTGTGGCAGAATGTTGAGGTTGCAGACTACATATAGCCCATGGGTTAGAGCAGAGACCGCTGGTCCAGACCCAAGACATGAGGGAGCATCAGTTTTGCACAGAGAAAAGTGAATATTCTTTGTGGGGGAGTAACAGGAGAGAGAGTAGGAAAGAGTAACATTGGAGAGTAGAGGTAGGCTGGAGAGAGAGAGAAAGAGAGAGAGAGCGAGAGAGAGAGAAAGACACACACACATTGGATGCACGCGGGAGGAAGACAGTTGAAGAGAGAAGAGAATGTGGGTGGAGTTGTAGACGCTAGTGTAGCAGGAGGAAGGGAGAGTAATTCTCAGATGGACACCTGTGGTTAGAAAAACCCAAAAGACGCTTCTCAGCAGATGCTAATGGGCCAGGGTGTAGGCAAAATCAATCAATTATGTGCCAACTGTTCAATATGTCAAAAGACTTCCCCGGATTATGTAAGCCGAGTTCCGCTGCAGCCACTACTGATCGTAGAGATTCCCTTTTGATAATTGACATGGACATAGTCGCACCCTTGGAGTCTTTGCGGTCTGGCCACTGGTACATCTAGGTAATTCTGTATTATGGAACTCTATATCCCATCAACCACTGAGGAGCAAAGCCATTTTCAATGTTCTCATACCTTCATAACTCATAACTTCCCAGTAGAAATATTGACCGACCAGGGAAGGCGTTTCATATGTAAGCGAATGGGGCACATGAAAGCCATGATGAACATTAAAATCATCCAGACATTGATCTACCATCCTCAGACAGATAACCTTGTGGACCTGTTTAATCAAACCCAAAACTGATCCTGACGAGTCTGGTCACAGAAGATGGGCAAAACTGCAACAATTTCATCCTTCGCTATTGTGAGACAGGCATGGTGTCAAGAGAGACACTGACACAGGAGATACAGTTTGAAAACCTTTATTCAATGGATCAGGATGGGTGAAATGCTGATCTGTCCCTATTGCAATAGCAGGATTATGCTGCCTGAATAAACTAAGGAATGCCAAGTCAGCGTGTCCAATTCAAAACCTCTGTCTGTGTTCAAATCGATGCTTGCCCTCACAACTAAAAGAAAACTATAGTGAAGGGATGGTTCAACGGACAAAGTGTATAATGTTAAGTTTGGAGCAGTCACCAGCTCTCCTGCCCAGATAGGGAAACTATTCTTTTCACAGGGTCTGGCAAGACTTGTATCTTCCTGGTCATAGTGCAATTTGCACACCGCACGGTCCACCCAATACAGTTCGCGCAACCAGTGACATTTTATACTTGGCACGGTGTTAGACTTTAGGGCTTTTCTTGATGCGTTTGGGCTTTCTGGTCCAGGAGTAGTTTTAGACTTCACGGTCCAGCCATTACAGGCCACGCGACCAGTCACACTGGTTTTGCCCTTAACCTCTTCTTGGCAGTTTAGTTTGCTTTCACCTGTTCCAGGCACTTCCCTGACCTTCTCTAATACTTTAGGATCTTCACCTCCTTCAAGGTCCAGTTTGCATCATTGCTTTCTCCTATGGCTTCTTTAACGTTCTTTATGCACTTTATGCACCAGCTCACATTGACAGCTTTGTCTCTTTTCATTAAGTGAGCTTGGGAGTTATTGTGCTACAGTGTTTCACTGGTTTGGCAATTACCATTTAGCACTTTCATTGACTCCTGCACTTCTATGTCTTTAAGAGTGTGCCTTACTACTCCGTATCAATGCTGGTTAGATGTGCGCCGGGTTTCCTTTTATATATTGAAACTCACCCGCGGTACCGTCTGAGCACCTGGCATTCTCCTCCTTCTTCACTGAGGGCAGTGCTCTTCCACCTGCCCTTTGGTCAGCCCTGGACTGGTGCTCCCAGCCAGGGTAATGAACAGACTCTGGCCACAAGGAAAGGGGCCTCCCGCGCACACACAGCTTCCTTTGATCCTTCTCTCCGGCTCCCTGGAGACATGGCTCCCTAGCCACATGCACACTGCCTGCTTTCTTGCACAGGCCGCCGGCGATTCGGCACTCTGTTTTTGCTGGGACACTACGGATTGGCGTTCCTGCTGCTCCTTGCGCTCCTTTGTCTGGGCTGATGTTTGGACTTTTATACACCTGCACCCGGGTTCTCAGTTGTATCTCATTTGATTGGCTTGCCTGATTCCAATCAAGCCAATCACTGAGACATGCCTGACCTTCAAAGCCTCTAGGCTTCCTCCTCTTCATCCCAGTACTACAATGGTTTCTTTCACAGGTAATCTTCCTCACTTGAAGATGCCTCTTCTTCTTCACAGTACTTTGTATTTTGTCAAGTCGTAAGGGACAGTCACAGCAGCCTATAAAGGCAGAGGGGGGGGGGGGGGTAGGATGGATTGTCATCAGGACAGGGGGAATACTATGTCTCGCCCCCATGTACTCTCCTCTTTGTCTTGAAACCCTGTGGGGTTAAATGGGAATGGTTAATGTGAGTTTTATAAAAGGAAGGGTCCGTCCCTTGTGATTGTTAGTTCCCTTTTCTACTCTCAGGACGTTCTCTGGGAGAGGTAGTAGAGTTTCTTCCCCACTGCTGTGGGAGGAGGGAGGTTTCTGCAGGGTTGACGACAGCCCATGAATGCAGAGGGGGGGTCAGCACTATAATGTATAGAATACCGTGTTTCGCCCAAGGGCATTCTCCTTCCAGCCCCCAAGGACCCTCCACTCATGTGATCCTCTGCTTGTCCACCCCCAGGGTTGGGATCCAAAAGTGATGACCCTGCCCAGGCCACCTGAGCAAAGGATCCGAGGGGAGAAAATATGAGGGCGCTCCCATGTTTCTCACAGCATCCAAATGATGGCACAATCCTCTACTAGTTTCCTTTCATTCGTATTGGTGCATGGCCAGCACTAGTGCAATGTATTGGATATTGTGCAGGAAGGAACAAACTGCTGACAGACCGGCGACCATCCAAGGGTGCAGAATGCACGTGGATATATGGAAGAAGGGAGGAGCCTGAACCTGCAAGATGCTCAAGCCCAGCAGGAAAAGGCATATCATGAAGATGCCAAGATGATGGCATTGCTTCCCAACACCCTGATCAAACTGCTAGCTAGATGTCATGGGCCTTATGCTGTCACACAAGTTGTATCTTATCTACAAGGTACAGCAAGCCGATCAACGAAAGCCATCTCAATATATCATATGAACAACGTGAAGGTTTCACTGGAGAACAGTAATCCCCAACTCCTGCTTCTGTATGCCAACAACACCTAGGACACTCCTCTACCAATCAAAGCTCATTGGGCTATCACTTTAGTTGGTTTCCCCACATCCAGTCCCCAAGAATTGATCCAATTGCTATCGAAGCGTTGAGAATATGGAAGTGGACAACATCTAGTAACACAGTGGAGAGATAAACGGGAGTGTGATTGAATAGCTCCAGGTTGAAGTAGTAGGAGAATTAGATTTCGAAGAGTCACCAAAAAATAGGCCTTCTTACATAAAGATGTAGAGTGTGAAGAGAAAGGGATACTGGACAGTTCTCTGAGTGCACTGCTATCGAAGCAGTGCCAGAGAAGCAATAACTATTCCAAGAGAGGAAAATGGGGGGGGGGGGGGTGGAGGGTGGCGGCTGGACAGTTGGGAAGCGGACTTTCATTCCTCTGATAAGGGGTGGCCTGCAAGTCGATAGAAAGAGTATACAGTATTTTGGTAGAGAGAAGTCTGGTCAAGTGAATCGCTGTTGGCTGTCAGTCTGAAACCCTTAGACTTGCCTTAATATTAGACCAAGTCGGCCCTTTCTGATGAGATCTACAACTGGACTTATACTATCTTAAGGTGGTTTAGTGCCAGCTTTACTAAAGACAGTTGGAGACTTCTCGTTGCCTTGAGGGTTCTGCAGAAACTATTCACAGCCGCAATTGTGTTACTGCTTAACTGCTCTTTAAACCATGGCCAAAAATATAGTATCACCCAAATCGCTTACCGAGGAAGGGGATGGCCACATCCTCTGCAATCAAGCAAATTGTTCTATATTTTTCTGTGAATAAATGATCGTTTTGATGCTATTAAAAATATTCTAAGTAATAATTCTGTATTTTTTCATTGTTTTTTATTAGTTAGAAATTCCGTCTTTATTTTGTATTCGTTCTAATGATTGGATACCACCTTATTTATGTACTGACATGTTATCCATATGCTAGGGCCAGGCTGTCATTTAAACGTGCTTATCGGAAGTGCAGCCTAAGCATTCAGCCTCGCTACCAAACTGTGAGCCAAGTTTTATCGAGAACCCCTTAGTTGACATTAAATTAAGGGTTGAGTGTGGTATGGCATTCGGGAACTAAAGTAGGTCAACCGCAAACCTCTGTGTGGTCCCCGTAGCTGCATCGTATATGTCTATGGGGCCTCAGCGTGTCTCAAAGCATGGAGACCAGATGTAGCAATACAGACTCCCCTACTACTAAATAAAAAGATTATTTTAGGGCATTAAGGGTAGTCCTAAATTGAACTATTCTTGTGTGTGTTTTTATCCCTTTACAGGTGGAGTCCTCGTGGAATATTAGGAAACTCAGTGGAACCCTGTCGTGGCTTCAGGTAAGCAGTGGGGCTAGTCACCATCCTGTCACCTGTGTAATGTGTGCCCAGGTTCGTCAAAGCGACACATCACATTGTTTTTAAATGCTTAACTCTCCCTTTTGCACATGTTGCTGATAGGACAAGTAATGCATAGTGTTTAGCACACAGCTCATTTCACACCCTGTTCTATTTTGGCGCAATATCTGAGCACAAATCAGACATGAGTCTCTTCTCCACCCTCTTAACTATTGTAATACTTTGTGATGTGGCTGTCGCATCCGTTCATAGTGTAATTGTGTCTAGTTCTGGCAGCAATAGATTAGCATTAGCTGCCGAACACTTTCCCTGCACATTCAGCACTACTTAGTAAAATGACCCAGGAAGAGGTTTCATTGCTTTGCTTTTATTCATTAGGCAAAGACGGCATCCCTCCTTCTAATGGTGCAAACGAGTAAACCAGCAAATTGTGTACACCTGAGGCAGTTCACAACCAAACATGCTATGAGGCTGCATCCATTTCACATTTTTCCAAACACCATATCCTGACCGGTAGTCACCCACTTGCACGCAGTGCTGGTTATTGGCAACATTTACGGGGGGATTTCACCCAACTACCCCCACCATTTGCACGCAGGTGAGGGGTTAGTAGTTGAGGGTAGAGGGCTTATGTTCAGTGGTGTGTTTGGGACTGAGGGGCAGAGCTAGGTATTGGATTATATGTGTGCCCTGAATATAAGATTTTGGCTGCTTTGCATAAAAACAAAGTGCATTTTGGGAACTTAAAAAATCACCACCAGGTAATCAAGCATGGCTGTAATAGTAATCCAAATGTTCATTCCTTCTGAGCATGCAATGCACACCTCATTTCCTCTGCCTGAATAGTCACCCTGACAGTAAAATGTGTGCAAAGCATGAGCTTTCAACCATTTCATTGCTTGCGTTTGGCCTCACAGCGAAGACCCTGTGAAACCAGCTCTACTGTGACACGTCTAAACAGACCAAGAAGAATGCTAACCCATGACTACACACTCAATCCTACTGTGACAAGTCCACACAGACCGAGAAGAATCCTAACCCACGACTACACACTCAATCCTACTGTGACAAGTCCACACAGACAGAGAAGAATCCTAACCCACGACTACACACTCAATCCTACTGTGACAAGTCCACACAGACGGAGAAGAATCCTAACCCACGACTACACACTCAATCCTACTGTGACAAGTCCACACAGACAGAGAAGAATCCTAACCCACGACTACACACTCAATCCTACTGTGACAAGTCCACACAGACCAAGAAGAATGCTAACCCACGACTACACACTCAATCCTAATGTGACAAGTCCACACAGACCAAGAAGAATGCTAACCCACGACTACACACTCAATCCTACTGTGACAAGTCCACACACAGACCGAGAAGAATGCTAACCCATGACTACACACTCGAACCGAGATGCTGGAGTAATAAGGCTCAAGCCTGCTCTGTCAGCAAGAAGAAAGAAGAGCTCGAGTTTGGGCTGGCTTGGTGAGCAAAGGACGACTTACAAAGGCAGTTTGTGAATGTTGCAGATGTGCGGACATTGAGAGTCCAGATTCGCACATATTTACATATTTCAAACGCACGGTATTGATGCGATTTGCATAACTCTGTTGCACAGAACTTCCTCAACTCAAGGGGTGAGTTTATTACTTGTGTCTACATGGAACGGTGCTCCGGCAGGACCATTTTTACTGGAGCACAGCTCTGTCTGGTTCCAGGCCAGGTTTCTCCCCTGAAACCTTTTGAGAATTCACATAAAATTCATGTGATCTAGGTTTTAATTTGCGCATGTTGAATTTGGGTGTTCAAATAGAGATCTCTCTTTGTGAATTGTGCTCATTTTTTGTATATATAAATATGATGTCTGAGAACGGAAAAGAGTTCAACGTTTCGGCAGCATGTTGGGTCGAGTCTTTCCTCAGCAATAGCCAATGCCGAGTAAGCGGTACAGTTGGGAATGCAACACCCATTAAGCAGGGAGTACCACAAGGGGCCTGCCTGTCTCCAGTTTGCTATTATCTTTTTACCACCCCATTCTTTGAGTTCTTGGAAGAAAACAAAATTGAGTTTGCCAACTTTGCTGATGACACACAATGTGTTGTCCCCCTCTCTGGCAACTTTGCAGAAGACGAGATCATGAACAACCAGATATATGGTTTGATTCAATGTTGCATGTGCAGTAATGGACTTGCGCTCAATACAAGCAAAACTGAGTTGATGCTGGTCGGCACAGCAGCTAAAACATCGAAGATGGAGAGGGAATATGCTCAATTCCAAATTGATAGCTATGAAATCAAAACAAAAAATAAGGTAAAGACCCTTGGGGTCTATTTTGACCAGAACTTGAACATGAAAGCACAGGTTAGTAGCCTGGTTTCATCTGCTTCTTATTATAACAAGCTACTGGCACATGCACGCCCCTATAGTTCTAGAAAGAATAGAGAGGTACTGGCCAGGACCCTAATGGGATCTAGACTTGATTATTGCACTAGCTTGTTAGTGGGCTTACCCGTAATACAAGTTTGAACAACGCCATCAGAATTATAGTGGATCTCAGCAGAAAGGACCATATCTCTGATGCAAAAATGAGCCTTCACTGGCTCCCCATGAAAACCAGAATCACCTTTCGACTTCTCTTAATAACTTATAAATGCCTTATAAGCAGCGCACCACCCTATCTAAAAGAAGTCCTGGAAGTGAAATTTTATTCACCCAATCTGATATCCAACAACACCATGCAACTAAAGATCCCGGCTTGCAGATTGTCTCAAGTGAAGAACGGAGCTTTCTATGAGGTAGCCCCCTCTGTGGAACACATTTCCTGTGAACCTTATAGAGGAAATGTCTACATCTGTTTTCAGGAAGAAACTAAAGAAATACCTGTTTAGCTAGATCTCTTTGATCTCCTGTTTTTCGCCCTTTCTGATCATTGTTAACTTCTGGCCTCACTGATGGTACCCCTCATATGTCATGTCTTAGTGTGTGTCCCTGTTGGCGCCTTAAGCCTCCGGGTCAGCAGTGCACAATACAAATCAATAAAGTAAAGTAAAGTTGTATTGAAAAGCTTGTCGAGTGGTCTAGAACTCTATTCCTTGTTCCGGCTTATTTCGTGTTTTTGGGAACTTTGCCTGTAAGATACATCATGTGGCATTTCTCTTTTCAGTCCTTTTAAGGGATTATACATGGACTTCATGTTCAGCACTCAACATTTCTCATCAAAACCAGTTTCATAAAGCTTCAGAAACATGGCAATCAAGTTTCACCATGGAACATATATTTTGCCAGGCTCTTTCTCACAGCCTTGTTGGTTCTTTCCTCATAGAATCGGTCCGTAGTGTTTCTACTTCAGTTCACTTTCTTGTTTGCCGTTTTTAATTTACGGATTCACAGGAATTTGACCTCCAGTTCCATCATGCATCAATTATTAGGCTCACTTTCTCAATGTCTTTTAGGAACAACGACACCAAAGTAAAGTCCCTCTTCCATGGACTCTCCATATGATCAGTTTCTCAATGTGTCTTGGAAAGAAGTTCAAGCATGCACCATCTGCCCTTGTCTTCACTTTGTTGCTGTTATCTAGGAACTCTGTCCTCGTGTTACTGTCTGCATTGTTTCTCCTTGTACTCTGACATCGGCCTCAAGTTACAGCATGTAGCCCTAGGGCTATAATGGTCCACTCTATTGGGGGTTGGCCTCAGAACGCCTTTGGACTTCGCCCATTATCTCTCTCAGCTCTGGTGTCCATCCATGGACTATCGCCCACATCTTGTTAGCGTCTGTTTCCCTTGCTCTTCCTTTTGTTCTGAGGTATTTCATGCACGTTCGTGCCAGGACACCCTCAGGATGTTCTGCTGTGCCCCAGTGTTGGGAGTCCCCTGGCCTCTTGCTCGACGTGTGATGCCTTGCTGCTTGTGTCTTGTTGGAGTCATTACATCAAGATAGAATCTTATGGATAGTTCATACAATGAGTACTTGTGTTACTTGATTTTTAAATTATGGGACTTGGCGATATCTTTGGAAGGCCACTGGCCAAGTATTTTATATGCTCTCGTTTGTCATATTACGTTTTGTATATTGGGGAGGTTTTTATGCAGTGTGTGTTTTGATGGAATGGAATTCTGAAGGAAATCATATTGAATCAAAAATTGCCATGTCAATCACAGTTCTTATTGCTTTTCTTCGGTCCCACCTCATTCCACTGGGCGGTTGCAGATTTTCAGGCAGACTTCCTGGGAAGAATGCATTAAACTTATCTGCCGGGAAAGTTGAACAGTAAGAAGCAAAAACCTGAGATGGAGAGTGGTGTCTGAGTCCAGCAGAGGAAGACCTATAGGCTGAATGAAGCAAACGGTGGACAATGAAATCTGTCTGCTGATCAACAATGAAGAAAAGGTATAGGTAGAAATAGGAAAGAGGTGAACAAAGCTCTAGCATGAAGCAAGCACAATTGAGGCACAAACAAGTAAGGGGGAACCTTGATATAGGAAAAAGTGTTAGTCACAGCCTGAAAGCAAGCATTTACCATCTTTAAAGGCGAGGCTACAATAAATGGAAAAAGGTGCAGCCATCTTGGAGTGGAGAAGGAAACCATAGAGGCAGAGATGGTGTTGCCCTGGCCTCGGAGCATGTAAGCTTGTAAGCATGTAAGCATGTTGTGCGTGCAGGTCCCTTTGCAGACTGTCATGAGGCTTCTGTGGAGGAGTATTTTGTTTTCTAGATTTGTTTCTGTCTCCGGTGCAGGCACGTGACTAGAGTGCAGCTGTCAGTAAGAACACAGCCACCCGTGGGTGTTCACGCGATGACCGTATCCATGCTTGGGATAAGGCGGCACAACAGAGCAGAATAGCCATCTGTGAAAGTGTGGAAACAACTGCCACACTGGAATGGTCATAATGGTGGAGACCCACAACCTGCTCTGAGGTGCTCCTGGGACATGAAGGGTGACTGTCAACAGCCACCACACCAGAGAAGGCGAAGCCTGCGAGAGGCAGGCAATGCCTGCGGGCACAGAGGACACTGAGCTTCCAGCTGACTGGGGAGCGAGGATCGTGTGACTTCAGAATATGTCAGTTTATATCCCCACAGTGTTGCGTGCTTTGCTCAATTGAAAGCTTTAGCTGAAAGCATACACTTTTAGGGTTTTGTTCCTCTCTGGCATGGTGCCTTGCAGCTGTTTAAAATCTCTCGAGCACAGGTTGAAGCACCATGAAAATGTCTAGTGCGATAAGGTCAGTAACTTGACCTTGTTACAATGGGTAAGAACCTCTCTCAGCCTGAGGTTGGGATGCCTAACATGGTGGAAGCCAGAGCCGGTCCTACGCCATAGGGGGACTGCAACAGTTGAGATGGCCCCAATTCCTGTCCCCTCCCAAAGTGCCTGCTTGTATTTGTGCAGTTCCCACTTGCACTCCAAACCTCTTGAAGAAAGTACTGAGAAACTAAACGTTTCTTTCTTTGGGACATGAAGAGTGGCTACCACCGCACCAGCGAAGGCGATGTCCACGATGCCATATTGGAGTCTAAGATGTGTGCCTTGATCGGAAGCCAAAATGCAGTATTTGAACAAGTTTCCGGTATGTCTTTGGTTAGCTGATGCTGATATCTTCATTTTGCGCGGTGATGTTTATTCTGGTGTTGAGGGTAGGGTGTTATCAAGGTGATGTTAAATGTGCTGTGAATGCATCATTGTGTGATACCTCCATAGGTTTAGGTTTTCAGCCTTTTAAGTGCTGAACAGAAGCTATGGAGTTGAGTGCTACTTGCTGTAGGCCATGCCACAGGATCATCATCATCATCAATCAATTCAAACTCCAATATTACTTAACTTGTAGTCTTTATTTTTCAAATAAACCAACCAGCAGCGATTAGAATGATCTGATATGGCATTTATAACGCACCGATACACAAGTGTTTCAAGGCATGACGAGGCAAGGGAAGGGAAACAGAGGGAAGACGGACAGCGATCCTACTAGGCCAGGTGTCATTCAGAACGCGCAAGTGTATGGGAAGGGGGATGGAGGAGAGGGCGAGGGGGGGGGGGAGACAGTCCTGTTCTGGATAAGTTACAGAGGGCGGAGAGTAGGGGCAGGCAGATTTAGAAAGAGGGTGTTGCAGAAGTCCAGCCTAGAGAAAACCAGAGCTCGGGAGAAGGTGAGCTTCTGGGGGAAGGCGAGGAAAGGAAGAATACCCCTGAGGAGGTGCAGCTGATAGTGTGACTTCTTAGTGACATCGGAGATGTGAGGAGAGGAGGAGAGTGTGGAGTTGAAGGTGACCCTGAGGTTTTTAGCCTCACAGCTGAGCGCAGGAAGAGGGCCAAGAGAGGACGGACAGAGAGTGACAGGAAAGGAGGGAGCGGGTGTGCCGATGAGGAGAATCTCAGTCTTACTGGCATTAAGGCAGAGATCATTGGCGGCCCACCACTCCTGGATGGCAGACAGACAGAGATGAGAGAGGGAGAAGAGGTGGCTGAGGGTAGCCTGAAAATGAGCTGAGTATCATCAGCAAAGCACTGGATGTTGGGGCAGAACGCGGCAATGCGGTGGGCAAGAAGTGCCAGGTATTGGTTAAACACCCACTCTGGGCTCTGTTACGGAGTCACAGATTGCCACGGACCTCAGTTATTTGCTTTCTCCCCTCTTTGGCTGTGCCTGCCTCCTTGATCGAAACAGTCACATAGCCTTTGAAAAAAAAAATTCACATCTATTTTCTTGGATATTATTTGGTCTTTATGGCTGTTGGATATTTATTATCTGGTCTCGATTTGTTAGTGTTGGTGTTACACTTGGAATCGCCTACCGGATACCCTTGTGTGGTGGTGTTGGGTGTTCAGTGGGGGAACAGACGCTGGTCTTGCAATTGAAACCTTGCCCAGTGTTTTTTGGTGCCCTCCTGATGACTAAGGCAGAATCAGCTGGATGTTTTTAATAAATTATCTGCCGCAAAAGACCTCTGCATTAACTTTTCTAAACTTTAATCCATGGGGTGTGCTTGCACTGGAGAAAAAGACCCAAGTACGGGTGAATTTTCATTTAAACAACCACTCGTTGTAGTCTGTAGATTCCTGGATGTATTTGGGGTTGATTTTTTTTTTTTAACAAACTGAAATTGCATAATCAGGTAGAAATTAGCCCTTTTTCGCATTTGCGCCAGTGTGGGCTTATCAGGAATCTAGTAACATGCCTTGATGGCAATGTTATTACTGTATCCCTCAAGATCCAACCGGCTCAGACAATCATGGGGGTAACCTTTGGGGCTGAGTTGTGCGGTGCAAATGATTGGACCGCCATTCGGATTGCCGAAAATAGATTTCTGAAATCTTTGTTTGGTTTACCCTTGAGCGCGCCGTCGATGCCGGTGGCATGTGAATTTGGCCTAATAGGGATCCGATATGCCATTATGATAGAGCCGGTGTTACTGGCTGTGGATCTGGAACAACAAAGTTTTATCCCTTTTTAGGGTATGTTTGGAGGAGCTGCTATCATTGCCAAGCGATAGGAAGCTACCTTGGTTTAGGCATGTAAGAAACATGCTTTTTGACATTGGGTTAGGGGACTTATGGGGCTACCCCACTAGGTTAGGCAGAAGCTATAAAGCGGTGGTTAAAAATAAACAGAGTGGGCGTGGAGCAGGATGATTGATAATTTCCTGCCGGGGGAAAAAGCTATGGCTTACTTACAGCTAAAGACGTCTGGGGTACGATGGTATATATGGACCGCCAAATGTCTCTGAAACTAAAAAGCTGATTTGCAAAGTTCCGATTGGGTGTTCTCCCATTGAAGGGGTCTCCTTCTGTATTTTTATGTCCATTTTGTGGCAGGGGGTGTGAAGACGAGGAACATCTTTTCTTTTTTTGTCAGGTCACTGCTGGGCAAGGGTGCTGTAAGGAACGCATGGCATCAACAGTAAGACAGACACAAGAGACCACAGTTCAAGGGTGTTTATTGAACTTCAAAAAGGGTTTAAAAAATCTAATCCTAAATCTACTGATGGGAGCAAGCTTCGACCATCCAATAATAACGCAGTCCTTGAGGTGTCTTGTCAAAATAAAAGGGCCTATACTAATAAACCTATTGTCAATCCTTACCTCTAAATACAAATAGTGTGCGAAACAGTGAACAAAAAGAAAGAAGTGTTCATAATGATATTTCGAGGGGATTGGGTCCTCCGACGTATTCCATATCTATGACAGTAATCACCACAGCTGTGCTGCTTTGGAAAATCTTTCTGCGTCCTGCGTCGATGACGTCGATACGCCGTCCTCGAGGGCCTCCGTTGAGCCGACGTCACCGGATATTATAAGTAGGACGCACAACGCCTGTAGCCTCAGTTCCGTTTTTTCCGCGAACATGTTCGCTTCGGAGATCTCAGCGCGCCTCGATTCTACTGAATCCTGTTCGTTCGGTTCTTCGAACCTGTTTCTTCATTGAATATTTTATGTAGTCTTTGGGTTCTTCCACCCGCGGTCCGGATTTACGAAGTGTCGGGTGTGCGGGTCCAAGATGTCGCTGATGGACACTCACGACGCTTGCCTCTGGTGCCTCGGGGATGATCATGATACGGATGACTGTGTCGACTGCCAATCGCTCACATCGAATGCCTTGCGGGAGTGTAAGAAGAAGCTGTCGGTCGGTAAGGTGGCTAAGCCCCAGAAGTCGCGTTCCACTGGTCTTTCGACGGATGATTCGAGGGGCGACTCTCCGCATCGTCGTCGTGAGTCTGGGGGTACTCGGTCTGGGAGTCGGTCCCGCCATTCCTCTGCTTCTTCGAGGCACTCCAGGAAGCACTGTCACAAGTCGCCTTCCCTGTCCTCGTCCGAGGACTCCGCCCGTCGGCGGGTTGCTTGTCCCAACAAGCATTCCACTCCTGAGGAATGGGATTCTTCCGAAAGGAGATGTTGGTGATTTTTCAATCGCAGGGCACCGGTCTGTCCGCGTTGTCTGAGGACGCCGGCCGTGGCCGTACTAGAGACACCGCTCGTCCGCCTTCGGGCTCGAGCAGTCGTCGCGACCACCGGGCGCCTTCGAGGTCCCGGTCGGACAAGGATGGTCGCTCTAGGCATGCCCGTTCCAGGTCCCGGTCCTCGAGACCGCGAGAACCTGCGTAGTCTTTGAATAAGACATCGACGCCGGCTGCCTCTGTGGAGGTCGTCGATGCCATCAGCGCCCAGGCTGTCGAGAGACACGCTCGGGGCTCCGCCCTCGAAGCCTGTGTCGACGCCGCTGAAGCTGTCGGTGCTGCGCTCGAAGCAGATTCCGTCGACGCCTTTCGAGGCTTCTTTGTCGGGGTTACCCCGTGGCACGGTGGAACCCACCAGACAAGGCTCTGGTCAAGGCTAAACATGTCTTTGTTCCTTTTTCTGTACCCTCTTTCCAGCCTTTGGATTATATTTCTGAGGTGGATGAGGGGTCTGAGGAAGGTGAGGTTCCTGCAGAGGTTCCTGATGGCTTCCTTTCTGGTCATAGCCAGCTTGAGGACCTGCGCCAGTCGTTGCATGACGCCAGTGGGCTGGACACCTCTCCGGAGGTGGAGTTTGGTAGGCCTGAGCCTGGCACGCATGCCGACTCCTCTTAACAGCGCCTGATGTCGAGGGTCACGGATTACCTGGGGGGGTCTGCCCCCCCCCCTGGGGATTTTCAGCAGGATGATCTGACTGATATCCTCGACCAAGGTCCACCAACTGACCCGGTACTGCCATTCCATATGGCCTTGCAGAGAAGGGTGGCTGCGGATTGGATTTCTCTGGAGAGTCTCCCGGCAGTGGGCAAGTCCTTGCCGAAGAAATATCGCCCAGCCAGTGGCGACCCCTGCTCCTTGACCACGCACCCCATTCCGGAGAGTTTGGAGGTGCAGCCGGCTATGGCCTCCGCAAAGCAGGCGGCGTACCCTACCATCCCTCCTGATAGGGACGACAAACGTTTTGACGGCTGGGCGAAGAAGGTGTTTTCTTCTGGGGGTATGGCGCTTCAGGCTGCCAACTCCGTTTGTGCCTTGTCTCGTTTCACGCACACTCTGTGGAACTGTATCTCCTTAGCGACTGATCATATTCCCAAAGGGGAGGAACAAGATGGTTTTCTTGCTATTGTGCAGGATGGCAAGGACGCCATGTGAGTCCGTTCAGTCGGGTCTGGACATGGTTGATTGCGTCAGCCGGTCCGTGGCGGTGAGCACCATAATACGCAGGTTTGCGTGGTTGCGGAAGTCGGGGTTTGCTCCTGATGTGCAAGCTCGACTCCTCAACATGCCCTTTGATGGTGAACATCTTTTTGGCAGCAAGGCTGACGAGAGCCTTGAGAGGTTGCAGAGCTCTAAAGCTGCAGCAAAGTCATTGGGCGCTGCAGTTCGCCAACCTCTGCCTTTTCGTTCTAGGGGACAACAATGGAGGGGAGGTTCCTTTCGATATTACTCGTCCTTTAGTAAATCGAGAGGAGCTGCTAGTCAAAGGGGCCACTGTAGGAGTGCCAGAGGTGGAAAACAGGGTACTCGAGGTGCCAAGGCCGCTCCGGCAGTTGCCTCTTTGCCCTCAGGCACTGCCGCAGCCGCTTCAGCTCAGTCATGAGGCCATGTCCCATGGTTCGCCGGTTGGGGGAAGGCTGGCGCAGCATCTTGTAGAGTAGCGTGCCGTTACTTCAGATGTGTGGGTTCTGGAGATCATAGCCCACGGCTACTGTCTTCCTTTCTGGCAGAGGCCTCACGACAATCCACCAGGGAATCTCTCTTTGAAGAGTCCGGATCCGCTCCTTGTGCAGGAAATTCCATCCCTGCTGGAGAAGGCACCATAGAACTGGTGCCTGTAGCAGAGAGGAACAAGGGATGGTATTCCCCTTATTTTTTGATTTCGAAGAAAGACTGAGGATTGAGACCCATCATGGACTTGTGCGGTTTGAACAAACTCCACAGGAAAGACAAGTTCAATATGGTTACTCTTTCTCAAGTCCTCCAGGCCCTTCAACTTCAAGACTGGTTGGTGTCTCTAGTCCTCAAGGACACTTATTTTCATGTGCCAATCCATCCAAAGCACAAGAAATACCTGAGGTTCGCGGTTGGCGATTCGCACTTTCAGTTTCGGGTCCTGCCGTTCGGCTTGACCTCTGCCCCGAGGGTCTTCACCAAGCTCATTGTGGTGGTGGCAGCGTATCTCAGGAAACCGGGGGCTTCACGTCCACCCCTACCTGGACGATTGGTTGATCAGGGCACGCTCACCTGAGCAGGTCCTGGATTATCTGTCCGTCACCTGCCACTCCCTGCACAAGCTGGGCTTCTCCCTCAACTTCAAGAAGTTCCACTTGACGCCAACACAGCGGCTCCAGTACATTGGAGCAGTGCTCGACACATCCCTGGGGCAGTTTTTCTCTCCCCACGTGAGGGCTCTTCACATTCAGCAGATGGTGCACAAGTTTCAACTTGCCCAGACGCTCCCGGCGTTCGTGTTCTTGAGGTTGCTTGGCCTCATGGCATCCTGCATTCATCTGGTGCCAGAGGCCAGGTTGCGGATGAGATCTCTGCAATGGGCCCTCAAGCTCCAGTGGTCACAGTCCTCTGGCAGGATGTCGGACCCCGTTCAGGTGCCGCCCTCGGTCGCCCAGGACCGTCCGTGGTGGGCCGTCAAAGGAAATCTGATGAGGGGGGCTCCATTTTGGCTGCCCTGGCCGGAGGTCAGGATCGTGACGGACGCATCCCTCACGGGATGGGGAGCTCATGTCAACAAGTTGACAGTCGCGGTCGTTGGTCTCCGTCGCAGTCCAGACTCCATATCAATCTGTTGGAGCTGCGGGCCGTCAGGCTTGCCCTGAAGGCTTTTCTGCCGACTGTGCGAGGGAAGAATGTCCTGATTCTGACAGACAACACAGTGGCCATGCACTACCTCAACAAAAAGAGGGGGGCAGGGTCACTTCCTCTGTGCAGGGAGGCGATGCAGCTCGAGTTCTGGCCATCCAGCAGGAGTGGCAGGTGACGGACAGACGGAGACGAAAACGAGACGTGGACGCTCTGAGCAGGCAGAGCACGATCTCTCACGAGTGGGAGTTGGCTCAGGAGATTCTCCTGCATATCTTCATCCTTTGGGGGACCCCTCAAGTGGATCTCTTCGCCTCCAGTGTCAACCGGAAGTGCGAAAGGTTCTGCTCACAGGAATTTCCTCCAAAAGGGGCATTAGGAGACGCGTTTGTGGTGGAGTGGTCCTTCCCACTGCTGTACGCGTTTCCTCCAGTCCCCGTCATCCCGCAAGTGCTGCGGAGGCTACGGAGGTTCGGTTCCCGGAGGATACACATTGCTCCGGCATGGGCCCGGAGGACGTGGTACCCGGATCTTCTTGACATGTCCATCTGCCATCCACGTCGTCTTCCCTACCGAGACGGATCTGCTCTCACGGGAGCGGGGTCAGGTTCTCCATCCAGAGGTCAGGTCCCTCAACCTTCACGCTTGGCTTCTGAAAGGTTGAGGTACAAGGATTGGGACCTCCCTGAAGACGTGATGGAGGTGTTGCTTTCGGCCAGATGGCCGGCGACTAAGTCCCTGTACCGTTGCCGTTGGAGAAAGTTCTGCGACTGGTGCAGGGTTCAGAATGTGGATCCTTTTTCATGTGACATTCCTGTGGTTCTGTCTTTTTTGCTTTCGTTGGCCCACAGGGGCCTGCAAGTGGGTAGTGTTAAAGGTTACCTAGCGGCGCTGTCTATATTTAAGCGCTCGTCTGAGGAGTGTTTCTATTTCAAAATTCCTTTAATTTCTCCGTTTCTCAAAGGACTCACTAATGTGTTTCCGCCGTCACCTTTCCAGGTGCCTGGTTGGGATTTGAACCTTGTTCTGAAATTCCTTATGGGTGCTCCGTTTGAGCCTTTACATTCTTGTCCTTTGAGGCTGTTAGCCCTTAAAACTGTGTTTTTAGTTGCGGTCACTTACGCTCGCTGAGTGAGTTGTAGGCACTTTCAGTTAAGCCACCCTTCACTGTGTTTCATAAGGACAGGGTTGTCCTTAGAGCTCGTCCTTCCTTTCTTCCGAAGGTGGTGTCGGAATTTCATTTAAGCCAGAAGGTTGTTGTTCTGGCATTTTATCCTCCTCCACATCCTGGTAAGGAAGAGGAGAGGCTCCATAGGTTGGATCCTAGGAGAGCTTTAAGTTTCTACATTTCACGCATGACCCGGGTCAGAGTGGACGATCAGCTCTTTATTGGTTACGGTGGAAGGCGTTTGGGACAAGCTGTGACTAAGCAGACTTTGTCTAGATGGATTATCTTGGCAATTTCTGAATGTTACCGCCTGGCGGGTAAGGACCCTTCCGGTAGGCTTACGGGCCCATTCTACTAGGGGTATGGCTGCCTCTACTGCCCTCCAGAAGGGTGTTCCTATTTGTAACATCTGTGAAGCAGCCACATAGGCTTCGATCCATACTTTTCTACAAAACTACTCCCTAGATTCTATCCATGGGCAGGATCTGGCCTTTGGCAAGACGGTCCTTTACTCTGCAATTTGATTGGGCATTCTAAATTTCTATATTCTAAATTATTTTTCCCTCCTCCATACGTTGGTACTGCTTTGGGAATATGTCATAGATATGGAATACGTCGGAGGACCCAATCCCCTCGAAGAACAAGTTACTCTCTTACCTAGTAACATTCTTTCGATGGGATGGTCCGACGACATATTCCATATCGCTCCCTTCCTACCTGCCCCGCTTCAGAATTTCTTATGCGATTGCAGCATACGTTTCTGCAAGGCTTTCTGTGGTCATACTGGCAGTGGCTTGGTGCCACACGTTCTGGGGAAAAAAATACAACTGAGGCTACGGCGTCGTGCGTCCTACTTATAACATCCAGTGACGTCAGCTCGACAGAGGCCCTCGAGGACGGCGTATCGACGTCATCGACGCAGGACGCAGACGCCGAAAGAATTTCCAAAGCAGCACAGCTGTGGTGATTACTGTCATAGATATGGAATACGTCATCGGACCATCCCATCGAAAGAACGTTACCAGCTAAGAGAGTAACTTGTTTGTCAGGATGTTCAGGCCATTGGCCTCCCTTACCCATGTTTTCAGCATGAGACAAGACAGTTCCCTCGAGCGTAGCACAGTCTCTGGCTTCTTTAGCATGAGGATTCAGTTCAATCACTAGCATCAGGCATTCTGTGCCTAAGTCTCTTTGCCTATCAAAGTCTCTTCATGCAGAGGGCATGATGCGACAAAACAAACAATAAGTTGTTTTCCTCTTTCAGATTTTCACACGTACAGTTCTTTTCCTCTTTCAGATTTTCACAAGTACTAAATTCAGGTGAACCACTATTCACCCCGTATTACCATCAGCCGGTCTGAGATTATCTTGCACAGTGTTCGTAGGATATTCCTTCTGGGGTGACGCAAGGTTCACCCTGGATTCCCCTCAGTCGGGCTCAGATCGCTTTTAACACAATTCGTCTCTCTCATCCGGGCTCGGACCAATTTCAGTTTACATCAGGTATCGAAGACTTTCAAATGTACATAGGATTTGGCTTGACTCGTTGCAGGACCACTTCGATTTCACAATTTCTTCCCTTTTAACATTTGTCAGCTTTCGGTTGGATGCCTAACAGAGACTTTCGAATGAGCACCCACGTGGTGCCGGACCACTCTGTTTACAGTATCAAATCGTAGCTTCCAAGTTCAATCACTCAACTGCTGTTTTAATTATATTCGCATTGCTTGCCACATACGCTTCACACACTGTTCTTTTCCGTTTTCTCTGTACAATGTTGCCGCTTGCAACCTTGGCTTCAAAACAGGCTGGCCTGGTATCAGTCTCCCCAACTCACCGGCTGTGCTGACTTCACTGGTGCTGCTTTGTTGTAGGAGCCAAGAACTGTACCACGGTGGCAAACAATCCTCCCCATCTTGGCTATTGACGCGGGAGAGCCCAGGTACCTCCGAGACACAATGCAGGTTTCTTCAGCTTTGATTACGGTTCTTAAGTTTCTTATTTTCCAAGGCTCTTGAAAGCAATGGTCTTTCTCTGAAAAGGTCAAGGGCACTTCCCTGTTTGTAACCCTCTTCGGTCGTGCCGTCTTTCTCCTTGTATTAAACTGCAATCTTGGAACTGCTGCTTCATTGTATGCTTTGCCTTGCTCAGAGTGTGCTTCCGTGCTCCGATTTGTATCCGTGTGGGAAAGTGTGATGTAAGTCAGGTGTGTGTAATGATCAGTGATTGACCCTGCCTGACCATGGTATTGGGACATGTCGGGTATTGGGACATGTCGGGTATACTGCTTGGGTGTTGGTCCGTTTTCTCTCACAGTGAGCTGTCTGTGAGCAAGTGTTCATGTTGGAAAAGGGGTTTGGGGGTTGAGTTCCTAAGTATCCTATCTGGTAGGATGGGGTAATGTGTTACAGGGAAGGGGATACAGAGTCTCGCTGTCCGGTGTCCCACTTCCACTCACTGAAGACCCCTCACCCAGGTGATCCCCCCGCACTTGTCCACACCCAGTAACTGGATCCAAAAGCAATGGCTGTGCCCTGGCCACCTGGATGACAGGTCCCCGGGCACTAGCGGGTGGGACACCTTCAGGTTTCTCACAGTGCTTTTGCTCATCCGGTTTGGAGTCAGCTAGACTCGCCTTCTATGCTGTCTGCCCTTCGTGCTTTAAAATGGTGTGCAGTCATAATGTCGACATCAATAATGTCGACAGTCAAAATGTCGACAAATTAATGTCGAAAATCAATAATGTCGACATACAAAAATGTCGACATTTTACATTAATGTCGACATTTTTTCGAAATGTTGTATAAATAAATAAATATATATTTATTGTTGTGTTGTATGTGTTGAGTATGAGGGGTGGGGGGTGGCAGGGGGTATTGGGTGAGAGGGGTTGGGGGGACATCCCCATAGTAAATGATATTCTTTTTATTTATTTGTTTATTTATTTATTGAATAATAAATAAATAAATATATAATTACTATGTGTTGGGAATGAGGGTGGTTGGGGGGGGTGTGGGGGGGTGTCAGGGGGGTGTTGGGTGAGGGGGGGTTGGGGGGGGACCCCCCCATAGTAAATTAGACTCTTTTTGGTTATTTATTTATTGAAAAAATAAATAAATAAATAAATAATTAGATTGTGTTGAGTATGAGGGGTGAGAGGGTGGTTAGGGGGTGTGGTGGGGTGGCAGGGGGGTGTTGGGTGAGGGGGGGTTGGGGGGGGACCCCCCCATAGTAAATGATACTTTTTGTTGGTTATTTATTTATTGAAAAAATAAATAAATAAATATATAAATAATTAGAATGTGTTGCATATGAGGGGTGGGAGGGTGGTGGTGTGGGGTGTGGGGGGGTTGCAGGAGGGTGTTGGGTGAGGTGTTGATAGTGTTAAGGGTTTATAGTCATATTGTCGAAAAAAAAATGTCGACATTTTTTTTTCGACATTATGACTTTTTACATTAAAAGTATAGAATGTCGACATTATTATTTTCGACATTATTTTTTCGACATTTTTGTCTGTCGACATTTTTTTGTCGACATTATGACTATAAACCCTTTAAAATGTGACACCTCTGCTGCATCTGTGTTGGCAGGTTCATTCTTTTTAGGTTCTGTTTTTAATAAGAGAATGTTACTGTTTGGATACGCTTTTAGTCTGTGAGTGCTTGGGAAGGTAGATGGTTAAGGTTTTTGTTAGCCACTGTCTTAAGATGTATGATGTTTATATTATGATTACTGTTGTCATTTTGTACTGTCCACCTTTTATGGCAGTTATGCCAAAATAAAGGGAAAAAAATGACTAAGGCAGGTAAGCCTTATGGATCTTGACTGTTATCCAGCTGGGAGAGTAGAGCGAGAGTAGAGGGGAGTTTGTGTGGACATTGGAAGGACAGGAAAGAGGAGGGGATAGTAGAGCGATTAGAAAGGAGAGAGGAGAGAGTAGAAGCCAACAGGGAGAGGAACAAGAGGGAGTGAACGACCAGGGCAATAGGAACTAGGCAAATGGACTGGCACCAAAGATCTCCCTAAGTCTTATTGCCAGAAAAGGGTCAGGACATGATGTCATCTATGAATACCCTGAGGGAGAGAAATAGAAAAGGCTAAGTCTTTTAAGGCCCCACACTGTAGCATTACCTGTCTAGTAGTCAACCTGTGGTACAGAGACGCCCCGGTTAGGGAACCGGGATATCCGTGGGAGTTGAGAGATGGATGGTCTTTAGTTTACCACAGTTCCACCTGCTGACATCCAACCATCTTTATAAACATTGTTTTCAATAAGAATCCACATTTTATTTTGGCCTCTGTTTTTGGGAACAGTAAGACAAATTCTGTCCCGTTATTTCCACCACTCGCATTCATCTTGAAAGGCGAAGACTCAACGCTGTTGCAGTAGCAGCTTCCATCTGCTGGCCAGAAGGAACGCCTCATGGCTGCAACTGCTAGTGTTGTTGGAGACTGCAGCGTTGAGTCTTTGCCTTTTTATGGTGTAGTTATTGAAACTCAACTAACTGGTGGAATGTGGTTCATGTGTGCGCTTTGATTTGTGCAAAGCCCGAAATCAAAACTTGCACATCATACAAGGCATAACAAAATTGTCACGCATAAGACCATTTTAAAAATGACAAAAGGGGTACATTGGATGATGTGAAAATACTTTTGTCCTGATGAAGCCTGAGTGTTGGAAATAAGTGGAAAGATTTTCTTACGGTACCTGAAACAGTGGCCAGAGTACAATTTGTCGACAGATAATTGTTTTGAGAATGTTATGAAATGATATTTATATCGAATATACCCAATGGGTACAGTGTTTTGGTCTCTGCATCCTGAGCAATCAATTTGATGTAGAATTCACTGCAGATGACTGTTAAACACAGTTTAGGGATCAGAACTGTGAAACATCGCTCCAATCTTTGTTTTATATAAAAAAAAATTCATATAACTTCTGATGGACAGAGTAGGATGTGTACAGTTGTGTATAGGCGCATTATAAATGCCATATCATATCCTAGCATATCATATTAGATTATAACCTTACTAAACCCTTAGAATTATTACAATATATTATCACCTACCCTTCACCCACCCTTTTATATATAACTTAAATCAAACAACCAACTGCCTGTTTTTGTTAAAGAAAAAACTGTAAAGAAAATGTGGTCAAAAACATTTCAAACAGTTTACATTCAAACAAAGAGGTGAGTTCCACCCCAGTTGAAGGGTGTGGGAGATGCAAGCCCCAGTCTCTATCCCTCCTGTATGTGCCATGTTGAATGCATCCAGTACCTCTATCACCCAGTGCCTGATGTACCGCATTTTGGCCCGAGTTCTGTTGCTATCTCTACAGGACTACCTATCCCAGAAGGCTATACAGAGGAGAGGACTTGCCGCATACTAAGGAAAATAAGCAACTTTGCTTAAGAAAGAAGGTCCTCTACACTGGTCCGACAAAGCAGTTTACCTTTAATCACTGACTCGCCACATCTCTGTGTTGCCTGGCAACATCAACAAGACTACATTACGCACTATGCATGAGAAGGGGTTGGGTCTACTAATGGTAATTAAAACTTCCCACTGCTGTGGCCCAAACCCCTGGGCAATGAGAGTGGTGTGTTTGACCCAGAAACATGTGATCAAGATATGATATGGCATTTGATATGATATGGCATTTGTAACGCGCCTATACACAAGGTAACCAATGGGGAGGGAAAGGTAAAAGAGATAAGAGAAGGCAGAGGAATAAAAAACCCTTACAAATCAAACATGATGAGGGGAGTTCAGGTGAGGTCAGTTGGAGCAGATGCGGACCAAGCAATCAGGCGGAGGGAGGACGATGGAGCGGAGCGATTTGGTGATTGTTGTGTAGCGTGTTTCAGGTGAGGTGTTGGTTCTAAGAGAGAGTGATTGAAAGATTGTTGATTTGAATGAGTGTATGATTATTGGAACGTGGGAAGGTTGGTAGTATAGTATAATAACTGAGTCCGAGCAAGGAGAGAGATTGTGGGAGTGGAAGAAGTGTATGAAAGAGGAGTTGAGTAGAGTGGTGAGGAGAGGGAAGAGTAGAGTGGTGTGGAGGGGAGAGTAGAAAGGAAGAGCAGAGAGCAAATGGACAAACGATCGGAGAGGGTGAGAAAGGACAGGAGAGCAGAGGAGATGGTAAGATGAGAGAGAAAGAGAGAGAGAGAGATAGATAGAGAGAGAGAGATTGAGGGAGAGGCTGAACCAGTGTGCCCCAGTGAATTTTGGATGACCACAGTGCCACCTGGAAGAATCTAATTCAGGGAGTAAGTAAACCTTGATGTTCCTGCCTCCCACGCCCTTCCCCTCCATATGGTAACATTGAATGTAAAGACACTTGTGCTGGAACTACTTCTGGCCTGACATTTGAACATCTGACGTCATTGCGGACCTTCCGGACAGTGCCACGTGACCATGACTCACGCGCGGCATGATTACGTGTCTATGAACGCGTTTGCACTTTGTTATATCGTGCTTGTGTGTTTGCATTTTGTATTAGTAAAGGAAGGAGATGTGTTATTTTGTGACTGCCTGTGGATGCTGTGAGCTGGTGATGTCATGTGGAGTATTGCCTGTGAATGTTGGAATGTTTACCCAAGGGTTCCACACTCAGGCAGTCAGAGCTCCCCAGCATGGGTGATGAGAGCCAGTGTTATGTCCTGTCCACTTATGTATATATCTTCTTGTAACTGTGATACAAGTACCTGTAATAAGCCCTTTAAGTAACCATAAGAAGCCTGGAAGTCACTTCGTAACACACTTCACGTTCTGGCCCTTGCTTCGAGGACAGTTCGGAACTGCATTTTCTACTGATCTAGGAACTTTGAAGCTCAAAATGTACCGTTGCACAGCTCCTACACCTATTCTTACTCATTATCCATTCACAATCTTGTACAACGCACATACTTGGAAGAATAGAGCAAAACTGCTATTTATCTTAAAAATGACATCAGCTATTGCCATCCCTCCTCCCCAAGAGCCACCACCACCAGCTGGAGGACCTACACAACAAAAAAAGCCCAGCATTTCCAAAGACCACGAAGAGAACCAAGAAGATGAGGTAGAGGAAGTGCCTGCCTCTAGCACCCAGAGAGAATCATGGGTGTGCTAGTTCTTTACCACTGTTGGGAATGTACCAAAGACTAAAGCTACAAAAGTGAAATGCACTGAGTGTAACTTTGTACTCCGTTGCGGACTACCTGGACATTACTCCTACGGGACCACCTCCATGTGCCGCCACACCAAATACAACTACCGCAATGCTCTCAGAAACATTGTTCCTTTCTTAGCAAGTAGTAGGCCATTTTCCTCAACTAATACTGTAACCACACAGCCTACTTCTGTGAGACACAAAATCCGACCAGCTGCCTTGCAAGCAATAAAAGAGGCTGTTGATCCATATCTTTGGAAGACAACAGTCCTCTGTATATACTGCAACACACCACTCTGCAGGGGGAAACAATTTCGAAGTGCGTTTGAAACTGTAATCAAGGAGCATGAGAAACACTGCCCACTACCTTAGAAGTAACACAGGTGCAACACCTTCCCCTGTCCACCTGCTCCTCTTATTAGTGCTTGGTGCCTCTTCCCTCATTTTCCTTCTCACCTTACGGTCTAACCACCCCTGCAAACATTTTTTTTTCTTTTTTTTTTACATGTTTATTTTAAACCGATTGCACCAATAAGACGATACAGAAATAGGTATGATACTTGAAAACCCCACATCTAAGCAACAAGGTCCGGAATCCCTGAATCCACCCCTCCCACAATTCACTGTCCCTGCTGGTTCAGCGGGGCCGGGATGTCCATCTGTGGTTCACTGCTTTCGAGTAGGACTCATCCAGCCGGCAGGGGCTTGTGTGTCATTGCTGGAAATTTCTGGTCGTAGTCCAGGAGTGGGGGCCAAATTGTCAAGATACACCAAAAGGGGAAGAGAGGTCGACACTCTCCCCCGAACCACAGAAGACGAATGAAGTCAACCCTCCCACCGTGGTTGGCACAGGTACCTGATATAGTGAACAGGACACCACGTGGCAGCCAGTGGGGGAAAGAGGGTTGGGGAGAGGTTGTGGACAGGGTGGGTGATTTTAGGAACACCGGATAGAGGGTTAGGGAAAACCTAGTGTGGTTAGGACTGTGAAAGTAACAGGAAAAATCCCTACACTGCCTAATACCTTGTAACACCCTCAATGGTTGGCACCGTCTCTGACATGCCCTCCTTGCACTCCTTGAAACCTTTACCACATACTTAAGTAATACACCTTGATACATGTACCACATTCATCCTCTAACAGGAACAATGTGCATAGCAAGCAGGATGGAACATACAATCGGGAATGATCCCACTGTGAAAAAACATAACACATGGCCCCAAGGGCTGGCGTAAGCAGCGCTTCCAAACACTGGAAGACAGGAAGAAGAACATGAAAACATCAGCATTTTGACCATTCATCATTCCAACCCAACGTCTTTTCTAAACCAAAACTCTTAATTGCAGCATAGTCTGCCAAAAGCCTGAGAGGAAGGGCCTTGTGCACACGTGCCCACATGCATGAATGTTTACACCTTAATTGCAACTAAATCAGTCTGTCCGCCGTGCAATTGTGCTCCTCAGGAAAGCACAGTCTAGCGAAGTGTAATACTGCCTTCCTCGAACATGGCCCCTCCCAGTGCAAAAGACACCTGTTCATGCGCTCAAACAAATGCCGGGAACAGTTTACACATTTCCACTTATCTTAAATCTGGGAGACTCTGAAGCCCTCCCGGACGCCATATAGTGAGGCTCGTAGCAGCGGCAGCCTTTTCGCTATTGCCCCTCCTGCTGCAACTCTCCGTCGCTTCAGCCGCCGCCGCTTCTCAATACGAGTCCGTAAAGCTCCTTCGTTCCGCCGACATGGGGCTCCGCACACACACAAAATAAGCCACACTTGCCGTGCGCCATGGGCCCTTAATAAGCAGTTACTCATCACAATCAGCTGGCCACACGCGTGCACGGTGGATGACTACACAATCCTCCCAAGTACTGCTGGGAATCGTAGTTTGTTCTCTAATTCCCTATCTATCCAGTCTCTGGCGCCACCAGGGTCCTTGACTTCCACTCCTTGCCTTATTCCTGACACAAATGTCTGTGAACTGGTGTAGGTGGCTCGGTCTGGCTGCCGTCATTTTTTCTGCGATTAAGAGGTCCCACAGTTTAAGCCACCACCAGATCATGGATGGGCCTTCGGCAGAGTTCCAGAAGCGAGCCATCTTAATTTTCCCAGCCAAGAGAAGTTGAGTGAGTAATTTGGCAGTCCTTCCCGATCTCGCGTAGGCCCCGGAAGCTGGAGTGCCCAGCAGTACGACTTCGGGATCCCTGGGAATCAACACCTGGGTTATGGCCTGAATAGCGGAAAGGCATTGGGCTCAGAAGGACTGCACAGTTGGGCAGGACCACCACATATGAAAGTATGTCCCTGTTTGCCCGCACCGGCGCCAGCAAAGTGGGTCAAGAGTCGTTTAAAGTGGTGGAAGCGTAGGGGGGATAGTACCATCACAGGAGCAGCTTGTGGGCACATTCCCGGTCCGGTTCGTGCTGCAGGAGGTGTGGGTTCTGGTCCGTATGTCCACCCATCTTTGATCATCCAAGGGGTGCCCCAAGTCTCCCTCCCACTGCCTCATATATGTGGAACTTGTAGTGAGCATATCTTCCTGGAGCAGTTTATAGAGAGCAGAGATTTTCCCCCAAGTCGGAGGCTCCTTAAGTGTAAATTCCAAGGGGTTCAGGGTATGAGTTGCTGCTAGACGGGTTTGTGGGTGAGAACAACAATGGCACAGTTGTGCGCACAAGAATCTGTCCCTTTCTGTGAGGTGGAAGGCTGCCTGGCATTGTTCGAAGGAGCAGGGTTGGTCATTCTCAAATAGTTGTTCCAAGGATTCTAGTCCCCCGTGATCCAATTTTTGAAGTATAGTGTTTGGGATTCAGGAGAACAGGCCAGGTTGTGAAAGACTGAGGATGAGGGGCCTAGCCCACGTGGGATGCCCTTGTGTTTCAGTGCCCAGTCCCATGTTTTAAGAGTGTGTTTCATGGATGTCAGGGTCCCATTCCAAGTTCGCCGTAATGGGACCGGGATATGTGAGAGAAAGCGAAGGGGAAGGGTGACGCGGGATTGTTCTAGTTCTACCCATTTTGGACGCCCAGAGGTTATGCCCAATCCTGCACTTGTGCTAATTATGCTGCCACCTGGTATTTTCGTAGATTAGGAACTCCTAGGCCTCTCAGTCTGAAGCCACGCATCATGGCTTTCAGGGGGATCCTTGTCTTCCTCCCTTTCCGGATGAACCAGAGCATTTTCCTATGCATACGAAGAAGTGGAGGCAGTGGGATCGTTACGTGTGGGGAAGGAGCAGGCGTATAGAAATTGTGGAAGAACGTTCATTTTGCTATCAGTGATTCTCCTGATGAGCGAGAACTCTTGTGAGGTCAAGCCCTCAAGGTCCCTCTCCAGCCCCGCGAAGAGCAGGAGGAAGTTTACCCTGTATACGTCTCTGGGTTGGGCAGGCATCTGGACCCCTAGGTAAGGAATGGAGTTTTTGTTGCTCCATCGAATCGGGCATAAGGGTTCCTGGGCTTCCCGTTCTCCCGGTTCTAGGCTGATCCCCAGAGCAGTCGATTTCCCAAAGTTAATGCTAAATCCTGCTACCCTCCCAAATCTATGGAGCTCTTTCAGGGCCGCGGTTAAAGAATGGCTAATCTTGGTTATGGATAACAGTATGTTATCGGCGTAGAGCGAGACCTTATGTTGTGCGCAGCTGATGGGCAGACCTTTGATATCCGGGTCTAGCCGAATTCGCTGAGCCATAGGCTCCATTACCAGGGCAAACAGAAGGGGGCAAAGGGGACAACCCTGTCTGGTTCCGCATGATAGTTGGGTCGGGTCGGAAAGCAAGCGGAGGACCCTGAGAAGTGGTTTAGGGGATTGGTAATTTGCTAAGATAAGCTTTTGGAAGTGTGGGCCAAATCGAAATGCCTCTAGAGTCAACCGTAGGGAGGCCCAGTCAACCTTGTCAAAGGCTTTGGACGCGTCCAAGGCCAGCAGCGCCAGCTTATGTGCGTCCTGGGTTGCAATATCTACCAAGTTCAGCGCTCTACGGATACTATCCCCCGTCGACCTATGCAGTATAAAGCCTGTTTGGTCTGGGTCTATTTGGTTGGGCAGGACCTTGGCCAGGCGGTTCACCAAGATTTTCGAATAGATATTATCATCTATGTTTAATAAGGAGATGGGCCGGTAATAGCTATTTTCTTTTGGGTCTTTGTCGGGTTTAAGTAGGAGGATAGTTATGGATTCTTGCATGGATGAGGTGGTGGATCCTGAGGCCCCAAAGGAATTGAAAAGGGCTGTTAATGGGGCTACTAATTGGGGACAGAACACTTTATAAAATCTAGATGTAAACCTGTCTGGGCCTGGGGCTCTCGATTTAAGGGAGTTGATGGCCATTTCAACCTCCACACCTGTGATTGGAGCATCAAAGGCCAGTCTGTCAGGCTCTTTACGATGGGGAAGGGCAGCACCATGTAGGTATCATTGTTGCTCTGTTGGAGTTCGGGGAGACGCTGACATTGTTTCGGAGAAGTGGGTCATCGCCAGTTGAAGTTTATTCTGCTCAGCATAATGGGTCTTGCCTTGCGAGTCGCGCAGGCCCACTATAGTGTTCTTTCTCTTTGCCTTGGTCAGCTTATCCACTAGCAGTTTATTTGCTTTGTTGTTCCTGGCATAGTAACTTTGCTTTGTTTTGGCCAGTAGGTGCGCTGTTTCCTCTGCATAGTGAGCTTCGAGCTTCTTCCGGGCAATTTGTAAGGTGCATTGGGTCTTTGGGGACCAGCCTTGACTCCTATGTCTGGGCTCAGCTTGCCGGACCTCCTCCTCAAGGTTTGTGCGGAGTTCTCATTTGCGTTTGTGGAATGCCGCCCCACGTGTGATTAGCTTCCCCCTTAGTACTGCCTTCATAGCGTCCCATGTGTTGGCCAGGGAAGTGTCTTCAGTTGGATTCTTCCAGAAAAAGTTTTTAATCGCTATAGATTTAGAGACCCTTAAGGACATATCGTTCAGCATGGGGTCATATAGATTCCATCGGCGTCGAGGAGGGGGGTCCGGATCCCAGGCACGCGGGGTCAGTGATACTGAAGTATGTTACTTTCAGCTCTATCGTTGCATTATCGACGAAAGCAGGCACTTGCGTGGAGGCCAGTACGAGATCGATCCGGGAGATGGTCCTGTGTACATGAGAGAAGAAGGAAAAGTCTTTCTCATTGGGGTGGAGCACTCTCTATACGTCTACCACACCTAATGTTCGAAAGAGCCAGAGAAGGCTTACCGCTAGTTTAAAGTCTCTTGGTGCGGGGGAGGAGGGTGATCTGTCTCGTGTGGGGTCTGGGACTCCATTACAGTCTCTCCCTATGACAATCTGGCCTTCAACAAAAGACAAGAGGGTGTCACCCCGAGGTTCATAGAATGCCTCTTGACCTTCATTTGGGGCGTAAGGCCAGGGAATAAAGACCAGGGAATAAAGACCAGGGAATAAAGGCCAGGGAATAAAGACCAGGGAATAAAGACCAGGGAATAAAGACCAGGGAATAAAGACCAGGGAATAAAGACCAGGGAATAAAGACCAGGGAATAAAGACCAGGGAATAAAGACCAGGGAATAAAGACCAGGGAATAAAGACCAGGGAATAAAGACCAGGGAATAAAGACCAGGGAATAAAGACCAGGGAATAAAGACCAGGGAATAAAGACCAGGGAATAAAGACCAGGGAATAAAGACCAGGGAATAAAGACCAGGGAATAAAGACCAGGGAATAAAGACCAGGGAATAAAGACCAGGGAATAAAGACCAGGGAATAAAGTTGTCCAAATATGAAGCCCTTGACCGCTGTATACCGGCCCTCTGGGCATTTTAATGTCTCGATTATTTGCGGCCGCACGTTTCTGGCGAAAAGGACGGCTGTCCCTCCTTTCTTGGTGCCATTAAAAGCTAGGTATTGAAGCGGGAAGTCCCTATTATAAAGGCGTGTGAAATCTGAAGGCGTTGGGTGTGTTTCCTGTAGGAAGGCCTCTGAGCTCTCCATGTACTGAAGCCGTTTTAGGACCGATTTCCATTTGGAGGGCGAGTTCAGGCCTTTGTTGTTTAATGAGATAAATTACAGTTTCTTGTGCGGTGGGGGAGTCTCTTGGGCATTGGTGAATTCTACGTGCAGGGCCTGAGTCGGGAGCATTTCAGTTGCCATTCGGGAGTCTTGCTGTCCTGTCATCGTGGTGCAATCAGGATTTTAACAGAGGCTTCCAACGGGAAGCATTAACAAAAACTTTGTGGGAGGCCGATTTTTCTGTGTCGGCTTGCCCCTTAGCCAACTGGGCTAACATTGTCCGTAAAGCACTCCAAAGGATTTTAGTTGTCATCCTCCTTGGAGTTGGGCATGAGCCACGTGAAGTCTGTATCTCGAGAACAGCTCCCAAGTGTCCTCTTGCCAGCAGGCAATGTCCAGTCTGATCTTAGAATGAGTGCTGGATGCAGAAAGTCAGCGATCAGGGTGGCACCTGCCAAGCTTTTCACAATCTGCTAGACGATAGCGGGGGCTCATCTCCCATTATGCCTTTTTTTAACCTTGGTCCAGGCCCTGCGTTTCTGTTTTGGTATGGGTTCTCTTGGGCTTTCGGTTGATGGGTCAGGAGAGTCTCCCTCCAGCTTTTCGGGAGTGCTTGGGTGTAGGATTGAGTCTGCATCTTCCAAATGTGCGACCGTTCTAGAGGTCCGTTTGTAGGAAAATTGTAGAGACGTGGGAAACAGCCATCAATATCTGACCTGTTGGTCTCGAAGGAATAAAGTCAATGGCCGCAGGGCTCGACGTTTCTGAATTGTCGCCATCGCTAGATCTTGGAAGATCTGGCTGGGGGCCCTTTGAAACGTTAGGTCATCTTGGGAACTACTTATTACCATAATAGCCTCCTTGGTCGTGAAAAATAGGATCCGGGTGATGACATCTGGGGGAGAGTCAGAGTCCACCCCTCGCCAGCGCCAAAGTGTATTGGTTTGATCCACTAGGAGTTGGGGTTTGTCGAGTTGCGGCAAGAGGGATTGAAAAAGATCACTAATATATTCTGCTAGGCTCCGATCTGGGACCGAGGAGGGGACCCCTCGGATCCGTAGATTGTTCCGTCAGACTCTATTTTCAAGATCCTCTTGCTTATGTTCCAAGATCTCATTTTTATTGAGTAGGGATGGGACGCATGTTGTAGCTCCAGCAGAGTCGCAGAGTGTTCCTGGGTTAGGTCCTCTATTTCCTCAACTCTCTGTTCCCCCTCCACAAGTCTTTGCTCGTCTGTACCAGCTTGGTGGGCAGCTCCGTCATGCACGACGGAAATTCTGATTTAATGTCTAGCATAAAGGCTTGTATGTCGCCCTTCGTGGCCAACGAGTTTGCACCCTCAGAGGGAGGTTGTAGCAGAGATTTCGGCATCTCTGATTTTTTCCCCTTATCTGAATGGAGTATCATGATGGCGATGTCTGCGTTTTTCGCTGCCTTGGGATGTTTGGCCATTATTGTTGGGGTTCGGGCAATTTTGCTATGCTGTTCCTGCAGTATGGCACTCAGAAAGGATGTGGTAGTCTTTGCAAGGATGGCTGGATCGCAGTTGGGTTGAAATGGATGCTGGTGTCTTGGGCTCAGTCCACAATTGCCGGTGCACAATGTTTCCTCTACCCGGTGCAAGGATAGGCCTGACTTAGCAGAGGAAGGGCCGTCGCTGTGTTTGTGTTGAGAGAGGCCAGATCCAGTAGGGGATTGTTGAGGTGCAATGTCCTGTTCCTGAGACCCTCCTCTGCTCAGAGCGTCAAGAGCAGCTCCGAGGTTGGTCACCCCCTCCAGTTCAAGTGGAGCCAGAGTTGTTGTCGGGCCTGTGTGAAGAATGGATTGCTGAAGTGTGGGCCGGATGGCTAGCCATGGCAGTGAAGGCCTGGCTGGAC
Source organism: Ambystoma mexicanum (assembly GCF_040938575.1). Taxonomy (NCBI): domain Eukaryota; kingdom Metazoa; phylum Chordata; class Amphibia; order Caudata; family Ambystomatidae; genus Ambystoma; species Ambystoma mexicanum. The sequence continues at coordinate 42,127,344 of NC_090923.1, read as the reverse complement.
ATCTCAAGAGGGAGGCACGTTTCACTGTATCAGGTGGGGTGCAGTCCAGCGCCACCTTTGTGATAAGCTGGTTGCCCTTAGCCCGTGGCAATTTGGTTGGTGCCTGACTTCTTTAGGCGGGAGGGTGGTCCCTTAGGGCTCACCGGCAGTGCTTGTTTGTACTGGCATGGAACTGGTCCAGAGGGTCTGCAGCGAATACTCATCAGGGATCCGTAAAGCATTTGCGGTGCAAAATAAGATTTTCCCGGGGGCAGCCAGTGTCACGTTAGTAGATGGTCTCCTCTCTGCGACCACACGTGTCTGGGCTTTGTTAGTAATTAGGCTTAGTTTCCTCCACCTATGGTACCAGCTTGTGTATGGATCCGCTGTAAGCGTGTGAAGGGAACCCCCACCTGCAGCCTGCAGATATCTGTGGCTTCATGCAGTTGGGGGTACCCCAGTTGGTTGTAACTGCATTGTTGCGGGGAAGGGCTGGCCTGGCCTCATGTCATTGGTGTTTCTCAGACCTCGTGGATGTTATTGCGTTGGCAATCTAAGGCGGGCGTGCAGGAAAACCTCTCATGCAGCGCTGGGGGCCTGAAGTTCCGCTTTTCGCCTTGTAATCCGGTGGCAGGGTGTGAAGAGACCACCGCCGGGCGGCCCCAGCTGAGGAAGAATGCGGGTCCCGCACCGACTCTAAAACGCTAGTTCACGCTGCACTGCCTCCCTAACGGGAAGATGTTATTGGCCTCAGGTTCGATCCTGCTGGATTAATGGTCAGGCACCTTCAGTTTCCAGCCTCAAAGATCCGTAGATCGGGCGTGTTGAGGCGCAAGGAGCAGTTCGCTTGGTGGGTGCGGGGCCCAGTCCCACCCACTTCACCTACTATACATGAGGCTGGGAGGGCAATGTTGGGATCGCTGGTGGTGGCTCGCCGGGGCTGCAGGAATTATCATGCCGGGCCGCGACAACATCGTCTGTCAGCGGTCCGGCACAAGCCAATAGATTCCTCCCTCACGGGTGCCTCTGCCTGGAAGTTTGGGGCACTTGGGAGCCTTTATGCAGGGACCAGAGGCAACAGAGGGGTGGTCAGGGCCGGCCGTGATGGCAGATGGCACAGCGAAGGCAGGCAAGGGACCCCCAGGGGTTCGTTAAGCTGTTGTAGGTGGGCACGGGGGGGGCCCTTTATTAACTCCTCACACGGACAGGATCCACCATCTTGGAAGCAACCGAGTCTGGGCGCGCTCTCAATCGGCCTCAATCTGGGGCTGGTGGCTCTGTGATGGCTCAAACCATTGCAATCCGTCCCGCAGACACTTCGGGGTTCAGTAGTTGAGCTTGTGAGTGATTCTGTTGGCAGGGACAGCATTATAGCTTTCATATGAACGGGCTTCTGCGGAAGCCATCAGTGGAGCAGCCACATCGCTGGTGCTCCAGGCCACGCCCCCCTCCGCCAAACATTTTCTTTTTAAAAAACAACAAAAGAAATTTTCTTTTAGGAACCACCTTTCACAGTTAAAAAAAAGTTGCAAATAAATCTTATAGTCTCCATCTATTTTACATTTCTCAGCAAAGTACATAGACTCAATACATTTTTCCAACATTTCCATTAGCATTTTGTGTTATGCTATTGGGAATAATGTGGCGTTCATCCCCCGTTCTAGGTACTGAAACAGGGGATAACAGGCTGGCAGCCCAAGTAACCGGCTCAAGTGAAGTGTGTCTGTGTGCGCCCTGACGCCTGTGCGTTTCGGCATGTTATAAATAAATAAATAACGAGGGCTCCAGACCATTGTCCTCCATTGCAACCCCTGCAATGAGGGAATAAGCCCTTTGGCACCCCTGGTTCCCGAAAGCGGGAACCCGGGGTGCTAAAAAATAGATTTTTCTTCGTACAGCGGGACGCCGTAGGAAGGAAAATCCTTTTCCAAAATGGCCAACATGGAAAGGGAAGGTGGGGCTCCATACAGAGCCCCTCTTCCCTTTCCATGGCAGCCTGCAGAAGACGAAGATAGAACCCTGTGACCATATTACCACAAGCTAATTTTTTTCCCCCTTCAAACCTATCCCACTTTCGAATAACTTTACCACATGGGTGACATGGCCCCTTTTAATCCCATTTTTCGTCCCTCACGGTCATGGCCAATAGCCAGATTGTCTGGGTCATGACAGTGTACCATGACCCACACATTCTGGCCACTGCCTATGGCCACAGGCTATACCTCAGTCACCAAAGGTATATCACTATGGTTTATACCTACATTATTACACTTGTCAAAAAATAAAACACTGGCACAATTGCAAAACCATGCTTTAAGATCCTTGCCAATGCTCCGTACATGAGTTTGCCTGAAATCAGCCCATGTTTTATTTGATCAAAAGTGTCAACATGTTTGCACATAACAATAGTCATATATCTTAGTCCCCACTTGACAATATCCATTCAGAATTTGCACAAACATTGAAGGTTAGGTATATAATGTTTCTGAAAACATTTGTCCACATTCGTCAAACGGCAACAAAGTTATAAGTCATCTAAAAATGTTGAGACCCTTGTCTAATTTAGCCCCCTCATGACAAAATCCCATCAAAATCATGTATATCTAGATTTAAAATCCTTTTGCAAACTTTTGAGTAGATTCGTCAAATGGCACCACATTTATAAGCCTTTACAATATTTTGGGACCCTCCCCTCTAAATTTGTTCCCTCTTGACAAAATAGCTCCACGCTTTCCATACCCATTCACAATCAGGTCTAGAAAGACATTCCAAAATTTCATGCAGTTTCATTGAGTGGCGCCAACGTTATACGCCATTCAAGAACTGCTTTTCACCAACCCTGGAATGCAGAAATAGGCACAGATGTCCCCTGAACATCTGAAATGTTCGCTGATACCACAGGACTGCCCCCCCCGAACATCTGGATTGTTCGCGAACTTCAGTTATGAAGATCACCAATTGTTTGGCTTCGTATGGCCATGTCCCATCCCATCCTCATCACCCCTCACTTCCCCAGAGATTGTTTGACAAGTGAAATATTGTGTGTTTTTTATATGTTTACCGCGATGTCCGTGGACACCGGCAGATGTCCGCGAATCCTACATGATTGGCGGTTCCAAAAATCTGACACACTTCACGCTTTTCACCATCGAATCAGGGGCCGCGTCCGATGTCCGCGGACATCACGTCACCCTCTAAGCTAATCGTTGCCTGTCCGCAGAGCGAACAGGAAAATGCCTGTTTTAAAAAAAATCTACTGAGCGTATTTTCACCAAATTTACAAAACCACGCTTTCGGGACCAAGCCGCCGATCCTGCCGTAGATTTGGTGAAAATCCGTCCAGCGGTTTGGGCTGTAGGCATGAGCAAAGTTTATTTCCATTCGGTTTATGGGGGGAAAAAAGCATTTTGGGACTCCCCCTATAGCTTTGCCCCCCACTTGATGAAACTTCACCAAACTTGCCAACAATTTAGAGCGGGACATATACTTTTTTCTGCAAATTTTGGTGATGATTCGTCCAGGGGGAGCGAAGTTATAAGCTGCCCAAAAAGTGTTCTTCCTATGGGTTTAGCAACTTAACCATAACTACATGGCCACTACCGCATGCTGTGTAATATGTAAATAAAATATGGTTCTTGATTGCTAATACTTAACTGTGATTTTCATCTTCTAGTATGTTCTAAAGGCCTAATAAATTACTGTATTTTTGTACATTGCTTGTCTAATTTGAATTATTGGTATTGCCTGGGTGGAGTCTCTGTAGCCCTAGACCACTCTCGAACATTCCTAAGACTGAGCCTTGACTGCTCTTCTACACTACCTTCATTGGTTTTGGCTAACCTCTATGTCATCCCTGTTCACCATAACTAGTGTGGCCCCTGTGAGAAACCTGGAGGTGTCTCACCCGCTAGTCACTGGGGATCTCTCATCCAGGTGCCAGGGCACAGCCATTGCTTTTGGATCCAGTTCCTGTGGGTGGACCAGTGCGGGAGAAACACCTGGGTGAGGGGTCTTCGGGAGTGGGAAAGGGACACCGGATGGCGAGATGCGGAATCCCCTTCCCTGTAACACTTTTTACCCCAGGATACTTGGGAACTCAAGCTCCCCCCTGCAACCTCTGTCATGATGCCTACCTCCAAGGAGCCAGGTCCGACCCAGCAACCCCAGAGGCAGGCATCATTTCCCCCAGGGGAGTACCAGCGGGGCCAAGCAGGGGCCCTTTGGCCTCAGTCCTGGCGCCTTAGGCGCCAGGCTCATGTTGGACCTCTGTCCTGGCGCCTTAGGCACCAGGCTCATAAAGCTAGACATGTGTTCAAGTGTTTTAATGTGCACTTACCTGATGCAGACCATGCTGCCACATCCAGGCCCTCTTGAGGCCTGAATAGGAACTACTTTTTTAACTGTGGGACTACTTTCCACCCGGGTGTGGTCGGGGAAGGATACATAGCTGATCGGAGGAAGGATACACACTTGGAACTTCTTCCAAAGCAATTTAAACCACACCTGATCAGCAACTCACGCTTCGCGTTGTTCTGCTCCTCGCAGCTGGACGCTCACCGTGTCAGCTCCTGCATCTGGACTTCAGCCACGCCTGTCAGCATCCTGGGTCACCTGCAAAGGGAGACAAGAGACCTACCAGCTAATCTGCACCACGGAGACATCACCGACTGCCTGAAAGGGAAGACATTTTTAAAAGCATTTTGTTACGATCGCTGCAGCGCTGCATTTCACTCACCTTTCCTGGGTTCCTCCATATTCAGCAGCGATCATCCGGATACACAGCCACTTCCCAGAACCTAGAGAAAAAGACAAGAATAAGGGGTGAGAGAAGGAAGGGAATAGGAAAAGCTCAGTGTCCTTCTAAGACTTACCTGTTGGGTCATTCCCATTTCATTTCGGGTCTTGCTGCTTCTAAGCAGGACCCCGGCCCCTATGGAGAAAAAAGCCAAAGACATTAGATGAGCGTATGCAAAAACATTACCTGAGCGCTCATCTAGGACTTACCAGATCTTTACTGGAACTGCACATTTCACTTCGGGTCGGCGCCATATCTCCGGCATTCCGAACCCTGGCCCCTATGGGGAAAAGACATCAACATCAGCGCTTTGTTGCAAGAAGTCTCCAAAAGAATCTTCATTCATCACCTGAAAAAAGACAATGAACATTATTATTTAAAGCTTGAACTTTTGAACTTGCAACAGAACTTTTACAGCGCCTTACCAGTATAATCAAGCTTACCTGAACTCCCATCCAACCTCAATCCAGTGAAGTAACTGGGTTCAACGCGCCCCTGCGTCAGAAGCAGGATGGAGAGCTCGTCCTTTCAGACCCTAAGGTGAGACTTCACAGGGAATCGTGGAAGGGTATCGTGGAGGGTTGGAAGAGAGTGGGAGGCTTGAGCATAACTCAGTCAGTAGGTAATACTCCCTTTTCACGCACAGGGGAATATTCCTGCGAGCCGTAGAAGCCAGAGTAGAGGGCCCTTCCTGTCCATCTTCAGAGTCCTGCGCTTCACCATTGAAGAAGCATCAGCACTCGAAGCCAGACCTGCGCCTCCGTGGGAATCAGGTGAGCGTTACAACGTCCCCTTCACAACACAAATACGTTCTTATGGACAGCTCGCTATGAGAGAAAACAGGCTAACACCCGAGCTGTATACCTGACATGTCCCAATATGATGGGCAGCGTCAGGCAATTACTGACCATCTTACACACCTGACTTCCATTTCATTTCCCCACACGGAGAAAAGGCGGAGCATGAGAGCACACTTTGAGCGAGGCAAAGCACACAAGGAAGCAGTAGTTCCAAGATGGCAGTTTCAATATAAGGCTACAGACGTCAAAACAGAAGGGGATCGCAAGGAGGGAAGTGCCTTTGACCTTTTCGACGAGGGGCCGCTACTTTCAGGAAACCTCGAATAGGAAGCGTAAGACCAGAAAACAAGGCTGAAGAATCCTGCATTGTGTTCGAGGTACCCAGGGCTCTCCTTGTCATGACCCATAGAACTTGCCCCTTCTGGACTTCCTGGTCCTTATTGCGACGAGGCTTGTATTCTTTGTTACTCCCAACATGGCCGCGCCAAGCCACTTGCCTCGCATCAGCCTTCACGTCATACACGGCACGTTCTATAAATTGGCCACGCCTCCGCGGCCCCTCGCGTCTCAACGCTATCATTAGGTAGTGACTTGATATGTGTGTGCTGTTCGGCGAATCCACTATTCCTAGTTCCTGGTTCCTTCTTCGTTCCTCTCACCCCTTCCCTCTAATCTGCTCCCGGAATCCTCATTCCTAGCGACCGCTACCTTTTTCCTGGACCTCCTGGAACAGCGGCCTTCCCGGAACTCTGAACGCGCTCTGCAGCCGGACGAGACTCGAGCGAGCCTATACAAGACCCGATCGGTCCACAAGAGGAATCCTCCCGCGGAACAGAGCAAGAAGCGATCCCAGGTGAGACGGGGGGAGATTTACGACAGTTTGAGACGCCAAACGACCGACACTGATACTGCTATGGAGAAAGCAGCCCAGGACCTTATGCATGACAGCAAGAGCTCACAACTGAAGTACAGAACTTAAAGGCTGAGAATGATGTGTTAAGGCAGCTTGTTTTGTCTCGCGACCCCGCTAACAAGGACAGTGTGTTACTGGGTGGAGTGGTAGACAAATATGATGGATCGGCAAAATCCTTACATGGATTCCTGGATTCCTGCTTGGTGCATTTTACTTTTAATCCCTATTATTTTTCAACTTCTAGGGGCGAAGGTGGGTTTCATAATCTCACACCTCACAGGGAACGCCTTGACCTGGGCCACTCCCTTAGTCAACTCAGGGGATGCCCTCCTGGATGATTATGATGGATTCATTCAGGCACTCAAGACTATGTTCGACCGCCCAGAACAGGTTTTTAGTGTTCAGGAACGGTTACTTGATTTCCAACAGGGTACTCAGGATATGCTAACGTACGTTACTAGATTTAAACAACTGGCCAAGGAAGCGGATTGGTCCTCAGAAGCAAGTTTCACTCTACTTCGCAGGGGTCTAAACGAGAACATTAAGGATGAATTAGCCAGGGTGGCTCGTCCTAGTTCATTCCTGGCTCTTATTGGGTCTAGCCATACAAATAGACTTCCGAATCCAGGAAAGAAAGGCTGAAAGAAGAAAGACCAAGACACCCTTTCAAAAGAATTCCCTTGAGACCTCTGTTAAAACAGATTCTGCCCCAACCCCTGACATAGATCCGGAACCCATGCGCATAGGAGCCTTCCGTGGGCCTATTTCCCCTCAAGAAAGGATGAGAAGGATCCACACAGGCCTGTGCATGTATTGTGCCTCGGATAAACACCTTGTTAGAGAATGCCCTCTAGCCCCTCCACGGCGTTCGGGAAACACCAGCTCCCGATCCTAGATGGAACAAGGTGTCGGGAGAGAGATGTTTGCTCCACATCAATTCCATCCTTGAACTCTCCTGGGCAAAACTGTTTGGTGATACTACAGGCCTTCCTGTCGCCCTCCAAAGACAAGACCTATCTCATTCTGGCCTTGGTGGACTGCAGAGCTATGGGAATTTTCATTGATCAAGACTGGGTTGTTAGTCATCATATTCCGTACTAGACACGAAACGCCATGCAGCCGGTGGAAGCAGTTGACGGAAGACCCCTCTCTTCAGGACCCATAAGCCTGCAGACTAAAGAGATCCAACTTTCCATAAACCATCATCAAGAGCAGATTACATTCGACATCATTAAGTCAGCCCATTACCCCGTGGTTTTGGGTATGCCCTGGTTACAAAAGCACAATCCGTATATCGATTGGACTGCAAGATCATTATTCCTGGGCTCAGAGTTCTGTATGTCCCACTGTCAATCCCTGGATCCCTCCTCGATAACTCCTAAAGAACCACCAAGAGACCAAGAAACACCACTCATGGTTTCCAGTATCATACAAGTTCCAGAGGCCTATCAGGGATATGCTGATGTATTTTCTACTGCCATAGTCCAAGCCTTACCCCCTCACAGGCCCGAAGACTGTGCCATAGATACAGATCCCTCAGCTGTAATTCCCTTCGGCAGAATGTTCATTCTTTCTGAACCTGAAAAAAGTCCCTTCGGGAATACCTAGACACCAATCTTGAAAACGGCACCATAAGACCCTCGAAATCTCCAGCGGGTGCTTCGTTGTTCTTCGTTCCCAAGAAGGATACCAAGGAACTCAGACCGTGCCTCGACTATCGAGGCTTAAATCAATGCACCCTCAAAGATTGGTACCCATTGCCCCTGATCTCGGATATCCTGGAAGCTGTGAGAAGCGCCGTAATATTCACCAAGTTGGATCTCCGGGGTGCCTACCACTTAATCCGTGTCCGGGAAGGAGACGAATGGAAAACAGCCTTTAGAACACCCTTTGGTCACTATGAATACCTAGTCATGCCCTTTGGACTAGCCAATGCTCCCGCAGTCTTTCAGCGTTTTATGGATAGGGTGTTTTCTGATATGTTGTTCCTCTTCGTCATTGTCTATCTTGATGACATATTGATTTTTTCCAAGGATCCTCTAAACATGAAGAACATGTAAAGGCAGTACTACAACGACTTCGTGAACACAAACTGTTAGCCTAACCCGAAAAATGCTTGTTTCACGTTACTTCTGTTCACTACCTAGGATTCATCCTTAGCCCAGAAGGAATTGGTATGGACCCTTCAAAGGTAAAGGCCATACTGGCTTGGCCCGCTCCCACATCTGTGAAACAAGTTCAATCCTTCCTGGGGCTCGCCAACTTCTACCGGAAGTTTATTTCTACCTTTTCCGAGATCGTTCAACCGATCGTTGCTATATTGAAGAAAGACACCTCCTTTATCTGGTCTACGCCGCAAGATAAAGCATTCCAACGATTGAAGACAGAGTTCACGCAAGCCCCCATCCTGACCCAGCCCGACATAAATCACCCATTCCTAGTGGAAACGGATGCCTCTAACTACGCCATAGGGGCGGTCTTGAAACAGGAACTTGAGGATGGACTGGAACACCCCATTGCTTACCTTTCACAAACCCTGACTCCCAGCGAGACACACTATTCCGTCCTGGAGAAGGAACTGTTGGCCATCCGCCAAGCCTTCACTGAATGGCGACACCGACTTCTGGGTGCTAGATATCCAGTTCAGGTCCGCACAGACCATCGGAATCTCCAAATTCTACAGTCGTTGGAGTGCAGGAACGGTCATCAGGCGCGTTGGCCTACTTCTTAGACCAGTACCAATCCCAAATCACTCATGTTCCTGGATCACAAAACATGATTGCTGACGCCTTATCTCGACGTCCTGACTACGTAGTCACTGAGGACAAGGCCTATCCTAAGATGTTTCCCCACACTATCTTTGTAGCTCAAGCAATCAACCTCCTGGAAGAAATGCGAGTGCAAACCCAGTCCTCTGACCTCTGGAAGGATATTTCAAGGAAGAATCCATGGAATCTAAGAGTTAAGGAAGAATATCTATTCAAGGACAATGCACTGGTTATTCCTATACAGATATTACAACAAAGGATAATAAACCTCTGCCATGATACCCTTCACTCCGGTCATCGTGGTATAACTAACACCCTCTGTTTTATACAAAGACAGTTTTGGTGGCCTCGAATGAAGACCGACGTACAACAGTACGTCAAGGCTTGTGCTATCTGCAGTCAAAACAAATATGATAACAAGAGACCGGGGGGTCTTCTACTGCAACCATCACTGCCAACAAGACCATGAGAGTTTATTGCTACAGACTTCATTGTGGAATTACCACCTTCCCGAGGATACACGACCATCATGGTAACCATAGACTTGTTCACTCATATGGCTCATTTTACACCTTTGTATAAACTACCATCCTCCTCAGAACTTGCTGGAATCTTCCTGGAACATATTTTCCGTCTTCATGGACTTCCTTCCAAGGTCATATCGGACTGATGACCTCAATACGTCTCACAATTCTGGAAACATCTGTGTCGTATTCTAGGGATCCAATGCGCTCTCTCATCAGGTTATCACCCACAAACCAACGGAGCTACGGAACGTGTAAATCAAACTCTGGAGCAATATCTTCGTTGTTTTGCCACCAAGGTTCAGGATGACTGGTCTCTCCTCATACCCCTGGCCGAGTTTGCCTACAACAATTCCGATCACTCAGCACTCAAGGTCAGCCCTTTCTATTGCAGTCAAGGTTTTCACCCGTCCGTTTTACCTTCTGTTCTTTCACATCCCACTCCAGTACCTACTCTCGACTCATGGATACAGACTCTCATCAACATACACAAGGAAGCCAAGTAACAATTGAAAGAGGCCCAAACACGCACCAAGCTTTATGCGGATTCCAAAAGAAGACCAGCGCCTTCTTATTCTGTTGGTGATCAAGTCTGGTTGTCCTCGAAACTAGTACCGCGACATCTACGGCCAAACAAATTGGCCCCTCGGTACTATGGACCATTTTCCATAAAGGAAATCATCAATCCGGTCTCATTCCGACTCAAGCTACCTGATTCCTGGAAGAAAATACACCCAGTCTTTCACACTTCCCTATTGAAACCTTACATCCAATCCACCCGAAAATCCTAGAGACCCAGTCCTGTTGTTGTGGACGATCAGCTGGAATATGAAGTGTCCAGAATATGCGATTCCAGGTATAAATGGGGTCGACTTCAATACCTGGTTTAATGGAAGGGATATCCTCCTAGCGAGAGAACCTGGGAACCAGTTTCTAACTTAAATACCCCTCGATTGCTTAGAAGATTCCATCTCATCACCCCTGGTGGAACAGGTCTTCGGAGGAGGCATGCTGTCATGACCCATAGAACTTGCCCCTTCTGGACTTCCTGGTCCTTATCGCGACGAGGCTTGTATTCATTTACTCCCAACATGGCCACGCCAAGCGCACCAGCCTTCATGTCGCACACGGCATCTTCTATAAATTGTCCACGGCCCTGCGCCTCTAACGCTATCATTAGGTAGTGACTTGACGTGTGTGTGCTGTTCGGCGAATCCACTATTCCTAGTTCCTGGTTCCTTCTTCCTTCCTTTCACCCCTTTCCTCTAATCTGCTCCCGGAATCCTCATTCCTAGCGACCGCTGCCTTTTTCATGGACATCCTGGAACAGCGGCCTTCCCGGAACTCTGAATGCACTCTGCAGCCGGACGAGACTCGAGCGAGCCTATACAAGACCCGATCCGTCCACAAGAGGAATCCTCCCGCGGAACACAGCTAGAAGCGATTCCCAGGTGAGACGGGGAGATTTACGACACTACTGCATCGACAATCAAGGCAGGGAGAATCACCTGCGGTTGGTACTGTCCTTGGCTCCTACAACAAAGCAGTGAAAACAAACACAGCCGGTGAGTTGTGGAGGCGGATACAAGACTGGTTTGTGTTGAAGCCAAGGTTGCAAGTAGCAACATTGTATGGTGAACGCTGAAGCGAACAGTGTATGAACTGCATGTGATAACCAACATGAGTAAAATGTGACAACGGAGGAGTTATTGAACTTTGAAACCAAGATACAATACCTTAGAGTGGTCCGGCACTGCATGCATACTCATTCAAAGGTCTCTGTAAGGTATCCAAATGAGAGGTGGCAAAAGCGAAAGCGTATTAAAAGATTGTGAATCAACGTGGTCCTGCAACGGGTTAAGCAAAATTCTGTGCACAATCAAAATTCTGCATTGCTAATAGAGTAAAGAAAGTTGATGACAAAGTAGATAAAGTTGGCCTGAGCCCGAACGAGGGAGATCAGCTGAGAACTTTTGGATAAAGCAAGTTTGTGTTAAAGTAAATTAAAATTGGTCTGAGCCCGGCGGAGGGAGACTGATTGAACATTGTGTTGGAACGGATCTGACCAAGGCGGAGGGGGTTCCGGGGTGGACCGTGAATCACCTGAGAAATTGAATACATGAAAGTCCTACAAGCATTGTGTTGAAGTGGATCTGAGCCTGGCTAAGGGGGATCCGAGGAGAATAGTGATTCACCTTAGAAATTGAGTGCCTGTGAAATCCTGATAGAAAAATAACGTATTGTTTATCGCAAAGAAGAGACGTGGGCACGGAAGGCCCTGATGCTAATGTTTGAACTGCACCTACCTGCTAGAGAAGCCAGAGACTGTGCTAAACTCATTGGCATCTCCTTGTCCCGTGCTGAAAATTTGGGGACGGAAGGCCAACGGCCTGAATATCCTGACATATCATTTCTTGGACATTTCTTTCTTTTACTTAGCATTGTTTCCCACACTATCTGTAATTAGAAGTAAAGATTGGCAATAATTTTCTTTTATTTTTTTTAGTATAGGCCCTTTTATTTTGACAGGACATCACTAGGACTGCGTTGTTATTATTTCATGGTCGTAGCTTGCTCCTATCTTTAGATTTAGGATTAGATGGGCGTTGTCCAAATCTTATATAGTTTTTTTTTTTCTACAAAGTTCAATAAACACCTTTGAAATGTGGTTAGTTGTCTGTCTTACTGTTGATACCATGCCTTCCTTACACGGCATCCTCACTTTTTCACTGGAATCCTCCAGGTGGCCAGGGAAAGGCCATATCTATTGGATCCTGGCCCTGGGGGTGGATATGCAATGGAGGATCACCTGGGTAGAGGGGCCTTGGGGAATGGAAGGAGGATGTCTTTAGGTGAGACACAGTATACCCCATTTCCATTCCACGATTAACCCTCAGTCCATGAGGTCTTTATATGGTATTGTGAAAACCCTCCCTTCCTTCTTTGCCAAGCAAACCTCAAGTAATGCATCCCTATAAAGGATCAGGAAAAAGAACAAGACGGGGAACAACATCTTCTCCCATGGGCGGAACAGACCTACATCCACCTCCTACGGGTAGATCAAGAAATTGAAAAAAATACATCCTACCCTTCCACAACCTTCATAGGTTATTACCACTCTTCCCGCTCTGGTACACATTTCACATATATCCCGTTTAGGCTCCTTTAAGACTGGGACGAGGAAGAGGCAACTCGGAGGAATGCACACTTTCCCCCTGAACCACATGTTAAGCCACGGTTCCGTGGAACGTGCTGGAGAGGAGAAGCTAGTGAAAAGGACGCCGGTTGCTGCAGGACAGCGGGAAGGACGCTGAGGTTGGAGAGTCCTGGTGCGCTTCGAGCTGTGTCTCCCCAACTGGAGCTGGGGGACACGGGTACTTCCACTTCAATGCAGGAGGCTTCACATACATCAGGAAGAGGTGAGAGTGGCTCTCCGACGTGCCCAATGCGAGACGGTGGAGCGAGTGGAAGCAGAAGAGGGTCGCGCAATCACCCATAGGAGCTTCCGCATACCTTGATTGACGAGGAGATAGCACTCGTATCGGGGCGCTCCAGGGGCTTAATCTGGGCCAAAGAAAATGCCTATAATGAATGGGTCTGGAGGCCCTGAAGGACATTACGTGTCAAGAGAATTACCAAGTATTTAATACGGAACTAAGGAAAAGTAATGTACAAGTGAAAGGAAAATATCAAACGAATGGAGAGAAAGTGATGTCTATTCACGATCAGAATGGAATTAAGGAAAAAGCCTTTATGAACATTATGAGGATGAAAAGCCAAGTGAAAACCAGTAATGAGAATTGGCGAAGCTGTGAAAGGCAAATAAGAAGCACTACTGGGCAGTGTGAAAGCAACGTGATGATAAAGAGTAAAGTGAAGGGATTTGTGTGAAAGGCACGTGTTGGCAGAGGCAAGAGACTGCCAAGAAAAAACCAAAGTGCAAATGGAATGGTGTCAAAAGTGCAGAAAATAAACATATGGTGGCAAAGTAGTCCAAGGAGAACCAATGAACAATATAAAGTGCCATGGGTTATTGGTTGCGTGACATGTGATGGGTGGACCGTGTGGTCCGACAACTGCGCCTAGACCGAGTGACCCCTACTTGGAGTGAGTCAAGAAAAACCAAGGAGATTGAAGTTGTTTTGTTTTGGTTCATCAGTCTGGTAGTGACTAAAAGAGAAAGAAGATTCAAGTGAATGGTGAGGAAGTGTGGCATGTATCAATAGATAATTGACAAAGCCAACCGTTTTGGCTTTTGTATAGGTATTTGCAGACATTCAGCTACCACTACCATCCTATGCTTGCTGAATTCACCAATGTTCCAGCTGCTGTGATCTTATGGCATCTAACACTTTTTACTAATATCAAGCCAAAGACGCTTCCTTGCACCCTTTCTTGTTTTGTTTCTAGTGTGAGGATCAGCTTAGAATGTTTGGACACAAGGACATCTTTTAAGTTACTGCCTACTTGACCCAGAACGATCCTTAGTTTTAATTTTTAGGTAGGGAACTTCCTCAGCAGAATAGGGCTAGAGAGACAGGCTTCCTCCTAAGGAGTACCATTCGTACTAAAAGCTAACAAGGTTGAGTTAGTTGTGAATTGTGTTGAACTTTGGGAAGGGAACCCTGAGGTTGTTTGGAACTTTGTTGAACTTGCAGAAGGGAGCTCCAACATCTTTGTGTGGAACTGTTTTGAGCCTAAGGAAGAAGCTGCTGGAAACCTACCACAAGCTTGAAGAGTCTGATAACTTTACTTTGAACGCTGGTTCTTTGGTTGCTGACATCCCTACACATTGCTTTCAGACAGACTTTTAAGTTGAACTTTATGACACAGACTATCCTTAGTTTGTTTGGGTAGGGAAATCCCACCTTAGCATAGGGAAAGTTAGGCTTTACTCCATCCTGACATTTGATAAAATAAAAGCTCTATTTTAGAAATGTGAATCTGTTGTCTGTGTCTGTCTTCATGATGCCTTTACACCCCCTCAAGTCTTACCCCAATGCCCCTTCCCGGCTGACTTCTGAAATCCATCTCAACACCAGTCTCACGTTGGCACTTAAGCTATTCAGGACAATGTTTTTCTGGATAGCATTTGTGCACTATCAAGCAACTTTGTTCAAATATTCAATAAAAAAATTGGAACCATGATTTCCATATATATATTTCTGATTGTTAATCTGCTTAGAATCACATGCTGTGCATAGGTCCGACATCCACTGGTCACTGCGGAGTATTGCATTTTGTTTTTCGTAGTCGAAAAGGGGACGTTGACAAGGCGTGTCTGTAACACTATCCCTATAGTGACGTGCGTTGTACTCACAATCCCTCACGCGTCGAGGTCCCTCAGATTGTTTTTTTCCGACCAGTTACTGGTCGCCTTTATGCGGAGCTCCTCGAGAGACATTGCCAAATCATTCCTTCGACCTTTGGTCGTTTATTATTAATATTAATAACATAGATCCCTCCCTCGACGCAGAGCTGTTTCTCCGCAGAGCAAGATCTTCGACGGAAGGACGAGCGGAGGAGATCCTTCGGCGCTGCCGAACACGTGGCCTGGCCTCGCTGGCCTTACACAGTAGGGAGAGTGGGGTTGTGTGGTCTTTCTTTTCTCTTTGAGAATGCCTTTCTCTTTCCCCTCCCTCTCTTCCGAGGTCGTAATCACATTTCTGGCCCTCAGCTATGGAGAGGACGCCCTTTAGGTTTTGCCTGCTTTGCAAGGGCAAATATACCTGGAAAGACGAGCACAAACGGTGCAACCGTTGCTTGCCCATCGATCACAAGGAGGACGGCTGTGCGGCCTGTAAGTTACTGAAGCCCAAAACGTTAAAAGGACCACAAGGTCAAAAGGTGGGCGGCCTACGCCATGTCTAGGCCTGACTCCTCGCCCGCTGCCGCCGCCTCTGAATGTGATGAGGACAGTGATTACACGGCCCGCGTAACGGAGGTTGTAGACCTCTCAAAGGAGCGTTCACGCTCCTCGTCGTCCGTCCCCGGCCCCGACAAGCCCGGCTCACGCCCAGCTTATGGGGATGATCACCCCGGCGACAAGGACGCACACAAAAAAAGCACAAAAACACATACCCCCCGGCACGCATTCATCAAAGACGAAGGCAGCCATAGCGCCAACGGGGGCGTCGGGTCCACCGGCGTCTTCCGCTGACCGTAAGGGTCGTCAGCCCTCCCCGCCACCGCTTCCGCGACAGGCGTCCAGGCATTCTAAAGATAAGGGCGCTAACACCAAATCCTCCTGCGACGCGCCTCGTAAGAGTGCTCACGTTACCAGTAAGGACTCGACGTTACCTAGCGCGACGGTGACCGATCCCTCGGCAGAGAGAATGATCGCCGAAATCCTCGCGCGTATATCCACTAAAGACGCCCAGAGACGGACGGCAAGCGATACACCAAAAACCGCGCACAAGGCCAAAGAAACGCTGAAGGCGCAGGAAACCAGGTCAGGACAGCTCCCGCCGTCGACGGAAAGCCCAAGCCTGCCAGAAGGCTTCTCAGAAGGCGATGGTTCGCTTTCTTCGATGTTATGGGACAGAACCAGGCAACTACAGGGAGAAGAAAATCCTTTTTCATTCCCAGACCGCTCTGGCCTACCTCAGTGGCCCTTAGAGAAGTTCCAGTCCTGTATGGATAAAATAGACAGGTTCATGGCCATCCCAGAAAATAGGTCACCCAAGAGACCAAGGGAGGCACCCCTGGAGAGTCCAATGGTTAAATACCCAAGGTTCTGTAACCCCATACACGAAGACATGGACTCTTACGACCTCACTGAGGAGGACACTCACTTCCAGCAGGAAGATGAGTTCATTAATGATGAAGACCAACAAGAAGAAGAAGGGTTTCATGAGGACACTAACATAGGTGAGGAGGGGTACGAGGAGGACACAGGCTAGGGTGACCCAAATCCCTGGCAGTCACCAGCTAGGTCTACAGACACAGACAGTAGCAGTATAGTCATCCGGTCTACTGAAACTACACCAGTCAGGAACTCTTCGCCTGTTGATGATCAGCCCACCTTCAATGCGCTACTGAAGAAGGCAGCAGCACATTTCGAACTCGAAACTGAGGAGGTCACCCCAGATACTGACTTCGTGGAAAGGATTATCAAGGAAAAACCTCCCACTAGCCAAACAATTCCCATCCTCGCCTCAGTTAAAAGACGTATTACCACCTCACTGTCCACTCCGGCACTGGTGAGAGGGGTCAATCCGAGAATTGAGAAATTGTTCTCACCCTCTCAGTCAGACCCACTATATATTAGGGGTCATTCAATCCCGGACTCCTTAGTGGTGACCAACACTAGAAAGAGGGCTTGGGTCCCACTGTCTACCAGCGAGGCACCCCCAGATAAAGAGGGGAAGAAGCTTTATGCCCTGGCCAAGAGAATCACCACCTCTGCAGCATTCTCAACCAGAATTGCCAATAATAATACATTATTGGCAAGCTACGCAGATGCTCAATGGGGAAAGCTTAAGCAGGACATCGAAGAGGCCCCTGAACCCCTAATAACTCGATTATTGGCTTCAATTAATGAAGGCTCTCTGGTCAACCAAAGCATCATTAAGGATACACTCGATGCAGCAGAGACGGCTGGCCGTACTTTGGTACAGGGAATTTTGCTGAAGCGTCACATCTGGCTTCGCAATTCCGGGTTTAAGGCAGAAACGCAAGCGTCCCTCATTAATAAGCCCATTGAAGAGTCTAACCTCTTTGGTAAGGAAGTTGACGACGCTCTGGAGAATGCGAAAAAAGAATTTGACACCATAAAGACCTTGGACCAAATCTCAAAGCCCCCTAACAGGCGGTGATTTGGTAACAAGTGCTATTTTCGTGGCCAACGCCAGCAACAAAACCAGCAACAACAGTATTCTGCCAACAACTACCAAGGTAATAGTGGCCAGTACAATCAGAGAGGCCAACGCGTGGCAAGGGAGAGGCTGGGGTTCCACCCCTAGAGGCTCCCAAGCCACCAACAACACCAAGTGACGCGAAGATTCGGGTCCCCTCCCATGCATCGCCGGGCGGGGGCCGGTTAACATCCTTTCTTCCAGCATGGGAGGGAATAACATGAGACCGCTGGGTACTATCCACCGTAGCCCGCGGCTACTGTATAGAGTTCAACAGTTCCCCAACATACAGACCCCCGAGGGGACGACGCATGACACCAGAACACCTCGCCATCCTTCTCCAAGAAGTGGATCAGCTACTGGAAAAAGGAGCTATAGAGGTCATGCCTCTATCTCAGGTAACGGAAGGTATTTATTCAGTGTACTTCCTTGTACCCAAAAAGGATCTAACCATGCGCCCTGTATTAGATCTGCGCCCAGCGAACAAGTTTGTCGAACCCCAAAAGTTTCGTATGGTGACCTTACAGGAAGTGATCCCACTGCTATCGCAGGGAGATTACATGACAACACTGGACATGAAAGATGCATACTTTCATATTTTAATGTTGCCAGCACACAGAAAATACCTCAGGTTCATGATAGAGGGCAAACACTACCAGTTCAAAGTGCTACCCTTCGGCATAGCATCTGCACCAAAGGTATTCATGAAAGTACTGGCAGTGGCAGCGGCCCACCTGCGCAGGTTATCCATCCCAGTATACCCTTACCTCGACGACTGGCTCATAACAGGGGATTCTTACGAGACATGCTTCTCAAACACCCAAAAGACTGTAGACCTTTTGTTCCAACTGGGCTTCTCCATCAACGAGAAGAAGTCCAGCTTAGACCCCAGCCAAGTCAAACAATTCCTAGGGGCTCTAATTCAAACAAAGGACGGCCTCGTCTTCCCCTCCATCGAGAGGGTCCAAAACATGCTGTTTCAGATCCCCCAATATGTGGCAGGTCGAGAGGTGACGGTGCGCAAAGCAATGCGCTTGCTAGGAATTATGGCGTTGTGTATTTATTTGGTACCTCACGCGCGCCTGCGCATACGCCCAATGCAAGAGTGGCTCGACAGCCAGTGGTGTCAGGCCAGCGGACAATGGGACGAACTAGTGGTGGTCTCGCAGGCCTTGGTTCTCTCGCTACGGTGGTGGACAAAGGAAAACCTGATAATAGGGAAACCCTTCGCCACCCCCGCAGTGGAAGCCACTCTAACCACAGACGCATCCCTCACAGGATGGGGGGCTCACCTATCCCATCAGACTGCTCACGGAGTGTGAACTCCGAGCGTAGCATCCAAGCACATAAACCTACTGGAGCTACTGGCGGTGTTCAAAGCACTAAAAGCCTTTCAAGAACACCTACAAGGGAAGACAGTGATGGCCCTTACGGACAGCACCACAGCCATGTACTACATCAACAAGCGGGGGGCACCCACTCTCCAGGACTGTCCAAGCTGTCCCAGAATATATGGAAGTGGGCTCTCAGACACATGTTCCTACTGTCACGACATGTACCAGGGGAACTCAATCTGCTAGCAGACGAGCTCAGCAGAGACTTCCCTCTGCCCTCAGAGTACGAATGGCAGTTGCAAGAAGGCATCGTTTTCGACGTCTTCACACAATGGGGATTCCCAGAAATAGACCTGTTCGCAACTCTGCAGAACTCACAATGCCAAAGTTACGCCTCCACATACCCCCAGAACTAGTCCAAGGGGAACGTTCTGTCGATTCCATGGTCAGGGAGATTTGTTTAAGCTTTTCCCCCCGACTCCCCTTCTCAACAAGATCGTGCACAAGATGCACCAGGAACAAGTTACCATGATACTAGGGGCCCTGATGTGGGCCCGGCAGCCCACACTTGATGGAGATGTCCCTATCTCCCCCAGTGAAACTTCCCTGCCCACACAACATGCTGTCACAGGACAAGGGCAGGACACTGCATCCATGCCCTCAGACCATGAACTTAGCAGCCTGGCTCCTGAGATCATAGAATTTGGACATCTAGAACTCCCGCAGAGATGCATGGACATCCTCAGGGAGGCTAGAAAGCCTAACACTCGTCACTGCTATTCTAGCAAATGGAAAAGATTTGTGTGTAGAGGAAGAAGCATCGACCCAGTTGACTGCTCCCCCACGCACATTGTCCTGTACCTGACCCATTTACTGGACACAGGTCTAGTGTTCAATTCCATTAAAGTCCACCTAGCGGCACTTTCTGCATACACCACTTCCCAACTTAGTGTTGTGGTAGAAAATCCCAGTTATCAAAGCCTTCATGGAGGGGGTAAAGAGAATACACCCTCCGATAGCTAACACAGCTCCCGGATGGGACCTAAATGTGGTACTCACCAGACTCATGGGCTCGCCCTTTGAACCCATGCACAAGGCAACTCTTAAGCACCTCACTCTTAAGACTGCTTTCCTAATAGCTAACACCTCCATTAGGAGAGTAAGTGAACTACAGGCTCTTTCAGTTCTAGACCCCTTCGTAACAGTTCACAAAGACAAGGTGGTTCTACGCACACACCCAAGGTTTGCACCGAAATTCATCTCGAAATTCCATGTGAACCAGTCAATAGAACTACCAACGTTCTTTCAAAACCCTTCAAATCTGGGAGAAAAAAGCCTGCATACACTCGATGTGCGCAGAGCTGTCATGTTTTACATGGAAAGAACCAGACCACTGAGAAAGACTAATCAGTTCTTCGTCTCGGTGGCAGCAGGAAGAGAAGGAGATGCAGTTTCAAAGTCCACTATATCTAGATGGATTGTTCAATGCATCACTCTCTGTTACAATCTTGCTAAGAGAGAACTACCCTTCAAGCCAAGAGCACATTCTACTCGAGGCACGGGGGCATCCATAGCTTTCATTGCAAATGTTCCCCTTGAGTCCATCTGCAAGGCGGCAACCTGGAGTTCTGTGCACACCTTTACAAAACACTACTGTTTAGACGCACATTCTAGATCTGACTCCCAGGTGGGACAGGCAGTATTAAGACATCTTTTCTCTACTGTTCCTTCTCATAACCCACCGCCAACTCCGGGTACTGCTCGCTAGTCTATGCACAGCATGTGATTCTAAGAAGATTAACAAACATCAGAAGACAATGCATTACTTACCGTAAAAGCATTTCTGATGGTTGTATCTGCTTAGATTCACATGCGCCCACCCTTCCTCCCCGCTCGGATGGAGGGAACATAGACATCTTTCTACATCTCTCTCTTTTCTGTACTCACTCACGTATAGAAGGCTCCCTTAGGGCAGAAAAAATACAAACAGAGGGACCTCGACGCGTGAGGGATTGTGGGTCCAACGCACGTCACTATAGGGATAGTGTTACAGACACGCCTTGTCGAAGTCCCCTTTTCGACTACGAAAAACAAAATGTAATACTCCGCAGTGACTACTGGATGTCGGACCTATGCACAGCATGTGAATCTAGCAGATACAACCATCAGAAATGCTTTTCCGGTAAGTAATACATTGTCATATATATATATATATATATATATATATATATCGAAAAAAGAAAAACGGGAAAAAGCTAATCAAAGCTTTTTTAGGCGGCACTCTTCTCCCAAGTAAAAATGCACCAGATGCAAAAAAGGATCTCCATCACACATCCTTTATTTTGCCAGAAAAACACGGTGGACAAGCAGTTTCAGGAGAGAACAAACAATATATAAATGTGTATATTTTCAGTATTTAAAGCTACATTGACATTGGGTTCCACAAATAAACGTCCCTCGTTCTGCTGAAAAAATAACCTATAGTTTGGATGAAGAACAATGTAAAGGTGTTCAGCAAAAGGTAGATCAAGTCTGCACAGGTGTGCACCGATACCTTGGTATTAAAATGAACCAACAGTGATTGAATGTTTCCATGCTCTGCAGCTCTGTGACTGATCTCCCGGGCCCCTACCCTTATTTAAGCGACTGTAGTTGCTGTCCGAGCCAAATGGGCAGCTTGGAGGGGGTATCTGTGATCAGTGTTGTACACACTTGCGATCTCCCTGCAATTTTTATGTGTGTAAAGTTGTTGTTAATTTGTGTCTGCATGGCTTCTCACTGCAGTCTGCACATTTCAACATACCCTACCCTTGCTGAAGAGTCTTCACTGGTGTCTTGTCCAACAGGGGGTTTATCTTAAGATGCTGTGGATTGTTCACACCTCATCAGAAGCCAGTCCCTTATGTATCACTGCTTCTCATTCGCCCCCTGCCCCCGTGCCCGCTTATGTCCAGCGACCAGATGCTTTTGATGGCTGATTGCTTCAAATCCGAAAGGGGATCGTACATAAAATACAAAATGCTTCATTGGTAGGACCAGTCGGCCAGCTATTGTCGTGGCACATTACATGCATATCTACGCGTCTTGACTTGTCTGGAGGTGCCTCCCTTCCCCACACGTTCTGCTGCTTCCACAAACAGTGAGGCAGAACGGTTTGTCCCTCGTTTTCCTTTTTATTGCAAAAACTAGGGAAATTAGTGTCTTGAATGAATTTGGCCTTTAGAACTGGGGATGAGAGAGTGCCTCTCAATCCGCACTTTGCACATGCCAGAATATGGACAGGTTCTGGCCTCTCTGGGTTTCTGACTGGATCATGTTGGCCAGCCTCTATTTCCAGTTTGTGGTCACTCAGTCTTCTATATTTGGTGGACATTTGCCTGTGGTTCGTGTTTTGGCCACTGCCCAGTGTGTTTCAACCTTCTAGTTTGGTGTGTTGCTTGAGTTGACTGCCCCAGAACCCTTTGCAGTGGCTATTCATGGCCTCTTCTAGGCTTCTGGCAGATTCCTCTCTCTGAGGTCACATTTTTTGGCAGGGGTAGCCCTTATGCTTTGTGGGGATGGGCAGGTGGGCTATATCACAGCATCAGTAGGCATTCTGTCTGCTGCGCAGTTCAAATGTGGGCTACCTGGACACTGTCTTCCCTCTCCCAAGCAGATCTTTCTTCCATAGGAGAAGTGTGGGCTCCTGTCTAAGAAGCAGGACGTGAGTGGCAGTCTTCCAAAAATGCAATGGGGGCCCATGTCTTGATGAGGAGGCTGCGCTATTTATTAATATGACAAATTCACGACCTTGCTAAAAGACTTCTGAAAGAACCCAAGACCTAGAAGTGGTGCTTCATATTACATTCAATTGGGAGTGAGGATTCCTAAAGCCAAATCAGGTCAAGTGTCCAGTCCACTGAGTATAAAGCGGATCCAAAATCTAGCCGGGGGAGCTTGGGTTCTGGGATTTCTTATCAGGCGGTCTAGAAGGTACTCCTAGTGGGGAGAGGAGCTACCCCTGTATAAGAATGTCATCCGTTCAACTTCTGAGTGGCTAGGAAATGCCGAAGTTCTGTAACCAAGAGACTTCTGGTCGCCTGTAACCCTAATCAAAAGTTCCTACATAATCCTGTAACCGCGCCTCGATGCCCAGGGGCAGCAAGTGCGCTCTACAAATGCAAATAAATAAATAAATATGAAATGCCATTGTCAAGGTTACTGCTTTTTGCAGGCACCAAATTCAGCATAATCCTCTTTAGGGCAAAATCGGAGGTATGCTCGGTAGATATGAACATTTCATTTTGGAAATGTATGTTTTCATGACTTGTTTTGTGCTAATGGTATTTTTCCTTTGATTTTTAGAGTTACAATTCTGTCTATGGTGTCCTGGTGTCCTTTGGAAGAAGAACTTTGTGTTATCCCCTCTACAGACATTTCAAGCTGGTGATGAAAGCTGTGAAAGATGCCAGTCTGCTCCTGGCAATGGGTAAGGTCCATCAGTACAATAAAGTATTGAGTGGTTTCAGACTTATTTTATTAACGCAAATGAACCATTTAAAAGTAATGTAAATGATTAGTGGGGCATGTATCAAAAAAATAATTGACAAAGACAACCGTTTTGGCTTTTGTATAGGCATTTGCAGACATTGAGCAACCACTACCATCCTATGCTTGGCTAATTCACCAATGTTCCAGCTGCTGTCATCATATAGCATCTAACACTTTTTACTAATATTGAGGCAAAAACATTGCCGTGCACCCTTCATTGTTTTGTTTCTAGTGTGAGGGTCAGCTTCGAATGTTTGGACACAAGGACAGCTTTTAAGTTACTACTTGACCTAAACCGATCCTTAGTTTTAGTTTTTAGGTAGGGAACTTCCTCTGCAGAATAGGGCTAGAGAGACATTTTTTCAACCCAGTTTTGTTTAATAAAATGATTTTGAGAATAACAACCTTGTGTCCGCTTCACGCCTCCACCATGTGTCATTCCTGACTCATCACACGTAGTACAGCCCCTTTATTCACGAGTGATTGGATGGACAGAGGAAATGTATTCAGGGTCTAAGGCTCCAATGAAAAGACAAGAGGATTAGCCGCTAAAAGTGTCAGGATGAGTGCACGCCAATTGTTGCAAGGACCTATCTAAGAGAGGAATGGTCTTTCTGGATTTGCTATTTTAATACACAGTGTCAGAAATATAGCCCCCAGTTTGCATCTGTACTGCACAATCCCGGGATACTACAGCACCCAGCTTGCATCTGTACTGCACCATCTCAGATATAACACTCAATTTGCTTCTTCACTTTGCAGCCCAGGTCATAGCGCCCAGCTTTCTCCTTGGCAGTCCCTTACAGCAAGTATTTCTCCCTCCTTGCTTAGGGGTACGGCTATGGCATAGATATCTTCACTCTAGTAGAAGGTCGGCCTAATTGGGCTGAAGATGAATCCGTTTGACCCACTCCTAGCCACAAGCATTTCTTCCCCCTTGTTTCGGTTTTTGCCAGGCTGTTATATTTCTGCCCACCAGCCACAGGGGTTACCCTCATGGACCAAGGTTTCCTTCATTTTCTCTGTCTGACTTCAGCCAGCATTTGAGATTCAGTCCTCAGTGGGCTTTTAGGATTCTCTCTCCTCCTCTGGTTCGGACCTCTGTAAATTCTGAGATATTTCCCCCAGCAAACTCTCAGCTCTATATCTAGGGCCTGGCATCTTGTGGCTTCCTGCTGCTTCCCGGTCAGACCACTACTTCCTGCAGAAAACTCTGGGATTTTATAGTGTTTATGATTCGACTGATTAATGAATAATGCCCTTGATTGGTGCTTCTCTAGCAACTTTACCTCTGTTGTTTTGTGATTGTCTCTTCCCTGTTTTTCTCTAAGATTTCTCCATTGTAGGTTCATTAGCTGATTGGTGCTTATTTACTCACATTCTGGGATTCTCTCTAATTATTGCTGGCCTGGTGGTGATCGAGACTTTAAATCCCCCATTTTAAAGTCAGGCGTATTTGCCTTTTTCAACAGATTTGCTCCACAGATTAACTTATTGGTGTTCTTGAACCGCACTGAAATCTCAATAAGGTGAGGGTTTGATATTCAATTAGTTAGACTGCTCCAGTGACATGCCTGTGTTGAGTTTTCTGTATTCCCTGTGTATGTATGGTGCTGTGCCTCCTAAACATACTCTGGGAATTTGAAACGGTAACACATTCCAGGAGATCCATGGTGGTGCACCTATGTGGAATGCTCTGGATTTCCTGAGCATGCATGGTGAAGTGCCCGTTTTGAAGGCTCTGGATTTCCTGAGCATGTATGGTAGTGTGCCAATGTTGAATGCTCTGGATTTCCTGAGCATGCATGGTGAAGTGCCTGTGTTGATGGCTCTGGATTTCTAGAGCATGTTTGGTGGTGTGCCTATGTTGAAGGCTCTGGATTTACTGTGAATTCCTATTTGGTGCCCTCGTTTTTAAGGTTGCGGATTCTACCGAGTACGTATGATGGCTAGCTGCTTCTGGATTCTCTTACTAATAGCATGTTTGTGCTTTAAGTCCTGGATTTTCTGAAAGCAGGATTTTGAAGGAGTCTAAGCATTTGTTCCAATTTTCTTTGTTGCTTGCCAGCAAGGAAGAATCCTGACACTTGTATTGATGCAATGCAACAGTGTGCAGAAGACAACTTTATTTCTATTCTTACAAAGGTATAAATCAAAAAACCCACTGCAAATGTTTTGATGATTTTTCTTTTCACTGGAAGTAAACACTCAGAATTCTCTGCTTCTAGCCTTGTTACAGGTGACACATGCATTCTGCAGTATCGGTGTAAACCCATTTATTTAATATCTTGACAATTAGAATATGAAATATTTAGCACAGTGAAGCACCACAGAAATGATGCCTTTCTCTGTACCCAAGGTGATGAGGAGCACATTTGAACCACCATAACAATTGTCAGACCGGTGTGTGCAGCAGCAGCCGGTTCCATTCGCAGTTCCTTTCAGTGCCTGTCTGCAGTGCTTACCTAAGTGCAGATTTATAAAACAAATTACTCGGTGAAAGGTCTTGTGTGTCTCATTATTGATCAACCTGTCACTTGACCTACTTATCCACTTCCGTACTGCCAATAATACCAGCAGAGGCTCCAGTAGCCTCATTTCTCAAGAGGCTACACATCTTCTCTCCCACTTACAGTTGACAGCCAGAGCCAGGCTTTGTGGTGCCTACATATTGTCAGAAATGGTCTTGCGCTGTCTGGAAGAGACTAAGGGAGCAGGGATTAGGATTTGGCATAAGGGAATAAAAGTGCAAGACATTGATAAGGCACACAAGGAGCTATAATACATAATCCTAGGACAACATACCAATATAATCTTTAAAGCTTTGATAGAAACTCAAATGTCAACCTGTTCCAACAGCAGAATGGGTATGCCCTGGACATTGGGCCTAGATGGTGCCCTTGTCTGCCGTCAGTCATTCAGGCCCAACTAAGCAGAATCCCGACCAGAAAAGCAGCGAATGACAGCCGCTGGCAGCAACTAGATAGAATAGGTAGCAGCAAACATAAAATCTGTCACCAAAGGTGGTCAGCAGGATTTGGCTGTGGAATGCCCCATCATATGACAATTGGGAAGCACAGACAGATCAGACACAAGAAATGCCTTAAAAGATGGTTTTATTTTCACACTAAGAAAGCCCACTTTCAACAACATCCAAATAAAGAGGATAGTCACGTAAATGTCCTGGTTGTGATGGTCTCATCTTGTTGCAGGGTTACCATATTATGCATGCCTTGCTTCATAGTCCCGGAAGCCTGTGTTGTCTGCACACTTCCCCAATGTCTGTGATTCGTGTCGACGGGTCCCAAATCCTTTTGGTTGATCTCCAGCATCTGGTTTGATGAACAGATCTACTACATTAGATAGTGATAGAACAGTAGCTCCTTGGTGGTAAGGGGAGAGAGTGACCGCCAAGATCCTCACTGTCTTT
This sequence comes from Ambystoma mexicanum, assembly GCF_040938575.1. NCBI lineage: Eukaryota > Metazoa > Chordata > Amphibia > Caudata > Ambystomatidae > Ambystoma > Ambystoma mexicanum. The sequence goes on along the minus strand of NC_090923.1, from coordinate 42,100,415 downwards.
AGGGCCTATTTACTGCAGTTCATTCTAACGCTAAATTTGATTACACTTACCTGAGCCCCAGGTTCATGGATTCATTTTTATTAAGCTTTTCATTTCACGCAAAACAGAAATGGCTCCTCTCCCCCCCCCCCTTCTTTTTTTTTTATTGTGTTTAGTTCATCAAAAGAACCTTTACAATTTAAATATTAATTTAGAAAAATTATACAAAATTTAATTTACATTTTAAAAGTTCTTTCTAATTCATGAATCAATTGTTTTACATAAAGGAAAAGAAGCTTATCTTAAAAAGCTAAAGTTATACATATTCTTTTTAGATTTAACAAACAATATCCAAACAGTTAAGAGCTGTAATTCGTTCTTTTAAAACTTCAAGTAGTTTCGTTACACTAATGAGTAAATTTATACTATTTCCCCACATACATTTGTTCCATAGTGTAGATCTCGACAGTTCTGAGCCAGAGTACCAAAAACTTCCAAATGCCTTGATTCTAAAATTATATACATTACATCACCAAATGTTTTAAAGCCTGAACTGTGTTCGTAACATGGCAAAAACGGCATTCCATACTTAGAATTCCAAACTTTTCCTTATGTTTAGTCCAATTACAAATGCGATCATAAGTACAAAATTGGTTTAGTCTAAAATGCATATATCGATCTCTTGCAGCCAAACACAGGAATTGGAGAATAGATCTGGGCAAATCACCCATTTTCCTTCTATATGCAGCATGTTCTTTGTATGCGCCTATCCGATCTGATTGGAGACACCAACTCAACCGTTGAAATTTCCGCTTGTTAGCGGGTAAACATAAGATAAGATCTTCCTTAGATATAGTTGACAGATCCAGAATGTCATCCATTTTGCTTACAAATTTGCATAGGTCAGGTAATGATCTTAGAAGGATCATTTTGTTTAGATCTACATATAGTGAATTTTTAGGGGGACTCAATATCTTCCTATAGTTATTTAACAGTCTCCAACTACGTTTGTCTGATGGAGGCAATAGACCTAGTTCATGCCGAATGATATCGTTAGGGATAGAATTTGCTAATGCCAGTACTTTGTTCCACAATTTTCGCTGAACCATATCTAACATGCCATCTATATCTGCTGTACATATGTCACATATATATAGGATGCACGTTTCAATTTTTAGCAAATACAATTATGGGAACTAAAGAAATTATGGGAACTAAAGAAAAGGTACAATATTTTCGGCATAAAATGCACATTTGAGAAGTCAGAGGCTTTATTTTTTCCTCAGGAAGCTGTTTCCGCCATGTTTTTGAGTTCTGATCGGTACGTGTGTAGCCAAGGTATCTTATAACCTTAGCCACCTCTAGCTCTTCCATCTCAATTGACCAATTACATTTCTGTGTGTTCCTCTTCCCATCAGTTAACTTTTAAGTTGTGCTCTTCAGCAAATAAGTAGAAGGAATCTAACTTGTTCTGCAGCCCGAGCGGAGTTATGTCGAATAACAATAAATCATCTGCAAAGCTTATACAATCTAGTTTAAGATGTGCGAGGCATGCAGGATAAGTCGTTATATCCTTCCATATGATTTCTATATATGAAAGGTATATATAGCTCTTCTCCCCTTTTATAGTGCTACTCTTGCAGCAAAGTGCTTTCCGTCATACCGCACTGAGCTTACATTTTTATTACATTATTCAACCCTTTTATGAATTTATTAATAACTGAATCTTTTTGGGCCCCATTTTTAGCAACTTCATTTTTATGGATCCATATTTTTTCTAACCGTGTCATGTCTCCCCCGGGCTCCTCCCAGCCATTCTGATCTTCCGCAACCCTGACACACTGTATCCCATCTTTTAGGCATTGGATCCAGTATTGATTTATAATTTTAAACCTCAGCAGGTTGTGTAAACACCCCTCCATCAGGATCCTCCCCTTCATTTTCCCCAATTTCTTTCTTTCGACTTTTCATTTCAATACTATTTTTTATTAACACTCAAGGGTGACATTAAATGTCATTTTTGCTTATTAAGAAATATTGTAAGAATGTTCTTAATAATGCAGGAGGTGATGAGAAGCAGCATTAGCACGGGGACAGTCACTCGAAACAAACCAGAAAGCCAGGCGGGCCCCCAATGCAAATACTATGTCCAACCAGTCTTTTACTTGCACTCCATTGCCTCGCTCGTCATCTTAACCTGAAGTGTCCTTATCTCTTGTATAGCTGCACTTAAAGTTCCATTAGAGGCCTCACCGTCAGGAATTGCAGTACAGTAGCTTGACCCAAATCAGGCGCACACACCTTCTTCAATGGCTGTGAGTGGGTCCAAAACAAAACGATTTTGGAGGCCCTCCAAGCGCAAAGCCCTCATCTCATCTCTTCTTTGATGGCATTGAACCCTTTTGTAGTTGAATTAGCTAGTTGCAACAGCTCATAGCGATTTTAAATTGGCTGCAGCCTGCAATCCTGGAAGTAGCAACATTGTAAACATTTTTACAGCAGTAGAGAACAGACAGTACTCATCCGGGATAGCGGCCAGGTTGTCTGAACTTTTCCTGAAAAAGTAGTTTTCTCTTTTCCTTCTCATTATTTTTCCTTGCTCATTTTGATGTGCCATATTCCCCTGCTGTGTCATCGAGGCACCACTAGTGCAGTGCTGTGCAAAGTGATGGGAGCGCATACTCCACGCAAGTCAGGCGGAAGCTGGGAATATGCTCTGAACCTGCAGGCCCACCAGAGATCAATCAGTGCTGCAGTTCCCTGCGCCAGCACAGCATTCTGCATAACCTTGGCGCAGCCCAAATTAGTTCCCAGGAAAATTGACCCATCTGACCTGAAAGCTCCTTATGTCAACTGGTTGATGGGCATGAACATACTTTCCCCAAGTAACTTAGCAGTTTTGATTAACGTTGGCTACCACATTTTGCTCAAAACCCACCAGTCCTTCAGCACGACATTGCATTATTCGCACACGCCATTTGTCCCCATAATCATACTGCTCCCTCTATCCTCATTAGCGGTCTTGTATGACACCAGGGGACACTCTGGCCTTCTTTAGTTGTGCATTATATTCTTTTATGAATATGAATTTGTAATGATCCCTCATGATACACCACTATTGTATGCTTCATTTGATTATTTTGGATCATTCACGTCAATTTCACATAGTTGTCCTCATAGACATTTTCCCCTTCATCCACCAAGTGAACAGATACTCTGTTCCCTTAGATTAAACTTTGAGTTCTACAAAGAGACATGTGCATCAGGCATCCCGCCTCCGCATAGGATGCAGCCTGGGGCAGAAGAACCTTGGACATTCCTAGTATGCGTGGAATGAGAGAGCACAGTAGCATGTGCCATGTATTCACCCCCTTCACACACGCATCATTTCATCAAACCAGATATTGCCTGTTCATGAACTGTTCTCTTCCTCAGCATCATGGTGGATGCCCTCCCCATTCATTTCACTCTTCCTTCTTGCATTCAATTGTTTCGCTTTTTTCTTTGAAAAACATAAAAACAAAAGCAGCAAAGCTATACTAAAACATATCAACCTCATAACTCTCCATAAACCTAAAAATGTATTTTTCTTGATTGTCTTTTTTTCACAGTTTAGCCTTCTTCTGCCCCCTCTTTCACTGGTTTGTGATAACATCTCAAGGCAGTTAGAAAATGGAAAGAACACTTGCTTATACTTGCCATCATGTTGTCCTTTGAGAGAGAGTACTTCTGTCTATGCGAACGTCCTTAATGTGGACCCATCCATGTAATTTCACTGCAGTCTCGGTGTTGAATATATGACGATATGTGGGCCATTTGAAACGCTCCTCCTTCCAGGTCCTCATGTGGTTTTGCACAAGGACGTGGTCTCCTGGAAAAAGATGCGTTGCTGGCAGGAAATCACCTGATTGTCTACTTTTGTTTTTAGACCTCTTCTTAAAGGATATATAGTTTATAAACTTGGTTAGTTCTTTAAGATACAGATTGAATTCTCCCCCACCCTCCAAATAGCAGAGGTAGAGTAAGCATCAGAGATTGTACGTGATGGCGGAATTGGCACATGCATCTCCGCCCTGTAACAATCTCATGGGGAGTCATGTGATGATCTCCCCGAGGTGTATGTCTTAATGCAACCAAAGCAAGCGGCAAGAAGAGTACTCAAGATTTTTCAAGCATTTACATAAGCTTAGCCATTCACATTTTTAGCAGTCCATTCGCCTGGGATCCCCCACCTCGGGAACACCTCCATACCCAGAAATTTGGCCGTAGAGCAGGCATCATTCTGGGCATGGGGACCTGCCTCAAGCCAACGTGAGAATGGACACACCACTACAAGCAGGTACGTGTAAGAAGTGCACCTCTCTTACATAGCAAGGTAATCGATATGCAAGTGCCGAAAGGGGCCTTCCAGTTGTGGCAATGTTATCTGTACATCTCTCAAAGTGTGACCTGGTAAAAACATTTGGCATATCATGAAATTACTCACGTACCCAGAAACACGTTCATACAGGTTTGGCACAAAGCAGTCTTCAATTATCCTTGCAGTCACATGCTCTTCAATACTTGGGAAGGATAGTGAAGCTGTTCTAATGCCAATTGTAATCGTTTCTTTGGCATGACAACCTTTCCTGTGCTATCATGTTTCCAAGCCAAATCAGTTGGAGACGGAGAGCACTGTGAGAAACCAAAGTCTGTCTCGCTTACTAGTCCCCGGGGATCTTTCTCAGGTGCCCAGGGCACAGCCATCGCCTTTGAATACTGAACCTGGTGGTGGACCGGTGCGGGAGGATCACCTGGGTGGGGGATCTTTGGTGAGTGGGAGTGAAACAACAGATCGTGAGACGCAGAATCCCCTCCTTTCCCATGCCCCATTTTATTTTATGGGTTTCTCCAGCATCCCAACTCCCCTGCTCCCTCTTTCTGCACAAACAATGGGCAGAGGAAGAAGGTGACTGAGGCTAACACTTATGTATCTGATTAGACATGTCCATATAATCGGGTCCGGCAAAGTAAGGCACTTCATCTTAATCACATACATCTGATACCCATTAGCTCTGAGAACTGTTTGATGTCTTGTTATAAACCGGCAAGTGAATGAACTCTGAAATGCGCAATGGTCAAGTTTAATCCTGTCGAAAAGGGAATTAATCCTGTCGAAAGGGGAAGTTAAAAGGTGATTGCTTTAAGAGAAACATCTCTTTGAACTTGTGATTGTGTTATGGAACTACCAAGACTAAGAGACAATGGGACAAATAACATAACAGAGAGATAAAATGAAAGTCGAAGTGGTCCTGTGGACACCTATGGAAAAGGCCTTGCACATTCGAAAGTCTTCGACATCAGTGAAAGGTCCGAGCCCGACCGAGGGAGACCTGTAATATGGAATAAGATAGGGGAAGGGAACCCCTAACAAATGTGAATAAAGCTTGGGAAAGGGAACACCTGCAAGTGCTGTGATTGTGAGGTCTGGGCCCGACCGAGGGAGACCTACGTGAACTTTTGATTTCTGGATACACTACACGTCATGTTAGGGATAGTGTTACAGACACGCCTATGCCCACGTCCCCTTTCGATCCTCGAAAGACAAGATGCAATACTCTGCGGTTACCACTAGGTTTTGTTAGTATAGGCCATTTTGATTTCACAAAGTCTGATAGGACTGTGTTTTATTTATTATTTGATGGTAGAGCTACGCCCCATCATAGCTAAAGGGCAAAGTAGAAGTTTTTCCAAACCCCAAGAATTGACTAAAGGTTTTGCAATTTGTAATTCTTGTATCCATGTCATACCTGTGATACCATGCCTCCCTTGCAACACCCTCTCTTTTTCCACAGCTCTTTTTCAGCATCTGATGCTTCTCCCTGCAACTCAAATTATCTGCAATATTGGGATTGCATTGAAACTTTCTGGCAATGCATCTTTTCTTTGCTCACTTTCAGTACTGCTATAAGTGGTATTTTTCTTCCTCACTAGGGTACAACACATGTGATCTCTCTGGCATATATGCTCTGTCGGCCCTTTCGTTTCCTAGTGAGAAGAAATCTTGCCCTCTTGTGTGGGCTTTGCACTTTATTAATGCAAGTTCTACTAGGAGTGGTAACATTTCTAGTAGTTCACTCAGTAATGCTGCATGCTGGCCGGGAGTGCCATCACTTCTTGTGAACCCTCTCCTTTCCCACCTTGCTAGTCCTGAGTGTACTGTAGACGTTAACATGGGCCGAGTCAGAGAAGATGGTCACTGCTTTGCCTTCTGACCTGTTTAGTGCTGCAATCAATGCTATTAGCTCTGCTGCCTGTGCAGAGTAATGGTTTGGGAGCCGTGTCTGTGAGTACACTACAATTCCTCGCCTTTTTGTATTCATCGTCCATACCCTACCACAGCGCATCCTGAGTGCCTTTGCTCTGTAGATTGATGAATGCTGGAACTCCTGTCAATCATGTCTCCTCCTTCGATCGCTTCTTCCTTAACTAGAGGGTTACCTTCACTCCTGTCGATGCATGCTACACAGTCATGCACATAGTCTCCTTCTACTTTTTCTGCAATGAACTCTGCTGGGTTTACTCACTGGCGTCCGTAGGCTTGGTAACACACGGTGCAACACTCATGGTGTCACCCCCTTCCTCAGGGGGTGAGTGCCACCATGAGTTACTGCAACCCTGATGACCACTGCTGATGCATGTACCGTGCATTATCTTGTTGAGTGCAAGGGAAGCCTGCACTGCTGTACCTCTTCTCTTCTTTGTGAAAGAAGTGTGCACCACTGATGTGTGTGATATGCCTGTTTGCCCGTGTATGTGGGGAAAAATGCACTGCTCATCTGCGGGAACCTTGCACGCTTCTTCGCATGCGGTGACTGATGTATGAGAGGGAGGTTAGTACTGCACCTGTTCTCCGTGCGATGAAAGTGTGCACCGCTACTCAGCACTTTGTGTCTGAACACACTGCACTAATGGTTCACATGCTGTACCTGTTGGGTGAACATGCGCCTTGAACTGTTCCTGTTCCCTGTGGGAGGGGGAAGCACTGCTAATCTGTGCCCATGGTGTGTGTGCGTGTGGGGGCTGTACTGCGCATGCTCTCGGTGTTAGGGAATCGTGCATCAGTGCAGTGTTCTGTAAATGCACCAAAGTCAACCGCTAAGAAGTACACATTGGTCCGTGCAAGCGCAATCCTGCAGAAACAACTCTGCACTCCACATTCTCTGGTCTATCCCAACCACCATAAGGTCCCATCACATGCCATGTCAGTCACGCGCACTATTCAAACCCACACAATGCTCACCAGCATTCGCACTGCCAGGAGACACAATGGTGGCAGTTGCACTGCTGTATCAGTGTTGCATGGGAGGGAACAGGGAAGGTTGCACTGCTGCCTGCGGTGCGTAGTAGTTCTGTGTGTCACAGAAGCTTGCCCTGCCCGAGTGGCCAACATTAAGAGTGGCACAGCACATCTCTTTTTGGAAGTACTGATACTTTCTTACATTTAACCTCACAGCAAGGGTGGATGGAGACATGGCTGGTGCCAGCCTCCCTTTCTCCAAAATAATCTTGCATGCACTGTCACACATACGCAGTATGCACACTCTACTTGACACGCATAAGTGTTTTCACTGTTAACGTGTGTTAATCTATTGGCTCTGTCAACGGTCATTGCAAACAGCACTCCCTGCCAGCTTTGCCACTTTCAAAATCTGTACGTTATGCCTCACTCGCTGCAGCTGATGCGTTCACCACCACCACCGCTGTCGTGCATTGTGGCAATGGCAGCTTTCCCACTTTCCGCAATTCTCGCTCACACTATGTTGCGGCCACAAGCCCCCGGTCTACCCTAATGACGCCCCTAGTCTCCAGTTCCGTATAACCACTGTTTTTGATAGCATTCCATGAACGTCTGGAAGGCGGAGAAGTTCCTAGGGAATTTTTCATTGACGGCGGACTATGCATAAAGAGTAATGTTTTATACAGTGCTTACTGCTGGACTTGTGGCGCTGTACTGCAAATAACTGCAATGTGCCTCCAACAGTGGGCCTGATTTACAAAGCTTTTCGAATAGGGCAATCCCATTGGAAAAGGTTTTGTAGATCAGACCCAGGGAATCGATTGTATTGGACGCGTGTTCAAATATATGCAGATGTTTCTGCTGAAAATCTCAGATCATTCTAAAATGCTGCTGGTGTTTATTACTGCCTTTAATTCCCGGCTCTTGCAAGAACAAATAAAATGACTGTGATCTTGGGTGAAAGTCTGTCCTCTTGGGAAATGTGCTAGGTAAAAACATCTATATCGGAACATTAAGAAAGTAAAGTGCTAAGCTACACCGCCTCTGTCCAACACAGAAATTCAGCCTTCTAGAGGTCGAGGCGCTCCATTTCTCAGTGTGCGCCGTGCAAAATAAATACAAAATGTACTATGTTATCGGCTGACCAAAGCATTGATGTCTTCTTTTGCACAGATGGCGCGTTTGCTTTTATAAAAAAAGTGTGTCGAGATTGTTTGAAACACTGTTTAAAAAATAACAAAATAGGGGAGTTATGTTATAGTGGAAAAGCCTTGCTGGTATTCACCAGCCTAAATAACAGGCAGCCAGCAAAAGGTATTGGTAATAGACACCAATTGGCAATTCCTCTCTGTAAATCAGGGGATGATTACTTTTAGCTGAGCAAGAACATGCTGAAAGGAGCCAGGCAGTGGTGCCACCCAGTGCAGGCCGCACGCCCACCCCCTCATAGTGACGCCTTTGGGTTTACTGTCCTGTACCTCACCACTTCTATTGCTGTGTTAGTTGGTATTACCTTGTACCCTGAAGCACTGTGGGTAGTCGGTGTGGTTTTTTGTTTTTGCCAGTATGGCAAACAATGCATGTTCCACGTCCAACACTACTGGGCTCCCCATAGTTATTGGGGAAGCCTTTTCAATAGCGAATGCAACCGCAGCAAGTGCCTCCTCACATGAGAAGTGTCTCTGCATAACTGCATCCTGTGATCCACTGTGATATGCACGTGGATTGTGTCCCGGACCTTTTTCTGTGTGAGTACTGCTTACTTTTCCATCGGAGTGTGAAAGCAGGTGTGTGATGCTGGAAATGCATCTGAGGGACAGGGCCTCTGAATCCTTGTCCTATTACTGTTTTTATCGTGTGTTCTGTCGTGTTTTCTGCCCAGGAGTCCATGTGGGACTCCTGGCAGTGCAGCTCTCTTTTGGTTTGGTGAACAGACCCATGGGATACCCTTATGGCACCCATGGGTAGGGGTACAACCCTATGCCCCTAGTGTATGTTTTTGGGCACCTGTGGGTGGCCCACAGAGCAGGGTATGGGCTGGTGGCAGCTCCATGCTGAACTTGACAGGTGCTCTGGGTGTCCTCCATTTTGGGATACCCAGGCCCTGCCATTGGGATCAGTTGATTCCTGATAGAAACAAGATGGCCCCTGTGGCCTCTTGCTTTCCATTGCCTGTTGTCTTGTTTTTCCCAAAGTCCTGGGAAGCCCTGACTCTGTCCCTTCCCCCTGACTGGCTGTTGGGTGGAAGTTCCATATATGGTGTTGTTGTGAAGGCCCAGCTAGACTGACTGGAGCCTTCCCAGTGACTGTATGTTATGGGTACCTCCTGTGGGTGGGACCTGGGTGAATGGAGTGGGTGACCAATATGCACTCCTTGTTGTGGTTGTCTGGTTTCTGGCATGTGAGACAAAGACTGAGACAGCCCTGCCCGAAACTGGCCTGAATGCAGTGTGTAGTGTTGAATGGCTGGGTACTTGTCCCAATCCACATTCCTTGTTGTGAGTGTCTGAAAGGGAGGAGTGTGGCCTGAATGCACTGTGTGCCTGATTGGCTGACTGACTGCATGAATGCCCTTCTGTGTGATTGGCTGCTGTGTGTGTGCCAGCAGTGTGGATGAGAGACAGAATAGTATATCTGGGGACCTCTCACCACTGGAAATTGTTCAGAAGCATTCAGAAGCTGAAACTCCACTCAAGAGTAACTGGAACTGCTGATCCTCGACGTCCAGCTGGAAGAAGAAGACTTGCTGCTGCATTTGCTTCGACAGATCTGAAGGTTGCCGAATTCGTCGAGGACTGATCCGAGAGAGGACCTAGTAAGGCGCCCTCTTCCCGTGCTCCGAGGGACCATCGAGCACCGCTGAATCTTCGCCGAAGCGCCCTGGAAGTCAGACCCTCGAAAGGCTGCCGACCCGAGACGGGACCGCCGAGGAGATCGAAGTGAAGCACCCGGACATCGACGCCGTCGAAGTCCATTGCCGTCGACCAGGGTTTGCAGGTTTGTGTAACCGCTGGAGGCCCGTCGAAGTTGTGTTGCCCAGCCGTGGGGACCACTTGACGCCGTGCCGCCGACGACTGGAGCCGTCTGCTCCTTTGCCTAAGAACATTCAATCGAAGGACTCTCTCGACCGCTTCGTCGACCGCTTATCCTGCCGGAGAAGTCGAGGACGACCAACGCGCCGAGGAGAAACCTGCCGGTGGGTTTCCCGCCACCCGACGACCTTAAAGACTCGGATGACTCGACGCCCTTGCTGGGCTCCCGTCTCTACAATCTTTGCGGTCCAGAACTATTGTCATCGAGGTGCCCCGCACACCTCCGCCTTGCAGGACGCCGACGCCCCGACGCCGACGAGCACCGCTCGGACGAAGCTGCCGCCTCTTCGACATCGTTCTACCTCGTTTGTCGACGGACGTTCGACGCCCCGTGCCTCCCGCTTGAAAGGGAAGGCATTCAAGAAGGGCCGTCGATTCCCCGTCGCCGAACACCGAGTCCCTCGACGTTTGTCGACGCCTTTTCGAGGAACTCGACTCCACCAGGTACATTGGGGGGGTAAAAACATTATAGGAGAGAATAAGACTTGCAGAGCAATATATGGACTGGGCTTGTGTTATATCTTTCTTTACAGGTTGCCCAGGTGGGGGGATCTCCACACAGAACTGTGCCTAGTGGTAGGGGTCAGTATTCTGCCTATTGCTCAACCATCTTATTTTCTCTCCTCTCTCTATTGCTGGTTTCCCTGTATTGGTCTGTGTGACATTGTACAGTATTGTTCATGCACTTCAATGAGATCTAGGGTGGTACCACTTTAGGATTGTAAATATTTGCCATTGTAGATTTTGCCAGAGTACAAAGTGAGTTACTATGATAAATGTACATAACCTTAACTATTGATTATATAAAGACTGTGTTCTAACCAATACAGAGTGTGGATATTCCTTTGTGGGGGCTTGGGGATACACTGTACTTAAGAACCAGCCTGCATCACCTCCTGAGAAGCTAGGCCTTGATTGCTCGACCATTGCTACCGAATAGAGAATCTTGGCTGGGGTCTCCTGTGCCTCTCCTCCACCATATAGGGAGTGGGAGTACAGACACCCCCCACCGGTCGTTGAGGCCCGTCTCTCACAAGGTGAAACTTCTATTTGTAATTGGGAGTTGCTAACACTGCTGCGTGTGCGAACTTGTGTTTTAGCTCATCAAAATGTTCGCCCATCTGAGCTGTCCATTTTCTGTGTTTTGTTTTTCTGTGCCTCTTTCAGTGCTTGCAACAATGGCCTGGCATATGTAGAGTAGTCAAACATCCATGCTCTGCAATAGTTGCACAAACCCAAAAATTGCTGCATCTCTTAGAATGTTTTTGGTTGTGGGGTCTTGTGTATGGCCTCTATTCTCTCTGGCATTATTTTTCTGCTGACACATTGTGACCCAGGTACACCACCTCTTTTTGACAGTGTTGCAGCTTTTCTCTGTGCACGTTGTACCCTTTGTCGTCTTATAAATTCAGTAGTTTGTGTGTCCCCTCTGCGCTCCTCTTCTGTCTTGCTGCACTGCAATAAATCATCAACATGCTGTATTACTGTGCTAGCAACCTGCGAATTGCTCAAATCCATTTGTATCAATCTGTTAAAGATACCTAGCCCTTCGCAGTACCCCTGAGCTATCCTATTGTGTTTGGACTGCGTCCCACGATACATAAAGGCGGTGAGATACCTGGAGTCTGGGTGTAGTGCAATAGAATAATGTGTTCTTTAAGTCCACCACTGCAAAATACTGTGCTTCTGGGAAACACTGCAAGGCATTGTCACTGGGTTGGGAACCATTGGATACCCTGCCTCAATGATGTCATTCAGAGGGAGTAAATCCTGTATGAAACACCACACCTATCTCTTTGCTTTCCCAATTAGATAGATGGCTGTGTTGCAAGGTGATGAGCTCCCCTGTATTATGCCTTGCTGTGGGCCTGCTGTGTCTCATATATGCCCTCATCTGCTTCTCGTGAGAGTGGGTACTGCTTCACTCGTGGCACCACTGCTCCCTCTTTTAACTTGATGTGTACCGCTCCTGCCCCTCTAAGTATTCCTACATCATGTGGTCCTGCTGTCCACAGATTCTTGGGCACTTTTTACAAATCTTCCTGTAAATATTGTGCTTTCTGTTTCGTTAGCTGGGACATCTGCGGCATTGCCCTTTCTCTTATGTGTGCTGGACCAGGTAGTCTCAGTTCGAACACTAACTCTCCTTCATTGTCTTTTGTTGCAAACAACTCTGTGCACTTACTCCTGTTAATGTCTTTGTGGCATCAATATTGAGCGCCACGCCATGTTGTTCTCATCAGTGGCAACTAGTATAATCCTGTCTTTTCGTACCACTACTTCTTCCCAGTACCGTAGAGTGTGTGTGCCTGAGCTGACTAAGGAGGGACAATGAGGCCTGAACAAAAACGTGTTGGATAGTCGAAACACCTTCCCTTCAATCCCTGGTAACCATCCCAACAACATGTGAACTCTGTACATGAAAGCCTATGGTGGGTGGTTTCCCTCTCATTGTGCTGTGTGCATAGTATGCCTGAATCAGTACTGCCACCCGAGCTGGATACATCCCGGGTGTGGTGCACACCATCCCCTTCTCTGAGAATGAAATTGTGGTGTTAATATTGATGGGAGTGTCTGCTGAATACAGCATAGATGCTACAATATGTTGTGTCGCTATCGTCAAGGGTAAATCTTTTGTCAGGCAGACTTTCAAAATTGTCCCCGAAAAGCCTTGCGTGTCCAAACTTGGTTAGATTATGGAAAACCTTCTTCCTTTATGCAGGATCTGGTTACCCCAGTGTCTATAAGAAAGGAAACCCCCTCTGTCCTATCTGAAATGCTACCTCCGGTTCCCCCTCTGGGTCTTCAGTTACTGATAGAACAGGACACACTTGCCCTCCCGGTGGGCACCCCTATTGGGGAAAAAGTGTTTGCGGATGCGCAAATGGGTTACCGCCCACCATTGTCATTCCAGTATATTGGACTATGGTGCTCTTACCCAATATTGTTATCCCTTCGAATATCTGCGTCTGTTCTTGTGCCTGATGTACGCTCACTCTACCTTGGGTGCCCATCATTTCCCCATTCTGTGCCTGAATTTGTCCCTGGGTGCAATACCCTGAGCCTGTGCAGGCTGTATCTGCAATGGCTGTTGCTGCAGCATTACCTGCTAATGCTGTGTGGTCTGCTGTATGTATGTCTCTTGTTGCTGTGACATGACCTGCACCTGTTGAGGAGAATGCTGCATGTATGTCTGTTGTGGCTGCACGCCCTGCGCGATGAGCGGGCAGTTTGTTGCAAAATGTCTAAGGTTCCCACATGTGAAGCACTGTACTCCAAAACATGGAGTCATTCGCCTGCATTCCATTCCCCTTCCACGTGCATAGTATCCCCTCTTCGTCTGATACTGTCCCATGTACCCATTTCCTCTGCCTGCCTAAGCCCTGACTGCTGCCGCACATTTATGAAGACAGGTTGCTGCTGCATCTGCACCGTTCCCCATTGCTGGTTGTGTGGCACCTGAGAGTAACCTCCAGTCTGCATTACTGTGGCCACTGGAAGTCCCCCTTGTTGAGCTTGTCGAACCACTACTGGACCTGTGAATACTGCTCCCTCCATGTGTATTTTTGCCAGTTTTTTCTGAACCAATTTGTTTTCTGATTTGGTTGCATTATCGACTGTCTCCTTATCCTTCTCCTGCTTCCTTTTGCAATAGTGTACAATTGTCGCTTTTATCTCGGGTCACCCCTTTGCCTCAATTCCCACTATCTTTTCCAAATAGACCTGCACATCCGTGGGGAGCTCACCCTCACTAAGGTCTGGTAAAACAAAGGTATGTTTTTGTCCCATGACTGTTTATTTTCCTGCGTCCACATTTCCTGTATGGACTGTGTGCATTCTGTTGGATCCTCATCTGGCTTTATTTTGCAAGCCACGATGGAACCCATGTCTGGCGTGTCTGGGCACAGCTCCCTTGGAGCCTTCCAAACATGTGCTTGATGATTGTTAAAGGGTGCTCGATAATTGTTAAAGGATGCTCCATCGTGTATATTAGAGCTTAACTTTAACCTTTAATAACCGGTCTGTTGCCATATTTCGTCACTTCTCTCCCCGACTAATGTTGCCAACAAATGTCTCTGATCAATGGTATTCTCTCTGTCTCAATCAAAAACATAAATTCACTTGCTCGTCCCCGCTGTTAATGAAGGTAGACTGTAAACTAGATTGTCCCTGTCCATCGTCTGCCATGGTTTGCAGTAAACCTCGCTCCTCGCTATCTGTAAAAGGGGCATTTGCGTGCTCTGTTTGTTGCCATGTTTTGGCCTTTTTGCTACCGCTATTCTGGTTTTCGCTGCTTCAGAGTCTATTTCCCCAGTCACCCGGTGATACGTCTCTTTCCTCCTCCACTCTCTGATCTCCTCTCCTTTCCCTTCACCTGTCTGTGTGCCTGTCATCATTCCCATGATCGCTGTCATCACTGTCTTCCCAGTCCGATATGGTGTGCCCTTCGTCTGCCGTGTCAGTTCTACTGTTGTCAGAATCCCATCCCCACTTGTCTATTTAAAACTTTATGCGTCCTGCTGTCCACTCCTGCTCATTTACTTCCTTCACGTGTTTCTTTCCTTTCCATTCTATTTCCCTTTCCATAGCTTTTTCTGCCTCCTTGAACATGCTGTCAAGTTGTTGCTGCACGCTTTGTCATTGAAATATTTCCTTTTCCTCGTCTAGCCGGTAATGCCTGTGTCACCCTCACCTATCTTTTTGGGTGTTCCCTCCATGTCTTGAGACACTAGTTTAGGATTTGTATACCCTGCGGCTGGTTTTAATAACAGATATATCGGATATGGTGGTGGCGGTGTGTACAGCAGGGCTGAGCGACTTCTGATCTGGGATCAGAGCTCACCCTCGAGTACTTTAAGACAAGATAGCTGCACCTTGAGTTGGATGGGGTGCGGGATTCTCTTACTCCAACACCAATCAATAAGGACAACTCATTGGTTTTGCAAAGGGAAGTCTGTTTAATGACAAATACAGAAAACGGGGAAACAATAGGAAATCATCAGTGATGCAATCGCCCGTCTCACTTCAACTTCCAAATTCTTCATTCAGACAGCAATAGTTATAGCAAATTCTCGTCATCATTGACGTTTAACACTCAAAAGTTTGTCATGCAAGTCTATTGGTTAAAAAGATAACTTAAGTGTAAGTACTATATCTGTATATGGTAACGGAGTGTGAGCATTGGATAACTCTTTATCGGGTGGGCGTCTAAGCCCATCCCTCTACATCACTCGTGCTAGACGTCACTAAAGTACGACGTCTCATTGGTTCTACTAGCTATAGGACCATAGATTATTTGGTGCATTGTGATTGGGTCAGTTATAGCCCTAGGCATAAATCTCCACTTTAATTAGCAGCATGCAGAATGGTCACCCAGATGCGGCATGCCCCAAGATTCACCCTGCCTCCCTTCCATCAATCAGTACTTTAGGGCTATGTGTCAATTAGTTGGCAGAGGATGGCCTCAAAACTGTAGCTTCTTATCAGGAAAAGTTATGGCATCGGTGACATCAGACGTTGGTACCTCTCCGCGCCTGGCTGATCACGTTTTAGTACACCGTGAAGCTGCTTCATTTTCCTTCTATTTGCGTATTTGATTCTCCCTTCAGCCTTGCCACCTGCCTGGGCCTTGTTATCTCAACCTTCACGGGGCTGACTGCTATGCTCTTAAGTTTCGATTCTTCGCATTTGCCACTCTCCTCCCTTCCTTGGGTGACCTTGAATTCCCAGGCATGAGCTCTTCTTGCTAAATTTCGATTCCACTCTTTCGTCTGGCTTTGTGCTGATATATGAATCCTGGCCTGTTTGACAACTATCATCCTGGGCTTAATTCTGCTTTTGTATAAAGTGTCTTTCCACTTACATAATGTGCTTTATTGAGGTAGATATATAGTTGGCGCTTGCCGCTCTATTCTTCTACTAAGCATAGCAAGCAGTACTGTTTCCTTAGCTTCTTGCGTTCAAAGCCTATTTGCAGGTGTTAGCTAGTTGCGTATCTTCATCCTGGTTTATGGTTACGTTTCTTTAAAGTTCAGCATTGTTTCTCCTTTTAAGTCCATTGCATCATTATTCCTTACATTTCGTCTTTGCGTGTAATCTTTCGATTCTCGTTTCGTTATTCTGAACGTCTGTCCGGGCCCTTGTGTCATCACCATTTGCCTTCAGTTAAGGCCCTTTGGGTCTCTTCGGGGACAGTTTGTAAGTAGTCTTCATTTCGTGTCAGCTGTTGGTACGGTTGTCTCAATGGGTACCATGCTGCCCATGGTTGTCTGGTTATTGGCACTTCAACAGGTATTGCTCTTCTGATGGGCACTGGGCAGAGCCCTAATGCTTCTCTCTGTTGGTTTATTTGCTCCTCATACGTCACATTTATCGGTGAGTATGTTCCTGGTATTTCAAAATAGGTGGCTGGAGTGCAGGCCATATCTGGGACCTCCTCCACAGGTGCATTTCCCTGCTCCCTCTTTCCCTTTCTCTGTTTCTATCTCTCTTTCTTCCTATAATTTCCAAAGCCCCAGAATGTCCTGTCTCATTTTAGGTTTTGCACTTTTATATGTGGCAGCTAAGTATTAGTACTGTGACAAACCTGAGGGTGGTTTCGCGTATAGACCCCAGGAATTCTTTGTTTAGGTGGCCAGGGAATGGCCATCTCCTTTGGAGCCAGACCCTGGGGTGGACTAGTGTGGGAAGATCACCTGTACAGGGGTTCCTTGGGGACGGTTGGAGGAAGCCCTCAAGTGAGACGCACCCTGTCACCCCCCCCACCTTTTGTTTGCCACGCCCTTACCAGATATCCCCTTTGTATTTGGAGGATATTGTCGGCAAATTCTTGTTGCACCCCAACTCTTTAGCTTAGAAAAGGGAAAGAGAAAACACTACGGGAAATCAAACCCTTTAAGGTAAACCCAGAGGACATTTAATACATCCCTCCTTTTCTGACGTGTCCGTAGACGGGCTATCTGCCATCACGACAGGAAACTCCCAAAATTCCCTTACCCCACTGAATTACTCATGTACTACAACTAGAAAGAATACCTTTAGTCATATGCAGTGGCCCTGCCCCACTGAGACCAGGCAGAGTCAAGCGCTCAATCACAATCACACCCATTGTGCCTTTAAAGGACAATTATCAATCTCAACGCCCACTCCCCATTTTTGAAAATCACTAAGAAGAAGCAGAGGCGACTAAGAAGAATATAAATTACTCAAAACCACACTGAGAGACAGAAGACAGACTGACCCATGTTAATACTGAACTGTCCCACTAATAGTCAGGCAAGGACAGGAAGACGTAGCCCAGAACTCACACCTGCAGCCTGTTAAAGAAACTCGGGTGTATAAAAGGTGGAGTTCCTGGCAGAACAGAGAGCAGCAGTTGGGAGAACTGAAGGGAGGCTGCATGGCTGATTCCATCAGGGGATCCCTTCTCAATCCCCGACCTACTTGCTACTTGGGCCAAGGAAAAGCGAGACGTCGGAACACGACCCGGTGTGGCTGGAGGCTTGCAGCCTGGAGAGAGAGACAAATACCAAGGAGAGCTGCTAGCAGCAGGTCAGATACAGGCCAGTGCTGCTTTCCATGGTTGGATGTTGATCCCCAGGGAGACTGAGGGGAAGATGGCAAGACCCTGACCTCAGATCTGAAAGTGGCGAGTCTTTTCCTGACCGCATCGCATGGCCGGTGAGTTTGAGTGAAGGGAAATCCAGCACACGTGTGAGGCTGAAGCAGGAACTTGTCCAAAAAATATGAACTTTTCTTGTGAGCATGAAATCCACAATTTAACCATAAGGTAAGGTGCATTATGGGGCATGTAGTGGAAATACAACCACGAACACATCTGCACTTTGCCTATAACTTGTGAATTGTGGACAGATACTACAGAGTAACAAGTGGTCCGGCATAGTGAAAATGCCCAATCGAAAGTCTTGGTTTAGACTAACATTTAAGACTGTGAGAAACTGAATTGAAGGGACTGGAAGTTTAGCGGAAGGAAACCCCTACCAGTTTTGTGATTGTGAGATCCGAGCCCGACTGAAGGAGCCCTACAGGAGCTTTTAAATCCATGTGAAATGTCTGAGCCAGATTTAGGGAGACCTGTAAATGAACATTGTGTTTAAAAGGGTTCGAGACCGACATAGGGAGACGTATTGAGACTTAGTGTGTAAAAGTGGTCTGAGCCCAACTGAGGGATACCCAGTTTGAACTGTGAGGTCCTAAAGAGAAGGAACTTTGTTTTGTGTGTGCCCAGGCATTCTGCGCCTTTTCACTGCAGCCTCCATCAAATGCAGCATTTTGCGCAATGTGTCAGCGCCCTTCCCTGGATAAACACCACTTGGTCGGAATGGGCCTCTCCATTCTCTTGGCCAGAACCCTGGTGAAGATATTGGCATCAACGTTTAAAAATGAATTGAGGCGATATGACTCACAGCTCATGGGGTACCTCCCCGCCTTGGGTATGACCGTTATTAGTGCTCTACCGAACGAGGGGGGAAGCTTCCCCGAGGCTGAGATGTTGTTGAACAGTTTAGCCATGAGCTGGGCCAGGCAACCCAAGAATGCCTTATAAAACCCTGCTGTATACCTGCCGTCCTCAATGGCCTTCCCCAACTACAATCCACTAATGGTCCTCAGTTCCTCCGCCTGTGTGACCGGCCGTTCCAAATCTGTGACCTCACTCTCATGGAGAGTTAGCAGGGACACACCCCTAAGGTATCTATCGATCTCCCCCTCCTCCACTACCCTTTCCTCTCCATACAAATGTTTGTAAAATGTGGCAAATTCCTGAACGACTTCCCAAAGCGTCAGCCTTGTCTCCCTTCTCATAATATCTCTGTTTGAAAAACTGTAGGCCAGAGACCACCTTCCCCACATCCAGTTCCTTCAACTCCTGTCGGTTCTCCCTTGCCATTCGAAGTTTGTCTTCCTCCTTCCCCCCAAACCTCCCACCTCCCAAATCCCAGGCTTCCAACTCGCGGATCTCACTCCTCAACTTCTCCATCTGGTGGGTCCTAACCCTCTTCTTGGCAGCACCCTCCCTAATCAGTGGGCCTCCCCCCCCCCAAGCAAGAGTAGTGCCTTCATTCGGGTAAGTTTCTCTCCCATGACTCCATGTACGAACTGGGACTGTCCTGTGCTCGGGCAATGTACTGTGGGTAGGGTCACCTGAACTCCCTCCAGGGTCCCTGAGACCACAACAGCCCTCCCGTCAGCCCTCCTCTAGACCTGTGGTTCACCTATGCAGATTCTCCCAATTAAGGAGGATGCCTAGTCCACCCTTCTTGGTGGGCCCCGACGCCCAAAAGACCTGTCCAATTTGAGCCCCCGGGAGTGCTGTTCCTTGCCTCAAACCAACCTTGTTTCCTGTACCATCAGTATATCCAGACCCCTGTTGTGAAATTCCCTCCCAAGTAGTGATCGCTTAGTGGGTGAATTCAAGCCCTTGACATTTAAGGTCCCCATCTTGAGTGCATCGGCCCGGGCCCTCTTACTCAATGTGCGCCATTCAGGGCATTGATTAAATGTCCCGACCACTCTATTCCGAGTAACGCCCAGAAATTCAATTTCTCCTGGTCAGTCCGCACTTCTCAACTAGAGCCAGAACCTTATTTCGCCGTCGGGGAGTATTTAGCTTCTTATATTTTCTGCCCCCGGCATTCTTCTCTTTACACTACGATTACCCTCCACACTCCGTTCCATCGCTGCCCCACCAACGTCTTCTCCAGGGCCTTAATTAGAAATCGCCTTCTTCAAGACATGTAAAGCCTGTTGCGCCTCCTGGCCACTGGTGATTCGGGAGTGCACCTCTCCTCTCTGAAAAGTTAGTGCAAAGGGGAAGGGCCAGCGATATCTAATGCCCTTCTCTGTGAGCCATTGGGTCAGAGGTCGGCAATCTCTATGCCGGGACAGGGTAAGACCTGTTAAATCCTGGAATACGTTGACGGTGTCTCCCTCGAATTGAACACTGACCAGACGCTTGGCTTTCTCGAGTACTTCCATCTTTTCCCTGTATCTCAGGAAGTGGACCACTATCGACCTCGGTCCCCTACCTCCTCCACAGCCACCTCTGTTGGCCCTCTCCAGCTGGACACCCCCTCTATACCCAATCTGCCATGAAGATGGTATTAATCAGACATCTACCCCCAATCTGCCATGAAGATGGTATTAATCAGACCTTGCACCTTCCTCCCAATATCTGCGGCTGTCTCACCCTTCTGTTCTTTTACCCCAAGAATGTGTACGTTGTTGCAGCACTCCCTGTTTTCGAGGTCATCCCGTTTCAACAGCGTGTCCTCTTCATTGGACTCAAGGTCTGTTAGCCGCGCTTGGTACTTCATATGTAGGGAGTCGATCTGCAGATGATTATTTTCCGTGCCTTCTTTTTCCTCCAATTTGTCTACCCGTCCCTTGAGATCACATATCGATGATTGAATGTCTGTTCGGATAGCCTTGATTTCCTGAAACATTTCTATTAAATAGTCTCTGGTCAGGGCCGGCGCGGTCCGCCTCTGGCCATAATGTCCTTCGCACTCAGGGTATTGCCTTGGTCCCTCTCTGATTGTCTCCTGAAACACTGTAGGGACACTACCCCTGACCCGGGCCCCCTCTGCTTTGGGGACTGGCCCCCGCTGCTTTGGGGCCTGGCCCCCTCTGCTTTGGGGCCTGGCTCCCTCTGCTTTAGGGCCTGGCCCCCTCTGCTGTGGGCCCTGGGGTCTCTCCATTGTGTGCCCGGGTGAAATGGGGCGGTCTTGGGCCAGGTCCAGTGCCTGTCCCTGGTCTGCCTTGCTGGCCTAGGCCCTGTGTACTCTCCTCCTTCCTCATGGTATATCCCGGCACAGGTAGCCTGACTCTCGCCGGTGATGGCGTCTTCTGCTACCCCGCTGAGCCTCCTTGTCAGAGAAAGCCTCTCGTGCCTCTTTGAGCGGCCCTCTGCTCCCCTGTGCTCCGGAGTTCCCCCCACACCTCCGGTGCTCTGATTCACTGCTCCCCAGGTCTTCCCTGTATTGGCCTGTTTTGTGGTACAGTGCCACTGGATCCGTGGCTGAGCGGGTTAAGGGGCACCCGGTCTCCGCTTCTTAGTTGGCCTTGTTAACGGGCCAGCACCACCATCCGGGTGGTGGGCCGTTTTCGGCCCCCTCCTGGTTTGTCTCCGAGGCAGACTATGCCGCTGCGCTACCACCACAGTGGTTGGGGCCCGGTCTCCCGATGAATTTCACCTCCCGAGGCCGCTCCTCACTTCAAGAGCTCTGTGTGGTCTGGAGCAGCAGTTGTCATTGCGCAGCTCCGCGGCGGACCCCTTGCTTGATCTAATGGCCCGCTGCATCAGGGCCAGGCCCGCTGCATCAGGGCCAGGCCCGCTGCATCAGGGCCAGGCCCGCTGCATCAGGGCCAGGCCCGCTGCATCAGGGCCAGGCCCGCTGCATCAGGGCCAGGCCCGCTGCATCAGGGCCAGGCGGCACACCACTTGAGTGTGGGAGGAGCTTGGGTGCAACCGCCGCTTTCCCCCAGGTGCTTCCATGAGCCTGGGGCTCCCGCCAGACTAACTGCCTGCTCTGCTCACCATGGCCTGCCTCCTCTGCTGCCGGGGGTCATGTTGAAACACCAGTTGCTCAGCTCCGGGTGTATGCCGCTGGTCTCTGCCCAGAAAATGTGAGAGGGTGCTTGCCAGCGGGGGAAGCCAGTATCCATCCTTGAAGACGGTGTGTGGCGGAGCTAAGTCTCTACACTGCCATCTTGGTCCGCGCCCCCTGATGGTCTCTCGCTGAACCCCTTTTTTGAGCTCAGAGATGCAAAGCTTGCCGTATGAGGCTCTATTCCTGGGTGATTGGGAACCTGGGAGCTCATTGGCATATTGTTCCAGAGGGACACCTTCCAAGACCCGGTTTGGGGTTTCTCCCCAGAATTTGCTCCTTGGTTCACTTGGAGCCAGATTGGCTCTTTCCAGCCCTGGGTTGAAAGGAGACCATCTCTCTCCTGGATGGTAGGAGGGGCGGGCATGTTGCACATTGAGCGCAGAGACGCCTCGCCTCTCGGAGCTTCAGGGCCAGCAGGGTCGACCCTGGAGTAATTGGTTCAGGTAATGGAGCTTCTGGCCGGGTTCTGGGGTAGCTGGTTGCCCTCTGCCCTGTGATTCGGGTTAGTTGCAGCAGCCAGCAGGGGCCTTGAGAGGGCGGCGGGCAGTGTGACTCGGCGTGCCCGCCTCTCTCGTCAAGCATTATAGCGCCCATCTGTGGGCGTCTCTGCCCGATTCTCCCGATGGCGCGTATGTCTGCAGGATATTGTGGCGCGTCTGTGCAGCTCCTCGGCATCCGTCCGTGCTTTCTCTGCTATAGCAGCGACACCCCTCGTCACTGTGCCCGCCTATACCACCTCCCTCGGGCTTCGACAGGTCGGAGGGGCGCCCAGGCAGTGCAAGGGGCCGGAGGGGGGCGTCTTTAAGCGGTTCCTAGAGAGGGGAGAATTAAGGCTCCGTGTGCTTAGGCCTGCGGCTTACGGGCCAATAGTGTTTACAATGCAACTAGCACGAGAACGTACCCGCGAACTGGCGAACCGGACGAGTTCGCGAACTGGCTGCCTATAAAGAGCGTGTCTGGTGAATGCATCATCCGGCACCGGCACGCACTGCGAGTGCGTGTGTCCGCGCGTGAGGCACGTGTGATGGGGTGCAGAGCAGTGTGATTGGCAGCATGGCACTGTGCCCACTTGGCCCAGTGCGCTCGCAGTCTGGCCGGGCAGCGCCGCGGATCATCCAGCTGCAGGGCCGCTTACTGCACGTCTGCAGAGGTGCACACATGCCGCCTGTGGGTGTCCGCCCTCCCTTGGTGCCAGGGTGAAGAGTGAACGCAGGCGGGGTGCCACCGGGCCTTGCTTGACAGCCGGGAAGCTGGTATCCGCAGTAACTCTCGCAACCCAGGGGACAGAGAAGCGACCGCGCAGTGCAACCAGCAGCAGTGGCCACACGATGGCAGTGTGGCTGCGGAAACCCGGTGGGGACCAGAAAGGGGCCCAGAAAGTCGAGGGGGGGAAGGGAAGCGTGACGGTCTAATCTGGGCGGAGGCCAAGGGCACAGAGCGCTGGGGCTGAGCCAGCGTGGCTACGAGGAGCTATTCCCGGGCGGGGGGATCGCGGTCCCGGATCTAAGAAGCTGCGTTCAGGCGCGATCCGTGCGCCAGCGGGTCTGGCAGCCAGCGTATACCTGCAGAGAGGGGCCCTGTGCGAAGGGGGGGGGGGGGGCGGGGCGGGAGGTTCGGGGCTCTGCGCGCTGCCTTTACTACAGGCCTTGCCTCGCCGTAACACTGCAAGGCTCAGTCCTGTGGGAATCTTAAAATCATTTAAAACACTCTCGCAGTCTAAACTCACACCGAAAGACATCAGATCCCCCCCAATGTCATTCAAATCCGATCTCCGTGCCCCTTTGTGTTTAAGTCGTTCTAGTTTGTCGCAGACTTTTGAAGCTCCCGCATCTCTACTCTATGACTTGCTGTCATTGTCCCTGTTTTATGGTTGGGAAATCTGTCCAGCCTCTCTGGGACAGATGTAGACAGCCACCCAATGCTTCCCCCCTTGGATCCCACACCCACATAAAGTTAGGAGTTAACTTACAGGTGTTCCGTTTCGCCGCTACCCTCAGGATTCTGCGCTGAGCGTAGCATCGTATACCCCCCTTCCCCCCACCCTTAAGGTCCTTGCAGACCTGTCCAGGGCGCCCGTCCCTTCCTATCCGTCCCTCTCCACTCCTGTCCACTTTTTCTTTCAACATTTCATGTTTTCATTTAAACCGTTCATTTTTTCATTCCCATTTTGTCCCCTAATCTTCCTGACCCTGCTACCTCTTCCCCACTTCCCACAGCATTCCAAGGCATCCTAGACATTTACCAGGTTCATTCCCTAGGCTGACCCTTCATATTCCCCAATTTTCTTCCTATCCCCGCCCTAACCGTCCCTCTGCCCAGGTTCATGTCCCCATTCTCACTACCACCCCCAATCTTGTTTCATCATTACTTCCCAGAGCCACATTTTCTCCTAACTCCCTTCTTTCCTTCCCCTCCCCTTGTTATGATTCGTTGTTACTCTCCCTCGATGCACTCTCCTATTTCCCCCACCCACGTTTGGGGTTGGAAGGTCTTCCAAGCCCCCTAGTCCTCCCTTTTGCATAGGACTCCCCTGAGTCTAATACGCCTGGGTGCCGTTCGTTCTAACCTGAAGTCTGTGCAGCCCCTTGTGGTATCCCACAGTACTTTCTGCAGGGAACACCATGAAACATCCGCTGGGCGTGTCTGAAAGAAAACGTAAGAACAAGGAGCAGGAAACAAAGAGGCCGCCCCTACTTGCCAGCGCCTTTTATAGGGGTGCTCCCCGGCTGCGGCTGGCTCTGTCACCCCCTGATGACACCCCAAAACCCCCACCCTTCCCACAGGTGGTAACTTGCGAGGCCCCGCCCCTAATCCCCACCCTTCCCTGGGCCGTGTCATGGAGGCGTCGAGACTAAGGGTGGCCCCCCGCCAAGAACCATTTTCCAAATGACACTGGAGCCCTGCGAGTCCCGTCGCTGGGCAACTGCTGGATGCGGTATCGCACGCAGCAGGCGCAGTCAAAGGATGCTCCTTGTCACTCGCTGCCCGATGGACAGCAACCCAGCGACCACGAGGCATCTCTACACATGCAGCGCAGCACACATGAGATCCCCTTTACACGCCTCCCCCTTAACCAAATATCCTTAGCACTAAGTTCTTGAAGTCGTTCAACAAGCATCGCAACCTCATTCCACGCCCCAGGGTTGTGTCCTGAGCTAACTGTTGACCAACCACTCTAGCATCCAGCGCTTGATGACCACAATTCACATGCAAATCACTGCGTTTCCGTACTCGCACTCTCCGCCCCCCATTCTTCATCCCTCTACACAGCACGAACCGGAACACAATCAAACGGCAATTCTTGGGGCAATGCCCCACTTCTTTCTCTTCCCTTGCTCTCAACATCATGACACCTCATCAGTTGTTTCATGCTCCATTTGGTGCCATCGTCCAACAACATAACCGTGCCCATAACTCTTCACCCTGTTCAGAGGAGACAAATATGCATCACCTGCAGCCCTCTCTCTTGGGTTTTTTATCCTGACCCAAGTGTCCTTAGCGCACATAAGAACTCCTCTACAGACCACCCCCGAAGGTTGATGCAAGCATCAGCACCCGACTGTTAGGGGGAGGGGGAGAGGGAGAGAGAGAGAGAGAGAGAGAGAGAAAAGAAAAAAAAGTGTATACTACCATCAGGCTCCATTGATCTGCAGGTTATCAAGATGGCAACATGTTCATCTTCACCAGTGGGGAAGCAAAAAGCCTAAATGACCACTTAAGAAAAGCTATTCAGTTTGCTTTGCCAGTTGCAGCAGGCCTCCACCCCCTCCTCTCCACACGTGTGTTTGTGTTTGGTGGAAGCAAGGCATTTCAGTGGAAAGTATGTTGAAAAGCCTGATTCTGGCCCTGGGTGCCTGGTTTTGTTTGTGATGCTAAATCTGACAATTTATGACCTTTTAGAGAATATTTGTTAAGATTAGTTAACTCCACCTGCTATACCGCGATAACCATGATATACCGTCATTTGGCAAGAAGGTTATCGTACAGTGAAAAAACAAATACCGTGACACCCCTATGCCCCACCGCCGCAGGCACATTTAATAACAAAAGGGCACCATTCGCGCCTTCTCACACTACTCCAGCTCAGGGGAGCCCTTGAAAGACTCCCCCCGAGTTGGCATGGTGGGGGGGCTGATGGTGCCCTGGGGGGGCATGGAGCACCAGGCGGTCGCCCGCCCGCTCTGCCCTAAGGCTGGCCCTTCTTGTCTGCTCTACCACTCCCCATCTTCCGCTAGTATTTCCTACTCTCCTATATCTAGCGGATTTGGCTTTTTGTCCTTCATTGAGAAAGAGGGTTTAGGTGTCGCAATCAGTCAATGTTAAGGCACTCCTATGGCAAAGTCGGGACTCTTCAACAAATAGTGTCAGTGCGCAGATGTAGCCAAAATATGTGACTGGCAGATTTTGTGAACTTTCATGGAAGACGTGAAAAGTTCATTTTTTTTTTATGGAAAGGGTCATCTGACCTCAAGCCTGCTATGCTTTTAACACCCCCTTGGGGACTACCCTGCACCCGCTTTAGGGGACAAGGATTTCCCAGACAATGGTTTTATTCCACCTCCATGTAACACAGAATCCCAAGTCTTTATTGGTTGTAGGGGGATTGAACAGGGCAGTAATATGTAGGGCCCTTTAAAAGTGGATGCCTCGGTTTCTGACTTGGACTTGTTGACACCCTTACAAGAAGAGCTGAACCAGTGGATCCTCCCATCATGGAGAAAGGCTGGCCTTTGCAGCCTCACAGATGAGTGTATGCCTCACAGGAGGAGCCTGGAGGAAGAGCCAAGCAGAGTGATGGGTAGACGGATAAGGAAGCATGCCTAACGCTGTTGCTTCGAAGAAGGCGGGATGCTTGAGGAACTCTGAGCCGCGGAGGAAGAAGGAAGCCATGCCAGAAGCAGAGTGCCGGTGTCCAGCCTATCCAACGCCAAAGACCTGTGAGTCCAGGATGGGAAAAACCGACGCGAGAGACTGGACTTTGAAGACTGGAGCGAAGTTGAATGTGCTGATCCGCGTTGGTCAGAGAGACCGCCTCCCCTAATGAGCACTGCCACTGGTGAGTAGGTATGTGAGTTCCATGTCTTAAAATCGTGGCAAAAATGGCCGTGAATAAAAAATATCGCGGCACAAATGCTGTGGTTTAGCCGCCACAATCATGTAAAGGAAACCCCCGCAACTCCCGGACCCATTATACCATTTAAGGGGAGCGGAGGACAACCCCGCAACCCCCAATCCCTTTAAATGGTAAAATGGGGTACACCTCTACCGAGTCAAACCACAGCATTTTTGCTGTGATTTTTTTTTTTGAAAATGTATTTATTTAAAAAAAATAATAATTTTTTACCAGCAACATTTTTGCCGCAATTGTATTACCTGATACCGGTATGTGGCATCAATCTAGTAGCGGATGTAGGGTGGTGAGGCCACAGCCGAGCTCACGCCGGGCTGAGAATCCATATATCCCCGCAAGTGGATGAGAGAACTGACAATCAAAGAAAAGCGGACAAAGCCCATAGCCCACGCTCGGCTGAAAATTCAAAGATCCCATGAGCGCGGGAGAGAACTGCTAATCGCAGCCAGACTGAGAATCCATATATCTCACAAGGGTTGTTAAAACCTATAACCAAAACAAGCCCACATGGGGCAGAGTATCAAGGTATCCTACGAGGGGGTGAGAAAATCAATCAACTGCGAGATACTCAAGAGCTGAGGCGAGCCGGCCGTGCCAAGATACAAACTACTCTACAGGGGTATACAAAGTCCCACAGCCAAAGCAAGGGTGAGCAAGGAATTACCCAAACACTGCAAGGCACAAATGAATGCAAGCAAGGGCGAGAAAGGGAATTGCCCAAACACTAAGAGCAGAAATGAACCCAAGCAAGGGTGAGCAAGGGATTAACCAAACACTGTGTAGAGGAGGAGCCAAGTACTCCCCCTCCAATTGCCCCACCCTTATGAGGGACAATTGAATCAGCAAAGAGCAGAGCGTGGACTCCTGTGCAGTACTCAAAAGAGTACCAATACCTAAGAGAGTCTGGGAGGCAAGGTACCCATTGAGAAAAACGTACCTGCATGCAAGACAATATGATGGCCCTTTGAATGAGATTCCCGAAGAAGCAGAGCAGATAAAAGGCAAGGATGAATGGTGACGTCACACAGAAGAGATGCAGGGATCAGAGGATGCAGATATTCTATAAGGCATCAAGAAATCAACAAGGATAAGTGACATCTTGGGATCAAGGTGAAGAAGCTTAAGCCGCAGAAACAGATGAAGATCTGAAGTCATTTTACACATGTACAGACGCAAATTGAAACGCAAACAGCAAAGTAATTTTGAAATCTAGCTTCAAGCTTATATAGTAAATAGTTTGTGGCAAGTGCCAATATATACACATATACATCTGAAATAGATAAAAGATGGATGTTTCCACTTCACGTTATAAAGCAGTACTGAACATCAACATGGGCAAAGATGGCCTCACTTCAGTGTGCCACAGTTAAAAGCAATTTTAATTACAAATGAATCTCAACAGAAGGAGTTGAATCAGCCAAGAAACCAAAAGTCTTATCAAACAGGAATTGACTGACACTTGATACAAATTGTGTCAAGGAACAAGAGGCTCCTGTTTCGGAGGCTTGAGCAAAACAAAATACATCAGAGGACTATTAAAAATTAATATCAAATACACGAAAAGGCTCGATTTCATTGTGTCCAGTCACGTGGAAGGAAAAATTGGACGATCGGGGTGGTCACACCTAAGCACGAGGGCACAGCCTTCACTCCTTAAAATTTCTCAGAGCACAGCACAAACTCAAGGCCTAACTTCAAAGTACTAATTGACACTGGACCATTGAGGTGATGATGGATTGATATAATAATTGGTGTGAAGCTGGTTTTTAGATGAGCCCACTAACACCTGAATTTTCAGTCTGCGTGCTGCTAAATGTAGATGGAAAAGTACTGATGGGGGTTAGAAGCCAACCAATTGTAAAGGACTGTGTAATGAAGGGTCCTGTATTTAGTGACGTTCATAGTGGCCATTTTGAGGGGAGGGCTTAGTGGCCTCACCTGATGTTAAGCACCCTATCACTTTCTTTCACGGTTCTATACGGATATGGAACTTATACTTAGCTATTCACTTGGAGCCTATGACTTTCCTCAATAGGTTTTTGTAGTTTGCCACATAGGTAATGACGCAGGTCAACGTCAGTGATGACGATTTTATGCAGTATAACCTCAGTTTCTACTAAAATGAGTCGAGTAAGAGGATTGAACGACAGCTGATGTTAGTTTTATATACTTGTTAATAAAATGGACTCCCCTTTTGCCAAACTACGCGAGTCGTTTTTATTATTGATGTATGAAAAAAATCAGCATCCCCATCCATCTCCAGGGTATTGCTACTCATGTTAAAGGGCTGGGAAACCCAGTTCAACTGTAAGGCGCAAATGAACCCAAGCAAGGGAATTACCCAAACACTACGAGGAACAAATGAACCCAAGCTGGGGGTGAGAGGCATTTTCAATTTTGTGAACGCTGACCAAACCAGACAGCAGAGCTTGGTGTCTCCAACAAGGTGAACACATGCAGGGAGACTGGACAGACCTGGAACTGTCTGAACTGCTCAACGCTTTCTTTTTGCTGAGAGAAAGACTTTGAGACATTTTGAGCAATAGTAAGCCCAAAGCATGAGAAGACATTGAGAACTCTCTGGTGGGGGCAGAAAACCAGCCACCACTAATCTACCAAACAGGGGAAGTAACCCCATCCTAAACTAAAGACTGTAATCCTTTTTTCCTCTTCTTAGGGCAGATGCTATGGTAGCATAGGTTTAGACAGAGGACAGAGTTTCTTTGTAAGATGCCCTGGTGACCACCAGTTTATTATTTTCCTCAGTAGGGAACTCGATGTACAAATAAGGTTAGAATAGGCCTTACTTTTCTTTAATAAACGTGTTCTGATACAAAACCAGTCTTCGTGTCCGTCTTTTATGTCTGACTTACCACAGTATATGGTGTGAGCTCCAGGTGTCGACCAAACAGAGGTTGAAGTAACTGAGATCAAAATAGACATGTAATAAGCTGTGCTGCATGTACGGTGTGTGTGTATATATGTTATTCGCACAGCTTCTCCTTTAGAGGTGCCCACATTGGTTTCCTCACCGCTGATGACGGGTAGAAGGGCCTGTTGTATCCAGATCATCCATGCGCCTCCTTTTGTCAATTGTTCCACGATTTTTTTTCTCTGGCATTTTGTCTCCAGAGAGTGCCTTTAAGGGCTGGACTTAAACATCTCTTGTATGTTTATAAAGCTTTTGTTGTTAATTTCTTTTGTTTGTTTACAGCCATGGGGTGTCTCCTAACGATTTCGCATATGTTCTTCCACTCTCCTGCAGGTAAAGCAGCTGTTTTAAAATGTTTCCTTGAGATCCACCGGCTCTTCCAGGCGAACGATGCCGCCTATATCCTCAACGATCTCTACATCAGCGACTACTGCGTCTGGATCCAGAAAGTGAAGTGAGTTTTACTTCAATTGTGTCGGGCCTGACTTAAGCAGCTTTATGTTACCACTGGACGGGCCGACTGCAATCTAATGATCAAGTCGTGGCGGTTCCGTGTGAGTGACGAGGGGGCCTGTAAGGCTACTGGTGATTCCATGGCTGTGGCGGTTCCGTGGGAGTGACGAGGGGGTCTGTAAGGCTACTGGTGATTCCAGGGCTATGGCGGTTCCGTGGGAGTGACTAGGGGGTCTGTAGGCTACTGGTGATTCCAGGGCTGTGGCGGTTCCGTGGGAGTGACAAGGGGGTCTGTAAGGCTACTGGTGATTCCAGGGCTGTGGCGGTTCCGTGGGAGTGACGAGGGGGTCTGTAAGGCTACTGGTGATTCCAGGGCTGTGGTGGTTCCGTGGGAGTGACGAGGGGGTCTGTAAGGCTACTGGTGATTCCAGGGCTGTGGCGGTTCCGTGGGAGTGACGAGGGGGTCTGTAAGGCTACTGGTGATTCCAGGGCTGTGGCGGTTCCATGGGAGTGCCAAGGGGGTCTGTAAGCCTACTGGTGATTCCAGGGCTGTGGCGGTTCCGTGGGAGTGCCAATGGGGTCTGTAAGCCTATTGGTGATTCCAGGGCGGCTGTGGCGGTTCTGTGGGAGTGCCAATGGGGTCTGTAAGCCTACTGGTGATTCCAAGGCTGTGGCGGTTCCGTGGGAGTGCCAATGGGATCTGTAAGCCTACTGGTGATTCCAAGGTTGTGGCGGTTCCGTGGGAGTGACGAGGGGGTCTGTAAGGCTACTGGTGATTCCAGGGCTGTGGTGGTTCTGAGGGAGTGACTAGGGGGTCTATAAGGCTACTGGTGATTCCAGGGCGGTGGCGGTTCCATGGGAGGGTCAAGGGGGTCGTAAGGCTACTGGCGGTTCCAGGGCTGTGGCGGTTCCGTGGGAGTGCCAAGGGGGTCTTAAGGCTACTGGCGGTTCCAGGACTGTGGCGGTTCCGTGGGAGTGACAAGGGGGTCTGTAAACCTACTGGCGATTCGAGGGCTGTGGCGGTTCCATAGGAGTGACGAGGGGGTCTGTAAGGCTACTGGTGATTCCAGGGTTGTGGCGGTTCCGTGGGAGTGACGAGGGGGTCTGTAAGGCTACTGGTGATTCCAAGGCTGTGGCGGTTCCGTGGGAGTGTCAAGGCGGTCTGTAAGGCTACTGGTGGTTCCAGGGCTGTGGCGGTTCCATGGGAGTGCCAAGGGGGTCTGTAAGTCTACTGGTGATTCCAGGGCTGTGGCGGTTCCGTGGGAGTGCCAATGGGGTCTGTAAGCCTACTGGTAATTCCAGGGCTGTGGCGGTTCCGTGGGAGTGCCAATGGGGTCTGTAAGCCTACTGGTGATTCCAGGGCTGTGGCGGTTCCGTGGGAGTGACGGGGGGGGGGTCTGTAAGGCTACTGGTGGTTCCAGGGCTGTGGCGGTTCCGTGGGAGTGTCAAGGGGGTCTGTAAGGCTACTGGCGGTTCCAGGGCTGTGGCGCTTCCGTGGGAGTGCTAAGGGGGTCTGTAAGCCTACTGGCGATTCCAGGGCTGTGGCGGTTCCGTGGGAGTGACGAGGGGGTCTGTAAGGCTACTGGTGATTCCAGGGCTGTGGTGGTTCCGTGGGAGTGACGAGGGGGTCTGTAAGGCTACTGGTGATTCCAGGGCTGTGGCGGTTCCGTGGGAGTGACGAGGGGGTCTGTAAGGCTACTGGCGGTTCCTGTGTATGTTGCAGAGCTTTCGGGTGGGGTTTGTCCTCAGTGTTTCTAATCCATGGGGTATGTTTGTTGTATAATGTATTGGTTATCCAGGCTCCGGGTGTGTTACATGTCCCACTGTATGACCTGTTTAGGAAGGTAGATTATCAGTAGCCTGCATCTGACCCCCTCCACATGTGCATGCTCGACCAGGCTGTGTCTAATGCTCAAAACATACCTGACCCCCTAGGGGATGGATATGGCTATTCTCCCCCCCCCCCTGGTATGTGTGATACCCCCAGGGGTGCGTCTGATCCACCGTGATGTGTCTGATCCTCAACAGTGTCGCTCATCATGAAAGTATGTATGATCCTGTAAGGTGTCTTCATCATCAAGGGGTGTCTGGCTTCTCGTGATGTCTCTGATCCCCCAAGGTGTCTCTGATTGCCTTCAATGGTCCCATGGGTTGTGTCCGACTCCTCGGGGTGTGTCTGATTCATCTGGGTATCTCTGATCTCATAGGGTATCCCTTGGGGTGTCTCTGATCGCCCAAGGTGTCTCTGATCCCAAGGGCTGTGTCTGATTTCTCGGGGTATCTGATCCCATGGGTTGTGTTGGATTCCTTGGGATGTCTCTGATTCCTTGGGATGTCTCTGATCCCATGGGTTGTGTCTGACTCATCGGGTTTCTCTGATCCCATGGGTTGTGTTTCATTCCTCAGGCTGTCTCTGATCCGATGGGCTATGTCTGATTCCTTGGGATGTCTCTGATCCCATGGGTTGCGTCTGATTCCTTGGGATGTCTCTTATCCCGTGGGCTGTGTCTGATTACTCGGGGTGTCTCTGATCCCATGTGCTGTGTCCGATTACTCGGGGTGTCTCTGATCCCATGTGCTGTGTCTGATTCCTCGGGATGTCTCTGATCCAATTGGCTGTGTCTGATTCCTCGGGATGTCTCTGATCCAATGGGCTGTGTCTGATTCCTTGGGATGTCTATGATCCAATGGGCTGTGTCTGATTCCTTGGGATGTCTCTGATCCCATGGGCTGTGTCCGACTCCTCAAGGTTTCTCTAATCCCATGGGCTGTATCTGATTCATCGGGATGTCTCTGATCCCATGGGCTGTGTCTGATCCCTCTGGATGTCACTGATACCATGGGCTGTCTGATTCCTCGGGGTGTCTCCTATCCCATGGGTTGTGTCCGATTCCTCAGGGTGTCTGAGCCCATGGAGTGTGTCTCATTCCTTGGGATGTCTCTGATCCCATAGGTGACTGACTCCTCAAGGTTTCTCTGATCCCATGGGCTGTCTGATTCCTCGGGGTGTGTCTGATCCCATGGGCTGTCTCATTCCTCAGGGTGTGTCTGATCCCATGGGCTGTGTCCGACTCCTCAAGGTTTCTCTGATCCCATGGGTTGTGTCTGATTCCTCGGGATGTCTCTTATCCCGTGGGCTATGTCCGATTACTCAGGGTGTCTCTGATCCCATGGGTTGTGTCTGATTCCTCGGGATGTCTCTTATCCCGTGGGCTATGTCCGATTACTCAGGGTGTCTCTGATCCCATGGGCTGTGTCTGATTCCTCTAGGGTGTTTCTGCTCCTCATGACACAGCTGATATACTGGTTTACTAATGCCCTTCAAACAGGCAGAACTTGCCAAGGGAAGAGATGGCAGTGTTTTGAACTGGGCTTGTGAACACTTGGCATTTGCCGATTGACAATAGTTGTGACTAGGTATGTGAAAGCTGGTAATGGGTGATACTGGGCAGATGTGTTCTGGCAATAGTAAATAGATGTATCGAGTGCAGTCTGGCAATACCTGTTTGGTGTGTTCGGTGGATGTAGGCCGTACCGGTTTCTGGTGTCATGTAGAGGTGTCTTATGCAATCGTGTGGTTTTGTGAAGACTACATGGGAAAGCTGGTAATAACTTAACTGAGGTATGGTTATCAATACATTTTACAGCAGGGCATGGGAAAGCTGGTTATAACTGTAACTGAGGTATAGCCAGGTTATCAATACATTTTACAGCAGGGCATGGGAAAGCTGGTAATAAATGTAACTGAGGTATAGCCAGGTTATCAATACATTTTACAGCAGGGAATGGGAAAGCTGGTAATAACTGTAACTGAGGTATGGTTAGGAATGCATTTTACAGCAGGGCATGGGAAAGCTGGTAATAACTGTAACTGAGGTATGGCCAAGTTATCAATACATTTTACAGCAGGGCATGGGAAAGCTGGTAATAACTGTAACTGAGGTATGGTTAGGAATGCATTTTACAGCAGGGCATGGGAAAGCTGGTAATAACTGTAACTGAGGTATGGCCAGGATATCAATACATTTTACAGCAGGGCATGGGAAAGCTGGTAATAACTGTAACTGAGGTATGGTTAGGAATGCATTTTACAGCAGGGCATGGGAAAGCTGGTAATAACTGTAACTGAGGTATGGTTAGGAATGCATTTTACAGCAGGGCATGGGAAAGCTGGTAATAACTGTAACTGAGGTATGGCCAGATTATCAATACATTTTACAGCAGGGCATGGGAAAGCTGGTAATAACTGTAACTGAGGTATGGTTAGGAATGCATTTCACAGCAGGGCATGGGAAAGCTGGTAATAACTGTAACTGAGGTATGGTTAGGAATGCATTTTACAGCAGGGCATGGGAAAGCTGGTAATGTCACGGATGACACCCTGTTAAGAGTAGCACAGAACACCCAGGAAGGGTTTTGGGTGGTTGTGCCGAAGTAAGGTGGACAGATAAGTACACACACAGCTGAAAGTAATGAGAACGAAGAGTAGACAAGTGTAGCAAGGAATAAGGTACAACAAAATGGATTCCCTCTAGGGGTGTATGAAGATATAGGAAAAGAGTATTCCACGGACCTTAGGAAAACTCTAGCCTTCTGCATAGTTTGCTATAACAGAGGCCCACGCTCTTTGCTCATGGCTTGGAACAGCAGCTATGGGTATCTGTAACGTAGAAACGAGACAAGGGAAGGGGCAGAGGTTGCCTGACGGAAACCAACAGACAAGCTCTGTACAAAAGGGTCTACAAACAGTACAAGAGAAGAAACTAACAGACTAATCCAGGAAAAAGGACGTCGATAGCAAACTAGCAGAAGGAAATGAAGGTTAAGTCATGTAACAGGATTGGATAGCAGAGGACAGTAGGGAACAAGGTTGAGAGCTCAGAGGAGCAGGAAAGCAATGGGCAAGCCCACGGGAGCAGGGCTGTAAGGTAGGGAGCCCAGAGGGAAAGGGCTTAGGGCAGTGGAGTAAAGCAGGCTGTACGGCACGGAGCACAGAAGGGCCGGGCAGCAAGGAGTGAGCCCTGGGGAGCAGGCCCGCTGAACGTAGAATGCTGCAGAGGACTGTAGAGGGCTGCTAGGCTGAGAACCCAGCGGACAAAGGCTGTAGGTAGTAAGCAGCGGAGCGTGATCGGCTGCAAGGTAGGAAACCCTGAGTACAAGGGCTGTTGGCAGTGGAGAGAAGCAGGCTGCGCGGCAAGGAGCCAGAAGGACCGGCAGCAAGGAGTAAGCCCAGAGGAGCAGGGCCGCTGACTGTAGAAGGCTGCAGAGGACTGTAAGCTGCAAGGTAAGGAGCCCAGAGGACAAGGGCTGTAGGCAGCCGGAGTGAGGCAGGCTGCAGAGCAGGGATCCCAGAGGACAAGGGCTGTAGGCAGCCGGAGTGAGGAAGGCTGCAGAGCAGGGATCCCAGAGGACAAGGGCTGTAGGCAGTCGGAGTGAGGCAGGCTGCAGAGCAAGGAGCCCAGAGGACAAGGACTGTAGGCAGCCGGAGTGAGGCAGGCTGCAGGGCAGGAGCCTGGAAGACCAGGGCAGAAGGTAGCAGCTGAGCGTGATCGGCTGCAAGGCAGAAACCCGAAAGGGCAAAGGCGGAGGCTGGAAAGCAGCAGAGCGTGATCAGCTGCAATGTAGAGAGCCCGGCAGGGCACTGGATCCAAAGCCGGAGTAAGGAGGAACCTCATACAAGATCCGTAGCTCGAAGCAAAATGGTGCTGGAAGGACTCTTAATGCAAGAGACTGAGCCTCTGCAGGCAGCAGCATTTATACCGCCCTGCCCAGCACAGAGGCAGGCTAATCAGTCGCACCTGGATCAGCACACCTGCAGACAATCGGCCACATCCCTCTCTGTTCCTGAGCTGGTGGAAGCAGAGGAGATCCCTAGGGCTTCTGGGGATTGTAGTTCCGAAGATGACGAATAGGAATGGCCAGGAATAGATGGTTCTAGCCAAGTGCATTGGGGTAAGTGTAGTTTGTTGGGAAAAATAGAAAAGCACCAAAGTCTCGCAAATGGGAAATAAGGTCCATATTGATCGCAAATGTATGTGCCCATGGCGCAGGCATGACAGGTAATAACTAACTGAGGTATAGCCAGTTTAGGAATGCATTTTACAGCAGGACATGGGAAAGCTGGTAATAACTGTAACTGAGGTATAGCCAGGTAAGCAATACATTTTACAGCAGGGCTTGTGGAAGCTGGTAATATATGTAACTGAGGTATAGCCAGGTTAACAATGCATTTTACAGCAGGGCATGGGAAAGCTGGTAGTAACTGTAACTGAGGTATGGCCAGGTTAGCAATACATTTTACAGCAGGGCATGGGAAAGCTGGTAGTAACTGTAACTGAGGTATGGCCAGGTTAGCAATACATTTTACAGCCGGGCATGGGAAAGCTGGTAATAACTGTAACTGAGGTATAGCCAGGTAAGCAATACATTTTACAGCAGGGCTTGTGAAAGCTGGTAATATCTGTAACTGAGGTATAGCCAGGTTAGCAATACATTTTACAGCAGGGCATGGGAAAGCTTGTAATACCTGTAACTGAGGTATGGCCAGGTAAGCAATACATTTTACAGCAGGGCTTGTGGAAGCTGGTAATATCTGTAACTGAGGTATGGCCAGGTTAACAATGCATTTTACAGCAGGGCATGGGAAAGCTGGTAATACCTGTAACTGAGGTATGGCCAGATTAGCAATACATTTTACAGCAGGGCATGGGAAAGCTGGTAATACCTGTAACTGAGGTATAGCCAGGTAATGAATGCATTTTACAGCAGGGCATGGGAAAATTACTACCAGCTTTCCCATGCCCTGCTGTAAAATGCATTCCTTACCTGGCTATACCTCAGTTACAGGTGTTACCAGCTTCCACAAGCCCTGCTGCAAAATGCATTGATAACCTGGCTATACCTCAATTAGTTATTACCAGCTTTCCCATGCCCTGCTGTAAAATGCATTGATAACCTGGCTATACCTCAATTAGTTATTACCAGCTTTCCCATGCCCTGCTGCAAACTGCATTGCTAACCTGGTTATACCTCAGTTACAGTTACTACCAGCTTTCCCATGCCCTGCTGTAAAATGCATTCCTTACCTGGCTATACCTCAGTTACAGTTACTACCAGCTTTCCCATGCCCTGCTGTAAAATGCATTCCTTACCTGGCTATACCTCAGTTACAGGTATTACCAGCTTTCCCATGCCCTGCTGTAAAATGTATTGCTAACCTGGCCATACCTCAGTTACAGGTATTACCAGCTTTCCCATGCCCTGCTGTAAAATGCATTGCTAACCTGGCCATACCTCAGTTACAGGTATTACCAGCTTTCCCATGCCCTGCTGTAAAATGCATTCCTTACCTGGCTATACCTCAGTTACAGGTATTACCAGCTTTCCCATGCCCTGCTGTAAAATGTATTGCTAACCTGGCCATACCTCAGTTACAGGTATTACCAGCTTTCCCATGCCCTGCTGTAAAATGCATTCCTTACCTGGCCATACCTCAGTTACAGGTATTACCAGCTTTCCCATGCCCTGCTGTAAAATGCATTCCTTACCTGGCTATACCAAAGTTACAGGTATTACCAGCTTTCCCATGCCCTGCTGTAAAATGTATTGCTAATCTGGCCATACCTCAGTTAACTAACTGAGGTATAGCCAGGTTATCAATGCTATTTACAGCAGGGCATGGGAAAGCTGGTAATAACTAACTGAGGTATAGCCAGGTTATCAATGCTATTTACAGCAGGGCATGAGAAAGCTGGTAATAATTAACTGAGGTATAGCCAGGTTATCAATGCTATTTACAGCAGGGCATGGGAAAGCTGGTAATAACTAACTGAGGTATAGCCAGGTTAGCAATACATTTTGCAGCATATGTGGTATGGTATTGGTTAGGCCTGGCAACATTTCTGCTAGCTCAAGTGCGTTAACAGATAGTGGGGAAAGCAGGGAGGGGGAAGGACAGAGGGGGTACATGCAAAACAAACGGACAATAATGCCAGTGTGTGACAAGCAGTGAGGGTAGGAGGGAAGCAGGAGAGAGGTGGAGGCACCTAACAACTCAACAGCCACACTAGAGAACATTTCTTGCTAGAATGAACACAAGTAGACATTGACCTAAGGAGGGTGGATCAGAGGAGGGGAAGGGGAATGGGTAAGTTGGTTGGGCATTTTATAATGTGCCACTAACACAAGTGTTACATGTGCACAATGCTGTGGGGAGGGGCAAAGGGCGAAAGATGGGCAGACAGACAACGAAGGAAGGTCGAGGGATGGCGGAAGGGATACGTGCTCCTAGTCCAGGAGGGCCGCGATAAATGCAGAGGGTTATCTCTTTGGGGAAGTGCTTAGTGCAGTACCTAGTGTGAGGTCCGGAGGCACGTGCAGGGACTGGTTTGGGTGCCTGGGACCTTTAGGGTTCTGAGGTGATCCAGGAAACCAGTCGCTAGCTGAGCGGAAGGAAGAGGTAGCAGGTAGGGACCGGGGGTCAGCAGGGGAGAGGTAGAGCGAAGACATGGGAGAAGAGGAAGGGCTGGAGGAGAGGCAGGGAGACTGTTCCAGAGGGAGGCCCCTGCAGAGGACAAGGGTCGACCCCCTACTCTCTGTCTGGAGACAATGATCAGAATCCCCCCATCACCTTTTAAATGTTTGCTTTATTCTGATCATATTCCGACTAATGTTATTGTACTTTAAGATGCTTGCTTGTATGTGCAGCCATGACATGTATGTAGGGATGGACAACAATGCAAAAACTGTTTTTATTTATTTTTTACATTTATAAGTGTTTATGGCTAGAGGTTTCGAAATGCACCATTTAACACATTCTCAGGAAAATGTTGTTGCACTTAAAACTCTGCGTTTTCTTAAAGTGATTGTTAAATCCTCAATAGACATATCATATCTTCTCCAACACCATGTATTGGTGTCACCGTGTAGCTGATGACATGCGTGTTGCTGTGTGTTGGCTGCTGACGGGGGCCAGATTGCGCCTGCAGTGTGTGGCCGAGTGCATCTTTTGGTGGGGGGCAGTGTGGAGCCCGGAGGGCCGGGTGTTCCCGGGATGACTGGAAAGAAGCCACTCTAATGGCTCTCCTCTGTGCCTCGTCTATCGTACCCTGTAACCCATAAAGCAGCCCGCCTCTGCCCTTACCTGGCTCCAGGGTGCTTCCTGCTGTGCTCTCGTACCCTGTAACCCATAAAGCAGCCCGCCTCTGCCCTTACCTGGCTCCAGGGTGCTTCCTGCTTCCTGCTGTGCTCTCGTACCCTGTAACCCATAAAGCAGCCCGCCTCTGCCCTTACCTGGCTCCAGGGTGCTTCCTGCTGTGCTCTCGTACCCTGTAACCCATAAAGCAGCCCGCCTCTGCCCTTACCCGGCTCCAGAGTGCTTCCTGCCGTGCTCTCGTACCCTGTAACCCATAAAGCAGCCCTCCTCTGCCCTTACCCGGCTCCAGGGTGCTTCCTGCCGTGCTCTCGTACCCTGTAACCCATAAAGCAGCCCTCCTCTGCCCTTACCCGGCTCCAGGGTGCTTCCTGCCGTGCTCTCGTACCCTGCAACCCATAAAGCAGCCCTCCTCTGCCCTTACCCTGCTCCAGGGTGCTTCCTGCCCTGTAACCCATAAAGCAGTCCTCCTCTGCCCTTACCTGGCTCCAGGGTGCTTCCTGCTGTGCTCAGGACTTCCCTAATGCCTGAGGATACTGCAGCCCCATATGCCAGTATGTTCTGCAGCCGTCTCGCTGCTCCCCTGCCTTCCTGGTAAACCCTTGCCACCTATGCAATGGCCGAGGCTGCGCCTGCGCGTGTATGATGGCTGCATGATCTAGGAGTGATGGATGCATGGTGTGGGAATGATGGATGCTTCAGCAGGTGGCTGAAACATGAGATTGCTGACTGCTCTTCGCTTAAGTACACAGCGAGGCGACCTGACACCCTCCAGAGAGCGCAGCGCGCCCCCTCTGCCAGCTGTCATTGTGACAGGGCACCACCGTGCTAATCCTGGGGATAATAGGATGGATGGCAAAATAATTGCCGCCATGTTGTACCAGCCATCTATCCATGCTGAGAAGAGGCGGCATGGCCGTCGGTAATTCAGAAGCAGTGGAGAGCGGCAATTGGCTCTGACAAGATGGAAGGGCGTGGGCAGAGTAAAACACAGGTTGGACAGCTCATAGTGTCCACGTGTGTGGGTCTCCCAGTCCTTGCACGTGCGCCGCTCCCTCTCCTTGCACGTGCAACTCTCACAGCCCCTCCAACTGTGCAGCTCATCCAGTCCTTGCATGTGCACCTCTCCCTCTCCTTGCATGTGCAACCCCTGCAGCCCTCTAACTGTGCAGCTCATCAGTCCTTGCATGTGCAACCCCTGCAGCTCTCTAACTGTGCAGCTCATCAGTCCTTGTATGTGCACCTCTCCGTCTCCTTGCATGTGGAGCCTTACAGCCCCACTAACCATGCAGCTGATCCATCCGTGCATGTGCACCCCTCCCTCTCCTTGCATGTGCAGCTCTTGCATCCCCTCTAACTGTGCAGGTAATCTAGTCCTTGCATGTGCACCTCTCCTTGCATGTACAACTCTTGCAGCTCCTCCAACTGTGCATCTCATCCAGTCCTTGCATGGGAACCTGTCTCTCCTTGCATGTGCAACTCTTGCAGCCCCCTCTTACTGTGCAGCTCGTCCAGTCCTTGAATGTGCAACTCTTACAGCACCTGTGCAGCTGATCCATCCTTGCATGTGCACCTCTCCCTCTCCTTGCACGTGAAGCTCTTGCAACCCCTCTAACTGTGCAGCTCATCCAGTCCTTGAATGCCCCTCTCCTTGCATGCGCAGCTCTTGCAGCTCCTCCAACTGTGCAGCTCACCCAGTCCTTGCATGTGCATCTCTCCCTGCATGTGCAACTCTCACAGCCCCACTAACCATGTAGATCACCCAGTCCTTTCATATGCTGCTCTCCCAAATCTAGCATGTGCAGCTCATCCAGTCCTTGCATGGGAGCCTGTCTCACTCCTTGCATGTGCAACTCTTGCATGGGAGCCTGTCACACTCCTTGCATGTGCAACTCTTGCAGCCCCTCTTACTGTGCAGCTCTCCCAGTCCTTGCATGTGCAGCTACCCCAATTCTAGCATAGCAGGCTTTCTCAGTCGAGAACCACGAATTTGCAGCATTCCGTCTCCTTGCATGTGCAGCTCGAACAGCCGCTGTAACTGTGCACATCATAAATTCCTTGCATATGCAGCTCTGCCAATTCTAGCATGTGGAGCTCTCCCAGTCCTTGCATGTGCATGGCTCCCAGTACCCCAAATTGTGCAGGTAATCCAGTCCTTGCATGTGCATTTCGTATAGTCCATTTCAATGTGCAGATCATCAAGTCCTAGCATGTGCACCTTTCCCAATTCCAGCATGTGCAGCTCTCCCAATTCCAGCATGTGCAGCTCTCCCAATGCCATCACGTGCAGCTCTCCCAGTCCTTGCATGTGCATGTCTCCCAGTACCCAAATGGTGTAGGTGATCCAGTCCTTGCATGTGCCACTCTCCCTGCTGCTGCATGTGCATTTCGTATAGTCCATTTCAATGTGCAGCTCTGGCAATTCTAGCTTGTGCAGCTCTGGCAATTCTAGCTTGTGCAGCTCTGGCAATTCTAGCTTGTGCAGCTCTGGCAATTCTAGCTTGTGCAGCTCTGGCAATTCTAGCATGTGCAGCTCTGGCAATTCTAGCATGTGCAGCTCTGGCAATTCTAGCATGTGCAGCTCTGGCAATTCTAGCATGTGCAGCTCTGGCAATTCTAGCTTGTGCAGCTCTCGCAATTCTAGCATGTGCAGCTCTGGCAATTCTAGCTTGTGCAGCTCTTACAGTTCCCCAAGTAGTGCGATGATGCTGTACAGGTCAAAGGTGTTTACTTGTTCAGTAGTCCTTTGGGTCTCGGGACATCACTCCTTGTCTAACCAAGGAATGGGCAAGCCCTCCCTAACCCAGGCATCCCTGAATCCCGGTGGGTCACTAGAGCTAGGTAATCCCTACTGTCGAAAGCATGTCTTAATAAAGCTGATGATCTAGAGGGACACGCCTTATCTGTCCACGTCTCACCCATGGATCCATCTATGTGGTCACAGCTCTAAGATCCCCAAGATGGCGTATGTTTGATTTGCGGTGCCTTTCAGACTCTCGGACCCCACTTGGACCCATTCTTGCGTGCCCAACTATTCCGCTCCTATATCCATATACCTGAAGCGGTCGCTCTCCCTTACCTCTCCTACTGGTATCCCTCCTACTCTGCCCACCATTTCCTCTCTCTAGTAACTACCTCCAACCTTCACTATTTCTTGCTGTTACACTCTCCTACCACTAACTCTGCTGCTCTCCCTACTCCACACCATTACTACTCTTACTCCCCACCCCACTACAACTACACTACTAGTGTTCTCCCCTCTCAAAACTATTCATGTTCTCCCCTCTCTACATTTCTTCTACTCTTCCCACCACTACTACTACTCCTGTCTCCACACTACTTTCCCCTCTCCTCACTACTACTTCTTCACACTACAACTCCCCACAACTCCAGTCACATTACCATTCACTCCCTACTCTATCACTTTCGCTCTCAACCCCTTCACGTATCATCACAACCATGTACCACACTCTCCCACTCACTCTGCTCCATTCTTCAATAAATCACGTCCACGCTCCTCTGCTGCGGCCTCGCTTCAGCTGGTCTCTTGGCCCTCCTATTACTCCCTTGACTTCATTAGAACAATCTGCACCTTCCTTTTTGCTGTCCTCCTTTATCCTCCCTCTTTACCGTCCATTGGATAGTTTCCTCTGCTTGCTCCCCAAGGCAATCACTGGCAGTTCTTTTCCCCCGGGAGGGTTTAACGCACATCAACGCTTTCAAAAGTGGGCTAAGACGCACCCTTTTTTGTACGTGCGTCCAATTTTGTGTGTGTATCCCTTGTGGAGCGATGCCGTTTTGCCTAGGATGGTGCACCGTGGCTGTTGTACTGGTGAGTAAAATGTCCTGCAGCAGGACAGCTCCTGCTGGGTGCCCTGCGCCCTATTTGACATTGGCGTGATGCACAGTTGATGCACTCCCCCATGTGCGGTCTGACTTGACTACCTGCCTCTGCCCCGGCACTCGAGCTCGCGGAGCAGCTAGCTGCTCCTGATCTGGTTCTCTGGTTCGTCTAGTAGTAGTAGTGGTGGTGGTGGTTGATGGACTCCCCCATGTGCGGTCTGACTTGACTACCTGCCTCTGCACCGGCACTCGAGCTCGCGGAGCAGCTAGCTGCTCCTGATCTGGTTCTCTGGTTCGTCTAGTAGTGGTGGTGGTTGATACACTCCCCCATGTGCGGTCTG
The DNA here is from genome assembly GCF_040938575.1 of Ambystoma mexicanum. Lineage (NCBI taxonomy): Eukaryota > Metazoa > Chordata > Amphibia > Caudata > Ambystomatidae > Ambystoma > Ambystoma mexicanum. The sequence goes on along the minus strand of NC_090923.1, from coordinate 42,056,584 downwards.
ACTTGACTACCTTCCTCTGCACCTGCACTCGAGCTCGCGGAGCAGCTAGCTGCTCCTGATCTGGTTCTCTGGTTCGTCTAGTAGTGGTGGTGGTTGATACACTCCCCCATGTGCGGTCTGACTTGACTACCTGCCTCTGCCCCGGCACTCGAGCTCGCGGAGCAGCTAGCTGCTCCTGATCTGGTTCTCTGGTTCGTCTAGTAGTAGTAGTAGTGGTGGTGGTGGTTGATGGACTCCCCCATGTGCGGTCTGACTTGACTACCTGCCTCTGCACCGGCACTCGAGCTCGCGGAGCAGCTAGCTGCTCCTGATCTGGTTCTCTGGTTCGTCTAGTAGTGGTGGTGGTTGATACACTCCCCCATGTGCGGTCTGACTTGACTACCTTCCTCTGCACCTGCACTCGAGCTCGCGGAGCAGCTAGCTGCTCCTGATCTGGTTCTCTGGTTCGTCTAGTAGTGGTGGTGGTTGATACACTCCCCCATGTGCGGTCTGACTTGACTACCTTCCTCTGCACCTGCACTCGAGCTCGCGGAGCAGCTAGCTGCTCCTGATCTGGTTCTCTGGTTCGTCTAGTAGTGGTGGTGGTTGATGGACTCCCCCATGTGCGGTCTGACTTGATTACCTGCCTCTGCACCTGCACTCGAGCTCGCGGAGCAGCTAGTTGCTCCTGATCTGGTTCTCTGGTTCGTCTAGTAGTGGTGGTGGTTGATGCACTCCCCCATGTGCAGTCTGACTTGACTACCTGCCTCTGCACCTGCACTCGAGCTCGCGGAGCAGCTAGCTGCTCCTGATCTGGTTCTCTGGTTCGTCTAGTAGTGGTGGTGGTTGATGCACTCCCCCATGTGCAGTCTGACTTGACTACCTGCCTCTGCACCTGCCCTCGAGCTCGCGGAGCAGCTAGCTACTCCTGATCTGGTTCGTCTAGTAGTGGTGGTGGTTGATGCACTCCCCCATGTGCGGTCTGACTTGACTACCTGCCTCTGCACTTGCACTCGAGCTCGCGGAGCAGCTAGCTGCTCCTGATCTGGTTCTCTGGTTTGTCTAGTAGTGGTGGTGGTTGATGCACTCCCCCATGTGCAGTCTGACTTGACTACCTGCCTCTGCACCTGCCCCTGAGCTCGCGGAGCAGCTAGCTACTCCTGATCTGGTTCGTCTAGTAGTGGTGGTGGTTGATGCACTCCCCCATGTGCGGTCTGACTTGACTACCTGCCTCTGCACCGGCACTCGAGCTCGCGGAGCAGCTAGCTGCTCCTGATCTGGTTCTCTGGTTCGTCTAGTAGTGGTGGTGGTTGATACACTCCCCCATGTGCGGTCTGACTTGACTACCTTCCTCTGCACCTGCACTCGAGCTCGCGGAGCAGCTAGCTGCTCCTGATCTGGTTCTCTGGTTCGTCTAGTAGTGGTGGTGGTTGATGGACTCCCCCATGTGCGGTCTGACTTGATTACCTGCCTCTGCACCTGCACTCGAGCTCGCGGAGCAGCTAGCTGCTCCTGATCTGGTTCTCTGGTTCGTCTAGTAGTGGTGGTGGTTGATGCACTCCCCCATGTGCAGTCTGACTTGACTACCTGCCTCTGCACCTGCACTCGAGCTCGCGGAGCAGCTAGCTGCTCCTGATCTGGTTCTCTGGTTCGTCTAGTAGTGGTGGTGGTTGATGCACTCCCCCATGTGCAGTCTGACTTGACTACCTGCCTCTGCACCTGCCCTCGAGCTCGCGGAGCAGCTAGCTACTCCTGATCTGGTTCGTCTAGTAGTGGTGGTGGTTGATGCACTCCCCCATGTGCGGTCTGACTTGACTACCTGCCTCTGCACTTGCACTCGAGCTCGCGGAGCAGCTAGCTGCTCCTGATCTGGTTCTCTGGTTTGTCTAGTAGTGGTGGTGGTTGATGCACTCCCCCATGTGCAGTCTGACTTGACTACCTGCCTCTGCACCTGCCCCTGAGCTCGCGGAGCAGCTAGCTACTCCTGATCTGGTTCGTCTAGTAGTGGTGGTGGTTGATGCACTCCCCCATGTGCGGTCTGACTTGACTACCTGCCTCTGCACTTGCACTCGAGCTCGCGGAGCAGCTAGCTGCTCCTGATCTGGTTCTCTGGTTCGTTTAGTAGTGGTGGTGGTTGATGCACTCCATGTGCAGTCTGACTTGACTACCTGCCTCTGCACCTGAGCTTGCGGAGCAACTAGCTACTCCTGATCTGGTTCTCTGGTTTGTTTAGTAGTGGTGGTGGTTGATGCACTCCCCCATGTGCGGTCTGACTCGACTACCTGTCTGCACCTGCACTCGAGCTCGCGGAGCAGCTAGCTGCTCCTGATCTGGTTCTCTGGTTCGTCTAGTAGTGGTGGTGGTTGATGGACTCCCCCATGTGCAGTCTGACTTGACTACCTGCCTCTGCACCTGCACTCGAGCTCGCGGAGCAGCTAGCTACTCCTGATCTGGTTCTCTGGTTCGTTTAGTAGTGGTGGTGGTTGATGCACTCCCCCATGTGCGGTCTGACTTGACTACCTGTCTGCACCTGCACTCGAGCTCGCAGAGCAGCTAGCTGCTCCTGATCTGGTTCTCTGGTTCGTCTAGTAGTGGTGGTGGTTGATGGACTCCCCCATGTGCAGTCTGACTTGACTACCTGCCTCTGCACCTGCACTCGAGCTCGCAGAGCAGCTAGCTGCTCCTGATCTGGTTCGCTGGTTCGTCAAGTAGTGGTAGCGGCAGCTGTGAAATGATAGTTGAATCTAGGCGGCGTTGCTAAAGAAACTGACCAGAATGGGGCTGGGCAGGCATGGGGTGATAGTAATTGGTACCACTGTAATTCAACCAGGCACAAATGGAAGGGGTATTTACTGGGTCCTTCTCCGCTCCCACACAAGCCTGTGGAGAAAGGCTGGCTCTGGTGTTAAAGCTGGTAGGCCTCCACCCCACGCTGTGATGGTTGCCTACCACTAACTGATGTGGGCAGGTTACTGGCTTTACCATCCGTGCACGGGCAGCTCTCCCAATTCTAGCATGGGCAGCTCTCCCAATTCTAGCATGGGCAGCTCTCCCAATTCTAGAATGGGGAGCTCTCCCAATTCGAGCATGGGCAGCTCTCCCAATTCGAGCATGTGCTGCTCTCCCAATTCTAGCATGTGCAGCTCTCCCAGCCCTTGCACGTGCAGCTATTATAGCCCCTCTAATTGTGCAGGTAATCCAGTTTTACATGTGCAACTCTCCCAGCTCTTCCATGTAGAACTGTCCCTTAAGTGCACGTGCAGCTCTCCCAATTCTAGCATGTGCAGCTCTCCCAGCCCTTGCATGTGCAGCTCTCCCAGCTCTTCCATGTGGAACTGTCCCTTGGGTACAGATGTAGCTCCTCCCAATCCTTGTATGCACAACTCTTATAGGCCCTCTAATTGTGCCAATCAACCAGCCATTACTTGCGCAGCTTTTACTGTCCCTTTAATTGTACACACCGCTGAGTTCTTGCATGCATATGTTTATCCGTTCGTGCATGTTCCTACTGCAAGTTGCAGGCATGTGCGCAACTTTCTGTTCCTACAGGTTGCCTCGAGTCTCTGCATGTTCCCAGCTTGTATCCATCCTTGTTTTGCCGTGGGGCTCCTGTCACAATGTAAGAAAATGCCCTTAAACTCTGAAATACACCAATACAGTATAACTGGAGATGACTCCTTTTACATTTAGTAGATATTAGCTGTTGTACCCGGCGTTGCCCAGGCTTTCATTCCCTCATAGGTACAGGTTACTGTGCAAAATGTGATGCAGATTGGTGACATGTTGTGGAATTGTAGAAGGAGCAACGCTGAAATCCAGGGAATGGGGTGGGGTTTCCAAATGTCATGTAGCCAGTAATGTCTGCAGGGTCCTAAAGGTTGGTGCAGATTGGTGAAATGGTGTGAAATTGTATAGGGAACATTCACGGGTCCGCAAACCCACAAATGTTCACTTGTATTCCAAAAAGCGTTTCCCACTCTCATGGTGCACAGCCTGCTAACAGTGGCTGCTTATGGTTTTTGGCCGTGGGAATGGTTAGGGATTGCAATTTTACCCAACTAAGACGGCAGAGCAAATAGAGGATAGAAGATTTGCAGCGGCGCAAGTTTTATTCAAAATGGACAAAGCAGATAATGAGGCATTGAATTTAGATGGCTCGGTAGGTCTGACAGTAATTCAAAGAATGGACAAACCTGAACGGATAAAGAAAAAGGAAATAAGTAAATGGTGGGAGGCAATGACACTCACAAAGTATTTAGAAGAAAAGAGGATTCCAAGAGGTCTAAGAATTTTGACTATTCCTACTTATGAAGAAGTCGATCCAGACATGAGAGAGTGGACAGGGCATACTGACAACTGTTCCTTTGCTATGATCCAGACATTGGTCAAATTTGCCAAGAAAGATCAAGAGGAACTTATTATTGAAATTGAGAAATTCGAGGAAGAATTGTTCAACTCAAAGGTTGTAGATGAATGCAAGAAAAAGGTAGCCAGGATGGAAGAAAATCTTGAACGATTCAAAGAGTAATAAGAATTAAGAAACAACAAAAGTTCCAAAGAGATAAAAAGGACTACCAACAAGGTAGAATATACACATTTCTCGTAAATATGATGAACCAATCAAAGAGCAATTGTTGAAAACTGCTAAACCGATCACCGTACCTGTAGTAGAATCCACCTCATCGCAAGTGTAGTCCTCTGCTCCAGATCTAAGACCAATTAGGCTGAATTTTTTAGAGGAGTTCGAACTCCTTCATCTCAAAAACAAAAACGAGAGGACGCCAAGAGGCAGTCCCCCGGGCGGAGGAAGAGGCTAGGGAACAAGAAAACAAGGAGTTGCCGCAAATGTGGGGGATGCCAACTCACAGATATGGACAACTCGTTCTGGAAAAAGACAAAAGAGCAGAGGGAGAGGAGTACAAAACAAGAATTAAAGACAAAGGTTTTCAATATCTCCGATAGACCCATCACAGAATCAGAACAGGTTTTTGAATTGGGCCCCTCCTTTGCACCCACACAGAACTTTGACTATACCGAAACGCAAATTTATCTTTTTAAGTTTCTCCGCAAAGTTATGTTGAAGAAATCTTTCTCTACGAAAGTCAGTGAAGGACCCATAAGAGTTCACACTCCGCCACCAAGACCTAGTACGCTCAGTGTAGGGGACATGGATGCTGTACTATGCTTAGATATTCTCAGTGAAGACCCTATCAGGGATGATGAATTGAGTTGGACAACACAGCTATGTTGGAAAGATATGAGATTCTAACTGATTTGACTGAAGGAACTGGATTTAAACCGAGATCCACATTTAATCCAGTGATTGTGTCTAATAACATCAAAGTCTTTGAGGAATGTGTCATCAAAGATCTCAAAAAACTGACACAAGAGAATAGCTGGAACAAATCTAATCTGACACCTGTCCAAATACAATCTATTGAATCTTTGAAGAATGATACAACAATTGTAATAAGACAGGCTGATAAAGGTGGTGGAGTGGTAGTTTGGGCCAGGATTAAATATCTAGCAGCAACTGAACTACAGTAAAATGACTTGACATGTTATGAATTGAAAGGGATGGAATATATTGAACAGGTGTAAATGAAACTGGATGTGATACTGCAGGAGTTCAAATACAAAAATCTTCTAGAGGGAGATGTGATCCTTCTTGTCACCCCCATAATATACTTTATCCTGAAGATACATAAGAATGTGTTATATCCACCGGGTAGGCCTATCGTGTCCTCTAGAGGATCACTCTTAGAAAATGCTTCCAAATATTTAGATTTCTTTCTGTAGCCATTTGTGAAAGATCTGAGTTCCTATATAAGAGACACAACAGATCCATTGAATAAAATACAGGGCATAGAATGGGAATCAGAATATCTGCTTGTGTCGACAATTAGACGTGGTATCGTTATACACCTCGATTATATATGACAACGTTCTTCGAACTATAAACAGCAAAATGGGGTCATCCTGAGTCTTTTGGAAGTCTGTCTAACACACAATATGTTCTTATTTGAAGAACAACTATATCTCCAAAAATGTGGAATGGCGAAGGGTTCCTGCATAGCCCCCACATATGGCAACCTGTATATGGGGTGGTGGGAACAAGAAGTGGCTTGGAATGAAGTATATGAAAAAAACCTATATTGTATTGTGTGTTGGTACAGCTATATCTATGATGTATGTTTCATATTTTATGCTTATGTGTATGAGATTTCCTTCTGCCAGGGAGGAATAGTCAGAGCTTTTTTTTATTTGTATTAATAGAATGATGCTTGTAACTCTGTCTCTGAACGTAAGGTTTGTTAACCGGAACTGCCCTTTCATAAATCTGCATGCTAGAAAAGCATAGTGCACACATGTGACATTTCTGAAATTGTTTACTGACACCTCTCAGTATTTGCTTTGTGTTTTGGCAACATGGCGGTCACAAAGTGGCAATTGAATCCCTGTCTGCAACTGTTGGAACCTAAAGTCCATCGTGCAGGATCTGCCTTACCTGTAGGCATTCCTGTGCCTCAATTAAATAATATAATTGTGGCCCCAGTTGTGGTGGAAGGCAACTAATCTAAATTTAAGACCTATCTGATTACGACATGGAGACCTCTTGGACTCCACAATTCTATTGGACAAAACCTATTTTGATATTTTTTTATTTTATCCAGCAGTCTCCTTTACTTGTTGTAAGTGTTTTGTTAGTGTAAGGTTTATTGTAAAACATTTCACAAAAAAGAAAAATGATAGCTTGGTTTCTAGGGGCCCGCCTGTGTTTTAATTGTCTGGAAATGAGTCTCCCCCAAAACAAACCATGTGGGCTTGGTCCCAGCATAGACCTTTTATCATTCTTGCAAAAGGGTTGTCGCCTCTTAGGAGGACAGGAACTGCCCTCCAGGGACAGGGAGAAGTCAAGTGCTTCAAAGGGCAGACTCTGCCAGGCTAAAGGATGAGACACCACGGTGTTCATTAACAGAGACCCTTTGATGTAGGCGGACTGAAGAAGGAACAGAATTGAGTAACCCAGGAGTTGATTGTGCAGTTAGAGAGGGATTCCAACATCTTGGACCCTCATAGGGTTTCTAAACGTCCTGCCCCCTCCCATTCCCTGCAGACAAGGTACTCTGACATCACCAGGCAATAATATTCTGAAACAGTCAGGGGTGAACCCCATTCTGAGGCTAGAAGGGAACCAATCCGCTGTGGCCTTTTCCTTAAAAGGTGAGAGGCACGTGTGAAGAATCCTTCGGATCTCTCACTAAAACCTGCCTAAAGTCTCCACCCAGGGGGCTAATGGAAGGCAGACGCTTCCTGATCCTAACCCTGGGGGCGTTGTGCTGCGGGAGGATAACCTGGGAGGATTGATGGGCCCAGAGCGGTGAGGAGATTGTATAGGATGAGGCATGGTATTTTTACTCTGGAAGGAAGAATCTTCCCAAGATACCAAAAGAAGTAATGGCTTATTGTCATTTTAATGTCCTTGACACCTCATATTAAATCTCATGGTATGGACGCAAGTGTAGTAAACTCTGAGCAGGCCTTACCAAAGGGAAGATTCTTTTGGGTATCCCAACCTCTTCCTCACTCCCATTAGGATAATGTAAAGGAATATGAAAATGTTATCTTCAATAAGATAAAATAAGATAGCTCAGCGGGTTGAACGCTCGCTGCTGCGATCTGAGCGTGATCTGCAGGTCGCAGGTTCAAATCTCGGCAAGGCCGACTCAGCCTTTCATCCTTCCGAGGTTGATAAATGAGTACCAATTTTGGTTGGATGATATTGTATGTAAATATGTGCTCTCTAAAGCGCTTTGGATTAAGGCACTATATAAATAACACATCTTTATCTTTAAATTAGCTTCCTTTGTAACAGCTAATTCTCATACTCCATCTCTTGGTGAGTTAGAGATAATATATCTACCCTTAAAAATAACTCATTTGTCAAAAGAAAACACTTTGCAGATATTCAAGTCTCAGAATCCCAGAAATACAGAGACGAGGAAGAGGGCTGAATAGGCATGCAGTTGTGAACGTCAGGCAATTAAGCCTAACAGCTGTTGCAATAGTCGGGCAATTGAGCCTAACAGCCCACACCTGAATGGACCTGGGAGGCACAATAGTACTGTTAGTGGTTCTGTCTCCCTGGCCTGCTTTAAGGGACCCTGATTATGTAAAGTGGAGCTGAGTGGGCCTCTGCCCCGATGGTGCAGGTGTCCTGATCATGTAAAGATGAGCTGGGTGGGCCGCTACCCCGATGACGCAGGTGTCCTGATTATATAAAGATGAGCTGAGTGACCTGCCGCCCCTGATGGTACAGGTGACTTGATTATGTAAAGATGAGCTGAGCGAGGAGCTGCCCGTGATGGTACAGGTGTCCTGATTATGTAAAGATGAGCTGAGTGACCTACTGCCTCTGATGGTGCAGGTGTCCTGATGATGTAAAGATGAGCTGAGTGGGCCGCTGCCCCTGATGATACAGGTGTCCTGATTATGTAAAGATGAGCTAAGTGGGCCGCTGCCCCTAATGGTGCAGGTATCCTGATGATGTAAAGATGAGCTGAGTGGGCTGCTGCCCCTGAGGGTACAGGTGTCCTGATCATGTAAAGATGAGCTGAGTGGGCTGCTGCCCCTGAGGGTACAGGTATCCTGATCATGTAAAGATGAGCTGAGTGGGCTGCTGCCCCTGAGGGTACAGGTGTCCTGATCATGTAAAGATGGGCTGAGTGACCTGCTACCCCTGATGAGACAGGTGCCCTGATTATGTAAAGATAAACTGAGTGACCTGCTTCCCATGATGGTGTGTCACCTGTGTCCCGATCATGTAAAGGTGAGCTGAGTGGGCCGCTCCCCTGATGGTACAGGTGTCCTGATCATGTAAAGATGAGCTGAGTGGGCTGCTGCCCCTGAGGGTACAGGTGTCCTGATCATGTAAAGATGAGCTGAGTGGGCTGCTGCCCCTGAGGGTACAGGTATCCTGATCATGTAAAGATGAGCTGAATGGGCCGCTACCCTGATGGTGCAGGTGTCCTGATCATGTAAAGATGAGCTGAGTGGGCCGCTGCCCTGATGGTGCAGGTGTCCTGATCATGTAAAGATGAGCTGAGTGGGCCGCTGCCTCCGATGGTGCAGGTGTCCTGATCATGTAAAGATGAGCTGAGTGTGCCACTGCCCGTGATGGTACAGGTGTCCTGATCATGTAAAGATGAGCTGAGTGGGCCGCTACCCTAATGGTGCAGGTATCCTGATTATGTAAAGATGAGCTGAGTGACCTGCTGCCCCTGAGGGTACAGGTGTCCTGATCATGTAAAGATGAGCTGAGTGGGCCGCTACCCTGATGGTGCAGGTGTCCTGATCATGTAAAGATGAGCTAAGTGGGCTGATACCCCTGATGGTACAGGTGTCCTGATCATGTAAAGATGAGCTGAGTGGGCCGCGACCCTGATGGTGCAGTTGTCCTGATCATGTAAAGATGAGCTGAGTGGGCCGCTACCCTGATGGTGCAGGTGTCTTGATTATGTAAAGATGAGCTGAGTGGGCTGCTACCCCTGATGATACAGGTGTCCTGATTATGTAAAGATGAGCTGAGTGGGCCGCTACCCCGATGTTACAGGTGTCCTGATCATGTAAAGATGAGCTGAGTGGGCCGCTACCCTGATGGTGCAGGTGTCCTGATCATGTAAAGATGAGCTAAGTGGGCCGTTGCCCCTAATGGTGCAGGTGTCCTGATGATGTGAAGATCAGCTGAGTGGGCCGCTACCGTGATGGTGCAGGTGTCCTGATCATGTAAAGATGAGCTCAGTGGGCCGCTACCCTGATGGTGCAAGTGTCTTGATTATGTAAAGATGAGCTGAGTGGGCTGCTACCCTGATGGTACAGGTGTCCTGATTATGTAAAGATGAGCTGAGTGGGCCGCTACCCTGATGGTACAGGTGTCCTGATTATGTAAAGATGAGCTGAGTGGGCTGCTGCCCCCGAGGGTACAGGTGTCTTGATTATGTAAAGATAAACTGAGTGACCTGCCGCCCCTGATGGTACAGGTGTCTTGATTATGTAAAGATGAGCTGAGTGACCTGCAGCCCGTGATGGCACAGGTGTCCTGATTGTGTAAAGATGAGCTAAGTGACCTGCTGCCCGTGATGGTACAGGTGTCCTGATCATGTAAAGATGAGCTGAGTGACCTGCTGCCCGTGATGGTACAGGTGTCCTGATTATGTAAAGATGAGCTGAGTGGGCCGCCGCTGATGGTACAGGTGTCCTGATTATGTAAAGATGAGCTGAGTGGGCTGCTACCCTGATGGTACAGGTGTCCTGATTATGTAAAGATGAGCTGAGTGGGCCGCTACCCTGATGGTACAGGTGTCCTGATTATGTAAAGATTATCTGAGTGGGCTGCTACCCCTGATGGTGCATGTGTCCCGATCATGTAAAGATGAGCTGAGTGACCTGCTACCCCTGATGATACAGATGCCCTGATTATGTAAAGATGAGCTAAGTGACCTGCTGCCCGTGATGGTACAGGTGTCCTGATCATGTAAAGATGAGCTGAGTGACCTGCTGCCCGTGATGGTACAGGTGTCCTGATTATGTAAAGATGAGCTGAGTGGGCCGCCGCTGATGGTACAGGTGTCCTGATTATGTAAAGATGAGCTGAGTGGGCTGCTACCCCTGATGATACAGGTGTCCTGATTATGTAAAGATGAGCTGAGTGGGCCGCTACCCCGATGTTACAGGTGTCCTGATCATGTAAAGATGAGCTGAGTGGGCCGCTACCCTGATGGTGCAGGTGTCCTGATCATGTAAAGATGAGCTAAGTGGGCCGTTGCCCCTAATGGTGCAGGTGTCCTGATGATGTGAAGATCAGCTGAGTGGGCCGCTACCGTGATGGTGCAGGTGTCCTGATCATGTAAAGATGAGCTCAGTGGGCCGCTACCCTGATGGTGCAAGTGTCTTGATTATGTAAAGATGAGCTGAGTGGGCTGCTACCCTGATGGTACAGGTGTCCTGATTATGTAAAGATGAGCTGAGTGGGCCGCTACCCTGATGGTACAGGTGTCCTGATTATGTAAAGATGAGCTGAGTGGGCTGCTGCCCCCGAGGGTACAGGTGTCTTGATTATGTAAAGATAAACTGAGTGACCTGCCGCCCCTGATGGTACAGGTGTCTTGATTATGTAAAGATGAGCTGAGTGACCTGCAGCCCGTGATGGCACAGGTGTCCTGATTGTGTAAAGATGAGCTAAGTGACCTGCTGCCCGTGATGGTACAGGTGTCCTGATCATGTAAAGATGAGCTGAGTGACCTGCTGCCCGTGATGGTACAGGTGTCCTGATTATGTAAAGATGAGCTGAGTGGGCCGCCGCTGATGGTACAGGTGTCCTGATTATGTAAAGATGAGCTGAGTGGGCTGCTACCCTGATGGTACAGGTGTCCTGATTATGTAAAGATGAGCTGAGTGGGCCGCTACCCTGATGGTACAGGTGTCCTGATTATGTAAAGATTATCTGAGTGGGCTGCTACCCCTGATGGTGCATGTGTCCCGATCATGTAAAGATGAGCTGAGTGACCTGCTACCCCTGATGATACAGATGCCCTGATTATGTAAAGATGAGCTAAGTGACCTGCTGCCCGTGATGGTACAGGTGTCCTGATCATGTAAAGATGAGCTGAGTGACCTGCTGCCCGTGATGGTACAGGTGTCCTGATTATGTAAAGATGAGCTGAGTGGGCCGCCGCTGATGGTACAGGTGTCCTGATTATGTAAAGATGAGCTGAGTGACCTGCTGCCTGTGATGGTACAGGTGTCCTGATTATGTAAAGATGAGCTGAGTGGGCCGCTGCCCCTGATGGGCCAGGTGTCCTGATTATGTAAAGATGAGCTGAGTGACCAGCTGCCCGTGATGGTACAGGTGTCCTGATCATGTACAAATGACCTGAGTGGGCCGCTGCCTCCGATGGTACAGGTGTCCTGATCATGTAAAGATGAGCTGAGTGGGCTGCTGCCCCTGAGAGTACAGGTGTCCTGATTATGTAAAGATTAGCTGAGTGGGCTGCTGCCCCTGAGGGCGCAGGTGTCCTGATTATGTAAAGATGAGCTGAGTGGGTCGCTGCCCCTAATGGTGCAGGTGTCGTGATTATGTAAAGATAAACTGATTGACCTAGTGCCTGTGATGGTACAGGTGTCCTGATTATGTAAAGATTAGCTGAGTGAGCTGCTGCCCCTGAGGGTACAGGTGTCCCGATCATGTAAAGATGAGCTGAGTGGGCCGCTGCCCCTGAGGGTACAGGTGTCCTGATTATGTAAAGATAAGCTGAGTGACCTGCTACCCCTGATGATACAGGTGCCCTGATTATGTAAAGTTGAGCTGAGTGACCTGCTACCCCTGATGATACAGGTTCCCTGATTATGTAAAGATGAGCTGAGTGACCTGCTGCCCCTGATGGTGCAGGTGTCCTGATTATGTAAAGATGAGCTGAGTGACCTGCTACCCCTGATGGTGCATGTGTCCCGATCATGTAAAGATGAGCTGAGTGACCTGCTACCCCTGATGATACAGATGCCCTGATTATGTAAAGATGAGCTGAGTGACCTGCTACCCCTGATGATACAGGTGCCCTGATTATGTAAAGATGAGCTGAGTGACCTGCTGCCCCTGATGGTGCATGTGTCCCGATCATGTAAAGATGAGCTGAGTGACCTGCTACCCCTGATGATACAGGTGCCCTGATTATGTAAAGATGAGCTGAGTGACCTGCTGCCCCTGATGGTGCAGGTGTCCTGATTATGTAAAGATGAGCGGTGTGGGCCGCTACCCTGATGGTAAAGGTGTCCTGATTATGTAAAGATTATCTGAGTGGGCTGCTGCCTCTGATTGTGCAGGTGCCCTGATTATGTAAAGATGAGCTGAATGGGCCGCTACCCCTGGTGGTATAGGTGCCCTGATTATGTAAAGATGAGCTGAATGGGCCGCTGCCCCTGATGGTGCAGGTGTCCTGATTATGTAAAGATGAGCTGAGTGGGCTGTTGCCCCTGATGGTGCAGGTGTCCTGATTATGTAAAGATGAGCTGAGTGGGCCGCTGCCTCCGATGGTGCAGGTGTCCTGATTATGTAAAGATGAGCTGAGTGGACCGCTGCCCCTGATGGTACAGGTGTCCTGATTATGTAAAGATGAGCGGAGTGACCTGCTGCCCTTGATGGTGCAGGTGTCCTGATTATGTAAAGATGAGCTGAGTGGGCTGCTGCCCCAGAAGGGTACAGGTGTCCCGATCATGTAAAGATGAGCTGAGTGGACCGCTGCCCCTGATGGTACAGGTGTCCTGATCATGTAAAGATGAGCTGAGTGACCTGCTGCCCCTGATGGTGCAGGTGTCCTGATTATGTAAAGATGAGCTGAGTGGGCTGCTACCCCTGATGATACAGGTGCCCTGATTATGTAAAGTTGAGCTGAGTGACCTGCTACCCCTGATGATACAGGTGCCCTGATTATGTAAAGATGAGCTGAGTGACCTGCCGCCCCTGATGGTACAGGTGTCTTGATTATGTAAAGATGAGCTGAGTGACCTGCAGCCCGTGATGGCACAGGTGTCCTGATTGTGTAAAGATGAGCTAAGTGACCTGCTGCCCGTGATGGTACAGGTGTCCTGATCATGTAAAGATGAGCTGAGTGACCTGCTGCCCGTGATGGTACAGGTGTCCTGATTATGTAAAGATGAGCTGAGTGGGCCGCCGCTGATGGTACAGGTGTCCTGATTATGTAAAGATGAGCTGAGTGACCTGCTGCCTGTGATGGTACAGGTGTCCTGATTATGTAAAGATGAGCTGAGTGGGCCGCTGCCCCTGATGGGCCAGGTGTCCTGATTATGTAAAGATGAGCTGAGTGACCAGCTGCCCGTGATGGTACAGGTGTCCTGATCATGTACAAATGACCTGAGTGGGCCGCTGCCTCCGATGGTACAGGTGTCCTGATCATGTAAAGATGAGCTGAGTGGGCTGCTGCCCCTGAGAGTACAGGTGTCCTGATTATGTAAAGATTAGCTGAGTGGGCTGCTGCCCCTGAGGGCGCAGGTGTCCTGATTATGTAAAGATGAGCTGAGTGGGTCGCTGCCCCTAATGGTGCAGGTGTCGTGATTATGTAAAGATAAACTGATTGACCTAGTGCCTGTGATGGTACAGGTGTCCTGATTATGTAAAGATTAGCTGAGTGAGCTGCTGCCCCTGAGGGTACAGGTGTCCCGATCATGTAAAGATGAGCTGAGTGGGCCGCTGCCCCTGAGGGTACAGGTGTCCTGATTATGTAAAGATAAGCTGAGTGACCTGCTACCCCTGATGATACAGGTGCCCTGATTATGTAAAGTTGAGCTGAGTGACCTGCTACCCCTGATGATACAGGTTCCCTGATTATGTAAAGATGAGCTGAGTGGGCCGCTACCCTAATGGTGCAGGTATCCTGATTATGTAAAGATGAGCTGAGTGACCTGCTGCCCCTGAGGGTACAGGTGTCCTGATCATGTAAAGATGAGCTGAGTGGGCCGCTACCCTAATGGTGCAGGTATCCTGATTATGTAAAGATGAGCTGAGTGACCTGCTGCCCCTGAGGGTACAGGTGTCCTGATCATGTAAAGATGAGCTGAGTGGGCCGCTACCCTGATGGTGCAGGTGTCCTGATCATGTAAAGATGAGCTAAGTGGGCTGATACCCCTGATGGTACAGGTGTCCTGATCATGTAAAGATGAGCTGAGTGGGCCGCGACCCTGATGGTGCAGTTGTCCTGATCATGTAAAGATGAGCTGAGTGGGCCGCTACCCTGATGGTGCAGGTATCCTGATTATGTAAAGATGAGCTGAGTGACCTGCTGCCCCTGAGGGTACAGGTGTCCTGATCATGTAAAGATGAGCTGAGTGGGCCGCTACCCTAATGGTGCAGGTATCCTGATTATGTAAAGATGAGCTGAGTGACCTGCTGCCCCTGAGGGTACAGGTGTCCTGATCATGTAAAGATGAGCTGAGTGGGCCGCTACCCTGATGGTGCAGGTGTCCTGATCATGTAAAGATGAGCTAAGTGGGCTGATACCCCTGATGGTACAGGTGTCCTGATCATGTAAAGATGAGCTGAGTGGGCCGCGACCCTGATGGTGCAGTTGTCCTGATCATGTAAAGATGAGCTGAGTGGGCCGCTACCCTGATGGTGCAGGTGTCTTGATTATGTAAAGATGAGCTGAGTGGGCTGCTACCCCTGATGATACAGGTGTCCTGATTATGTAAAGATGAGCTGAGTGGGCCGCTACCCCGATGTTACAGGTGTCCTGATCATGTAAAGATGAGCTGAGTGGGCCGCTACCCTGATGGTGCAGGTGTCCTGATCATGTAAAGATGAGCTAAGTGGGCCGTTGCCCCTAATGGTGCAGGTGTCCTGATGATGTGAAGATCAGCTGAGTGGGCCGCTACCGTGATGGTGCAGGTGTCCTGATCATGTAAAGATGAGCTCAGTGGGCCGCTACCCTGATGGTGCAAGTGTCTTGATTATGTAAAGATGAGCTGAGTGGGCTGCTACCCTGATGGTACAGGTGTCCTGATTATGTAAAGATGAGCTGAGTGGGCCGCTACCCTGATGGTACAGGTGTCCTGATTATGTAAAGATGAGCTGAGTGGGCTGCTGCCCCCGAGGGTACAGGTGTCTTGATTATGTAAAGATAAACTGAGTGACCTGCCGCCCCTGATGGTACAGGTGTCTTGATTATGTAAAGATGAGCTGAGTGACCTGCAGCCCGTGATGGCACAGGTGTCCTGATTGTGTAAAGATGAGCTGAGTGACCTGCTGCCCGTGATGGTACAGGTGTCCTGATTATGTAAAGATGAGCTGAGTGGGCCGCCGCTGATGGTACAGGTGTCCTGATTATGTAAAGATGAGCTGAGTGGGCTGCTACCCTGATGGTACAGGTGTCCTGATTATGTAAAGATGAGCTGAGTGGGCCGCTACCCTGATGGTACAGGTGTCCTGATTATGTAAAGATTATCTGAGTGGGCTGCTACCCCTGATGGTGCATGTGTCCCGATCATGTAAAGATGAGCTGAGTGACCTGCTACCCCTGATGATACAGATGCCCTGATTATGTAAAGATGAGCTAAGTGACCTGCTGCCCGTGATGGTACAGGTGTCCTGATCATGTAAAGATGAGCTGAGTGACCTGCTGCCCGTGATGGTACAGGTGTCCTGATTATGTAAAGATGAGCTGAGTGGGCCGCCGCTGATGGTACAGGTGTCCTGATTATGTAAAGATGAGCTGAGTGGGCTGCTACCCCTGATGATACAGGTGTCCTGATTATGTAAAGATGAGCTGAGTGGGCCGCTACCCCGATGTTACAGGTGTCCTGATCATGTAAAGATGAGCTGAGTGGGCCGCTACCCTGATGGTGCAGGTGTCCTGATCATGTAAAGATGAGCTAAGTGGGCCGTTGCCCCTAATGGTGCAGGTGTCCTGATGATGTGAAGATCAGCTGAGTGGGCCGCTACCGTGATGGTGCAGGTGTCCTGATCATGTAAAGATGAGCTCAGTGGGCCGCTACCCTGATGGTGCAAGTGTCTTGATTATGTAAAGATGAGCTGAGTGGGCTGCTACCCTGATGGTACAGGTGTCCTGATTATGTAAAGATGAGCTGAGTGGGCCGCTACCCTGATGGTACAGGTGTCCTGATTATGTAAAGATGAGCTGAGTGGGCTGCTGCCCCCGAGGGTACAGGTGTCTTGATTATGTAAAGATAAACTGAGTGACCTGCCGCCCCTGATGGTACAGGTGTCTTGATTATGTAAAGATGAGCTGAGTGACCTGCAGCCCGTGATGGCACAGGTGTCCTGATTGTGTAAAGATGAGCTAAGTGACCTGCTGCCCGTGATGGTACAGGTGTCCTGATCATGTAAAGATGAGCTGAGTGACCTGCTGCCCGTGATGGTACAGGTGTCCTGATTATGTAAAGATGAGCTGAGTGGGCCGCCGCTGATGGTACAGGTGTCCTGATTATGTAAAGATGAGCTGAGTGGGCTGCTACCCTGATGGTACAGGTGTCCTGATTATGTAAAGATGAGCTGAGTGGGCCGCTACCCTGATGGTACAGGTGTCCTGATTATGTAAAGATTATCTGAGTGGGCTGCTACCCCTGATGGTGCATGTGTCCCGATCATGTAAAGATGAGCTGAGTGACCTGCTACCCCTGATGATACAGATGCCCTGATTATGTAAAGATGAGCTAAGTGACCTGCTGCCCGTGATGGTACAGGTGTCCTGATCATGTAAAGATGAGCTGAGTGACCTGCTGCCCGTGATGGTACAGGTGTCCTGATTATGTAAAGATGAGCTGAGTGGGCCGCCGCTGATGGTACAGGTGTCCTGATTATGTAAAGATGAGCTGAGTGACCTGCTGCCTGTGATGGTACAGGTGTCCTGATTATGTAAAGATGAGCTGAGTGGGCCGCTGCCCCTGATGGGCCAGGTGTCCTGATTATGTAAAGATGAGCTGAGTGA